>NC_091432.1:157451556-158074387 GCF_964237555.1 Oryctolagus cuniculus
AAAAAATGGATATAGAAGGAACATACCACAGCACAATCAAGGCAATATGTGAGAATCCCACAGCCAGCAACAAAACGAATGGAGAAAAGCTGGAAGGATTTCCACTAAGATCCAGAACCTGACAAATATATGCATTCTCGGCTTCATTATTCAAAACAGTCAGCAGTTTTAGCCAAAGCCATCGGACAAGAAAAAGAAATCAAAAGGATATAAATTGGAAAGGAGGAAGTCAAATTGTCCCTGTTTGTAGATGACATGATCCTTTATATATGGGAACCAAAAGATTCCACTATGAGACTATTGGAACTCATAAGAAAATTCGGTAAATTTGCAGGATATAAATCAACACACAAAAATCAATAGCATTCTTATACACCAACAATGCTCAGAATGAGAAAAAAACTTGTCTGGTCAGTCTCATTCAAATAGTTCCAAAAAATTTAAACACCCTGGGAAAAATTTAACCAAGGATATAATTAAAATTACAAAACATTAATGAAAGAAGACACAAAAATGGGAAAATATTCTGTGTGTGGATTGGAAGAACTAATATCAAAATGTCCATACTACCCAAAGCAATTTATAGATTAAATGTTGATTCCATCAAAAGACTAAGGACATTCTTCACAGAACTAGAAAAGACAATACCAAATTCATGTGGAAACATAAAAGATTCTGAATAATCAAATCAATCTTAAACAATAAAAACAAAGCCAGATTTCAAAACATATTACAGGGTTGTTATATATACAGTCTGGTACTAGCACAAAAATAGACATATGGAACAATGTAACAGAATAGAAACCCCAGAAATTAAACCACACATCAACAACCAGCTAAAATCAACCCCTGCAGAAAGGAAAACCTTTTCAACAAATGGCATTGGGAAAATTAGATTCTACAAGCAGAATTTGAAACAAACCTCTAACATATATCCTATAGAAAAATCAATTCACAATGGATCATGGATCTAAACCTAATACCTGAAACCATCAAATTACTAGAGGAAAACATAGGGGACATGTTGTAGAGCATTGGCCTAGGTAACATCTCAGATAGGACCCCAGAAGCACAGGGAATAAAAGCAATACTGGACTAAGCTGAGAAACTTCTGCATAACAAAGGAAACTAACAAAGTAATGAGGCAACCAACAGAATGGGAGAAAATATTTGTAAAATACACATCTGATAAAGGATTGATATCTAGAATTTATAAGGAGCTCCAGAAACTCAAAAACAACAAAATGAACCACCCAGTTAAGGAATGGGCAAAAGATATGAACAAGCATTTCTCAAATGATAAAATACAAATGGCAAACAGACACATGAAAAATGCTCAGGATCACTAACCATCAGGGAACTGCAAATAAAAACCATAATGAGGTATCACCTCATCCCAGTTAGAATGATTATCATCCAAAAAACAAAACATATATAAAAAATAACAAACATTGGGGAGCATGTGGAGAAAAAAGCTACCCTAATACATTCCCACTCTTACTGGGAATGTAAACTAGTACAACCATTATCAAAGACAGTATGTAGATTCCTCAGAAATGTGAAAATAGATATATCATATGACCTAGCTATTTCTTTCCTGGGTACAAATCCAAAGGAAATAAAACCAGAGAAGAAACAGTTACATGTATTCTCATGTTTATAGCAGTGCAGCTCACAATAGCTAAGATATGAAATCAATCTGGATGTCCTTCAACTGATGATTGGAAAAAAGATAATGTGGTATACATACAGGATGTAATACTATTCCGCAGTAAAAAAGAATGAAATACATTTGCAACAAAATGGATGCAACTAGAGATAATTATGCTAAGTGAAACAAACCAAACCTCAAAAGAAAAATATATTTTTTCTTATTTAGGGTAGTTAAAACTATGTAGAGTCAAAACATTTGCTATATAGTTATAAATATTGCTTCACTGAATCACATCACATAAATGACAATACATTATTTTATGGGTTAAAAAAAAGAAATGGGTGGGGAATAGTAAGGTCTCAGGGTACTAGTAATGCTTTGTTTTTAATTTGGGTGTTGGTTATAAGTGTGATCAGATGACAAAAAACTCAATGATCTGTATACTCACAGACAGTTCTTGGTATGTATACTGTATTTAAATAAAATATTAAAAATAAATAAGTACATGATTTAAAAACAAGCACCTCTTAACTTATAAGTCTGATTTACTTTGAAATTTATATTTACATGTATGTGTGTATTTATATTATCAAGAGGTCTAAAATTTTTATCAGCTACAAACCTCAGAGTGAACAATGTACAAGGAGTTCTTCAAGCAATTTTTTATTAGGTTTAGTTACACACATGGAAATGTATCATAGGCAGATGCTGGTGCTGATGAATAACCAATGCAAAGATTGAACAGGTCAAGTATGTATTAAATTCCAAGTTACTACACACAGAAATTATTCAGACCTAGAATGACATCTTTGCTCCCTTAGGCTCTAAAATAATACTAATTTTTATGGCTGACTTATATGCCAAATAAAACTCAAAAACACTCAGACACACTGTAAAGGTCATTCAAGCATTTCAGATAATTTTAGATAAATCAAGGGAGATATAACAGAGCTGGGAGTTAGTGATTTAATTAAAAAATACAAAATAAAGTATATTAGGTCCTCTTTCTACCTGCTGAATGAGTCGTTTCTTAACTGCACTGTGTCTGATTGATTTAAGATGCAATTTATGCTTGGAAAAAAAATCCTTTGGATTATACTAGCAAGGAATAGGGGAGAAAAAAAACCATAAAGATTTTGTCAAGAGCTAAAATTTTGTATTGTTTTAAATATCAGTAAGAGCATGTACTGGCTACCGTTCATAGAAGGAGACAAAAAAATTCTAAATTGTACTACTATCAGCAGAGAAAACTGAAGGGTGGCATAATATGGCATCCCAAAATATGCCTCATGAGGATTTTTGCCACATTATACAAAAAATATGCCAAAAATATGGCATAATGATTATTTTGAACTAAGGGTAATGAGAAGACACAGACATAAGAAAAACTGCTAGGTTGGAGTTTGACCATCGTTTACAACTCTTGTCCATATTCCTGTTGAACAGTGATATTCCTATTATGACTTGTTGAACTGTTTATTTGGTGGAGCATTGAGCCTGTGACTATAAATTAAAAATGTTATGGCTGGGTACAGTAAACAGACAAAACCTCCCTTTTCAAGCCAAACTAAGAGAGATAAAAACTTTTACTAATAACTTCAAAAGTTATAGATAGGTTGCCTAAGGCAATCTGTGTGTTTGATGTTAAAGTAAGGACATAGCTTTCCTCATGGGCACCATCTACCTTACAGAAAAACCACTATCAGAACATGTCTGTGAGTATAGATTTCTAGCTCAAGCCACCAAAGATTAGGGATGGGACTGAGCACCCTCTTGACTGACATTAAAAGCTGCAACCCAGCCGGTGCAGCAGCTCACTAGGCTAATCCTCCATCTGCAGCGGCAGCACACGAGGTTCTAGTCCCGGTTGGGGCACCGGATTGTGTCCCAGATGCCCCTCTTCCTGGCCAGCTCTCTGCTGTGGCCCGGGGAAGGCAGTGGAGCATGGCCCAAGTGCTTGGGCCCTGCACCCACATGGGAGACCAGGAGGAAGCACCTGGCTCCTGGCTTCGGATTAGCGCAGCGCTGGTTGTAGCGGACATTTGGGGAGTGAACCAGCAGAAGGAAGACCTTTTTTTCTGTCTCTCTCTCTCACTGTCTAACTCTGCCTGTCAAAAAAAATGTTATGGCAAAAATTAAAAAAGAAAGAAAGGATGGAATTAGGCAAAGAAGGAAGGGAAGGAGAGAGGAGGGGAGGGTGGGAGGGAATAAGTAAATACATTCTTAGAAACGTGTCTATGAACTACATGACATCTATTATTTATAGATTAGTTTAAAATATTGTAAAAAGAAAAGCCGCCTGTCCTCCCCTTATTTGCTTAAAACAAGTAAGGTGTTCTCTAACATGAAGGATACTATTATCACCCCCCAGAAAGAGCACCAGAGGAGTCTGCACAACAAACTCTATTAACTAGTCCTTCTCTTCTGTAAGTTCTCTCATATTTTCTTTCCCATAACTTGCCATTCAAATAAGTCAAAGTCCTGTTCCTTTGTCCTGTCACTTTTTAAAAAATGTATGACTCTTTTGTTAAAATGCCCAAAATCGGGCCGGCACCGCGGCTCACTAGGCTAATCCTCCACCTTGTGGCGCCGGCACACCGGGTTCTAGTCCCGGTCGGGGCGCCGGATTCTGTCCTGGTTGCCCCTCTTCCAGGCCAGCTCTCTGCTGTGGCCAGGGAAGTGCAGTGGAGGATGGCCCAAGTCCTTGGGCCCTGCACCCCATGGGGGACCAGGAGAAGTACCTGGCTCCTGCCATCGGATCAGCGCGGTGCGCCAGCTGCAGCGCGCCAGCCGCGGCGGCCATTGGAGAGTGAACCAATGGCAAAGGAAGACCTTTCTCTCTGTCTCTCTCTCTCACTGTCCACTCTGCCTGTCAAAAAAAAAAAATGCCCAAAATCTTTTTCTCAAATTAATTTTTTATTAATATAAGGAGAACAAATTTCATCTATTTTAGAGGTGCAGGTCTAAGAAGATAATCATACCTCCCTTCGTGTTCATCTCCATCCATTAATCACCCTCTTCCTTTTTTCTTTAATTTTTGCAAAGACATGCTTTCAATCTCACTTTATAATCACAGAAAATGCTCAGATTCTAAGTTCCCCTTTGAATTAACTCATGGCTGAGTAGTCTCACATGCAAGCACAAAGCACATGGTAGCACACTTTGGTTTGGCTTTGTCTTGTTTCTGTCTTTTGCCATTATAATTTCCAGGGCCAGTTCATGAATATAAGATGAGTAAATGGGAAAAATAATTTTTCTAGCACTCCACATTGTACAGACAAATTGTTGTGATGACTTGTTTTTTCAGTGCGAGACATTCTATAGTGGTAACTTTATAAATGTATCCCTGGAAATTCTTATTAAAACCTATGACAAGAATTTTGTTTTATTTTTTGACTTTTGTTTTAATCATCAACTGAACATGCAAGAAAGCAGCACTAACATCTGAAGGTAGGGATAGTATTATATGGGCTGCTGAGTTCTAGGCCATACCCGTCAGGCATCCAGAAATTCCCCAGCCTACCACTCTTGCTCTAGTGATTAAGCGGAAATGAGAATCAGGGGAAATGTGTCCTTAAAGCCATAAATGAATCTTAAAACCAGAAGCCAAAGAGTAATAAGAAAAGCTCAGTTCAACTCTGATCTCAACAGCTCTCATTTCCAGAATATGCAAAATTATACTGTGTCTTCTCTTCCCTTTACTATGGGATAATTATTCTCACAGGTGGATAAATCAGAAAACAGATAAAATATACAACTACCAAGAGGACCAGCCCTAAATTCTGGTCACTAAACAAGTTTATTGTATATCTATCATTCATTCATTCTCTCTTTTATTTACTTAGTCACTTTTTCAAAGTATTTATTGAATGTGCTTTATGTTATTAGTGAAACCATACCCTACAAGGTAAAGAAACAAGGAACTAAACAAACCCTTGAGCTCATCTTGCACAACAACAAGATACTTCTGTTGAGACTCTCACACAAAATTGGCAGAAATGAGCCAGAGCCACAGGAGTCAACTAGCACATGTGCCACTGTCTCCTGGGTGAATTAATGACATATCAGGTCAAAGTCTATTCTGGCCAAGAATGCTAAGACCATTATTTTTGAACATGTAATATATAAACGCCATGGTTTCAACGTTTGATCTTTTTTTTTTTTTTTTTTTTGACAGGCAGAGTGGACAGTGAGAGAGAGAGACAGAGAGAAAGGTCTTCCTTTGCCGTTGGTTCACCCTCCAATGGCCGCCGCGGCAGGCACATCACGCTGATCTGATGGTAGGAGCCAGGTGCTTCTCCTGGTCTCCCATGGGGTGCAGGGCCCAAGCACTTGGGCCATACTCCACTTCTCTCCCTGGCCACAGCAGAGAGCTGGCCTGGAAGAGGGGCAATCGGGACAGAATCCGGCACCCTGACCAGGACTAGAACCCGGTGTGCCGGTGCCGCAAGGCGGAGGATTAGCCTAGTGAGCCACAGCGCCAGCCTCAGTGTTTGATCTTATGATGCACATGGACAGATTCATCCTGGTTCTGTACCATTAGCAATGTCTTAAGTGTTTGAAAGCAATAAAAGCAATGTGTAGATTTCTTTCAGCAGCTTCAACTCTATTAAGAAAAATGGCCCATAAAACAGTCACATAACTATTAGTTACAAGACAGCCTTGAATTGAAAAGGGAGAGAATAATAGAAGTTTGAGTTACTAAAGATTCTGTAGATATTGCATATGAGATAAGAATTAAACTGGACAGTTCAGGACTAATACAATTAAAAGAATTTTTAGAATTGTATCTATGAACTATACTGAATCTGCTCTCTTTGAATTAATTTCAAATTAACATAACAGTAATTATGCATTTTACGTGACCCTGAGAATGTAATATATTAATAATTCCTTTTAAAAAATGGGTAGGAAAAGTCATTTTGAGCATCACTTTATAGGAATTTCCCTAACAAAGAAGGTATTTCCACCACGAATTACACAAATAATTGTATATTTTTAGATACACTAACATTAGCTTCTTTACCATGCTATGTACATCACTTGGTTGACAGACAGCTATCTTGCTTGGCTACTGTGCATTGTAATCAAACACATTTTAATGTATCCTGGGATGCAGAAGAATTCTCAAAACACTGCCTCAGAATGCGCAGAACCATTCAGCATCAAAAGTTTGGGTAGAATATTCCTGCAATACTTGGTATTAATATTCTTTAACCCATTCTTATGTATCATGAAATATTTTTTTCAAAATGTTGCATAGTGATATTTAGAAGTGCTAACTCTAAATTGCTCAACAGAAAGCCTTCATTTTCAGTTGGAACTGCATGTTCTGCCTTTTGATCCATGAGTGGGCAAGAAATTTAAAATGATGATTTAAAATGATGGCAATTGAGTCAGCTCTGCAAATAATCAAGACCTGCCTGGGAAATGTGATGGCTTGCCATGTGACAAACCTCACCCTGAAGACTGCCCTAAGCAGTGTTAGGAAACAAAGCTTATGTAAGGTCACCCACAGAGAATATTATGTTCCTACAGGAATGAGACTTTCTGCTGAATTGTCTTGGAGTTTTACTATTTCACGGTTCCCCCAAAGCCTCCCTTCTAACCTATCCTGATCCCTGTGACTGAGCACTGGTCAAGAAATACAATAACTATATGTGCATAAAATATAAAAGTTAGGTCATCCAAAGGGTAATTTGTGTTTTTGTAGATGTCTGACTGCCTTTGTATACACACACACACACACACACACGTACTTGTACACTCATATACATAAATTCATGCATTACAAAAACATCAACACAATTATTTGAAAGAAGTGATTAATATTATTTAAAAATTTCTAATTTTTATAACAATGAAAGGAAACCTCAGGCATAGTATATTAGAAACATGAAACTATTCCCCTTTCTTCTTACCCAATTTGTTAATGTATTCTAATAAAATTTTCTCCAGTTACCTTAGAATACAAACCTTAATAAAACTTAAACATTTTATCCTGTAGCAACAAGTTTATTTACACCCCACAGCATAGTATTCTGCTGCCATTCCTTGGTCATAAACATAGACATCCTCAAAAATGCCTCAGTTGTACTCTTATTACAAACCAGAGAAACAAAGGGTTGTGAGTATAACAATAAATACCTCATATGAGATCTGAATCATATCAACACAAAACAGCAAGGCCACATATCTCTAATTAATTTTGTGATTATCAGGTGCATATTTGCTTTCCTTTAACTGTTGACATATTACATAAGTGTATTTAAAAGCATTCCTAGATAATTTAAGTGATAATGACTGTAATTCTCCTTTTAAAAACCTTTTGAAGATAATATATTTATGGAAAGTCTAATAAACATTATGAAATTGGTTATTACTGGTAGTTAAAATTCTAAAGAGTACAAGTTTTGCCAATTACTATGTATCAAAATTGTCGGAGATGGGGCTAGAGTTGTGGTGTAGTACATAAAGCCACCACCTGCAATGCCTATATCTCATATGGATGCCAGTTTGTGTGCCAACTGCTCCAGTTTTGATCCAGCTCCCTGCTAATTGCCTGGGAAAAGCTGAGGAAGATGATCCAAGTGCTTGGCCCTAGCCACCCCCCATGGGAGATGCAAATGAATCCCCTGGCTCCTGGATTCTGGCTTTGGCCTGGCCCACCCCTGGCTGTTGCATCCATCTGGGTAGTGAACCAGCAGAAGGAAGATTGATCTCCCCCTCCTCCCCCTCTCTCTGCCCCTCCCTCTCTCTGTAACTCCTTCAAATAAATCAATAAATCTTTAAAAAATTTATTGGGGGACAGGCTGCTGTGGCAACCTCAGAATCCTGATTCAATGGGTCTTGCCATATATGATACACTGGCTGATAATACTAGAGGAAACAGGATATGGTTACATACAATTAAAAAAAGAATGACCCAATTTACACATCTGAAAGAAAACTTTAGAACTTCCCTTTGCCTGCTATTGACTGCTTACTTTTATGCTGTTCTATAAAAAAGTAAAATAATCCTGTTTATTTGAAGTTTGTGTTTATTCGAATTTCATATAAGTAAATGTATCAGTTAATGAATAAGACTGACTGCCAAGAATCTTGGGAAACTTCCTTGGATATTAGCATCTTTAGACCTATTTTTTCCAACGATCAATAGCCCTCTACAAGATAGAAGGTAGAAACTAGTTCTTGTGCTTGAGATTTTCATGTAGTCACAAGAGTAACAGATGTCTTTACAACTACCTGGAGGAAACAAAAGAGTCATCCTCAGGACCACGTGAAAAACCTGCCAAGCCACACGGAAGGCAGAACATCTCCAGGTAACAGGATACAGTGCAGCTAGAAGAGATTAAGCAAATCACAAGACAAATAAAGGAGAATTCTCAGTAGACAGAATTATATGTATCCCAAGTGGTTCAGAGATGACTTTCTCAACAATTGAAAAACTTTCCAAAACAAGCAACTCCCAAGGGTTTGGTTCATTTCAATATGTTTTAAGGGAAAGTTTTAAAATATTATCAAGAAAAATCAGTAAAATTAATACATTAATTTATTAGGCACTCACAACAATACAGCAAAGGTCAGTAAGCTAAATTCCAATATAGCAAATAGCAGGGACACTATTCATTTAATGGAAATATTAGAGTTCTTCAAAAAGTTCATGGGAATTTGTATTATGAAAATAAATTATGCATGAGTTTCAAAAAGTGTTCACAACAGTTGAGATGGAATCAGGATAAAGTCAAAACCTGGAACTCAATCCAAGTCTCTCACATAGGAAACAGGGACCCATTATTTGAGCCATCTGTGCTGCCTCCCAAGATACACAAATAGTAGAAAGCCGGAATCAGAAGCAGAGCAACGACTCAAACCCAGGCACTCAGATAGGAGATGGGGGCACTCCGAACAGCACCTTGACAACACCAAAAGCCTGCCCCCCCAACTTCCTTACGTATGCTTTTATGTGAGGTACAAACTAGCTGTTAGTGGGAGCAACTTATTTCAAGGCAGTGAAAATGATGAGACAGGCTATTATATCAGATGAACTTTAAAGTGAATAAGAGAATTTTTATCTCACTCAAGAACTGATTTCTCATGACTAATGTTTTCATCTTCAGAATGAATTTTAAACAAGGAAAGGAGCAGGAGAGGAAGAGACAGAAGAAAGACTGAACCTCTGTGTGCTACAAGATTTGAGAGGAAATTTCAGAATATAAAATGAAAAACTTTTAATGGTGTATTAAAATAAAAACTAGAATAAAAGGTTAGTAATGCACTTTAGACCTTTATCTGGAATCCTGAAACCACAGAATAATAGCTCTAAGTCAAGCATTTCATTGTTGATTAGAGATTAAACAAAGATGTTGCAGCATAACACACAGTTCTTTTACCTCTGCCCTCGATTGCTATAATTGGTTCCCACCAATATAAACTTATGTCATCAAAAAGTATTACTAGATCTCCCAATGAAGTGCTGGAGCTGATTCACCCTGTTCACACTTGTCAGTTACTTCGCTCAATTTTCAGGAATTGTGAGAACTGGCTTTTAAACTATTGGTAACTTGAAATTGGTGCTAGTGGAAGTATTTACACCATGGGAATAGGCAAATGCTATAAATCAGGTATTTTTACCAGTGTATTTCTTTCCTTTACTCCTGTACGTATTAACCCAGGCCCTTAAAAGGTCCTAGTCTCATTCAAAGTTCTTTTGCCCCAGGAATGAATATTGAACAAAATAGAAATTATTAACATGGTCATCCCATGGAAAGCATTCATTGAACACCTAAGATGTGCCTGGCACTGTGCTAGGCCCTAAGACAAAGAGAACTACAACACACCCTCTGTGACCTCAGGAGCCAAAATCCATTCTGAAAAGGAAACAATTTCCATAAATTCTTAAAAATGTGATACGCTGTGACATAAAAAGAGCTAAAGGAATAATTGAACAAGTGTACTTAAATACTCTTTCTACAGGATCTGGCCGAGAAAGGACCTCAAAGGGGAGATGACCTCAGGCCTGGAAGAAGCATAGAATGTGGAAAAGTGAGTGAAGTCTGGAATGGAGTGACAAAGTCTACCCAGCATGTTTAGAGAAGATTGAACTCATTTCACTGGAGAACTTGGCTTGAGCTAGAAGCAAAATAGCACAATAGGAAAGATATGAGGTTTTGCAGATGGGAAAAACCTTGATTTTAATCTTCATTCACAGTTATTAGCTGTGTGGGGCTAGTTTATTTCTATCCATCTCAGTTTTCTCACCTGTAAAATAAAGATAACTTTGGATTCAAAGTTTTTATGAGAATTAAAGGAATTAATGTGTGTAACAACTCCAGCCTAGGATCTTATACATTGTAGACATTTCAAAAAAGTTGAATATGGTTTTTCCCATCTGCAAAATATTTTAATCATCAATAATTAATGAGAGAGAACTTTTGAGGGAGAGATAGAATTCAGGTGTAAAATTCAGTGATTTTTTTAACAAAAGCTCTTACATTTGTTAACAACTGGAGATATGTTGAAGGCCATGAACATGGAGATGGCATGTTTGAAACTATTTACAAAGAACACCATAACCAGTGCATGAACGCTGCCTTAGAGTTACATCAAATTGAGATCTATAATGTGAATTTATTAAATTGATATCACTGAATTCTGCTGTTGGAGTAGATGGAACTTATTTGAAATATTCAGCACAGATAATAAGTAACATTTTGGCTCATAATATTCAAATGAAACACATAGGCATGGACAGTTTCTTGAGATTATGATCAGTACTGTCACACAGCACCCCACATTCAGGACCTTGTGTTTTTTTAATGCTAATTTTTTGCCATATTAAAATTAAATGGAAATTCTTTTATTTTTAGAACAAGGCATCCCACATTTACATTATATGCTAGAGTCCTGCAAATAATATAACTGGTTCTACAAGCAGGATGTGCTACATATAGCTAATAAGTAAATGTGTAGTATACTATGCATTGATATAATTGAAATGTTCCACCTAGAATTATGTAAATTAGTCAACTAGAATACCTGCCAAACAAATGCAGACAGAAAAAAAAATGGTGAACGAATAAGAATATCACAGTTAGAAAGGATGGAAAAGCCACATCATGATTCTGTCACACTGACACTGACACTTGTCACTGCTAACTGGACCACCCACTGATGCCATCAAGCATGGTTGTGTTTCTTTCAAATATGTTCTGTCCCAGAAATGCAGATACAACCCTTGGCATGTCAACCGACTAGTGAATAAGCTTTATCTATGGTCCGGTGGGCTTGTCTTATGTGATTGCAATTGATCAAATGATTAATACTGGCCCAGGTCATCTTCATTCTGTCCCTTTGGGACTTCAGTTCTCTTAGCCACACTATTAGCAGGATGAGACAGACAGGAGATAGAACATTTCAAAACTCAAACTACATAAATGTGGTCATGTCTCTCATGGTCCAGCTTTATTTTCACCCTATCCCCTGTGTGTGGCTTATCCCATCCCTCCCATCCATGTGATCTGAGCTTTTTAATTTGGTCTCCAAGTCATTCTGTCCTCTTCTGGAAATGATCATTTCCAACTTTGAAACTTCCATTGCACCAAGATAATTTTCCACTGACCAATCTCAACCCTCACAGAGCTTTGGTTTCATGACATGTAAGGTCAAAACAGTAAGACCTAACTTAAAGAAGGATTAAGATGGAGAAATGGGGGCCGGTGTGTTTTAGTGGGTATATAGTCCTGCTTAGAAGTTCTCTTGTGTGGGGTCTCTCATTCCTTCACAATGACAGATGAAGGAAAGGACTTCAAAAACTGAAGTAAAAACTGTGCTTCCTGCCCAAGAAAACCTTAAACTCTAAGAATACTGTAGAGGAAGGGATGAGATTGGGAGCCAAAGGACAGTTTTCCCTGATGGCTACAGAAGAGGAAATCAGTTGTGGTCTAGAAATACTTTGGTTCTTTCAATCAAAAATAAAACAAACAAAAGAAGTATAGCATGGTGAAAAGAGATTGAGTAAGGAGGATTTCCAGCACTTGTTTAAGTATGCATGAAATCTTCAGGGTAACTTTCTGGGATTTACTGGATGTCTCTGCCATAGTCAGCCAGTGGACAACTCCAGAGACATTGAATTAGAGTCCTACAAAACTCAGAAAGTAAAATACTTAGCATAATAGATAAATAAACATTTTTACTTTCAAAATAAATAATTTTAAAATAATATCTATCCAAGAACCAAATCTATGCAAAAGAATACTTGACATATGCCTGTAACCTAATTTGTGGACTCGGAAAATGTTAGAACCATCCCTCCCTCACAGCTAAGTATGTGTTTATAACACTATGCTTCTTATTTTAATGGCTACAGAAGCATGTATCCAGATGAATGCTTTCTATGGTATTATGATATGTTAAGGAATGAAACTGAAGGTATGTTCTAGTTGAAGCTAGCATCATGGCCATATCATATGGCCCTCCCTCTTAGCTCTGTTCCTCTTGCCCTAAACTTATTTCACCAAACTGAAAACCATGGACAACATTCAACCTCTTCATTTCATAAATAAATAGACTGAGGCTCAAAGAGTTGAAATTAGAGGCAACACTTAGATTGTAATCCAGATCTCTTGATTTTCAACCCCAAACTTGTTCTTCTATAACAAAACATGGTGGTTATTTATTTAGGTTTAGTCATAGAGTTTTTAATTTATCATAAATAATGTTCTGATATAATTAAAAGTCTTAGGTTTCAGGGTGAGTATTAAGAAAACCTGCTATTCACCTGTAGTGGTTACTACTGGATTGATGCTGCCACCTCTCAAAGGTAGGAAATATCCAGTTATCCAACATCTTAGACCCGTGACACACTTAGAAACAGATAATACTGAATATTCTTGCTGATGGATATTTTTAAATTAGATAACTAGGGGCTGGCATTGTGGCACTTCCTATGATGCTAACATCTCATGTGAGTGCTGGTTCAATACTTGGCTTTTCCACTTCTGATCCAGCTCCCTGTTTATGCACCTGGGAAAGCAGAAGAAGATGGCCCAAGTGCTGGAGCCCCTGCCATCCATGTGGGAGATGAGAATGCAGTTCCAGGCTCCTGGCTTTGGTCTGGCTCAGTCCTAGTAGTTGTAACCACTGGGGAGTGAACCAATGAATGGAAGATCTCTCTCCATCTCTCTTTGTCTCTCCCTCTCTCACTCTAACTCTGTTGTTCAAATAAATAAATCTTTAAAAATATAACTTAGATAACTAATAAAAAATAGGAATTGACTTTCAGGTAATAGGAAATCATACTACTATTCCCATCCTCCTCCCCCTAAACACATTCTAAATGATCCACAGGGTCTGTCTAATGAAATGTCGTGTTTCACAGAATTGAAGACAGTGGTTCTTTATCCAGATGTTGTGTCAGGAACTTCTAGGGTGAAAAATGAACATACAAATCCCTAGTCTGAACCACACATACCTGCCCTCCACTCAGAGACTCTGAATCAAAAGGTTTAAGGTTACATGAATGAGGGCTGGCACCACGGCTCAGTAGGCTAATCCTCCGCCTTGCGGCGCCGGCACACCGTGTTCTAGTCCTGGTCGGGGCACCGGATTCTGTCCCGGTTGCCCCTCTTCCAGTCCAGCTCTCTGCTGTGGCCCGGGAAGGCAGTGGAGGATGGCCCAAGTGCTTGGGCCCTGCACCCCATGGGAGACCAGGAGAAGCACCTGGATCCTGCCTTCGGATCAGCGCAGTGCGCTGGCCACAGTGGCCATTGGAGGGTGAACCAACGGCAAAGGAAGACCTTTCTCTCTGTCTGTCTCTCTCACTGTCCACTCTGCCTGTCAAAAAAAAACAAAAAAACAAAAAACAAAAAACAAAACAACAACAACAAAAAAGGTTACATGAATGCGAAAAGCTGTGTGAACATACAGCAGTACACAATGAAAAGCCTTGTTCCGCAACAATGGTGGAAAGGAGGTGGCTTCCTTTCAGATCTATAGAACCAATTTCACTCTAACTCTATAAATGCCAAACTCCAGATCCTATTCCACGTCTAACAGTTCATATGGATTCACAATCAATTCCTGGAGCTTCCTGGTTATAGAGCAACTGCTTATATTAACCAGCTCTTGACCAAGAAGATGCACATATCCCTAGTGGTAGATGTTCTTTAAAAATGTGGGAGCAACTCTGATTTCCTACGGTATCCTCAGATCCATAAGCCACTATTCTTGAGGCACCACTCCTAAAAATACCTTGAAATCTCAACTCTGTCTATTGTCTGTATTAGAAGTTTCATAAAGGTTTTCAGAGTCCAGAAGGGAAGCCTTGGAACAGACCTAAATCCAAGCCTGTGAACAAAACATCTGTTCCAGTCATACTGAGCCTAGTCTTGATTCACACACTTTGCCAAGAACAATGACTGGAGGCTAATTCTAGGAGTAGCATAATCCTGAAAAACACTCCTTTAGAGTCTGAGTGTCTCTGAAAGGAACAAATAGTGGAAGGAAAGTTGCCTGGCTCTCGTGCGGCACTGCGGCACAGAAATGTTTTTCTAAATCTAAATGTACTGTTGCTCTGAAATGAGATTGGAATCCATGGGGGGAGAAGCTCAACACAGCATTCAAAAATTTACAACATGAGACAGATTAACACTTCATACCAACAACTGAAACCAAAAGAATCAGATTGGCTACGGTCATTGATACTAGCTGTGTGCAGCTGGGAGGCTACAAAACTAGAATCACGTCTCACCAGGGAGAATCTTCACAAAACGATGAATCCTGCTGACAGGTGGGAAGCCACAATTGTTTCTTTTCTGAGCCTAAATCTGTGCTTCTACCTGTGAGCTGACTTTGACTTGGTTGTTCTGAACCTCTGTCTTGGTAACATGCCTGCTTTGCTCCCTAGCTGCACTGGGGGGAGGCAGAAAATTCAAAAGCCTACAAGGTCCAGCTACACAGAATAAACAATTGATGTGGATAATTAGAGAACTGGGCAAACTAAAGAGTGAATCCCATATTAGTAGAAGGCAGTTCTTGCAAAGCCTCAGCTGTTATTTTCATGTAGGAATATGGGTCCAGATTTTCCACTTATTCATGAGAAACATGACTTCTGGATTTTTTTAAATGTAAAATTCTTCACATTAACAAAGTAATCAACAAAAAAATTACTACTATAAAAATACCAAAAAAGGCAAAACATTAAATTTTGTTATGCATATTTTGTCATCATAAAAGAGGGAAAAAAGAAACAAAAATTATATGGGTCAAATAAAAAACATATAAGTTCCAGATTCAGCTGAAGACTCCCATTTTCAACCCATACCCTAGTACATGGCCTGACATAGCCCTTATTCCATGCCAATCATTATCTCTCACCACTTCTAAAAATTACTGCTACACTTCAGGTCAAGGACCCTGCCTCTGGAATCATCCACAAGATAACCATAAGGGAATGTTTTGGGGGATTTAGACGTGGTATAGCCCTAGAGATTGTCAAATTGCCAAGACACCTCACTTCTTTACATTAGAGCTTCAATACCTGGTCTTTTATACAAACTACTCCCAATGTCACAATCCCCAAAGTCTCTTGGGGTCTCCCTGGGGCTAGGTCTGCTCCAGTTTAGCATTGCCAGGTTTGGGATATCTTCTGCAGGGAATCAGATATTGTCATTAAGTCTGTCTTGAGGTGAAATAATAACTGCAGCTGTTTCTCAGCTATGTGCATGCTCTGATACCAGGCTATATGGTTTATTTGAGTTATCTCACTTTAAGACTTCAGTGACCTGTGAACAAGTGTAATTTCATAAGAAACCAGACGTCAGAAGGACTACACATCGTATTCAAATATACACAGCTTTTATATGGGTGTTTTGATATTTAAATTCAAATCTAAAGTCTATACGCACACCACTGCCTTACGTGTGACATTCAGGCTAGAGAGAAAAAGGAATATTTCTATACCTCCACGCAGATGGAAAGGAAAGATACTATTTGGCATTCTTCCTCAGTTTTTTGTTTTGACAGTTCACAATATTATCACTGCAATTTTACAACTTTCTATTTACAGTTACTTGTGCTTTCAGGTTTTGGGATTTCATGGGCCATTAATATTTCAAAATATATTCTTGGTAACCAGCAAAGGGTTGCCCAACTGCTATTTTGCTAAGTAAGGGTATTTTTAAGTCTTATAATTTAGTATCATTATTGCTTCATTAACTATAAAATATTTTTGGTATAGAGACACTCCTAGGCATAGGCATGCACACACAGAGAAATTAGTAGCCCCATGGGACAAGGGACACTGATTGTCTCTGCCTCCATTCATGGTGGTCAAGTCCATGTCATGCACAAGGAGTTCCCAGACTACACTTCTGCTGCCGTTGCAAAAGTTTCCCAAAAATCCCATTGTTATTTTTTATACTTTATTATTTATTATACTTTATTGCACAAAACAAAGCTATATTATAAGTGATAGTTGGGTTCCCAGAACTCAGGGTAGATCTAGAGTATCTTCTCTTATTTTGGATATGAGGTAACTATAGCACCAGGAGATTAATGATCTCCTTAAATAAAATATAAGCTCATGCAAAGCCAGAACTACAAATGACTTACCCTGATATCTATTTCAGTTTTTCATTTTAACAATGGAGACAATTATACTATAGAATCATTTTAACATTGTTAGTCAATAAATTTGTTGGGGGGTAATTTTGGAAGCTTATCACTATTTATAAAAATTGTTAGTAGAAAAATGTTATCTGTGGGAAAATTGAGAGATGCAAATACTGCTGTTAACGAAGACATTTTTTCCTTTTCATACCACACCTCCTCCAACCACAAGGGCAAGGACATACAATGTGAGCCTTAGAGATAAATCTGCTCCCAAGCCCCAAAAGGGAAAATTACCTCACTCAGCATTTTGGGAATTTATAAATCCGTGAATTCAGAGTGTTTGCACCACATTGTCAGTCAACATCACTGACGTGTCACCAGGGAATCACTATTAGCATAATATTTCATTGGGTTCCTATTGACTGTCCTGTTGACTCAACATCCTCCCTATACTTTCATAAGGCCTGTTATACAAAAAGATCATTTGAGGTCGGGAACTAGCAGACATAAGCATGTGCAAATCACACACACTTGTAAGATTGAAATAAAGGATCTCTTTAAAGGTCATGGTAATCAATGAATTAAACTAAGGGAATTTCAGTTTATAAAACAAATAAAAGTGACTACAAAGGTTTTAAGACCCAAAACAATGAATTTTCTCATAGTTGTCTCCAATTTATAATCATGAATGAGGTCTTTCTAGTGATATAAGACAAACATGTAATATGTTATGACCACAAGCATTAAATATTATGAGTTTATATATGTGAGATAAATTAAATATATTATCTATGATATATAGATTATACTGAGATAATTGAGGAGATCAATTCAGGAAATATTTTTACACAGAAAAAGTAGCATCGTACTTGAGAACTTCAATTTTCTTTTCCATCTTCCAAGGTTTGCATTTGACAGTAGCAATCATTTGTCTCTTCTCATCTAATTCTGCCTTTAATCTTTCCAACTCCTCTTCATCAATTTCTTCTTCTTCCTCCCTTTAAATAAAGAAAAGAACTTTAATAAAGTTATGCTTTTTTTGACTTCCAAACTTAAGGAAGAATATTATCAGATATTCAGCCTATTTTTTCTTATTTGAGAAGCAGGAGTTGGGGGTGGAGTGGGGGAGAAAGAGAGAGAGAGAGAGAAATCTCTTCTGCTGGTTCATTCCCCAAATGCTCCTATGGCCAGGATTGAATTGGGCTGGGCTGAAGCTGGGAACCAGGAATTCAATCCAGGTTTCCAAAGTGGTTGGCAAGAACCCAATCACTTGAATCATCATTGCTGCCTCCCAGAATCTGCATTAGCAGGATGCTGAATTCAAGAGTTAAAGCCAGGAATTGAACACAGGTATTCCTAGGTGGGATACAGGCATCTTACATAGTGTCCTAACTGCCAACTTACTGCTTTTTGAAGTTTATTGTATATAGGCAATACTAAGACCTACAAGCATTAAAATCCACATCTGAACACTGATGCAGGATTACTGGAATTATTAAAACTTTAAACAGTACATTTGCATTCTGATCTCTTAGAATTAGGTTGTTCTTTCATGTGTATAGCCCCAAAGCTTAGAATTAGAAAAATTGTGGAAAAAATAGTATAGATCTATCAGGACATTTTCCTTTCTTTTCTATCCCTTGTAAGCCCTCCCTTACTAATTCTACATTTCACTTAAACAATCTATTTTTCAATAAGAATACTAAATTAGAGGTGAAAATATCTTTGAAGTGTCCTTAAAAAATTAAAGCTACCCTTAACTCAAAAGCAAGACAGAAAAATTGAAACAGGGAAAACTACAAATTTGTTTCTCAAAGGTAACCTAATCTGCTAATTAAACTCAAACCTTCAATTGATAAAATTCAGCTAGAAACATTTGGTGAAACAAATCCTTTGGAAAGACTTTCAAAGAAATTTGGTTTGTTACTGAGAAAATGAAATATATCTTTTCTTTCCTGCTTTCCTGAGATCACAAAAATATTATAAGGTTCAGAATTCAAAGAAAAGGAAAATATAAACATGAGCAAAGATATTTAACTGAGGAACATAATGCCATATTGTAGAGATAAATTTTTTGGTAATAGAATGTTTCAGTTATTCAGTTATTGTCTCTTCAGACATAAATTCTGTATTTAATATTATGGTGTTGGGACTGGGATTTCTGCTCCATCAGCTGAGTCACTGTTATCGACTGCTAAGAAGGGAATCTGTCTTTCCTTTGCCTTACTGCCTGCTACCTACATGTATACTGTTTGCTTCCAGGGGTAATACTTACTCTGTAGCAACATGTCCTCACTCCAGGAGCTGAGTCTCCTACCCACAGCCTGCCAGGTGAATGTAGTTTGCCAATTTCCCCAACACTAGTGCAACTGACTTTATCATCTCCCCAAAGAACCCAGCTCCTGGCATTAGCTCCTCTACAAGGCTCTGGGTTTCAGCTCCATGAACTTCCCTTCTACCCTTCAAAGCTTTCATGACAAGCCTTTCCATTGTTCCTCCAGCCTTTGGGGTGGTGGTGGTAGATGTTCCCCATAAAAGCTATCACCATGATACCTTAGTGCTCTCTTCTTGCCTTTCCATTAGTCTCAATAAATAATGATTTATATCTCATAATAATTTTTAAAATTTATTTTCATTTTTTATTTGAAAGGCAGACAGAGGGGGTGAGAGAGAGAGAGAGAGAAAGAGAGAGAGAGAGAAAGAATGAATGAATCTGTAAGGGACAACCTGTTGAAGTGAAATGGACATTATGAGAAACAGTGACTTGATCATCCCTTGTCCTGACTGTTGATGAACAACTTAATACTTTATCCCTTTTAGTATTTTTTTTGTTCTAGTATTATTGGTTGAACTCTGTAATTAACACACAATTATTCTTAGGTGTTTAAATTTAACTGAAAAGTGATCCCTGTTAAATATGAGTGGCAATAAGAGAGGGAGGAGATGTACAATTTAGGACATCCTCAATCTGACTTGCCCCAAATGGTGGAGTTAGAAACGTGCCAGGGGATTCCAATACAATCCCATCAAGGTGGCATGTACCAATGCTATCTTACTAGTCCAAGTGATCAATTTCAGTTCACAACTGATCACACTGATAGGTCTAAGAGTCAAAGGGATCACACAAACAAGACTAGTGTCTGCTAATACTAACTGATAGAATCAAAAAGGGAGAGAACGATCCATCATGGTAAGCAGGATACACAGCAGACTCATAGAATGGCAGATGTCCTAAATAGCACTCTGGCCTCAGAATCAGCCCTTAAGGCATGCGGATCTGGCTGAAGAGCCCATGAGAGTATTTTAGGCATGGAAAGCTAAGACAATCTGGCAAAAAAAAAAAAAAAAAAAAAAAAAAAAAAAAAAAAAAAAAAAAAACACCTAAATGAAAGATCTCTGTGAGCGAGATCCCAGTGGAAAGAATGGAGCCATCAAAGAAGGAGGTACCTTTCTCTGAAGGGAGGAGAGAACTTCCACTTTGACTATGACCTTGTCAGAATAAGATTGAAGTCGGCAAACTCATAGCCTTGGCAACTCATGACTAGAGCCTAGGGAGATTACTGACACCATAAACAAGAGTGTCAAATTGTTAAGTCAACAACAGGAGTCACTGTGTACTTACTTCTCATGTGGGATCTGTCCTTAATGTGGTGTCCAATGTGAAGTAATGCTATAACTAGTACTGAAACAGTATTTTACACTTTGTGTTTCTGTGTGGGTGCAAACTGATGAAATCTTTACTTAATAAATACTGTATTGATCTTCTGTATATAAAGATAATTGAAAATGAATCTTGATGTGAATGGAATGGGAGAGGGAGTGGGAGATGGGAGGGGTGTGAGTGGGAGGGAAATTATCGGGGGGGAAGCCATTGTAATCCATAAACTGTACTTTGGAAATTTATATTTACTAAATAAAAATAAATAAATAAAAAGAAAGAAAGAAAGAAAGAAGAAAGAAAGAAAGGTCTTCCATCTGCTGTTTCATTCGCCCAAACACCTATAACAGCTAGGGCTGGGGCCAGAAACCCAGAACTCAATCCTAGTCTCTGCTGTGGGGTGGCATGGACCCAGGATCTAGAGTTATAATGTGTTGCCTTCCAGGTGTACATCAGCCGTAAATTGGATTGGAAGCAGAGAAACCAAATCTAGGACATGCTGGCATCAGAAGAGTCAACTTAATTGCTGTGCCAAACATCTGCTCCCATGTGTACCTCCCCAACAATTTTCGTTTTTTTCCCCAAAGAATCCTTTTATTTAAGGAATACAAACTTCATGCATGTCATAAATACAACTTAGAGACATAGTGATTCTTTCCACCATACCCACCCTCCCACCCACACCCCACCCCTCTTCCTCCATTCCTCCTCCCTCTCTTATTCCTAGTCTTATTTTTAACAAGGATCTATTTTGAATTAACTTATACATAGAATATTAACTCTATACTAAGTAGAGTTCAACAAATTTTATTAAAAAAATATCTGTTCCTCAACATTTGAGTCAGGGCTGTTCAAAGTCATTTAATCTCAAAGTTCATTTCATTTCTTTTTTTTTTTTTCAGTATTCTTTATTTTGTGAAACTTAATTGCCCTTTTTTTTTTTGACAGGCAGAGTTAGACAGTGAAAGAGAGAGACAGAGAGAAAGGTCTTCCTATTTCCATTGGTTCACCTCCCAAGTGGCCGCTAAGGCTGGCGCATTGTGGCCTGCACGCTGCGCTGATCCGAAGCCAGGAGCCAGGTGCTTCTCCTGGTCTCCCATGTGGGTGCAGGACCCAAGCACTTGGGCCATCCTCCACTACACTCCCAGGCCACAGCAGAGAGCTGGACTGGAAGAGGGGCAACCGGGACAGAATCTGGCACCCCACCCGGGACTAGAACTGTTGTGCTGGCGCCGCAAGGCGGAGTATTAGCCTAGTGAGCCGCGGCACTGGCCAAAAGTCATTGCTTTTCAAAGTGTCAATTTCACTTCTACAGATTGCCATGTAGGTGATTAATTAGTAATCACAGGTCTGGGAGAACATATGGTACTTGCCCCTTTGGAACTGGCTTATTTCACTAGGTATAATGTTTTCCATTTCCATTCATTTTGTTGCAAATGACTGGATTTCATTTTTTTTTACTACTGTGTACTTTTCCATGGTGTATATATCCCATAATTTCTTTATCCAATCTTCAGTTGACAGGCATTTAGGTTGATTCTATACCTTAGCTATTGTGAACTGAGCTGCAATAAACTTGGGGGTACAAATAACTATTTCATATGCTGATTTCATTTCCCTTGGGTAAATTCCCAGGAGTGGGATGGCTAGGTCATATGGTAAGTCTATATTCAGATTTCTGAGGGATCTCTATACTGTCTTCCATAGTGGTTTTACCAGTTTACATTCCCACAAACAGTGAATTAAGACATCTTTTCCCCTACATCCTCACCAGCATTTGTTGTTTTTCTTTGATTTCTGAATGAAAGCCATTTTAACAGGGGTGAGGTGAAATCTCATTGTGTTTTTGATTTGCATTTTCCTGAAAGCTAGTGACTCTGAGCATTTTTTTATATGTGTCTTGGCCATTTGGATTTCCTCTTTCGAAAAATGTGCTTAAGTCCTTTGACCATTCCTTTACTGGGTTCTTTGTTTTGTTCTTGTTGAGTTTCTTGACCTCTTCATATATTTTTGCTATTAATCCTTTTTCAATTGCATAGTTTGCAAATAATTTCTCCCATTCTGTCGGTTGTCTCTTCACTATGATGAGTGTTTCTTTTGCAGTACAGAAGCTTCTCAATTTGATGTAAGCCCATATGTCAATTTTGGCTTTGATTTTCTGTACCTCTGGGGCCTTTTCCAAGAACTCTTTGCTTATGCCAATGTCCTGCGTGGTTTAGAAAATGTTCTCTAATAATTTGATGGTATTGGGTGGTAGGTTTAGGTCTTTAATCCATTTGGAGTAGACTTTTGTGTAAGGTGTAAGGTAGGGTCTTGCTTCATACTTCTGCATGTGGAAATCCAGTTTCCCCAGCACAATTTGTTGAAGAGACTTTCCTTGGTCCAAGGATTGATTTTAGCTCCTTTGTCAAAGATAAGTATGTTGTAGATGTGTGGGTTGATTTCTTGATTTTCTATTCTGTTCCATTGGTCTATCCATATGTTGTTTTATCAGTAACAGAAAGTTTTGATGATAACTGCCCTGTAGTATATTTTGAAATCTGGTATTGTGATGCCTCCAGTTTTGTTTTTGTGTATAAGATTACTTTAGCTATTTGGAGTCTCATATGTTTCCATATGATTTTCAGCATCATTTTTTTCAATATCTGAGAAGAATGTCCTTGGTATTTTGATTGGTATTGTAACATCTTCTATTTCTTTCTTTAATGTTTTATAATTCTCATCATAGAGATCTTTGACATACTTGGTTAAATTTATTATAAGGTATTTGAATTTTTTGGTAGTTATTGTGAATGTGATGGGTCTTAGGAGTTCTGTCTCAGCAGTGGCATAGTCTGTGTATATAAAGGCTGTTGATTTTTGTGTGTTGATTTCATATCCTGATATTTTACCAAACTCTTCTATGAGTTTCAATTGTCTCCAAGTGAATTTTTTGGATATATATATATATATATATATATGAAATCATGTCATCTTCAAATAGGGATACTTTGACATCCTTCTTCCAAATTTGTATCCCTTTGATTTCTTTGTCATGCCTAATGGCTCTGGCTAAAACTTCCAGGACTATATAAGAGGTGGCATCTTTTGCTGGTTCTGGATTTTAGTGGAGTGCTTCAAACTTCCCAATTCAATAGGACATTGGCCATGGGTTTGTCATAAATTGCCTTGATTGTGTTGAGGAAACTTCCTACTGTACCCAGTTTTCTTAAGTTTTTCATCACGAAAGAATGTTGTATTTTATTGAATGCTTTCTCTGCATTATTGAGATAATCATATGGTTTGTGTTCTTGAATTTGTTACTGTGATGTTGTTATTTGTGAATGTTGAACCATGCTTGCATACCAGGGATAAATCCTACTTGCTCTGGGTGAATGATCATTCTGATATGTTTTTGGTTCATTTGGCTAGTATTTTACTGAGGACTTTTGTGTCTATGTTCATCAGGGAAATCGGTCTGTAGTTCTCTTTCTCTGTTGCAACTTTCAGGTTTAGGAATTAAGGTGATTCTGGCTTCACAGAAAGACTTTGGGAGGATTATCTCCCTTTCATTTGTTTTGAATAGCTTGAGAAGAATTGGAGTTAGTTCTTCTTTAAATGTCTAGTAGAATTCAGCAGTGAAGCCATCCAATCCAGGACTTTTCTTTTTAGGGAGTGCCTTTATTACTATTTCTATTTCTGTCTTGGTTATGAGCATGTTTAGGTTTTCTGTGTCTTCATGGCTCATTTTAAGTAGTTTGTATATTTCCAGGAATCTATACATTTCCTCTAGGCTTCCTGGTTTGTTGACATACATCTCTTTGTAGTAATTTCTGACAATTATTTTTATTTGTATGGTGTCTGTAGTTACATTTCCTTTTTCATCTCTAATTTTATTAATTTGAGTCTTCCCCCCTTTTTTGGTCAGTTGAGTCAATGGTGTGTCAATTTTGTTTATTTTTTTAAAAAACAAGTTCTTCATTTTGCTGATCTTTTGTATTTTTTTGTTCAATTTTGTTATTTCTTCTCTACTTTTAATTATTTCTTTTCTACTACTAGTTTTGATTTGGGTTTGCTGTTATTTTTCATTCTGGAGCATGTTGTTCAGTCTCCATGTGTTTGCATATGTTCTAGAGATTCCTGAGTTGTTGATTTCCAACTTTATTTTATTGAAGATGTAAGATATGAATTTAATTTTTTCAATTTGCTGAGACTTGTTTTATGGCCTAGTATGTGGTCAATCCTAGAGAAAGTTCCATGCACTTGTGAGAAGAATATGTATTCTGCAACTGTGGTGTGAAAGTTTTGCAGATGTCTGTTAGGTCCATTTGGTCTATGCTGTTATTAACTGTTGTTTCCTTGCTGATTTCCTATCTGGTTGATCTGTCCATTGCTGGAATATTGAAGTCCCCTCATTACTCTTATATTTGATCTATGTCTTTCTTCAAATCCATTAACATTTCTTTTTAAATATCCATGTGCCCTGTAATTAGGTTAATATACGTTCATAATAGTCACATCTTCCTGTTGAATTGATCCCTTAATCATTAGATAGTGCCCTTCTTTGTATCTTTTAACAGTTTTTGTGTTAAAGTCTATTTTGTCTGGAATTAGGCAGGCTACATCAGATCTTTTTGGTTTCTGTTGGCATGGAATCTTTTTCCATCCTTTCACTTTCAGTCTGTGGGTATCTTTCTTGGTGAGATGTGTTTCTTGTAGGCATAAAATAAATGGATTCTCTTTTTTAATCCATTCAGCCAGTCTGGTCTTTTAATTGCAGAGTTGAGTTATTTACATTCAAGGTGACTATTGATAAGTAACGACTTTGCCTTGCCATTTTTCCATAAATATCCCCATTTTTTACTTCGGATTTCCTTTGTTCTTTTATTGTGAGATTTTCTTCCTTCACCTTCTTTTATATCAATGACCATGTTTCTGTTTTTCTGTGTATAGCACATGCTTAAGCATGTTTTGTAAGGCTGGATGAGTGGTGACAAATTCTTTCAATTTCTTTTTTTTAATGGAAGGTTTTTATTTCACTTTAATTTATAAATAAGAGCTTTGCAGGGTACAGTATTCTGGGTTGACAGTTATTTTCTCTTAAGACCTGGAATATATCTCACCATTCTCTCCTAGCCTGTAGGTTTCTGATGAGAAGTCCACTGTGAGTTAATTAGCGATCCTCTGAAAGTAATCTGGTGTTTCTCTCATGCATACTTTAGAATCTTGTCTTTATGTTTTACTATGGAGAGTTTGAATACAGTGTGTTGTGGTGAAGATATTTTCTGATCACAACTAATAGGAGTTCTATGTGCTTCCAGTGCTTGCATGTACCTTTTTTTCTACAAATTAGGGAAATTTTCTGTAATTATTTCACTAAAAAGGCCTATTAATGCTTTTTTTCTTTCCACATCTTTGGGAACTCTTAAGACCCATATGTTGGGTCATTTGATAGTATCCTACTGATCTCCAACAGTGTTTTTTAGTTTTCTAATTACTTGCTTTTGTTTTGGTCTGACTGTAAAATTTCCTGTGATTTGTGTTCTAAGTTGGATATTTCTTCTGCTTCACCGATTCTGTTAAGGCTTTTCACTGCATATTTTATTTGTTGTATTGAATTTTTCATTTGCAAGATTTATTTTTGATTTTTCTTTAAGATCTCTATTTCATGGGAGAAATATTCTTTCATCTCATGTATGGATTTCATTAGTTCATGGATTTGCTTCTGATTACTTCTAAATAAACTTACAGTCTTTTTTTTAAATTCCATTTATGGCATTTCTTCAATCTGTATCTTCACATTCTAGTACTGAAGTGTTGTGTTCTTTTCGAGGCATCATGTTGTCATCCTTATTCTTATTTCTTGAACTGCTGCATTTATAATTAGGCATTTGTGGAGATACTTGTTGGTTTCTTTATTTTTATCCTGTGATGGTTTTATCTTTGGACTATGCCTCTGTGGATTAGTGGAGTATCCACTTTTTCAGTAAATACCTAAAGGCATGTGGTGGATATGGCCAGAGAGTTCTGTTTAGCATTCCAGGGTGAGGAGAGTATCCAAGATAACACCCATGTTGAGCATTGTAAATCTCTCTTTTTTTTAAATCAAAAGGTAGTTTTGTTCCATTCTGTTGGCATAGTCTCAGCTCACTTCCTCTCCTCAAAGGAGACCAGTGCCTGTATGCCAGCCCCAGTGGGAATAATACTCATCTGCATTGCCACAAGAATCACACAAAGGATCTGTCCAGTCCTTGGAGTATGTAGAGATTCCACAGCAATGACCCTCACCAAGGAATCAGGGAGCCATGAGCATGTAGAGCCTCCCACAGTGACTGTCCAAATTCCCAGCCATACCGTGAGCCCTCCCACACAGACACAGTGTTTTCACAGTCCCAGCACACAAGCCTCCCACAGTCACAAGCACTCAGGCCCGTGTCAGTTCTCCCCACCAGACTCAGGCATCTCTGCTAGGCTGGTACTTGGGCACAAATACAAGAACTGGAGCAGTTGGGCACAAATACAAGAGCTTGTACAAGGATATGCAGGCATCTGTGGGGTGAGCCAGCTGATGGAAATTTCTCATTATCTATCTCTGTTTCTCTTCCTATCTCTCTCTCGTGCGCTCTCCTCTCTCTCTCTTCCTCCCTCCTTCCCTCACTTCCTCAAATAAATTCTTTCCACAGGGACAAGATCCAGTTAACTCACAAGGCCCTATCTCCTGGAGGTAATATAGCTGACATGAATGCTCTAAGCAGATCAAGAGAGCAGAGGAATTCCTGCCAACTAATCTTTATAGGATTTTTTTGAAGCATACATAAAAATAGACAGTTCTAGAATGTATAGTGTAAGATGCATATGTTGATTGGTGCTATTTTCTCAATGAAATACCAGTTTCAGAAAGCATAAACTTTCCTAATGGGAAATATCACCAGATAATAATAAAACTAATATTCATAATAATACATGGGACTTAAAATTGCATTTAATTTTATTTCTGAAAGAAAAATACATAAGACACTTATAAAGGTAATACAAATAAAAAACACAAGAGTCAAAATGTAAAGCAAGTGATGTCTTGGTATTCAAAGAAGATTGTGAAAGGGCTTGGGAAGAAAGAAAATAACAAAGAAAGAGAAGGAAAACTTTTAAAAAGTAAACTAAAACATACAGATGTGGGTGGACTTTCTCTTTTATTCTAAGAGGAACCATCATTTATTAATGTTAAGCTTCTCTACCTGACAAAATTGTTGCACAGCCATATTTAATAATAATTATTTATGAAGAACAATGTAAAAGAGCTATTGAACACTGGAGCTGCCATCCCAGGAGGACAACCTGGAGGGCTCCTCATCACCTTAAGACCTAGGAGTGTTGGGAGATTACATATTCTTTTGATTCACACAGCCCTGTTACTTGCAAGGATGCAAAAAGGCTGGCTGATCTCTTTAATCCTTTCCAAAGGGGTCTTGGTTTTCTATTACATGGTGTGTTTTATATGCACCATATTCCTATTTGCTTACCACCTATAAATTTTCAGAAAGCAAAGATAAGAAAATTATTTTCTTGTCTCCTAATGCACACGTTGGGCAGTAAAAACCAATCTTAATTCTTGAGCTAGATATATCCATGGCATTCCAACCCCTGTTCTACAAGATAGAGGTTTGGCTTCACTCTAGGAATTTTCTACTTAATTTAGATAACAATCCATATAATTAATGGGATAATTTTAAAATATTCAAATTAACTAAAGAATATTAATGATCTCTGACAACTTAGATATTTCATAAAGTATTTTATCATAATCTATTTTTAATGTAGATTCATTTTTAAACTCTATTTTAAGAGTGGGCATTTGGCAAAATGGTTAAGGTGTCACTTAGGATGCTTGTACACCATATCAGAGTATCTGAGTTCAAGTCCTGGCTCTGCTTCCAATTCCAGCATCCCACTAATGATCATTATGGGAGGCAACAGGTGATGGCTCAACTATCTGGGTCCCTTCCACCCACATGAGAAACATGGATGGAGTTCCAGGCTCCTAGCTTCAGCCTGGTCCAATTTCAATAGTTGCAGGCATCTGGGAGTCAATCAGTGACTAACAGCTCTCTTTCTGTCTTTGTCTTTTTTCCCTTATCTCTCTGTCTTTCAAATAAAATGACAATAAACAAATATTAAAATCTTTTAATTAGGCGCGGAGCCAAGATGGCGGAATAGTGAGGGCGCGCACCGATAGTCTGGGAAAATTTAGTTTAATAAAAGGGGAGTTACGGTAGCCTCAGAAAAAAGAACCAGGAAAATATTGCAGACGAAACTCTTCTGGATCCAGTGGGTGTAAATCGGAGGACCTACTGGGAGAACAAGGTTGCCCACCGCGCGCGGAAGCCGAGCCGCGGAAGCCGAGCCGCGGAAGCCGAGCCGCGGAAGCCGAGCCGCGGGACTGAGCTGCGCAAGCTGCAGGGTCTGCGCGCAAGTGCTCAAAGGGGAGTGCAACAGCGGGAAGACTTGGGACGTCCAGGGCTCCGAGTCCACACATCGGCGCTGGAAGGGGAGCAGACCTGCGTGGAGAGCGTGGGAGCCCACAGTTCGGGACACCAGCGGCAGACTCAACACACCAGCGCTGGAACGCGAGGTGAGCCGAACCTCAATAACCCGAGACACTGGCAGGCAAGCGGAGAGAGGAGACTAGAGGGAACGACCCCCGGGGGGGGGGACTTCACCAAGCTAACTGGAAGAGAGAGAGAGGGGAAAAAAAAAAAAAAAAAAGGTGACTGGTATGGACACGGGTTTCTCTCTCTCCGCTCACCTCTCAAGGGCGAGCAAGACAAAGAGCAGGCGCCATCTTGGACATACGTCATAAGCAGAGCGACCTCAGGTCTGCACCGGCCCTGAGCCTAGCAGAAAAACCTGACTCTGGGCGGGGCGAATTAACAGGAGATTAGGACCTTGTAAATTTGTGGTGCTACTGAACTGAGACTGTGAAAAAAGAGACGGTGGGGGAGAGAACTCACGGAATTCACGTGAGCACTCTCCAGAGACGCTACAATTCCGTAACTTTGGCAACCCAGTGGGAGACTGAAGGAGAATTTGAGCCCACTCCGAGGGCCGAACAGATTCCCTGTGTGGTCCTTGGGAAAGAGCTTCCGATCTCTGGCTCCTGTGGGTATATCATTTGCCTGCTAACTACCTCCAACTTCGTTCAGCTGTGCAGAACAACTTCCCTTTTGAATCAAAAAAAGAGAGAGAGGTTTACCACGCCCAACCTGGGAGTGTCACCTTTGGCACACCAAACAGAGCTCTCAGGCCACACCCATCTCAAGCCCTAAGGCTCCATCAAAAACAGATAGTCCACTTAATCTAGAGTCATAGTATAACAAGAAAAAGCACCACAGTGAAGAAACCAAATATTTCCAATATGACAAATAACAAACGCAAAAACCAAGGTAATAAAAACAAGGAAGTCACCATGAAGCCCTCAAATGAAAAAGACACCCCAATTCAAGATTATGAGGATGATGACATAGAAGAAATGCAAGAAGCAGATCTCAAAAAATTGATAAGAACATTAAGAAGTTCTCAAAAACAAATTCTTGAACTACAGAAATCCTTAATGGACAAGATAGAAAATCTCTCTCGTGAAAATGAAATATTAAGGAGGAATCAAAATGAAACGAAACAACTAGTACAACAGGAAACTGGGATAGTGACTGAAGTGAAGAATTCAATAGATCAAATGAAAAACACAATAGAGAGCCTTACAAACAGAATGGGAGAAGCAGAAGAGAGAATATCAGACTTAGAAGACAGAGAACAGGAAAGGATACAGTCAGACCAAAGAAAAGACGAGGAAATTAGGAATCTAAAACATATTGTCGGGAATCTTCAGGATACTATTAAAAAACCCAACATTCGGGTTCTAGGAGTTCCTGAAGGCATGGAGAGGGAGAAAGGATTAGAAGGCCTTTTTAGTGAGATATTAGCAGAAAATTTCCCAGGTTTGGAGAAGGACAGAGAAATCCTAGTACAGGAAGCTCACAGAACCCCTAATAAACACGACCAAAAGAGATCCTCACCACGACACGTTGTAATTAAACTCTCCACAGTGAAACATAAAGAAAAGATCCTAAAATGTGCAAGAGAGAAACGTCAGATTACTCTCAGAGGATCTCCAATCAGACTCACAGCTGACTTCTCATCAGAAACTCTACAAGCTAGGAGGGAATGGCGAGATATAGCCCAGGTACTAAGAGAGAACAACTGTCAGCCCAGAATATTATATCCTGCAAAGCTATCATTTGTGAATGAAGGTGAAATAAAGACTTTTCATAACAAACAGAAATTGAAAGAATTTGTTGCCACTCGTCCAGCCCTGCAAAAGATGCTTAAAGATGTGTTACACACAGAAACAAAGAAACACGGTCATCAATATGAAAGAAGGTAAAGGAAGGAAACCTCACAGCAAAAGATCACAGGGAATTCAAAGCATATATTAGAACTTATCTTTGGCAAATGGCAGGGCAAAGTTACCACTTATCATTAGTCACATTGAACGTGAATGGCCTGAACTGTCCAGTTAAAAGACACCGTTTGGCTGACTGGGTTAAGGAACAAAACCCATCTATTTGCTGCTTACAAGAAACACATCTTTCCAACAAAGATCCATACAGACTGAAAGTGAAAGGCTGGAAAAAGATATACCATGCCAACAGAAATGAAAAAAGAGCAGGCATAGCCATCTTAATATCAGACACCATAAACTTTACTACAAAAACCGTTAAGAGAGACAAAGAGGGACACTACATAATGATTAAGGGATCAATTCGACAGGAAGATATAACAATTATCAATGTATATGCACCTAACTACAGGGCACCGGTTTATCTAAAAGATTTGTTGAGGGACTTAAAGGGAGACTTAGACCCCAATACAATAGTACTGGGGGACTTCAATACTCCACTCTCAGAAATAGACAGATCAACAGGACAGAAGATCAACAAGGATACAGTAGATTTAAACGACACTATAGCCCAAATGGATCTAACAGATATATACAGAACTTTCAAGCCTACAGCTAAAGATTTTACATTCTTCTCAGCAGTACATGGAACCTTCTCTAGGATTGACCACATACTAGGCCATAAAGCAAGTCTCAGCAAATTCAAAAGAATTAGAATCATACCATGCAGCTTCTCAGACCATAAAGGAATGAAGTTGGAAATGAACAACTCAGGAATCCCTAGAGCATATGCAAACACATGGAGATTGAACAACATGCTCCTGAATGAACAATGGGTCATAGAAGAAATCAAAAGAGAAATCAAAAACTTTCTGGAAGTAAATGAGGATAACAGCACAACATACCAAAACTTATGGGACACAGCAAAAGCAGTGTTAAGAGGAAAGTTTATATCAATAGGTGCCTACATCAAGAAATTGGAAAGGCACCAAATAGATGAGCTTTCAATTCACCTCAAGGTTCTAGAAAACCTACAGCAAACCAGACCCAAATCTAGTAGGAGAAGAGAAATAATTAAAATCAGAGAAGAAATCAACAGGATTGAATCAAGAAAAACATTCCAAAAAATCAGCCAAACGAGGAGCTGGTTTTTTGAAAAAATAAACAAAATTGACACCCCATTGGCCCAACTAACTAAAAAAGAAGAGAAAAGACCCAAATCAATAAAATCAGAGATGAAAAAGGAAACGTAACAACGGACACCACAGAAATAAAAAGAATCATCAGAAATTACTACAAGGACTTGTATGCCAGCAAACAGGGAAACCTATCAGAAATGGATAGATTCCTGGACACATGCAACCTACCTAAATTGAACCAGGAAGACATCGAAAACCTAAACAGACCCATAACTGAGACAGAAATTGAAACAGTAATAAAGGCCCTCCCAACAAAGAAAAGCCCAGGACCAGATGGATTCACTGCTGAATTCTACCAAACGTTTAAAGAAGAACTAACTCCAATTCTTCTCAAACTATTCAGAACAATCGAAGAAGAGGGAATCCTCCCAAATTCTTTCTATGAAGCCAGCGTCACCCTAATTCCTAAGCCAGAAAAAGATGCAGCACTGAAAGAGAATTACAGACCAATATCCCTGATGAACATAGATGCAAAAATCCTCAATAAAATTCTGGCCAATAGAATGCAACAACACATCAGAAAGATCATCCACCCAGACCAAGTGGGATTTATCCCTGGTATGCAGGGATGGTTTAATGTGCGCAAGACAATCAATGTGATACACCACATTAACCGACTGCAGAAGAAAAACCATATGATTATCTCAATAGATGCCGAGAAAGCATTTGATAAAATACAACACCCGTTCATGATGAAAACTCTAAGCAAACTGGGTTTGGAAGGAACATTCCTCAATACAATCAAAGCAATCTATGAAAAACCCACAGCCAACATCCTATTGAATGGGGAAAAGTTGGAAGCATTTCCACTGAGATCTGGGACCAGACAGGGATGTCCACTCTCACCACTGCTATTCAATATAGTTCTGGAGGTTCTAGCCAGAGCTATTAGGCAAGAAAAAGAAATTAAAGGGATACAAATTGGGAAGGAAGAACTCAAACTATCCCTCTTTGCAGATGACATGATTCTGTATTTAGGGGACCCAAAGAACTCTACTAAGAGACTATTGGAACTCATAGAAGAGTTTGGCAAAGTAGCAGGGTATAAAATCAATGCACAAAAATCAACAGCCTTTGTATACACAGACAATGCCATGGCTGAGGAAGAACTTCTAAGATCAATCCCATTCACAATAGCTACAAAAACAATCAAATACCTTGGAATAAACTTAACCAAAGACGTTAAGGATCTCTACGATGAAAATTACAGAACCTTAAAGAAAGAAATAGAAAAGGATACCAAGAAATGGAAAAATCTTCCATGCTCATGGATTGGAAGAATCAATATCATCAAAATGTCCATTCTCCCAAAAGTAATTTATAAATTCAATGCAATACCAATCAAGATACCGAAGACCTTCTTCTCAGATCTGGAAAAATTGGTGCTGAAATTTATATGGAGGCACAAGAGACCTCGAATAGCTAAAGCAATCTTGTACAACAAAAACAAAGCCGGAGGCATCACAATACCAGATTTCAGGACATACTACAGGGCAGTTGTAATCAAAACAGCATGGTACTGGTACAGAAACAGATGGATAGACCAATGGAACAGAATTGAAACACCAGAAATCAACCCAAACATCTACAGCCAACTTATATTCGATCAAGGATCTAAAACTAATTCCTGGAGCAAGGACAGTCTATTCAATAAATGGTGCTGGGAAAATTGGATTTCCACATGCAGAATCATGAAGCAAGACCCCTACCTTACACCTTACACAAAAATCCACTCAACATGGATTAAAGACCTAAATCTACGACCTGACACCATCAAGTTACTAGAGAACATTGGAGAAACCCTTCAAGATATTGGCACAGGCAAAGAATTTCTGGAAAAGACCCGGGAGGCACAGGCAGTCAAAGCCAAAATTAACTATTGGGATTGCATCAAATTGAGAAGTTTCTGTACTGCAAAAGAAACAGTCAGGAGAGTGAAGAGACAACCGACAGAATGGGAAAAAATATTTGCAAACTATGCAACAGATAAAGGGTTAATAACCAGAATCTACAAGGAGATCAAGAAACTCCACAAAAACAAAACCAACAACCCAATTAGGAGATGGGCCAAGGACCTCAATAGACATTTTTCAAAAGAGGAAATCCAGATGGCCAACAGGCACATGAAAAAATGTTCAATGTCATTAGCAATCAGGGAAATGCAAATCAAAACCACATTGAGGTTCCACCTCACCCCGGTTAGAATGGCTCACATTCAGAAATCCACCAACAACAGATGCTGGCGAAGATGTGGGGAAAAAGGGACACTAACCCACTGTTGGTGGGAATGCAAGCTGGTCAAGCCACTATGGAAGTCAGTCTGGAGATCCCTCAGGAACCTGAAGATAACCCTACCGTTCGACCCAGCCATCCCACTCCTTGGAATTTACCCAAAGGAATTTAAATTGGCAAACAAAAAAGCGGTCTGCACCCTAATGTTTATTGCAGCACAATTCACAATAGCTAAGACCTGGAACCAACCTAAATGCCCATCAACGGTAGACTGGATAAAGAAATTATGGGATATGTACTCTTTAGAATACTATACCGCAGTGAGAAACAACGAAATCCAGTCATTTGCAACAAAATGAGGAATCTGGAACACATCATGCTGAGTGAAATAAGCCAGTCCCAAAGGGACAAATACCATATGTTCTCCCTGATTGGTGACAACTGACTGAACACCAAAAAGGAAACCTGTTGAAGTGGAATGGACACTATGGGAAACGGTGACTTGATCAGCATAGCCCTGACTGTTAATGAACAACTTAATACATTATCCCTCTTAGTAGTTTCTTTGTCTGTTCTACTTAATATGACTGGTTTAATTCTGTAATTAATTCACAGTTATTCTTAAGTGTTGAAATTTAACTGAAATGTGATCCCTGTTAAACATAAGAGTGGGAATAAGAGAGGGAAGAGATGTATAATTTGGGACATGCTCAAGCTGACTTGCCCCAAATGGTAGAGTTAGAAACATACCAGGGTACTCCAATTTAATCCCATCAAGGTGGCATGTACCAATGCCATCTCACTAGTCCAAGTGATCAATTTCAGTTCACAATTGATCATAATGAAAGGACTAAGAGTCAAAGGGAGCACATAAGCAAGTCTAGTACCTGCTAACACTAACCGATAGAATAAATAAAGGGGAGAGTGATCCAACATGGGAAGTGAGATACTCAGCAGACTCATAGAATGGCAGATGTCCTAAATAGCACTCTGGCCTCAGAATAAGCCCTAAAGGCATTCGGATCTGGCTGAAAAGCCCATGAGAGTATTTCAGGCATGGAAAGCCAAGACACTCTGGCAAAAGATCTCTGTGAGTGAGATCTCAGTGGAAAGAACAGGTCTTCAAAGAAGGAGGTACCTTTCTCTGAAGGGAGGAGAGAACCTCCACTTTGACTATGACCTTGTCTAAACAAGATAAGAATCGGAGAACTCAGAGGGCTTCCATAGCCTTGGAAACTCATGACTGGAGCATAGGGAGATTACTGATGCCATAGACAGGAGTGACAATTGGTAAAGTCAACAACAGGAGTCACTGTGCACTTACTCCTCATGTAGGATCTCTGTCCTTAATGTGCTGTGCATTGAAATTTAATGCTATAACGAGTACTCAAACAGTATATTTCACTTTGTGTTTCTATGGGGGTGCAAACTGTTGAAATCTTTACTTAATGCATACTAAACTGATCCTCTGTAAAAAAAAAAAAAAAAAAAAAAAAAAAACTATCAACTCCCAACTTGACTCTCACTGGGATTAAACATGACAATAGGTCTGATCTGATTTCATCATCATTTAAAAAAAATCATCTATTATTTTTCACTTTATGTTTCTGTGTGGGAGCAAACTGTTGAAATCCTTACTTAATGTATACTAAGCTGATCTTCTGTATATTAAGATAATCGAAAATGAATCTTGATGTGAATGGAAGGGGAGAGGGAGTGGGAAAGGGGAGGGTTGTGGGTGGGAGGGACGGTATGGGGGGGAAGCCATTGTAATCCATTATTCGTACTTTGGAAACTTATATTCATTAAATAAAAAAATAAAAAAAAAATAAAAAAAAAAGAAGAGAGGCATTTTCCAGGATAACATGAGTCAGAAAATGCTAGCTTGAACAGTGTTAATATATTTCTTCCAAAGTTTGCCTTTAACATGTACATTTTAATCTGAATTTCCAGGTGGTAGATTAGCATTTGCCATTTCTCAAGTTTAGTTAACTACAAAGTTATGTTTCTGTGGAGTGTCAGTTAATACCGTGGGACACTGCTGTTGAAGGAGAGCAACACTACATTGAGTCCTCAGAAGGTACTTAGATTCCTTCTCATTTTTCCACAATTGTTGAATTCTTATATACTGATACATGCCTTCTTTTTATTATTTTCAATTCTCCTTTCTTTATTCTATGAAGCAGAACTTCTCTTTGATTCCTAGTAAAGCTTAATCAAAAACAATTTTTGGCTACTTCTTTGTCACATATGTCGTCCATATTATTATGAAAAAAAAAACAAAAAATGGCAACAGATATTTGTGTGCAATTATTTGTTTGTCATTTTGTCTATTCCTAACTGATTAATTGCAATATTATAGTTTGAAAAATTATGAACTCTGACTGGCTTTTCTTTGTGTATTGCACATTGTCTTGGTTACAATAAAATTCCACTGGCTCCCAAAAAAAAAAATCTTTTAATTATTTAATACATTTAATTAAGTGGGGTATAGTGACAGCATAAATTAAGCCTGTCATTCCAAAAGTGGATTTAATTACCAACTTTAAGGCCTATGAGTACTTAAAGGGAGTGGTCTTCTTTCAGTGTCACATGCTTGAAAGAGATACTTTCCATTTATATCAAATCTAACTTACGCTCCTCTCCGCAACCTCCTCCTCCTCTCTTTCTCTCTTGCCTTCCTTGTTTCTTCATCTTCTGGCTCAGGTTCTGGATCATCCTCATTGATAACATCTCTTTTTCGTTTCCTTTTTGGTCTCAAGCTCTCTCTTCTAGGTAGTTTTTCTTCCTCTTCCTCTCCACCTAAACAAAGTTGATGATTCAGTGAGCAATATCAAAAAGTGCTTCCTCCCACTACTATGTTTATCCTGTTTAAATAACCAGCATCAGACATCTGAGACCACAATCCAGCAATTCTCTCCACAGCACTATAAGATGAACTGTAACATATATGTTTTATCACCCACTATTCAAATAAATTTATCTAGAATTCCATCTTCATTGTGATTCATCTATTCATATATGCATATGAAGATACCCAGATTTTAAGAATTCTTACAGTTCTAGTGTTCACTAACTAGAAGGTGATGGGGGCAGGCATTGTGCACAGGAGGTTAGGCTGAAACATGTGACACCTGCATTCCATATCAGAGTGACAGTCTGCACTCTGGCAGCTCTGCTTCCTATCTAGCTTCCTGTTAACACCTTTGGAGAGGCAGTAGATGATGGCTCAAGCAATTAGCATTTGCTACGTGTGTGAGAGATCTAGATTGAGTTCTGGGATCCTGGCTTCAGAAATTTTACAGGACAGAAGAAAATGGGATAACATTTTCAAAGCACTAAAAGGAAAAACTGTCAACTGAGAACACCATGCTCAGCAAACACGTCCTTTAAAAAATGAAGGAGAAATAAAGACTTTCCCAGGCAAACACTGAGTGAGTTCAACACCACTATGACTTTCCAAAAGGCAATTCTTAAGGAAATTCTCCAAGCTGAAATGAAAGGATGCTAAACAGCAACACCAAAGCACATGAAAGTATAAAATGCTCTGAGAAAGGTAAATATATAAACAATACAAAATACTGCAGTACTTTAATGGTAATATATAAATGACTTTTAACTCTAGCATAAAACTGAATAAAACAAAGTATTAAAAATAACTAAGAAAAATGCCACTAGATGCATGATATAAGAAGTATAAATTGAGACATCAATACACAAAATATGGGGGGATTAAAAGTGTACAGTTATAGTATGGAGTTGAAATAAATTCCTATAGAAGATACACACACAAAAAAAGAGAAATTATATTAATCAGATTTTCATCACTATAATGAAATACCTGAGACAAACTACAAATGAAGTAAAGAGAGGTTTATTAGGTCACAGTTTGGGAGGTTCAAGGACCAAATGGTATTGTACAGACTTTGGCTCTGGCTAGGGGCCCACAGTAGATGGTGGATGTTGGAATGATGGGAGGCATATAGATAAAGGAGAGATCACCTAGTCCTAGGAGGCAGAGAGAGAGGCTGGGCCCAAACTCAGGCTTTTGTAATAACACTCTCAAGAGAATTAATTTCCAAGGATATGCCCCAATAACATCCCATTAGGTTCTACCTCCTAAACACAATAATTCAATTAAGATTCCAGACTTCTAGTACTATTAACTTATGATTTTAGACTTTAATATCCTACATTAGTTAAAGGTCAAAATTATCTTCAAACATAGCAAGAATTAAAGTATATCACAATTTTTAAAATCGAGGAAAAGAGATACAAAAGATCCACAAGACAAAAAGCAATGAATAAAATGGCAATATTTTATTATATATAATAAATAATCATAAAGAATTTGAATGGATTTTTTTTAAAAGGACACGATCTTACTATATGATAACTATAATGAACTCACTTTGGATTTAAGGGCACACTGGGGTTAAAAATGAAAGGATAGAAAAAGGTCATACAAATGGTAACCAAAAGATAGAAGGGGTGGCTATAATTTTTTTAAAAAGATTCATTCATTTGTTTATTTGAAAGTGCAAGGTGGGGATAGACGGGGGTCAAAGAGAGACATAGAGAAGATAGACAGATTGATATTCCATGCGCTGGTTTACTCCCCAAAGGGCTGCAAAAGCCTGGGCTGGGCTAGAGCAAATCTAGGAACCAGGAACTCCATTATGGTCCCCAACATGTATGGCAGGCCCAAGTACTTTGGGCCCCCCTCTGTTGCCTCTCCAGGTGCATTATTAGAAGGAAGCTGGATCAGAAGTGCAGCAGCTGGGACTCAAACTTGCATTCCAATATGGGATGCTGACATTGCACATGGTGGCTTAACATGTTGCATCACAATGCTAACACAATGGGGTAGCTACATTTGTATCAGATAAAATATACTTTAAGTCAAAAATTATAATAAGAGATAAGAAAGAACATTATATACTAATAAAAGGGTAAATTCACATTCACCAGAACACATCACTATTATATATATATACATCTAATGCCAGAGCACCCAAATATATATATATTTATAAATTGATATATATTTACACATATATAAAGTTAATATTAACAACTAAAGGGTAGGGGAAACAGCAATACTGTCACAACAAGAAACTTCTACACTCTATATTCAGTAATGGATGGAAGTTCTAGAAAGAAAATAAATATGGACACAGAAGACTTAAACATTATAGACCAACTAGACATAATATATTATATATTATATAAATATATATTTTTTGGACTAACATGTAATTTCTTCTGGTAATATACTTATTTTTGTTATTCAAAAAAACAACCCTTATTTTAAAGATTTATCTATTATCTGAAAGTCAGAGTTACAAAAAGAGAGAGGGCAAGGCAGAGAGGGGAGCCATCTACCTGCTGGTCACTTCCCAAGTAGTCACAACTGCTGGGGCTGAGCCAGGCCAAAGCCACGAGCCTGAAGATCCATCCAGGTCTCTCAGATGGGTGGCAGGGGCCCAAGCACTAGGGCCATATTCAGCTGCTTTCCCAGGCACATTAGCAGGGAGCTGAATCAAAAGTGGTACAGCAGGAACTCAAACCAGCACCCATATGGGATACTGGCATTGTAGGTGGTGGCTTAACCTGCTACACCACAGCGACAGCCTCCCAAAAACAATTTTTAATGAATTTAAGAATACTGAGGGGTTGGCGCTGTGGCACAGTAGATTAAAGCCCCAGCCAGCAGCACCGGCATCTCATACGGACACTGGTTCAAGTCCCAGCTCCTCCTCTTCTGATCCAGCTCTCTGCTATGGCCTGGGAAAGCAGTAGAAGATGGCCTATCTCCTTGGGCCCCTGCACCCACGAGGGAGACCTGGAAGAAGTTCCTGGCTCCTGGCTTCTAATCAGCTCAGCTCTGGCTGTTGTGGTCATTTGGGGAGTGAACCAGTGGAATGGAAGACCTCTTTCTCTCTCTCTCTGTCTCTATACTCTCTGTAACTGTTCTGTCTTTCAAACAAATAAAGTAATTCTTTAGAAAAAATATTGATACCATTTCAAGTATTTTTTTCTCCCAAAGGGATGAAACTAGAAATTTATAGAAGAAAAACTGGAAAAGTAACAAATATGTGGAAATTAACACACTCTGAACTAATGGGTCAAAGAAGAAATCAAAAGAAAAATTACAAATATCTTATGACAAATTAAAATGAAACAAAACATGGCTGGCACTGCAGCTCAATAGGCTAATCCTCCACCTAGCAGCGCCAGCACACCGGGTTCTAGTCCCCGTAGGGGCGCCGGATTCTGTCCCGGCTGCCCCTCTTCCAGGCCAGCTCTCTGCTGTGGCCAGGGAGTGCAGTGGAGGATGGCCCAAGTGCTTGGGCCCTGCACCCCATGGGAGACCAGAGAAGCACCTGGCTCCTGCCATCAGATCAGCGCGGTGCGCCGGCTGCAGCGCGCCAGCCATGGCAGCCATTGGAGGGTGAACCAACAGCAAAGGAAGACCTTTCTCTCTGTCTCTCTCTCTCTCACTGTCCACTCTGCCTGTCAAAAAAATAAAATAAATAAAAAATAAATAAATAAAAAGGAAAAAAATGAAACAAAACATACTAAAGCTTATGTGATGCAGCAAGCTGTGCAAAGCATAAAGTTTATACCATTAACACCAACATTATGTAAGGAAAAAAGTTCCAATGAAATCTTACGCATTACAGAACTAAAAGCAACAACAATAACAACAACAACAAACTAAGGCAAAGTTAACAGAAAGGAAATAACAAAGATCATAGCATAAATACATGGAACAGACACTAGCAATACAATAGAAAAAATAATGAAATTGAGTTGTTTCTGAAGTTTAATAAAATTGAAAAAACTTTGCTAAAATAAGATACAACTAAATAAAAAATGAAAGACATAACAACTGATGTTACAGAAGTAAAAGATCCTTTGAAATTACTATGAATAACTAAAGACAAAGAAATTGGATAAACTTGAAGAAATGGACAAATTCCTGGAAGCAAAACCTACCAAGAATGAATCATGAAATAAACGGGAAGTATGAACAGACCTATAATATAATAAGGGGATTAAATCAATAAGCAAGAAATTCTCAACAAGAAAACTCCAGCATCTAATGGCTTCACTGGTGAATTCTACTAAGTGACTACAGATTTAATGTAATTCTCCTCAGATTCATCAATAAAATTGAAAAGTTTGGAACAGTTCAAAACTCATTATATGCAGCTAGCATTGCCTTGATACCACAGGCATTCAAAGACAAAGTGTATAAAAAAGAAAACTACTAGCTGATATTCCTGATTAACATAGATGCACAAATTCTGAGTAAAATATGAGAAAATCAGTTTCAGCAATATATTATAAAGATCATACACCACATCCCAGTGAGATTTATCTTTGAGATGCAGAGTAGTTTGAACCTACAAAAATTAAGTAACATGACACATCACATTAATACAATGAAGGGTGGATTTCAAGATGGTGGAATAAGGACAGGGTGGTCTGCTCTAGACTACAGGAAAATACTAACACAAAAGTTAGGAAACTGCATTCTCAGGGGAGAGGTGGAGGGAAAACAGCAGTGGAGATTCTGAAGAAGGAGGAGAGACACTACGGATCTGCGTGGAAGGTGCAGATGTTCAGCAGTGAGAATGGACACCACAAATGTCCCCAGCATCCTGAGCCAGAGAAAGCCCCAGCTTTGGAGAGCACGGCAAGATTAGACTGCAGCAGCCCATGCCACTGGTGATACAGCTGGAGAGAGAGCCGAGTGGACTGCACTGTCTTTGAGTCTGTCCCAGAGCCTTGAAGAGAACAGGGTACATGCTCACCCAGAGACAAAGAAAAGGGGCACACCTCTCTCTCTCCATACTTCCCAGCAACAGGTTGAGAGAGGGCAGGTGCCTTTTTGGACATTAGTAGGTAGAAGTTGCTGTAGCCTTTGTGTGTGCCCCCAGAAACTGGCGGGGACAGTCAGCAGAGGCCACTGCAGCAGTCCCAGTGCACGCACCCAGCAACCAATGGGGAGGAGCACGCACCCAGCAACCAATGGGGAGGAGCCATACCAATATTAGTACTGGCTACAGAGACTCATACATGCCCAGCACAATTGTGAAACAAGCAGAGCTGTGGCTGGAGGATATTGTGCACGTGTGTGATCCACTGATGTCATCAAAGGGAAAAGCCCGTGTTCCCCACTCACTTTAAGTCTAGCTGTGAAGATTGGCAGGGGGCTGGACACCCAGAGACAACTGTGAGGCGTCCCTAACTTATCAACATATCCAAAGCTCCCAGGCTCTGGGGCTCAAATCACCTAGTGGAGCAGCCACGTGCAGCTGGCTCTGGGAAAGTTTCAGCCTCTCTGTGGACAGGACAGCAAGCATGGCAGAGTGGATCCTCTGCACACGGTGACTGTGCAAGCCCTGAGTGCTGAGATTGTGAGAACTCTGTTATGCATGAGAGGGTGCAGGGAGTAGTTGGATCTCTGGGCAATCACTGTGTGTGGCTCCACATGCTCAGAGCTTCCAGAAGGCCTGGGATGGGTCATTGCAGCAGCATGCGTCCTCACACAGAGGACAGCACAGATTCTTTGTACAGTTCATGAGGAATCACAGATGAGTACTGAACCCATTGAGGGCTAACACCAAAGCCTTGATCACCTTAGAAGAGAGGAGGTGAGGGTGAGATAATGCCAACAGAGATGAATATACTTCCCCTTCTGTTAACAAGAAGAGATCTACCCTGCTCAATCTAGGTGTAACCCTGGATACTCACCCCACCCGGAGCACTGACCAGAGCTCCCTGACCACACCCAAAACACACCTCCACATACTCACTGAAAGAGCAGACATTCCACTATGCCACAGACACATAGTTCAAAAATAAAACCCATCAGAGGAAAAAAAAAAAACTAATAAGTATCACCACAAATGCCTAAAAATAAACACAGAAATTCAAGAAACAAGAAAAATAATATGAGGCCCCCAAAAGAACATACTTGAACAAAATTCATTATTAGAATGAAGATGAAGAGATTGATGAAAGGCCTGAAGTGGATTTCTAAAGATTAATCTTGTGATTACTCAGAAGAAATGAGAAGCAAAGAAATTAATACATAACATGAATGAAAAATTAGAAATCAAAATGAAATATTAGAAATGAAGAATAATTCAATATTTTAAAAAATATACTGGAAAGCCTTTAGTGACATAGAAGAAAGAATATCCGAGATAGAAAACAAATCTTTGGAAACTTTTCAGTCAGAAAAAAAACAAAAAGGAAAAAGAAGGAGAAGGAGAAGAAATCAGAAAAATTAAAAACAGAATTGGAGATTTATAGGATGCTCTTAAATGACCCAACATATGAATCGTAGGAGCTCCTGAAGGTATGTAAAGAGAACTGATTAGAAGGCCAACTCAGTGAAATAATTACAGAAAAATTTCCTAATTTGGAGAAAGAATGGGGCATCCAAATAAAAAAGCACATAGAACTCCTTAAAGACATGACCAGGAAAAATCTTCACAATGATACATACACTGTAGTCAAACTCTCCACAGTAAAACATAAAGAAAAGATTCTGATATGTGCATGGGAGAAATGCCAGATTACTTTCAGAGGATCTCCAAATAGACTCACAGCAGCCTTGTCATCAGAAACTCTATAGGACAGAAGACAATGGCGAGACATAGTCCAAGACTTAAGAGAAAAAATAAAACTGTCAACCTACAATATTGTACCCTGCAAAGCTCTCATTTAAGAATGCAGGTGAAATAAAGACCTTCCATTAAAAGTAGAACATGAAAAAATTTGTCACCACTCATACAGCCTTAAAAAAGATGTTCATGAATGTGCTGCACACAGAAACACAGAGTCATCATTATGAAAGAATGTGAAGGCAGAAAATCTACCAGGAAAAGTATGAAGGAAATCCAAAGTAAACAATAAGAATATTTATAGAAAAATGGCAGGGCCAAGTCATTACCTATCAATAGCAACCTTGAGTGTAAAAGACCCAAATGCTCCAGTTAACAAATAAAGGCCAGCTGAATGGATTAAAAAACAAAACCATTTATTTGCTGCCTACAAGAAACATACCTCACCAAAAAAGATGTACACAGACTAACAGTGAAAGGATGGAAAAAGATATTCCATGCTAACAGAAACCATGAAAAAGCTAGTGTAGCTATCCTAATATCAGACAAAATAGACTTTAACATAAAAACTGTGAAAAGAGACAAAGAAGGGCAGGCACTATGTAATGATTAAGGGATCAATTTAACAGGAAGATATGATTATAATAAATGTATATGCACCTAATGCCAGGGCACCTGGCTATTTAAAAGAAATGTTATTGGATCTAAATAGAGACATAGACTCCAATAAAATTGCAATGAGAAAATTCAACATCCCACTTTCATCAGTGTACAGATCAACTAGACAGAAAATTAACAAATAGAGCTAACTGACACTATGGACCAAATGGACCTGATATTTACAGAACTTTTCATCCCCAACTTGCAGAATACACACTCTTGTCATCAATGCATAGACTTTCTCTAGGATGAACCATATGCTGGGCCATAAAGCAAGTCTTATTAAATTAAAAAAAAATCAAAATTGTACCATGCAGATCAGAATGAATGAAGTCGGAAATAAACAACACAGAAAGATAGAACACATGCAAATATATGGAGACTGAACAAAATGTTCCTGAATGAACAGTGGGTCATTGAAGAAATCAAGAGAGAAATAAAAAAAAATTCTGATAACAAATGAAGATGACAATACAACATATCAAAACTTACAGGGGGGCCAGTGCCTTGGCTCACTTGGTTAATCCTCTGCCTGCAGTGCCAGCATCCCATATGAGCACCGGGTTCTAGTACCAGTTGCTCCTCTTCCATTCCAGCTCATTGCTGTTGCCTGGGAGGGCCCTGCACCTGCATGGGAGACCAGGAGGAAGCACCTGGCTCCTGGTTTCGGATCAGCGTGGTGCTGACCATATGGCCATTTGGGGAGTGAACCAACGGAAGGAAGACCTTTCTCTCTGTCTCTCCCTCTCACTGCCTAACTCTATCTGTCAAAAAAAAAATAAAAAAAACTTATGGGATATAGCAAAAGTAGTGTTAAGAAGAAACTTTATACTTTATATATGCCTATATCAAGAAATTGGAAACTCACCAAATAACTGACCTATCAATGCATCTCAAGGAGCTAGAAAATCAACAGCAAACCAAATCCAAAACTAGGAGAAAAAGAAATAATTAAAGTTAGAGAAGAAATAAACAAAATTGAGACCAAAAAAAAAACAAAAACAATACAAAAGATTAGAGAAACAAAAAGCTGGTTTTTTGGAAAAAAAATAATAAACAAAATTGGCATGCCACTGGCCAAACTAACCAAAAGAAGAAAAAGAGAGACAAGGCTCAAATCAATAAAATTTTAGATGAAAAATGAAATGTAACCACAGATACCATAGAAATAAGAAGAATCATCAGAAATTTCTACACAGAGCTGTATGCCAACAAATGTGGAAACCCAGAAGAAATGGATGAATTCCTGAACACATAGAACTTACCTAAATTGAGTCATGAATACACAGAAAACCTAAACAGACTGATAACTAACATTAAAATTGAATCAGTAATAAAGACCCTCCCATCAAAGAAAAGCACATGACTGGATGCCTTCCCTGTTGAATTCTACCAGACATTTAAAGAAGAACTAACTCTAATTCTTCCCATGATATTCAAAACAATTGACAGGGTGGGAATCCTCCCAAATTTTTTCTATGAAACGAGCATTACCTTAATTCCTAAATCTGAAAAATATAAAACAAAGAAAGAGGACTTTAGACCAATATCCCTGATAAACATAGATGCAAAAATCCTCAGTAAAATATTAGCCAATTGATTCCAACAACACATCACAAAGATTATTCACATGGACCAAGTGGGATATAGCCCAGGTATGCATGGTGGTTCAACATTCATGAATCAATCAATGTGATACATCATATTAACAAAGTGAAGAAAAAAAATCATATGAATATCTCAATAGCTGCAGAGAAAGCATTTGATAAAATGAAACACCATTTCATGGTGGAAACGTTAAGCAAATTGGGTTTAGAAGGAACAATCCTCAAGACATTCAAGGCAATTTATGACAAACCCACAACCAGCATCCTATTGAATGGAGAAAAGAAGGAAGCATTCCCATTGAGATCCAGAACTAGACCAGGATGCCCACTCTCACCAATGCTATTGACTATAGTCCTGGAAGTTTTACCCAGAGCCATTAGGCAAGAAAAAGAAATCAAATGATACAAATTGGGAGGAGGAAGTCAAACTATTCCTATTTTCTGATGAAAGGATTCTATAAAGGAGATCCAAAAGACTCCATTAATAGACTATTAAAATTCATAGAAGAGTTTGGTAATGTGGCAGGATATAAAATGAGCACATAAAATCAATAGCTTTTATATACACAGACAAAAGACCAATCACATTCACAATAGCTGCAAAAAAATCAGATACATTAGAATAAATTTAACCAAGGATGTCAAAGATCTCTATGATGAAAATTACAAAACATTAAAGAAAGCAAAAAAGAAAACATAAATAAATGGAATAATATTCCATGTTCTTGGATTACAAGAATCAATATCATCAGAATGTGCATATTACTGAAAGCCATTTATATATTCAATGCAATATCAATCAAAATATCAATGACATTCTTCTGTTATATAGAAAAAAAGATGTTGAAATTCCTATGGAAATGCAGGATGCCCTGAATAGCTAAAGCAATCATATAAAACAAAAACAAAGCCAGAAGCATCAAAATACCAGATTTCAAGACATACTACTGGGAAGTTATAATCAAAACAGCCTGGTACTGGTACAAAAACAGATGGATAGACCAATGGAACAGAATAGAAAATCCAGAAATCAACCCACACATCTACAACATACTTATCTTTGACAAAGGAGCTAAAATCAATCCTTGGAGCAAGGAAAGTCTCTTCAACAAATGGTGCTGGGAAAACTGGATCTCCATATGCGAGAAGTATGCAGGAAGACCCCTACCTTACACCTTACACAAAAATCCACTCCAAATGGATTAAAGACGTAAACCTACCACTCAATGCCATCAAATTATTAGAGGACATTTGGGAAACCTTGTAAGGCATTGGCATTGGCATAGGCAAAGAGTTCTTGGAAAAAACCTAGGAGGCACAGGCAATCACAGCCAATATTCACAAATGGGATTGTATCAAATTGAGAAGCTTCTGTACTGCGAAAGAAACACTCAGCATAGTGAAAAGACAGCCTTCAGAATGGGAGAAATTATTTGCAAACTGTACAACTGATAACGGATTAATAACCAGAATATATAAAGAAATCAAGAAATTCAACAAGAACAAAACAAACTACCCTGTTAAGAAATGGGTAGAGGACTTGAACAGGCATTTTTCAAATGAGGAAATCCAAATGGCCAACACACACATGAAAAAATGCTCAGGATCATTAGCTGTCAGGGAAATGCAAATCAAAACCACAATGAGGTTTCACTTCACCCAGTTAGAATGGCTTTCATATAGAAATCAAACAACAAATTCTGGCGAGGATGTAGGGAAAAAGGTACCCTAATCTTATTGGTGGTGAGAATGTAAACTGGCACAGCCACTGTGGAAGACAGTATGCAGATATCAGAAATCTGAATACAGTCCTAACACATAACCCAAAAATCCCACTCTTGGGAATTTACCCAATGGAAATGAAATCAGCATGTGAAAGTTATCGGTACTCCCATGTTTATTGCAGCACAATTCACAATAGCTAAGATATAGAATCCACCCAAATGCCTGTCAACTGAAGACTGGATAAAGAAATTATGGGAAATGGACACTATGGAATACTACACAGTGGTAAGAAAAATGAAATTCTGTCATTTGCAACAAAATGGATGAAACTGGGAAACATCATTTTTAGGGAAATAAGCCAGTCTCAAAAGAACAAATACCATATGTTCTTCCTGACCTGTAATAACTAATAGAACAACTAAAAAGTAATCTATACAAGTAAAATAACACATTGTGATACAATGACTTTGAGCAGCCCTTGTTGAACTCCTTAGTTAGTTTAGAGTTAATCATTTGTGTATAAAGTTAATTGAAAATAGATCTTGGCCAGTGCCATGGCTCAATAGGCTAATCCTCTGCCTGCAACGCCAGCACACCGGGTTCTAGTCCCAGTCGGGGCGCCGGATTCTGTCCTGGTTGCCCCTCTTCCAGTCCAGCTCTCTGATATGGCCCAGGAGTGCAGTGGAGGATGGCCTAAGTGCTTGGGTCCTGCACCCGCATGGGAGAGCAGGAGAAGTACCTGGTTCCTGGCTTCGGATCAGCACAGTGCGCCAGCCGCAGCAAGCCAGCCTTGGTGGCCACTGGAGGGTGAACCAACAGTAAAGGAAGACCTTTCGCTCTGTTTCTCTCTCACTGTCCACTCTGCCTGTCAAAGAAAGAAAGAAAGAAAGAAAGAAAGAAAGAAAGAAAGAAAGAAAGAAAGAAAGAAAGAAAGAAAGAAAGAAAGAAAGAAAGAAAGAAAGAAAGAAAGAAAGAAAGAAAGAAAGAAGGAAAGAAAGAAGGAAAGAAAGAAAGAAAGAAAGAAAGAAAGAAAGAAAGAAAGAAAGAAAGAAAGAAAGAAAGAAAGAAAGAAAGAAAATAGATCTTAGTAAGAAATAAGGATTTGAATAGGAGATGGAGGAGGAAGAGGGGTGGCAGTGTGGGTGGGAGGGCAGGTAGCATGGAAGAATCTCTATGTTCCTAAAGTTATATTTATGGAAAGCATGAAGTTTGTATTCCTTAAATAAAATGTTTTTTGGGAAAAAATAAAGTATATAGGACTGTGTTGATTACATGCAAATATTATGCTATTTTATATAAGAAACTTGAATATCCCATGGATTTTGGTGTCTACTGGGGGTCTTGGAACCAATCCATTGCAGGTACTGAGGTACAATGTTAGTTAACAATGCTATATTGTACACTTAAAATTTTTTTATGATGGTAAGAGTAGATTTCATAATATGAGCTCTTAGCACAGTAAAAAAATTAGAATAGCTATTAAAGACTTAAACAACACTAATTTAGGCTAAATATTTAAAAAAAAAAAAAAAACTCTCTACCTAATGACAGAGACCATACATTCAATGCACATGGAACATTCACCAGAATAAATCACATTCTGAGCCATAACACAAGTCTCAATTCATGGAATCATACATGGCATAGTTTTAATTATAGTGGAATGAAATTTAAAAATGGGTTTTAAGAATTTTCAAAAGGCAACAACAGATGTATGTAAATGTGAAGAATCTAGAAATAAATTTACTTGAGGTCATTTTTTAAAAAAAGATAAAACTAATAAACTTGCATGCTTTGCCATGGATGAATTGTGTATCATTAACTTTATCTATTACTCTTTAGAAAAAAAAAGTTTTCAGTGCTTTATCTAATTTCCAAATATTCCAATTCTAAAAAATACTATTTTATGGTTGCCTACTGAATGCAGAATTGTGTACAATACTGCCTTTAGAATGGACTCAATTCACCAGTCAAGTTATGGTGCAGAATCTATGTTGGACTCAGAGGTTTGCATGTAGGAGGCAACCGCTTAATGCAAGCAGTTGTCATTGTGAGCATTCAGTGGCTGCCGTGTTGTGCTCAGGGTGTTAAATTGATAGCCTCAGTGTTCCTCTAACTGAACTCTTCGTTAGATATTGCTTTTGTTTGTTTTTATAAAATTACAGCTTTTGCTCATATAATGGGTCTTTCTCATATTTCTATCCTTGAGTGGTCTGGGTGCTTGAGAGGGGTGAATTCAGGCTTTTCATCCAAACCTACACAAAGTAAAAACAATGGAACAATTTGGATAAAACAAACATATATTTGGTACAAAGGAACATGGTCATTCATTTTAGTTGAAGTACCTGGTCAGTTCAGTCAAAATTGCCAATCTGTTACATTTTATAGATTCAGTCTTAGAGTAAGCTTTTTGAGCCAAAAGCTTTTCCAGGGAAAATAGGACAGAAGTAAAAAGCAAATAGTTTTCTGCACTACCATCTACTTTGCCATGAACAATTTATAAATTGGGAGGATGTGTATGTGTGCAAATGGAATAGAATCTAGAATGGGGATTCTGTTTGCTGGAGCTAATCTCTTTTGTCAGACCATAAAAAAATCATCCATATATGCTCCTTTGCTTTTATGTGGTTGTTCAAACCCATACTATAGGGGTTGAATTTAGTGGTATTCTACAAGAAACATATGCCAGGGAGGCCCATCCCTACTTACTTGAACTTTCTTCAGTATCATCTTTTTCCTCCACTTGGATTTGTACTGTTGAAGAAAGAAAGCATAGCAAATTTAAATGTCTGTACAATAGTTAGTATTTTTTACTTTCAATATGTTCACCATAGTGTTTTTGCATAGTAAAAAAAAATCCAATATGCACGTCAAAATGAGCATTGTTTATTAGAGATATGTATTTATATCCCCTTCAATAATTCTGTGAAAAAATTTCTTAGTTTTCTTGTCTCTGGGGCTTTGCAAAATATATCATCTATAATTCTGTTAGTTCAATACAAAATAATTTCAATCAAGGTCAGCATTGTGGCATAAGGAAAATAAAACCTTCAACCAAAATCAATACTAAACAACAGTAAGTAGATTTGGGATTTGGGGGTCATTTCATTTTATGGAACTGAGTTATCAAGAACTATATTCACATGCACAAACAAATTTGTTTGGGGCCGGCGCCACAGCTCACTAGGCTAATCCTCCGCCTGCGGTGTTGGCACCCCGGGTTCTAGTCCCGGTCGGGGTGCCGGATTCGGTCCTGGTTGCTCTTCTTCCAGTCCATCTCTCTGCTGTGGCCCAGGAAGGAAGTGAAGGATGGCCCAAGTGCTTGGGCCCTGCACCCACATGGGAGACCAGGAGGAAGCACTTGGCTCCTGGCTTCAGATCGGCACAGCGTGCCAGCCGTAGCAGCCATTTTGGGGGTGAGCCAATGGAAGGAAGACCTTTCTCTTTGTCTCTCTCTCTCTCACTGTCTAACTCTGCCTGTCAAAAACAAACAAAAAAAGACAAATTTGTTTGATAAAACCAAATTAACTACCTAAAAAATAGAGAACAATTCATTCAAATCACATTTATCAAGCATTAAAATATCATTTGAAAAATTCTTAAAGTAGGATCTCTGCTCTTTAAATTATTTCTAATTGTATTATATTGATACAGTCCAAATTTCCCAGTATATGACTCACCTTGACAGTGTGGAGACAAGTGATTTTACAATTTTTTTCAATCCAAAGAACATTTCCTCTTCATCCCTCACTCCAAAATGATGCAGTATCATTTTTTAAAACTGTTCCATTTTTATAAGAGAATATAAAAGCTTTCTTTTTAAATTTTTTTACTTGAGAGGTAGGGAGACAAAGAGACAGTGGCAGACAAACAAAGACAGAGCTTCCATCTGCTGGTAAACATGCTGGTTCACTCCTCAAATACCTGAGTCAGATCAAAGCTGAGAGGTCTCAATCTAGATCTCTCATATAATGACAAGGAGCCAATTACTCAAGCCAGAGTCCACATTAGCAGGAAGTTGGAATCAGAAACCACCAGTAGAACTTAGACTCAGGTTCTCTGCTGTGGTAGCGGACATCTTAACTACTAGGCCAAACTCTCACTCCTGCCTTTTATAACATTTTAGTGGGAAAGTAATATGGAAAAAATATATTAATTAGTAGATATTTTTTCCTTTGTCAACCTAATGTTCCTTCGTTGTCTGTCAGCAGAGACGGCTCTATAACTGACCTAGGTAAAAATTAAAGTAGATTGTTTCTTAAAACCCAAATCCTAGAAATTTATTTATAAAATAATAATTTTGTATTTTTATTTAAGGTAGAATGGCATGTCAAAAGAATAAAGATGACAAACATTGCTGTGAATAGGGGAAACAATCTCTGGTTTTGTTTCTGCCTGTACAGTGTCAAAGGTCATTTTTTACAACTTGACAGGCATATTGAAAAGGCAACACATGCCAAGAGTGCAAATTCTATTCACAAAGCGGATTATTGTGAAAGTTCTTTTTGCCTTTACATAGCATCTGCATAAAAATTCTTAAGATATGCAAAAATGTTATCATTCAACATCAGCCTTGGAACGTGAACACAAATGTTCTTTTGTTCAGAGTGGGCATAGTTGGTTGTAATTGATTCTGCCCAGGACAAAGATTTTTATGTCACTACTGAGAGTTTCCAATAATGTTCTAAGAAAATATTCTACATTCTATAATAGGTCATGGTCTTTTATCTGCAATTAATGCCACCACCAAGCTTCTTCAAAGAAAAATACTCTAGGAAGACATTTTAATGATGTAAGATTAACCTTGGAGCTGGGTCTTATCCATATGCATGATATAGGAACAACTGAGAAAAAAATAGTTAACACTGACCCACAACCTCTTGTGTATCAAGTTTAGCCAAGGCAAATTATAGATACATTTCTGCACAAAATAATATGCTGATTTGTAATGATCTGCTCACTGTAATGCAATTAAATAAAGTCAGTTAAGTAGATTAGGAAGAATTACTAAAAGATAAGCAAATCTTTAGGAAGGATTATATATTCAAAAAGAAAAGCAAAAGAAGCAAATATCCCAAGCCAAGGAAATAAGCAACAATACAGTTTTCTCTAATAACTAGAGGAGGGAAAAAGCAGGGCTAGAGTCAAGGATCACCTTCTCTGAGACAGAAAGGGCAGTCATAGATGACAATTAAGTGTGGACATTGTGGCATGCCACTTGGGGCACCCATATCCTATATCTAAGTGCCAGCTAAATTCCCTCTTCTTTGCTTATGATCCTGCTTCCTGCAACTGGATCCTGAGAGGCAGTAGATGATAGCTCAAGTACTTGAGTCCCTGCCCACAAGGAAGAAGACCCAGGTGGAGTTTCTAGCTCCTAGCTTCTGTTTGACCCAGACTGCTCTTTTGCAGGCATTTGGCAAGTGACTGGTAAGACTTCTTTCTCTTTCTCTCTTTCTATATCTCCCTCTCACTCTGCTCTTTAAAATAAACATAAATACACATTAAAATAAAATGTTTATTAAAAATATTGGTGAACATTAAAAAATTTCTGAAAATCTACAATAGTGGTGGCAAACACAGAACCAAGACACATGTCTGATTTCCAAGTGATGCAATGAAGAGTGTTGCAGAAAGAGCCTATTCCCTCCTTTTGAATTGGCTTTCCAGTAGTGATATTGGTTGGTACATGGTCATCTCCATAGTCTCATTAGGAGTCTCTCATCTCAACCATATTCCTCTGCCCATTTTCTTAGGCATTATGATAATAATTGTTATTTTCCTTGGTTCAAAACCTTAACAAGGCATCACCAACATCAAGAACTAAGTAGCAGCAGTATGACTAGGAGATATAAGACTCTACTAAGATTTCAAACCAAGTTTTAACAGAATAATATTTGGCCTGAAGACTATACACTGGTCTGTATTTCCTTCAACTCAAAGCAGTGCTAAAGAAGAAACACACGAACAACTTTCCAGACAAAAGCTTATGCAAAGAAGTAACTTAGAATATTTAATCCTGAGAATCAGACTGTCTTTCCTTTCTGAGACAATCTTTGAGGGGCTATCACTGTGAGGGGTAGATGGACTAATAGGCAGTTAGGTCGGTCCTGGTCAGAATGAAGGAAGAAGAAGTCTCTAAGAAAGTGCAAAATGCATGCTTCTCCTCAAAAGCTTCCTTTAGCAAGAAAAAAGTGTTGATCACACTCCTCTGAGTTTCCAGTTTTATCATGAAAATAGCAAGGAAGCAGTGATTTCACCCTTCTGTTTACCATGAAAACAGACAATTCCACCCTTCTGATGGCTTTTGTTTGTTTTATCATGGGCAATCTAGAAAGGATTATGATTGCAGCCTTTTTCCGGGATTTGTCCCCACCCTCCGATTGATTGTTCTGTAATCCCCCCCCAACTCCAAAATCATGCTTAAAAGATTGGACCATCATAGTTTCTTGGTCTGCCTCTCTTGCAGCCCCCCTCCTGGCTACTGTGGTAGGTGTCTGACCTAAACACACCTTGCTTTTTCACTGCCTTATCTGCATGGAAATTCGTTCCAAGAACCCAGGTCCCCTTTCTTCACCACCATTTCACTCTTAAGATCACCACCTCTTCTCTTAATAATTCCCAGGAGCTTATTTTCAATCACAGGACACCCCCCCCACACACACACCTCACAGGTACAACATGGTTTGATGGCTCTTCAAATCCAATTGACCAACTACTTTAAAAATAATCTTCTTTCTTGGGAATGATGAGAGGACAGTGAAGGGACAAGAGGTCTGTCAAACTGTTGAAGACAGCAAGCTGAACTATGAATACGAATTCTGAAGAGAAGAGAATGCAATAGGAGCAGATGAACTCCCAGGCAATCCAGAGCTTCCTTTCATGCAAATAGATTCCGTACTTAAAAACAGTAAATGGAAACAACAGCCATGTGTCACATTTCAGAGACGAAAGAGTACTTCAGAAAAGTGAATTCTGTTGTGGGCTTTCTTATTTAATTTAAAGCACTGAAAGTAAAGTAGGCAGGAGACATGGAGGATGGTGGTGACCGAAAGAGATCCAGCTCGTGAAGTGAACTCATTAGATGAGATAGGCAGAGACTTCCGGACCGAGAACAGGCAGGGTCTGCACCCATAATCAGCAGGAAGCAGCTACAGAAGATGGAGACTCGACGCCCATCAACATCCCCTGAAGATCAAGGTCTGGAGTCTCTGAGGGGGGAATGAAGCAGGCAGGCATACAGGCTAAAATTGATTAGATTTGTGAGCTGGAAGACCACCCCCTTGCCACGCCCCTGTGTGACTTCACACCCTACCTGATACCTTCGCCATGCTCTAGGTGATCTTACACCCCACCTGATACCCCCACCATGCCCCCATGTGACATCAGGCTCTACCTGACCATACCTGAGTGCCCACCTGGACACAAACCACTTCCCTGTGGAAAATGTATAAAAAGGCAGGGAGGGGCGCAGAACGCACTCTGCCTCTGCGTTGCTGTCGGTGATAAGCGGTGGATAGCAGCTCGAGGTGCTTGCTACACGTGGCTTTGGCCTGCTCTCTGAGTGGTATGGACGCTACCCTAGTTTCCAGACTCTCCCCTCTCACCTACCTGAACTAAGGCCTTCACTTTCCTAGATACCTCCTACACTAAATAAAGGCTTAAAATGTACCATGCTGCCTCGTTTATCTGTGCCGGTATTTAGAATTCTTCTCTAAATAGGCAAGAACCCTCTCGGGCTTATTAATATTGGGGATTTAGTAATAACCCCAGGTTGAAATCGTATGGCACCCCAAATTCTGGTAGCACATGTGGCACCCCAGATAGCATTTCCAGGGAACATTAAGGGGCTACATTTTAGTGTAGATTTTAGGGGGTCTTCTCTTATTTCAAAAGTAGTTTGTGATTCTTGGGCATCAAGAGTGACTAGTGGCTAGAACAGTTGAATGGTGCTACCTCTTCCTCTGACTCTTGAATGAATGCTAGTTGTACCAGGCTATTATTTTAGAAACAGAAAATTTATGTATCCAATTAGTATTTATTGTGCACCCACAAAGGTATATAAAGCAAATGTTTTGTGGTGAGTTTGTCGATTGGAAAAGAAAATACAACTGCCTTTAAAGTCTTGCTTGCTAATTGATGCAAAGAATGACTTTTTCTCAATGAGGTTGGAGAGTAGGTTGGCTACTTGGGCTGTAGCAAGTTTATTAAATAAGCTGTGATTATTAGATTGCTTTGTGTTTATTCTCAGAATTTCTTTTTATGTGTAAAGAAGTGAATTTTGGCCATTTTCAAACAAATTGGTTGTCTTTTTACCTTAGCACAAACTTCCATAACAGGGATGTTAATCTATGTCCTAACATTTCCAAATCTTAGCTAATAGGCCCATGTCATAAGGGTAGGATGTGAGAGAAAGAGAAAAATCAAGGTCAAGTCTATGGTTTTTGGCCTAGGATTATAAGAAAAGTACCTGGAAGACTGCAAGGAGAATAACATAGGAAGAAGGGACTGAAGATTAGAATTCTAATTTGACATGTTGGATTTCAGATGACTCTTTGATACCCAAGCATCACATTTAGATAGTAGTTGAAAGGTCTGGGCTTGAAATATTAATTTGGAATTATTAGCATACAGATGGTATTTAATGTCACAAGACAGGATGAGAGCACTGAGAAAATGAGTATAAACAAAACAGGAAAAGGGAACTCCAAAACTGAGAGGACAGGAAGAAGAATACATCAAAAAGATTGAGAATGAGTAGCTAGTAAAGTGGAAGGAAAACAAGACATGTGGAAGGCAAATGATGTGCACCAAAGGACTGAGAGACTGCTAAGAGACTTATTATTAAGACTGAAAGTTGACCATCTGAATTTGCTGAAGGACTCCCTGAAGACAGTGCAATCTGTGAACGCTCAAATCCCATATGCAAAACGTATAGTATTTGGCTAGAATCTTTGCATGTCCTCCCATATAGTTCAAATTATCTTGAGATTACTTATACTACCTAATATAATGTAAATCCTAGGCAAATAGGTGTTAAGCTGTATTGCCTAGAGAATAATGACAAGAAACCAAGTCTGCACGTGTTCAGTAGAGATGAATTTTTTTCTGAATACTTTCAATCCACAGTTAAACCCATGAATTCAGAACCCACAGATACAAAAAGTTGAGTGCATGTATGTTTATATAAATTAATTTTATACATATAAAATATTATGAGGTCTAAATTCATATAATAGCATTCCATATTTTAAAAACACATCAGGTTAACAAAAAGTATACCACTTTGTCAGCTATTTTGACTATTAATATTTTACTTTAACAAGAATTTGAAAGTGAGGAGCTAGAAAATATAAATAAAATAATCTATTTTTAAGATATATATTCCAAAGAAAACTTTCCTTATTTTATAAAGAAGTAACCACATAAAATCTCTTCCTTCAAGAGAATAAAAGAGAAAAGAGGGAATACAGACAAATTAAACCATAAAAATAAGCTATGATTTTGAAAGTTTCTTTAAAATGCACTACCCAAGGTAACCATTTGGCCTAGTGGTTTATATGCCAGTTAAGATGCCTGAATCCTGAGTCCTGTGCATGAGTTCAATACCTGCCTGTGGCTTCTGACTTCAGCTTCCTGCTGATGCAGACTCTAGGAGGCAGCAGTGACAACTCAAATCATTGGGTTCTTGCCATCCATATGGGAGACCTGGATTGAGTTACTAGCTCCTCACCTCAGCCCTACTCCTGGCTTTGGCCTAGCCCAATTCTGACCATTGAGGGCATTTGAGGAGTGAATCAGAGGATGGGAGTGAGTTCTCTCACTCTCCCTTTCTCTCTCTGTCAAATAAATACAGTTCTCATATCTAACAAATATCTTAATAACCCTATAAACTTTAATATATTTTTAAAAATTCTCAGGAGTGGGAAACACAGAATAAGATGACACTTAAATATCATCAAAGTATCTGGGGAAAAGATTTATTCTGACAGACCTAGGCTGACCTTCTTTCTGAAACCAACCTACTACCTAAATGCAGGTGCCAAATACCATCAGGTTCTAATTTCCAATGGTCTCCCAGCCTCCCTCCAGTTAGCTTAAAGTGCTTTTGCCTTGTCTTTTTGATATAAAATCAACTACTTACTATAATTAACACTGGGGCATTGTTATGGTGCATTAGGTTAAACCACCCCCTGCAATGCCAACATCCCATATGAGAACTGGTTCATGTCCCAACTGCTCTATTTCTGATCCACTCTCGGCTAATGAGCCTAGAAAGAATGTGGAAGATGCCACAAGTTCTTGGGCCCCTACCACTATTGTCATAGACCTGGATGGAATTTTAGATTCCTAGGTTAGGCTTGGCCCAGCCCCAGCCACGGCCATTTGGGGAACATATCAGCAGATGGAAGATCTCTCTCTCTCTCTAACTCTGCCTTTCAAATAAATAAAACTTAAAAAATAAATAAATAAAATTAACTCATCGAATTGAGGGAATGGTTCAGCTAGATGCATGAGGTCATCTGTTTCTCTAATAGATAGCATCTCCATGTTTGGTCTTTTCTTGAGGGATTTCTTTTCCAGGAACTCTAAGCCCAATACAGGTTGTACCTACATACCACCTGTATATAGTCCTCACACAGACTGAAACCCACTTTATAAAATAAAAATTCCCTATAGGACACCATGTCACTGATCAATTGAAGGAGGTGTTCGGGCACTACAGACCAACCAGGAACTTGGACATGAACTGAACATACACCTGAGCCCCAACATCAGTATGTAAGATCCTTCAGGGAGTCAGGGAATTAGATGGCAGTTGCCCAGCTCCTTGCACTATGCTCTGCAATGAGCACCTCCTTTCTTCCACTGCCTGAATGTCACAGAAGGGCTTTACGCTCATCTGGTGAGAGCACTCAGTTTTAAGGGTTCTATTGCAACGCCATTCAGTTTTGGGGGTTATTATCTATCGCTTCAACATTTTTCTCATCTTTGTGAAGACAAGTTATAAGAAAATCAGGGGCATGCACGTTAAAAAATCCTAATGAAAACTTGTATAATAAATGCAAAAAAACTGATCATATTTTCAAACATTATAATATCTCAAAGATACTAAATAGTTAGCTCAAATCTCTTTGGTTTTAAAATTACAAAGTCAGTAATAATTTTGGCTTTTGGTAGGACTCGCCTATCCAAAAGAGGAAAGCAGGCACAAAATACAACTGTTAAAGTAGCTGTTTTCTTCCTAGATTATACTCACTTTTTGACAATCTGGAGCCACCATGAAGATGAGAATAAATAGCTGGTGATGCCTGCTTTATTAAAAACACAATATAAAACACTGTAGTTGCCAAATGGAACAGAATAGTCTGTGGAGAGACACAATTTACTCTGAGGTCACAGAAAAATGACAGCTAACTCCAAGAAGAGCAGAATGAAAAAAGCAAAAAGATCCCTCTATCCGTCTCTATCCTCTTACAAAGGAAATAAAATTTTTTATAGACATGAGGAGGGAAAGGGGATACACATCGTATTTTCTTGCACTTTTTCCTTCTGATTTTATTGGACATGAAATTATAATTAAACACAGGCTGAGCAAAGTGGATAACGGGTTTGCTTCCAGATTCTCCCACCCCTGAACTGAAAAGGCAAATATGAAATGCTGAAGCATAGTTCTTCCAATAGCGAATTACATGCCGGAATATTTATAAGGGACTGTAATTAGGTATTTGGTGACACTGGCTCTCTACAAAAAGAACAAAAACAGTTCTTCCTCTATGTGGTTTGGAGGGTTGGCTTAACAAAGAACTATATATATTCAATAAATAAATAGCTATTTAGGTAGTCCTACAGAGCTTACTGTGGTTGCAAACAAATAAGCGGTGAGTCTTGCTTTTTCTTTGCGTGCAGATTATTGCAGGGCAGGGCATTTCTTATTTAATCATGCTGTCATAATATATTTTCAGAGTGTGAGCTCTCAGACTACAATTACCACCGTAAAGGGCAACCACTGTAAATAAGTATTGTGAAGCCAAAATACATTCTCATGGGAGTTTTTCTGCCTGAAACCTTTTATAGTAATAGGGTAACCAAATTAACAACCATATGAAATATAAATACATATTATAAGTCCTTAGCAGCTATGCTAATTTTCTTGGCTTACTTAGAACAAAAAAGAATCTTTCCATAGCATTTCTGCAAAAAAAAAAAAAAAAAAAAAAAAAGATGAGTAATATTTGTTGTCAGGATCATGGATAAACAAAGAAATTTTAAAAAATGACTAAAGAATTGTGTAACAAATGAAAACAGGCAATTGTTTCCAGAACATAAAGAAGTGCTGGACAAACTCTGTATACATCTCTATACTTTCTTTGTAACACTGCTTTTGTTCACATCAGAGATGATAATTAGCATATACTAGCAAATGTTAATCAGTGCCTTCTAAAGAACAAAAGGCAGTGGGGGCAAGGCAGACTCAGTGCACACAGTGGTGAGGGAAGGGCTGCAACCATGCAACCAGAGACTGGGAAAGAAAAACTGAGAGCAATATGGGACTTGTGTTTATAGTTTCCTGATTTGGACGATCTGCCCTCCTAAAAAACAGAAATAGCAAACAAGAATTAAATGGTTTAGTTCAATTTTTTGTCTAAACAAAAAGCAAAAAGGAAAGGAAAATGTAACTCATTACAAACAATGAACCATTCTTTTTTTTTTTTTTTTTTTTTGTTCTTCAGCTGGGGAAAATCATACCTTGTAGGATATGCTACCCAGCTAAGGCAATTAGTTAACATAGTCATCACTGAATGAAAAGGAATTTGAATTCTAGATGACCTCATGATGTAACAGAGGCTAAAATTACACCATTCTGAGGATTAGAAGACCTGAGTAATGTAAGTCTGACACTAGACCCTCTCCTTACTCTTTGATATTTTGTTTGCATTTCCCTGAAGCTTACGCACTTGGTCACAAGATGAGGACTGAAAGACCCTGACCACAAGAATAGGATCCAGTTATCCGTGGAACATTTGGGAGAACTCAGCCCCTACATACCTGCTTCATGATTGCAGTCATGCAGTTAAATTTGTGCTTCCTTGTATAAACTCTGAGTCACTTACATTTGGAGAGGTTGGATGTTGGGACACCAGGCTACCACCTCTCTTCTTACTAGCATCCTCAGTATGCTTTCTCCTCTTTTCTTCCTAAATCCTCATCCTCTGAGTCACTGGCTTCCCTTGCTACAAGCACCTGATTTCAGGTTTGGTAACAAGAACTTTATAAGAATTGTGACCACCCAGTCTCAATTTTTTCTCTCTTGAAGATTCAGTTAAAAATATCCAGGAAAACTAAACCTATAAATTGTTGGTATATGGTCTGTATAGAATGTAGCATGTGTGAGTCTCAGGGATTCCAAGATGGTGGATTAGGGAACAATGTACTGTGCTAGGCTAGGGATAAATAGTAAAAAAAAAAAAAAAAAAAAAAACAAAAACCAGTAGGAAGTATACTCCCAGGGGAGAACAGAACTGGAGAGAAAACTGCACTGGAAATCCCACAAGAGGAAGAAGAATGCTCTGGGCCTTTGTTTAGGGTGCGGACACACAGCACAAACACAAACACAACTGCAGCAGCCAAGAGCCAGAGCAGTGGTAGCTTTGGGATCCTCATGCAGGGAAGGTCTATACTTCCAGGAATGGAAAGTTCCTACCTGTACTTCAGGGGAAGAAAAGTCCTTGCCAAGGTCCTCACGGGTGCCTAAAGGTCAACCAATGAAGATCAGACCTGCCTCAACCTTTAACACCCATGCCCTGTATCTATAAAAGGAGCTCTCCCAATCTCTGACGCATGACTTCCCCGGCCCCCGCTCTGTTGCTCTGTTGGGACCAGTGAACCTCGCCTGGGAGCAGAATCCCAATAAAAGCCTGTGAATTAATTGATTCGTTTGCTTGGGAAGATTTGTTACGCGATGGACACCTTGCAAACAGGTGGCAGTTTGGAGACGGAGATGAGAGCAGACTGCAGCAAACCATGGTGTTATAGCCAGTGGGAGAGTGTGGCTTGAGACTGCGCTGGAGCTCCAGGGGTAGTGTTTGCTAGTGGTTGCTTGCAGACCCAGTGGAAGTAGAGGGGGAACGTTTATCTTGCCCCAACTTGCCCACAACAGTGCTCCAGTTGAGAAAGGGCAGGGGCCATTTTGGGTTTGGGCGGGAGCTGCAAAAAACTGTGCACATGCACAGCAACTGGCTGAAACAGGAGGCCATCTTCTCAGCAGTACTGGTGGCAGTAGTGAGGAGAGAGTAACATTCAGCCAGGGGCTCTTGTGTATACATGTGATCCAGAGATTCTGGCAGAGGGGAAAATCCACAATCCCCACTGACTCTAAGCCTGGTTGAGAGGTGGCTGGGCACCCATGTAGGAATGTGAGGCACCCCTGTCCTACCAGGATCAAGATGCCTAGGAGGAGCTGGCTCAGGGAACATCTGTCTCTCTGTTGACTGGACAGGCTGGAAGGGCAGAACAAAATCTCTGCACCCAGAAACTGAGAGAGCCTTGTGTGCTGAGACTGTGGGGACTCAGTGGTTACATGAGAGAGAGTACTGTGTAGCTGGGTGTCTGGGCAATCAAGGGTGCAGCTTCTTGCATGCCTAGCCCAGGTCATTGCAGTGGGAACCGTGCTCATAGTGAAGACTGTGCAGATCATTTGTGTGGTTCATACATTGGCATAGATGAATGTGGAACACACTGGGGGCTAATACCTGGGCATTGCTCAGCTTGGAGGAGAAGGGAGGAGAGGAAGTGAAAGAGTGATCCTATCAACAGAGGTGAACATTCCTCCTACCCCCCTTCTGTTAATAAGAGGATAGCTACCATACCCAACTTGGATGTTACCCTGGATATTCACCCCTCCCAGGAGCACTGACCAGGGCTCCCTGGGCACATCCACCACACACCTCTTGGTATTCACTGAAAGTACAGATATTCCACTAAGCCACAGAGGTATAGATGAAAGATAAGAGCCATCAGAGGAAAAAAGCAAAAATCAACTCCACAAATGCCCAAAAATAAACACAAGAATTCAAGAAACAACAATAAGGAGGACACTATGACCTCGCCCCTGCCAAAGAAACACATTTCAATATTAGAATGTGAAGATGAAGAGATTTCAGGAAATGCCCAAAATGGAATTAAAAAAGTAATCATATGTTTACTCAAAAACAATCAGAAGCAAATTGGTGAACTAAAAAAAAAAACCATTAATGACATGAATGAAAAAAAAATCTTTCCCATGAAATTGAGATTTTAAAAAGACATCAAAATGAAATCTTAGAAATGAATAATTCAAATCAAATAAAAAATACAGTGGAAAGACATAACAGCAGACATAGTGAGGCAGAAGAAAGAATATCCAAATCAGAAGACAAAACATTAGAAATCATTCAGCCAGACCAAAAAAACAAGAAATTAGAAAACTAAAAACTATATTAGATTTATGGGGCACTATTAACAACCCACTAAATGGGTCTTGGGAGTTCCTGAAGGTAAGGAAAGAGAGACTGGACTAGAAGTCCTATTTAGTGAAATAATTCCAAAAAATTTTCCCAAACTGAAGAAAAAAAGTTATGCCCAAGTAGAGGAATCACCTAAAACTCCTGACATGATCAGAAAACATCTTCACCATGACACATTGTAGTCAAACTTTTCACACTAAAACATAAATAAAAGATTCTAAAATGTGCATGATGAAAATACCAGATTACTTTCAGAGGATCTCCAATTAAATTCATGGCTGACTTCTATTCAGAAACCCTACAATCTAGAATAGAATGACAAGATATAGTACAAAATGTAAGAGAGAGAAACTGTCAACCCAGAATACTGTACCCTGCAAAGCTCTTATTTATAAATGAAGGTGAAATAAAGACCTTCCATAACAAACAGAAACTAAAAGAAGTTGTCATTACATGTCCAGCCTTACAAAATATGCTAAAGGATGTGTTTCAAACAGAAACACAGAAAGATGGCCATAATTATGAAGAATGTGAAGGCAGAAAATATCCCAGTAAAAGCACAAAATAAACCAAAGTAAACAATAGGAATATTTATGGAAAAATGGCAGGGTCGAGTCATAACATATTAATAGTTATCTCAAATGTAAATGGCCTCAATTCTCCAGTTAAAAGACACAGACTGGTTGAATGTATAAAAAAAAAAGACCCAGAGGCTGGTACTTTGGCACAGCAGGTAAAGCTGCCCCTACAGTGCCAGCATCCCACATGGGTTCCAGTTCAAGTCGCAGCTGCTCCACTTCCGACCCAGCTCTATGCTACAGCCTGGGAAAGAAGTAGAAGACGGCCCAAGTCCTTGGGCCTCTGCACCCACATGGGAGACCCAGAAGAGGCTCCTGGCTCCTGGCTTCAGATCTGCACAGCTCCGGCCATTGCAGCCAAATTGGGAGTGAATCAGAAGATGGAAGATCTCTATCTTTCTCTCTACCTCTCCTTCTCTTTGTGTGTTACTCTGACTTTCAAATAAATAAATATTTAAAAAAAAAGAAAAGACCCATCTATTTGCTGCCTACGAGAAACACATCTCACCAACAAAGATACACACAGAAAGTGAAAAGATGGATAAAGATATTCTATGCTAATAGAAAGCAAAAAAGAGCAGGTGTTGCCATCCTACTATCAGACTAAATAGACTTCAACACAAAAACTGTTGGCCAGCGCCATGGCTCATTAGGCTAATCCTCTGCCTGCAGTACTGGCACCCTGAGTTCTAGTCCCAGTCGGGGTGCTGAATTCTGTCCTGGTTTCTCCTCTTCCAGTCTAGCTCTCTGCTGTGGCCGGGGAAGGCAGTGGAGGATGGCCCAAGTCCTTTGGCCCTGCACCCGCATGGGAGACCAGAAGGAAGCACCTGGCTCCTGGCTTCAGATTGGTGCAGCGCGCCAGCCATAGCAGCCATTTGAGGGGTGAATCAACGGAAGGAAGACCTTTCTCTCTGTCTCTCTCTCTCACTGTCAAAAAATATAAATAAAACTGTTAAAAGAGACAAAGGCATTACATAATTATTAAGTGATCAATTTAACAGGAAGATGTAACTATAATAAATGTATACACAGGGCACCTGGTTATTTAAATGTATACATTTAAATACACTGGTTATAAAATGTATACACAGGGCACCTGGCTATTTAAAGAAAATGTTAATGGATCTAAAGGGAGACAGAGACTCCAATAAAAGAGCAATGGGAGATTTCAACACCTCATTGTTCAACAATGGATAGATCAACTAGGCAGAAAATCAGCAAAGAAACAACATAGCTAATCAGCATTATGGACCTAATCGACCTAACATATCTACAATATGTACAGAACTTTTCACCCCACAATTGCAGAATACACATTCTTCTCATTAGTGCAAGGAATTTTCTCTAGGATACACCATAAACTAGAACATAAAGCAAGTCTTAGCAAATTCAAAAAATCAAAATCATACCATGCATCTTCTCTGATCACAATGGAATGAAGCTGGAAATCAACAACTCAAGAATCTATAGATCATAAGCCAACACAGGAGACTAAACAACTCATTCCTGAATGAACAGTGGATCACAGAAGAAATCAAAAGAAAAATAAAAAAATTTCTAGAAACAAATGAAGATGACAATACAACATATCAAAACTTATGGGATATAGCAAAAGAAGTGTTATAAGGAAAGTTTATAGCAACTAGTGCCTACATGAAGAAATTGGAAAGGTGTCAAATGAATTAGCTATCAATGCATCTCAAAGACCTAGAAAAACAACAACAAACCAAACAGCAAATTAGTAGGAGAAATTAAATCATTAAAATCAGAGAAATAAATAAAATTGAAACTAGAAAAACGATACAAAAATTGATGAAATCAAAAGCTTTTTTTTTGCATTGGAATTGGAATTGGAATCCCCTGGTATGTTTCTAACTCTACCATTTGGGGCAAGTCCAATTGAGCATGTCTCAAATTATATATCTCTTCCCTCTCTTATATTTAACAGGGATCACTTTTCAGTTAAAACCCCATCAAGGTGGCAGGTACCAATGCCATCTCACTACTCCAAGTGATCAATTTCTGTTCACAATTGATCATAATGAGTCAAAGGGATCACATAAACAAGACTGGTGTCTGACAATACTAACCAATAGAATAAAAATAGGGAGAGAATTATCCAACATGGGAAGTGGGATACACAGCAGACTCATAGAATGGCGGATGTCCTAAACAGCACTCTGGGCTCAGAAGCAGCCCTTAAGGCATTCGGATCTGGCTGAAGAGTCCATGAGAGTATTTCAGGCATGGAAAGCCAAAACACTCTGGAAAAAAAAAATGAGCTAAATGAAAGATCTCTGCGAGTGAGATCCCCATGGAAAGAATGGGGCCATCAAACAAGGAGGTACCTTTCTCTGAAGGGAGGAAAGAACTTCCACTTTGACCATGACCCTGTCGGAATAAGATCAAAGTAAGCGAACTCAAAAGGCTTCCACAGCCTTGGCAACTCATGACAAGAGCCTCAGGTGATTACTGATGCCATAAACAAGAGTGTCAAATTGTTAAGTCAACAACAGGAGTCACTGTGCACTTACTCCTCATGTAGGATCTCTGTCCTTAATGTGCTGTACATCATGATTTAATGCTATAACTAGTACTCAAACAGTATTTTTCACTTTGTGTTTCTATGTGGGTGCAAACTGTTGAAATCTTTACTTAATATATACTAAATCGATCTTCTGTATATAAAGAGAATTGAAAATGAATCTTGATGTGAATGGAAGGGGAGAGGGTGCGGGAGAGGGGAGGGTTGTGGGTGGGAGGGAAGTTGGGGGGGGGGAAGCCACTGTAATCCATCAGCTGTACTTTGGAAATTTATATTTACTAAATAAAAGTTTTTTAAAAAAAAGGAAAGTAGAAGCCATCAAATTCAAACACTGCCTGAGCCAATGATCAACTCCATCAGCCAATTTTTCCTGTTGGCAATTAAAGGAGCAATTGTAGTACAGGCGTAGGTTGATCAATAAACAAGGGACCAGCAGCCATTTAGTCGTTCAGTGCCATGGAAATGATAAAATCAGTTCCTGACAAAGAGAGAGACAGAAGTCAACAGAGTCTAGAATGAGAGACTTGCATGATTGGCCTCACCCAGCTTAAGAATTTCTTTTCTTGGCAGGACTCTGGCATCCAGAGGACAAATTATCCTGTTTTGCAACAGAAGAAAAGAGGCATGGGGAGGCAAGCACTTAGCAAGAGCTTGTCAGTCTGCCAAGTCCACTAAAAGTCAGGACCTTGTCCTTGCTAATATATTTTGTATCCTGATTATAAGTGATTTCGGTTTTTAGTTGAAGGTAATCCATTTTATCTTGATTACATGCCAGAGGGTTAAAACTGTAATTGTAACTATCCCATTCTGCAGGGAAGGATAATAAACCAAATCTCCCAACAGCCTGATGGGGAGGGGGAAATGAGGCTGAGGTTGATGGAGAGAGATGTTCCAAAGGACCAACACATAAGTACAGGTGCTTATTATATTTTAATTCCCCACTCTCCAGTACCCTACATGGGAAAGAGTCATGCTGCTTATTAAGACAAGCCAAATCCCAATTCGAAAAGGTAGGACTGGGATACACTTAAACTCTGTTTTCTAATTAAATATAGTATATTTTTCAGAGGATTAGGGGTAGGACTAAGATTTTGATGGTAATCTCAGATGTAACTCAGCCTCCCTAATGTGTTAAAGTGTCCTCCAAAAAACTAATTAGTAGCTCTTATCTAGAATAGATCTTCACTTTGGGCTCTTCAAAGTGATCTTTGCCAATCAAACATTCACTATAACTGTTCACTTCTACAACCTGTCTTATGTCTCATGAAATATGAAACCTCATTATGAATGTATATATGCATAAATTTGTGTGTGTATGTGGTATTTTTTAGATATTAAAAAAAGAATTTTTAAACATTAAGAATTCTGGAATTCTTTTTCACAACATATTTATTTTTCTCATGTATCTATTTACAATAAGTTAGTTCCAAACAACAAATTATGTTGATTGCATGTACTTGGTAAAGCTGTTTGCTCACCCTGAAGCACAATTATCACAATAGCCTACTGGCTAGATGGGAGATTAGCTTATTTTTTATTCATCAGCTCAGCCTGGCACCATCAAGAGTGTATTTTAATGGATTTCATGGACAGAGGCCATCATTTTTTCTCTTGGTTCTGTCATGCTGAATTCTGCCACTGTCTCCAAACCCCTTCACCTTTCTTCAGAACCTGCAGGATTTCTGCCAGGGAGCAGCCACAGCAATGGTTCTGAAACTTTAATATGACTCCCTGTCACCTGGATAGCTTGTGAAAACAGAGATTCTTGGGCCTCATCCAGAGATCCTAGTTCAACAGATACAGGGTGGGCCTAATGTCTGGCTTTTCTACAAAGCTTCCAGGTAATGCAAATGTAGTTAGTGGTCCTTGACAAACCACCATGTTAAGGTCTCCTAAAGGAGACTGAAGAGTTAATTAGTACCTGCCATCTTTTTTTAGAAAACACAACTTTCGTGACACAGAAATCATCTTTTGTCTATCACACTGTCATTACTCTGGCTTTATAGTTATCCTGAAGGACAAGTATATGTTTCCTAACTCATTCTTCAAAAGTAGTTTGCTTCTCTGGTAGGTCCATGCCATTTCCACATAAATTTGATCATCAGCTTGTCATTTTAAAAAACTTACGGAGATTTTGATTGAAATTATGTTGAATCTGCAGATCAAACTAGGAAAAACTGATACCTTAACAATACTGAACCTTTCAATTCACTAATTTAAAGTGTATTCATTGAAAACACATACTTCATTGAAATTGAGGTGTATTCATTTATTTCTACACTCTTTAATTTCCTAAAGCACATTTTATATTCCTTTGTGTTCAAGTCTTGTACCGCTGTCTGATTACTTTGTAATGTTTTTGTGATGTAGTGAATGACATTTTTAAAATTTCAATTTCTAAGTATTTGTTGCTTACATGTATTGGCCTGTGTGTGTGTGTTTTTTTTAAAGATTTATTTTGTTTATTTGAAAGTCAGAGTTATAGAGAGATGTAGAGAGAGAGTTCTTCCATCTGATGGTTCACTCCCCAGATGGCCGCAATGGCTGGTGTTGCGCTGATCCAAAGCCAGGAGCCAGGAGCTTCCTCTGGGTCTCCCACACGGGTGCAGGGGCCCAAGCACTTGGGCCATCTTCCACTGCTTTCCCAGGCCATAGCAGAGAGCTGGATAGGAAGAGGAGCAGCCGGGACTAGAACTGGCACCCATATAGGATGCCAGTGCTTTAAGGCACGGCTTTAACCGGATGCACCACAGTACTGGCCCTTGTTTTGTTTTCTTAAAATGTCTTTACCTGGTTTTTGACATGAGACTAACACCGACCTCAGGGAAACTTTGGAAATAGTCCCCCTTCTTCTTCAATTTTCTAGAAAAGTTAGTGCAGAAATAGAATACTTCTTCCTTAAATGTTTGGTTGAATTCTCCAGAGAATCAATCAGAGCTTGAACTATTCTTTTTTTCTTTTTTTTTTTAAATTTTTTAAAATTTTTTTTAAATTTTTTGACAGGCAAAGTGGACAGTGAGAGAGAGAGAGAGACAGAGAGAAAGGTCTTCCTTTGCCGTTGGTTCACCCTCCAATGGCCGCCACGGCCAGCGCGCTGTGGCCAGCGCACCACGCTGATCCAATGGCAGGAGCCAGGTACTTATCCTGGTCTCCCATGGGGTGCAGGGCCCAAGCACTTGGGCCATCCTCCACTGCACTCCCTGGCCACAGCAGAGAGCTGGCCTGGAAGAGGGGCAACCGGGACAGAATCCGGCGCCCCGACTGGGACTAGAACCCGGTGTGCTGGCACTGAAAGGCGGAGGATTAGCCTAGTGAGCCACGGCGCCAGCCGAACTATTCTTTATAGGACAATTTTTTTAAACAGTAAATTCGATTTCTTGTATAAATGTAAGTCTCTGAGGTTGGAAATTGATACTTGAGTGGACTTTAGTAGATTATATAAGTATTTGAAGTATTTGCAGTTTACCTAAGTTGTTAAATTTTTTATCCTGAATTGTTCATAATATTGCCCTATTATTTTATTATTTGTATCATCTGTCAAATATCATTTTTTGTTTTCCATTATTGGGTGAATAAAAATTAAAATTATTATTCCCTCTTGATAAATTCCTAGTCAGTCTGCCCAGTGGTTTAACAATTTTATTGATGTCACAAAACTAGCTTGTGGGGCCACTGCTGTGGCATAACAGGTAAAGCCACCACTGGCAATGACGGCATTCCATATGGGTGCTGGTTCAAATCCCAGCTGCTCCATTTCCAATCCAGATCCCTGCTAATGTGTCTGGGAAAAGCAGCAGAAGATGGCCCAAGTGTTTGGGCCCCTGCCACCCAAGTGGGAGACCCAGAAAAATCCCCTGGCTCCTGGCTTTGGCCAGGCCCTGTCCTAGTCATTGTGGCCATTTGGGGAGTGAACCAGCAGATGGAAGATTTCTTTCTCTCTGTCTTTCCTTCTTTCTCTGTATCTCTGCCTTAAAATAAATAAATAAATCTTTGGGCTGGCTCCATGGCTCACTTGGTTAATCCTCCGCCTGTGTCGCTGGCATCCCATATGGGCACCGGGTTCTAGTCCCAGTTGCTCCTCTTCCAGTCCAGCTCTCTGCTGTGGTCCGGGAGGGCAGTGGAGAATGGTCCAAGTGCTTGGGCCTCTGCACCCACATGGGAGACCAGGAAAAGCTCCTGGCTTTGGATCGGCGCAGCGCTGGACGTAGCAGCCATTTGGGGAGTGAACCAACAGAAGGAAGACCTTTCTCTCTGTCGCTCTCTCTCACTGTCTGTAACTCTACCTGTCAAAAAAAAAAAAAAGAAATCTAACTTTTTTAAAAAAAGACTTATTCATTTGAAAGGCAGAGTTACAGAGAGGCAGAGGCAGAGGCAGAAAGAGAGAGAGGAAGAGAGATAGAGAGAAAGAAAGAGAGAGAGGTTTTCTATCTGCTGGTTCACTCAAGTGGCCACACTGGCCAGAGCTGGGCCATTCCAAAGTCAGGAGCCAGGAGCTTCTTCCAGGTCTCCCATGTGGGTACAGGGGCCCAAGCACTTGGACCATCTTCTACTGTTTTCCCAGGCCATAGCAGAGAGCTGGATTGGGAGTAGAACAGCTGGGACTCGAAATGGTGCCCATATGGGATGCTGACATTGCAGACTGGGCTTTGATCTGCTGCACCACAGCAGTAGGATTTGCCTACTTTTACTTGCAGTTCCATCAGTATTTGCTTTATGTATTTTGAAGTTCTGATATTAGGTGAATAAATGCTTAAATTTGTTATTTCCTTTTGATAAATTTACTACTATCATTATTAAATCATGTTTTTTGTTCCTAGTAATATACTTTGCTCTAAAATCTTATTCAACTGGACACTCTAATACAATACATCTTTTTCCAACTTTTAATCTTTTTTCCTGTTTGTAACTTTATACAGAACGTTGGTTTCATATAAGCAAAATATAGAAGGTCTTGCTTTTTTATCTAATTAGATAATTTCTAACTTCTAATTTGGATGTTTAGGCCATTCATTTACATTTAATATGAATATCTAGGTGGTTAGCCTTAAATCTATCTATTTCCCATTTAATTTTTATTGGTTCCATCTCTTATTTGTTTCTGATTTCCTCATTTTCAAACTTCCTTTGGATAAACTGACATTTCCAATGATTGTATTGTACCACTTTTCATGGCTTATTAGTAACTCTTTGTGGTACTGTAATAAGTGTTTATTTAGGGTGATGGGGTCCATCTTATACTACTCCAAAATATAGCACTTTGGCATATGAAATATCTTGAACTTAAGAATTTGAGAAAACTGCAGCAGGGAAGTCACTCTCACCTTCCCCCTAGGAAGGATTTTCTGACCTTCCCTTGAAGCAGGTCACAAGACTCTCCAAAGAAAGTGCTCTCCCCATACTCAAAAAAGTTGTATCCTTTCCTGTGAAGATGAAGAAGGGTCATGGAGAAGAATCTTGCTAAGTTTCCCTCAGCTCATCACAAGCAGATCACAACTCCCTTGCCCTATCATATTTCTCCATGATTCTGCCCCTACATCACACCTATCAAATATACATTCAGGTATGTTTTTGGGGGTTGTCTTTCCTTATAAAGACTCTTATGTTAACTAAAACTTATATTCAACAAATTTGTATGTTTTTCTTTTGTTAATCTGTCTTTTACTATAGGGAGCTTAGCCATGAACCTAGGTTGGATAGAAAGATATTTTTCCTCTCCTACAAGAGTAAGTGGTCTCTTGGCACAATCAACTCTCAAGTGATTTTATGCCATTTGATATTCAGTACAAAATCTATACCAATACATTTCCAATTCTTTCCATCCCGATTTTGTGCTACTATTGTCATACATGTTCTCAAGTCCACTCATCTTTTCTTCTATGACTTCTGATCTGCTCTTTCTGCTCTTCATCCCTTACAGCAGGTGCTTCCTGTCAGACATTGCAGTTTTCATCTATGGAAGTCTGGTTTTGCCTTATACTTTCTTCAATGCCTCTATTTAATATTTCCTCTAGCCTTTTAACATGTGTAATGCAATTATAATTACATGTTTGTCTACTATTATATTATCTGCCATTTATAGGGCAATTATGTTTATTTTTTCCTTCTTGAGTACCTTCATACTTCCTTGTATTCTTTGTGATTGTATGACAGACATTATGTGTTTTATTGGGTGCTAGATACTTTTATATTCCTCTAAACATTCTTCAGTTTTGCTTTGGTGTGCATTAATGGTAGCTGACAACAGCTTGATCCTTTAGGGTATTACGTGTTAGATTTGTTAGTAGGATCAAAACATTTGATTGAAGACTAATTTTTCCCAACGGCTGAGTATCCTTCTGAGTGCTCTATCCAGTGTCCCGTGAACACCATGCTTACACTGTCACTGGTGAGAAGTACTCTTAGACCTACATGAGCTCAGCACTTGGTCCCTCTAATCTTTTTGGGCTGTGCTTTCTCCAGTCCCATGCATGCAGTGATCATACTCAGTTGAATCACCAGGAATTCTCCGTGGAGCTCCAGAGCCTTCTCTCTGTTAGCTTTCTTTTCTCTGGCACTTTTATTTGTAAATTTATCTGCCTTTTTCTCCCAAGACTCCTAGTTTTCTCTTCTCAACTCAAAGAGCTCATTGGTCTCCATTTGCATCTCCTCTCTCTCCATCACAGTGTAGAAGTTAGTAAGCTGGGAAAATCATACATTTCATTTAATTTGTTTTCCATTTTTCAGAGGTCACTGTCCTTTGTTGTTTTAGGTATGCTTTGAAAATTATTATTTCATATATTGTTTTCTGGTTTTAGATAAATTCAATATCTATACTCCATCTTGTCTACAAAGAAAACTTGGTTCACGCTAAATGATCTAGAAGTCCCTGAGTTGTGTTTTTCCAGTTACATGGGGAAAAAATTAGTCAAGAACATGGTTTCTGGTGGGTGGCCAGGTCAGGTGACACCAAGAATTGTCAACTGAGCCTCAGAGTAGCCACTGCCATGGCCAGTCAACCACAGCAGATGCTTCAGGACAAGAAGTGGGCAGTGAAGAAGGTGTCCAAGGCCCCCAAGCAGAGGACCAGAGGATGAAGCAGGCCAAAAGAGAAAGCCCAGGCTGAAACTGAATGATACCAACTGCAGTAGGAGAAAAAGTTCAAAGCCAAGGAATCTGCAGCACTAGGATCCCAGGGCAGTTGCAGCACTGAAGTGAGGAAGGAGACTCAGGAGAAGATGACCATCATCTATACAGTGATGATGTCTTGAATACCGCATGGCCTTTGTCTATAATATCCCTCCAGAAATTCATGGAGACTACCATATAAATGGATAGAAGGAGAAGGTGGAACTTGACTCATGAGTGGGCATTCTAGATCCTCTCATGGATTATGAAGCTTTAGCAAACCTTAAGGTCTAATATTAAGAAAAGGCATTCAATAATTTCTGTATGTTATAGAGTAGATCCCTTCTTTGTACATACTTAGAACTTATCCAAAGATTTCATCTATTTATTTCATCTTTCTTAGAAATTTGATAGTAAATGGTGTCTGTTTCCCTTTGCCTTTTAGTGTGATATATATGTCGATGCTGACTTTTTCTTTCTTAGATATAGCAGGAAAAAAACAGAAAGGGACTAAATTTCTCTCTCTAGGCTTTCTATGAAAAGGAATAAACAGTTGTTTATAACTTGTGTGAAGCAGCAGCCAGCCTTAAAGAAGTCTCTTCTGAGTGTTAAAACAATAAGTTACTCATATAATTGTTTGGGTAGCTTTAAGTTTCTTAATTAAAATTATTATATTATAGGATTCAAAAATTGGTGACCTGTTATTAGTTCATGTTTTGACAATCATTTGAAAGTAAAGACTCTGTCATATGTTCTCTCCCACTCCACTACTACATCCTCTTTGATAACACAAAGTGCATTTTGACCCAATGTTATACAGAGTGTCACTCAGTAAATTAGCACATGCATCACATTTGCATACATAAATAGAAAATGTTCAAGACATACATTTTAGCAGTAAAGAAGTTGCATGTCATTCCATTCAATAATTGTTTTGTAAACCAGCTATGATAGTGAGTCTGCAGTTGGTCTTTAGAGTACCTTGTACAGGGGCATATATCCTTTCTGGTGGGCTAGATAATGTCTATAATACCTATAGTAACTTCACAGTAGCACATAAAAGTTAAATGTCCTATGACCTATTAGCTGAAAGTCTTTCTTTAGCTGCAAAATAATTTCTTTTAGGTAGGAACAATTGAAAGAGAGCATGGGATTCCTTTGCCTGTGCTGAAACAATACAATTAGATGGACTTTTTTTTTAAGATTTATTTTATATATTTGAAAGACAGAGAGGTAGAGACAAAGAGAGAGGTCCTCCACCCCCTAGTTCACTCCCCAGATGGCCCAGATGAGCTGCGCTGATCGGAAGCCAGGAGCCAGGAGCCTCCTCTGGAACCCACACACAGGTGCAGGGTCCCAAGCATTTAGGCCATCCTCCATTGCTATCCTAGGCCACAGCAGAGAGCTGGATCAGAAAAGGAGCATCCGGGACTAGAACCAGCACCCACAGGGGACGCTGCTGCTTCAGGCCAGGGCGTTAACCCACTGTGCCACAGTGCCAGCACCAATCAGATGGACTTTTAAAATCATATTTTATCTTGATGTGAATGGAATGGGAGAGGGAGAGGGAGATGGAAGGGTTATGGGTGGGAGGGAAGTTATGGGGTGGGGGGAGCCACTGTAATCCATAAGCTGTACTCTGGAAATTTATATTTATTAAATAAAAGTTAAAAATAAAATAAAATAAAATAAAAACATATTTTATATGCCTCAGGAGTGCTGGAGCTTAGGCCACTACTATCTCCAGTTATTGACCCATTTCTCTGTTCCTTTTTATAGAAGTTTTCAAAAAAGTCTACTGTGTGTAAGCTTTTCAATGTTTTACTGTTCAAATACTCCAGGCTTGCTTCTCTCTTACACTGCTTGTCAAGATCATGAATGGTGTCCAGCTTGAGAAATCCAACCTCTTTCAACTTGACCTTTAGAACTATTTGATGTTATGGGCTGTTCTTCCCTTGGACTACTCTCTTTATTTAGCTTCCATTACACAGTGGTGGGCCACTTTGCTTCTCAGTCACATCCTAATTCTTTCTCATGTTTTCCAAGTTTTTTTTTCTTGGACTTTACAGATTTCCACAACATCTCCATTTTAACAATCCCTCCCACCCCAAGAAAAAGTATGTGACTGTTTCCTTCCCTTTTCTCATTTGTTTCACATCTAATCACCATCAGCTGTTTTAGAGAACCAATTTTTAAGGAATCGTTACATCAATAACAACACAACTATTAAGTAGACATGTTTATAAATATCTTAATGATACACATGTCTATGATATATATCATGCAAAAATATCTGAATTATATAGTTCTTAGGGTTAAGATGTTTGAAAAAAAAGTCTTATGCAAAGAGAAACAAATTTTTAAAAATTGAGATGAAATCTGCCAAAACTTTAACAGCCATATTTGGATAGAGAGATTGTGAGATGTTATTTTCTTTTTCATTAGACTTTTTCTAAATTATTATAGTTGACCAGCAATTTGTCCCTCTAATCCTTTCAGGTAGTTCTTTCTGTAGTCATATGCATGTACTGATCATTACTCAGTCAACTCAATGTAGTATCTTTATTTTTTTAAGATATTATTAGTTTATGTATTTGAAAGGTAGTGACAAGGAAGGGAGGAGAGATAGAGAGTGGGAGATAGTCCACCTACTAGTTGCAGTAGCAAAAATGTTCTATTTTGTGATAGAACTCAGGACCAGGCTTCCAGAATATTCTGGGAGTTTAGAGAAAAATGATGGGAGAGAGTCTTCATTAATTAACTTTAATTCACTCTACTTTCTTGATTGCTAAATGATTCAGGTGGTCTATTTTACTCTATGTCAGGTTCCTACCATGTTTCTCATTTTACAGAGACAAAAACAGAAATGGAAAAAGGGATCCAAATAATTCATCCATTAATTCACTCCATCAACAAGAATACATTTAGTGTCTGTGGAGACAAAGCACTAATAGGGACTGTGTAACTCAACTGAAGGAGCATTGTTCTCTCAAACAGATAGACCTGAGCTCAAACATAGTGCTGCCACATCAAAAATTATTATCAGAGATAAGTATCTATTTTACCTCTCTGAACATCAGTTGTGATTTCTTTTTTTTTTTAAGATGTATTTATTTATTTGAAAGGTAGAGTTACAGAGAGGCAGAGAGAGAGAGAGAGAGAGAGAGATGTTTTCTATCTGCTAGTTCCTTCCCCAAATGGCCACAATGGGCTGATCCAAAGCCAGGAGCCAGCAGCTTCTTCTGGGTCTCCCCCAGGTGGGAGCACTTGGGCTATCTTCCACTGCTTTCCCAGGCGCATTAGCAGGGAGCTATATCAGAAGTAGAGCAGCTGAGACTTGAACTGGCAGCCACATGTGATGCTGGCACCCCAGGCAGCAGCTTTACAATGTATGCCACAGCACCAGACCCATCAGTTGCCATTTCAAGACATCGTGAAAACAAATGTCATAGGAATGCTATGATAATTAAATAAGTAAATGCAGGGTACAAGAAAAGCACTATATTAATCACATGAACTCTGGAAAGCTATAAAGTAAGCAAGTGACAAGGATATAAAAACTGACAGAGAAATAGAAAAATTAAAAACTAGCAATTATCACTAGTTTGCCTACTTTGCTTTAGTTTTCTTCATAGCACCATCATCATGTCCTGTTATCTAGTGATGTGTTAACTGACCTGCTGTTTGTTTTCCCCACCACCACATAACCTCCAGGAAAGCATGGGTTTTGTTAGTCTTTGGCTTTTTATTTTAGTGCCTGGCACATAAATCACCCAGTAAATATCTCTGGCATGAATGAACGAATAAGCCAATAAATAATAACAATAGGGATATATAGCTAGCACCTCGGCTCAATAGGCTAATCCTCCGCCTGCGGTGCCGGCACCCCAGGTTCTAGTCCCGGTCGGGGCGCCGGATTCTGTCCTGGTTGCCCCTCTTCCAGGCCAACTCTCTGCTGTGGCCAGGGAGTGCAGTGGAGGATGGCCCAGGTGCTTGGGCCCTGCACCCCATGGGAGACCAGGATAAGTACCTGGCTCCTGCCATTGGATCAGCGCAGTGCACCAGCCACAGCGCGTCAGCTGCGGCGGCCATTGGAGGGTGAACCAACGGCAAAGGAAGACCTTTCTCTCTGTCTCTCTCTCTCACTGTCCACTCTGCCTGTCCAAAAAACAAACAAACAAACAAAAAAACAAAAAAACAAAAAAACAATAGGGATATATAACTCTAACTGATAGGGATATATGACACTAATTCCTTTCAGGCTCAGATTTACCATGTTTTCTCCTGAGTTCTGGGGTCTTTGAAATAGTATTGGAAACTTTCCCAAGAGGAAGGAAGAATCTAAGCCAAGAAATTCATGAGGAGGAAGGTCTCATAAGGTATGGAGGGAATGAAGGAAAGATCTGCCAGACTACATTAGGACTCCTTCTCAGCGTGCTTCCCTAATTTCCTTACAGAAACCCTATATGAGGGCAAAACGTTTGTGAAAATATAAATTGAAAATATAAGTTATTTTGCTGCCAAACATTTGAAATCTATGCAGTCTTTTCCCAATACGCATTTGCTATGAACATTTTGAAGACCTTCCTCATAACACCCTTACTGCATCCTCCTTGCCTCCTTATTTCAAATCACTTTCTAATGAATCTATCGCAAATCTTTCCTCTTGAAATGTCTGATATTTTAATTTTCTGCCTTTTCACTGCTCCTTTGTACATCTGGCAGCTCTACTTTTCACATACCCAAGCCTCCTCCACTCAGAGACAGTCAACCAAAGAATAACGAAGAAGACTGGTGGCAGGGAACTGCACGCCATGTTCCACAACTCTAAAAGCCATCATGCAGGTCACTCCTCTTCCCAGAGAAAGCAAAGGGCACTTGCTCTCGAGGAGGATGCATTTCCTTGCAGTGACTGACCCTGATAGTCCAGTATCAGTGCCCTCACCGACTTTAGATACAAACAAGGACAAATGTAATCGTGAAGAAAAAGTAAGCAGATTTTTTAAATGAAGAAAACCAGTTTAAGGCCTGTTATACTAATCCACGAGTCTGTAAAATAAGGGGACATCATGGTGCCAGATATGACTTTCAGGATTCCTGACTATAAAAAAGAGCTTTCTGTGGTTTATTTCTGTTTACCGGTGCTTCCACCCATCCAATTCGAGTCAGTCTGAATGCAGTGATAAGACATCCTTTATGTGATATTCCAGGTATGAAATATCTTTGTACCACTTTCTATAGCAACCCATCCAAATACATACCAAATCTAAAAATAGACATACTTTCTTAAGTTCCACCTTTGATTTTCCACAACATGCAAAGTAAAATTTCCACAGTACCAAAGATCACCCTCTTTTTCTAACACTCCTGCAAGCAGAAGCTAAGGACAAGGAGTGGAGACATGAACCAGAAATGCCTCATCTTACACTCACCTGAAAGCAGGTCTCAGGGGCTGTCATAAAACTCAGGCTCTCTCCATCATTTATGCATGTACCCACTCACTCAGTTGACCATCCACTGAATAAATATCTACTAAGTCCAAACTATTCTTGTGGCAGTGAGAATATACTCTATAAAAGGTTAGCCATGTCCCTCCTTCCCCAGATTTTCTTGTATAACCAGTGATATTATGATACATGCTGAGATGAAAGTCTTGGCTACAAGTATTTTAGAACTAAGATATATTGCTGCATGATTTTCTCTTTGACTTTCTTTAAAAAATGAAAAAAAGTTTTGATTTCATAGGTTGAGAATACTTTCTTTCATTTAAAAAAAAAAACACAAAAAACCTTGAGTACAATTAAATATCAAAGCATAAAAGATGAGATCTGACACAGGCAAAGGCTTCCTAAGGAAACAAAATGGCCCCAGAGCAGAATGAGTAGCCAGATGATGGCACCGGCTCACTTAAAAATGGTGGGGGGGATGGTAAAGGGGGCCAAAAGAGAGAGAGTGGTCAGGAAAGGAGGCACAGAAAATGGGAAGCCAAGGAGGAAGGAACATTGGTGCTTCATAAATGCTCCTGGCTAGAAAGAATCCAGATTCTTTTTTTTCTTTTATTTGACAGATAGAGTTAGATAGTGAGAGAGAGACACAGAGAGAAAGGTCTTCCTTCTGTTGGTTCACCCCCCAAATGGCCGCCATAGCCGACACTGTGCTGATCTGAAGCCAGGAGCCAGGTGCTTCTCCTGGTCTCCCATGCGAGTTTAGGGCCCAAGGACTTGGGCCATCCTCCACTGCACTCCCGAGCCATAGCAGAGAGCTGGACTGGAAGAGGAGCAGCTGGGACTAGAACTCAGTGCCCACATGGGATGCTGGCGCTGAAGGCAGAGGATTAACCAAGTAAGTCAAGGCGACGGCCCCAAGAATCCAGATTCTTTTAAAGTTTGCGTGAACCTCCCCTACCCTAGCGAAATCAGAATGTTTCAAAAGATCTGGCTGAAACAGCTCTAAATCTATCAACCTGTCTTGGTGCTTTTAGGAGACTTCCAAGTGTTTGCATTATAAGTTGGATCTTTGCCTCATGCAGATTTTCTCTAGGGCAATAATTTGCTGGTTGGCAGACACAAATCATTGAGTTTAGCAACTTGCCAATTGACCATACAAGTTCACCTGATCCTTGGACTTCTTTAGGTTCACAATATAACAAAGTATAATTTGATTTCATTTAAAAATTATATGAAGAAAAAAATTATCTAACTGAGTGTCTCAATATTTTGTCATAAAAAGGTCACTTTTCATATAAGGGACATAAAGTAGCATTTCTACTCCAAAGCACTTGAATGCAAGAAACATGTAAATGAACACTTAATGACACAGAAAGCGTGAAGAGGAAGAAACCGTGTTATACTAAGAAAATCCAGGAAAGCATCTCAGAGGAGGTGATAATCAACTGAGCTGTGAAGGATAAACACAGTGATAAGGGGCAAAAACTGATGAGGCCAGCACTGTGGCACAGTGGGTTAAGCTGTGGCCTGTGACATAGGTATCCCACACGGGTGCTGGTTTGAGTTCTGACTGCTCCATTTATAATCCCACTACCTAGTAATATGCCTGAGAAAGCAGTGGAAGATGGTCTAAGTTCTGGGGCCTCCACACACACATGGGAGAACTAGATGAAACTTCTGACTTTCGCCTGCCCAGCCCCAGCCATTGCAGCCATTTGGAGAATGAACCAATAGGTGGAAGATCTCCTTCTCTCTGTCCATCTTTCTGTAATATTGCCTTTTGAATAAAAAAAATAACAATTTTAAAAAGACTTAATAAAGCATTCCAGAGGAGGCGATAATTAACTGAGCTTCTAAAGATGGGCACAGTGATGATACACAAAGACTAAATGGGGCTAAGGTGATTGTTTCAATCAAACAAAATATAGAGTGTAGAAAATATGCTAAGCTTACAGAGTGGAGAGACCAAACAAATTAGACGTGAACATAAAGGAAGACTAAGTTCAGCTGGTAGAAGATGATGATATACCAATTTGAGGAGCCCAAATGTCATGACAGTAACACAAAACCATCTAATGTTTATGAGAAAGAAAGAGGCATAAAGAAATAATACACCAGCATCTCAGCAAGTTCTGAAAGAATATGAGGCATGGCCAAAAACTGAAAAAAGCCAGCTTCTAAGTATAAGTAGTTTACATTCTATTTCAAAGGTCATGTATTGATATTTCCCATACAGATACTTGAAAGGAAGTAAGCTAAAATAAAAAGTTGAGGACAGAGAGATTAACAATCGTAGATCACAATGGTGTTCCTACAATGTAGGGAAGCCACCCAAAATCACAGCTTGGCTACTAAACAATCTTGACTGGGACTTTTAAGTATCTCCAGCAGGGTCCAGGAGTTGTTTTTGTAAGGAAAACCTGACTATTCATATTTCAATGAAGATAATAAGAACTAGAATACATTTATTTTTCTAAGAATTTGGTGGAAATTTAGTTCACTAATATGTAGCTACAAAATCTTACATGTGAGACCAGAGAAACTCTTGTATTCTCTAAAAAAATATCTTATTTGGGGAGATGGAGCAGAAATAGAAAGATAGGAAAACTTTCTTCTTTGAGTAAAAAATTAAATGTTATTTTTTTTCAAAGGGATATAGAATCGAGGAAATAGAATTGCTATTGTATCAGTCATTGCTTCTCAAAAACCATAGGTTTAACAACTGGAGTACTGACCTGAATGGAATTCAGTGAGTTCAAGAAAAAAGAAATATATCTGAAGTAGAGAATTCTATTTCACAAAATTACCACTTCTGAAGTCTTGAGCAAGTTTTAGTTACACAATATTGACTATAGAGTAGGAAAGAATACGACTTCTAGAAAAGCAGTTTAATTGTTTATTATCCAAGAACTGACTTGGTGATACATAAATGAAAAATCCATTTTCTGTAGATGCCTACAGCAGAAGAGAATAACATCAAAGGGTTAAGAACCTCATCAGTCTCTCTGTGTAGATCACCCTTCCCCTCAAAGAGAAAGGACAGTCATGAAGAAGACACATAGACTATTAGCTCTCAGGGGTGGAAAACAACTTGAAGCATAGCAGAGGCATTCCCAGAATTAGAAAGGAATAACTGTGAATTCATGATCTTCAGCAATTCAGGCCCAAGAATCACAAACAAAATCTCAGATAAAATGAGATCATGGTCAGAATAGAGTGCACAGAATAATAGATGGATGAACCACTCTATAAGAAATTCTTTATCTAGCTTAAAGATTCTAACTGACTTCCTTAAGAGGAACTGGATATTTTATTAAAACTTAGTGTGTACTCTACTAACTATTTTAGCCAGCTTTTTATTACTACAACTAAATATTTAATACAGGCCACTTATGAATTAAAGAGTTCTATTTTGGCTCATGGTTTTGGATGTTTACATAGTTCAAGACAAGGCAGCCCCTACTGGTTTGGCTATTTGATGGGTTGGAGGATGGCAGTGGTGGAGCATGTGTGGAGGAAGACTCACACGGAAAGCCTGGAAGCAGGGAGAGAAAGACTCAACCAGATTCAAGCTGGTAAAAACTGTCTTCCAAGGGCATACCCCGCTAAGATGTAAGGACCTCTAACTTCCTGAACACTATAACCGGATTGAATTCCTACTCTCAATACCATTAATTTATGACTTTGGGGTTTAAATGGTCACATGAGTTGGGGAATCAGATGATACTCAAACTACAGTACTGGTTATAACTATAGTTCACTTGAAAAAGTATAGGTAATTTGTCTAAAGGGTAAATAAACAAACACCCTAAATCACTTTTCCACCCCACCGATGTATCAGAAAAAGAAGAGCAAAAAAATAAGCATCTTTACCCACACTGGATAGCCACCATGCAGTTGTTGTGGCTGGCACTGATGGCTAAATGCTGGGAAAATATATGAGTTTTTCATAACCCTTTTGCTTTGTCCTGAGGAAACCTTCATACTGTGATTTATTATTATTATTAATTTATTTTCATTTAATCTGAAATTCAGAGAAAAATAGAGAAACACAGAGAAATATTCCACTCACTGATTTGCTTTCTAAATGCCCACAAGAATCAAGACTTGGCCAGGCTGAAGCCAGGAGCCTAGACATTCAGGACCTCCCATGAGGGTGGCAGGGACCCAAGTACTTGATACATTATCTGATGATCCCCAGTGTGTGCATAAGCAAGAAGCTGTATCAGAAGCAGAATAACTGGGAGAAACCAGACACTGTGATACGGGATGCAGGCATCCCAAACAGTGACTCAACATCTGAACCAAATGCCTGTCCTCACATTGAGTTATTGGCTTGGTTAATGCATTCTTCTGAAGGCATGTTGTAACACTCCAGTAGGTACTACCCCAAGAGTTTACCCCTTCGTATAGGCTGCCTCTGTATCTGTACAATTCTCATCCCAGCAACGTACCTTCTTGAAATAACAATCATCAAAGAATACTCAACCCTTTTACTTACCACTACATATACTTGCCTCAGAAGGAATAAGAGGGGCTTCAAAGAGATCACAGAAAATGGAGTTTAAAGATTAGTTTATTTTGGTGTGAAAAAAATTTTGAAATCCACACATAGCTTAATTCAAATATGCATTTTGAATTAACTTTCTGAGCCCCTCTCATGTATATAAATCCTCACCTTGAAAAAGTGATAGAAATCTAAGATGTTTTCAATGCTTTTTTTTTAAAAAAAAACATTTTTATTTGTATGTACTACATACTACAATCAGCAGAAAATGTCTCAGACATTTCATGAAAAAGTAGCTATAACGAAAAGAAGGAAGGAAATAAACTAAGATATTTGGATTTCCTTCTATATGTCAGATTTTATCCTGTAAAATAGTTAACATCTCCATTTTACAGATGAGTAAGTTGCACTAAAAGAGGATAAGTGCTTAGTTATAGTGAACAATTGTCACTTTATTTTCCCAGTTATCCTGCTTCTTTGGGGAACCTTCCTACCATCTCCCCAAGATTATCTATGAACATAAACATTCACTTATGTAGGTACCCACATGACTGAGAAAATGAAAGTTTCAGGCACTCTTAGCCTCAACCTTACCTGTTATGTCTACTAACAAAAAAACCCATGCGAATAGAAAAAAGGAAGCAGATTAGCAGAAGAAAGAGGCAAGAAGAACTCCCTGGGTTTGCAACAGTGTTTTCCAGTTCTAGATGACCCTAAGACTCAACTTCATTCTTGCACTCAACTTCATTCTTGCCTTTGGTTTCCATGAGTCATCCCTTGCTGTCTTAAAACCTAGGCTAGCTAAACTAAAATATATTATTGCCCATCAGATTGCCCTTAACTACTAATTTCAGCTCAAGTTCTAAAGTTTGTAGGAATTAAAGAAAAGATTCAAATTCAGGGTTCCATTATTCTAACATTTGTTCCACTACTTTTATTGCCATGAGTGTGGCTGATCAGGAGAAAGTACAGATTTGGGACATAAAAACAGAACTGCAGCAGTCAGAGCTTTGAAGTAATCATCCAAACATAATCAGAACTGCTCAGACTCATATCTACTGAATGTTACAGCTCTGCTGTCAAGAGATGATCTGAATAAATTGAACAATGTTCACTAGAGTGTCATAGAAGATTAAAGATTTCAAAATGAGAAAAAATGCACAGTATATATTGCCTCTACACTTTAATTGGCACTTCATAGCTTCCACTCAAACATCTTTCTCATTATTGCTTTGCACAGCTGTTTTTACTTTCTCTGTGTATCATTTCATCTGCTCAAATTGGTTATGAGCTTCTTGAACTCAAGTAGTAACTGTATTCTTGTTATATTCAGTAATTGATAGATATTGGACATTGTTCTAGATGAATTAAAAGTAAAGTTACATAGTTTATTCAAACTCAAAGAGGTAAAATAATAATTTAATAATGGTACTTACAGAAATGACTCTTTATAATAAGAGATCACAACAAACTAAAAAGCTTCTATGTGGGAAAAGAAACAATAACAGAGTAGAGTAGTAAAACAACCTACTGAGTTTGGGGAAATCTTTGCAAACAGTAATCTAATAAGGAGTCAATATCCAAGATATATATGGAATTCAAACAACTTAATTTCAAGAAAACAAACCAATAAAAAAATAAACAAAATTCTCAAAAAGATATTTCTCAAAGCTAGCAGGTATTTGAACAACAACAACAACAACAACAAAAGATCAACATCACTAATCATCAAGCAAATTAAAACCACAGTGAGATACCATCCCATACCTGTTAGAATGGCCACAGTGAAAATCACAAAAGATAACTGCTAAGACTCTATGGGGAGGGCAGAATATGGAGGCAACTTACTGCTCTAGTCTAGGGAAAGATAGTTAAAAAAATGTGGAGAGAGTGCAATCTCAGGGAAGAGTTAGGGAGAAAATGGCAGAGGAAACTTCACACAAATCAGAGGTACACTATGGACCTACGTGGAGGGTATGGACACACAACTCATCCAAGCGCCTCAGTACCAGCTTTGGAGAGTGAGATGAGACCAGATTGCAGTATCCTAAGCCACTGGTGAAAAAGCTGAAGGAAAAGACTGGCATGAATCTGGTTTGGAGCCCTGTGGGGGACAGTGAACCTGTCAATCTAGAGGAAAAAGGGGGGGGGCATGTTTCTCTCTAATTGATCACCTAGCACCAGTATCCAGTAACTAGTCAGGAGAGGGTGGGCACCATTTTGGACATACACAACAGCTGCACTAGCTATTTTCTATGCACTCAGCAACCAGTTCAGAGGAAATACCAGAGTCTGGTTGGGAGAACTGACAGAGGGCTGGATGCTCATGACTGTGGGAACCTTGTATGCTGGGACTTTGAAAACACTGTGGCTACATGAGAGAGTAAAGGGTGTGGCTGGGACTTTGGGTAGTCACTATGGGTAGCTCCACATGCTTGAGGTTCTCTGATTCCCTGGTGAGGGTAATTGCTCTAGATGCATGCTCAGAACAAGGAATGCACAGATCCTTTATGCTTCATGTGGTAGCGCAGACAAATATTGTACCCACTGGGGCTAGGGCCCAGGCAATGGCCACCTTTAAGGAGAGGAGGCGAGTGTGAGACTATGCAAACAGAGCAGAACAAACCTCCCCTCTGATTAAAAAAAAGAGAGAGAGAAAGAGGAGATTTACCATGCCTAACTTGAGTGTCACCTTGGAAACTCCCTTCACCCTGGAGCACTGAACAGAGCTCCCACACCCAGCACATGCCTCTGGGTATTCACCAAAAGAGCAGACACTCCACTAAACCACAGAGGTATAGTCCAAAGACAAAAGTGAAAAAAACCCACAAGTATAAGTATTTCTGCAAATGCCCAATAACAAATGCAGCAATTCAAGAAACAAGAATAAGGAAGACAACATGATGCTACCAAAAGAAAACACTTCAATACTAGAGTGTAAAGATGAAGATATTGTAGAAAAAAAAACAAAAAAGGAATTCAAAAAAATTGATTATAGTATTACTGAAGTAATCAGAATCAAATTTACCAACTAAAGAAATCTGTACATGACATGAATGAAAATTTCTCCCATGAAACTGAGATGTTAAAGAGAAACAAAAATGAAATATTGGAAATGAAGAATTCAATAGAACAAATAAAAAATGTGGAGGAAAGTCTTAATACACTCAGGCAGAAAAAGAATATCCAAGTGAGAAGACAAATCTCTGGAAATTTTGCAATCAGACAAAAAAAAAAAACAAACAAACAAAAAAACAAACAAACAAACAAACAAAAACTAGAAAACTGAAAACCGGCAAGCGCCGTGGCTCAATAGGATAATCCTCAACTTGCAGTGCTGGTACCTCAGGTTCTAGTCCCGGTTGGGGCACCAGATTCTATCCCAGTTGCTCCTCTTCCAGTCCAGCTCTCTGCTGTGGTCCAGCACCTGCATGGGAGACCAGGAGGAAGCACCTGGCTCCTGGCTTCGGATTGGCGCAGCGCACCGGCCGTAGCAGCCATTTGGGGGTGAATCAAGGAAGGAAGACCTTTCTCTCTCTCTCTCTCTCTCACTGTCTAACTCTGCCTCTCAAAAGAAAAAAAAAAAGAAAACTAAAAACCAATGTTGGATATATGGGATACTATCAAATGACCCAACATATTGGTCTTAGGGGTACCTGAAGGTATGGAAAGAGAGAATGGATTAGAAGGCCTTTTTAGTGTAATAATTATAGAAAACTTTCATCATTTGGAGAAAGAAAGGGACACCCTAGTACAGGGAGCACATAGAACTCCTAATAGACATGACCAGAAAAGATCTTCACCATGACATATTGTAGTCAAAGTGTCCACAGTAAATCATAAAGAAAAGATTCTAAAATGTGCAAGAGAGAAATCTAGATTACTTTCAAAGGATCTCAATTAGATTCACAACAGAATTCTCATCAGAAATACTACATGCTAGTAGAGAATGGTTAGATATATTCCAAATCTTAAGAGAAAAAAACCTGTCAATCCAGAATACTGTACCCTGAAAACCTCTTATTTAGGAATGAAGGTGAAATAAAAACCTTCCATTAAAAAAAAGGAAATTGAAAGAATTTATCACCATTTGTCCAACCTTACAAAAGATGCTTAAAAATGTGCTGCACACCAAAAAACAGAAACATGATCATCACTATGAAAGAAGGTGAAGGCAGAAAAATCTCCCAGTAAAACTATAAAGCAAATCCAAAGTAAATAATAGGAATATTTATGGAAAAATGGCAGGCAAAGTCATTACTTATCAATAGTCACCTTGAATGAACATGGTCTCAACTCTCCAGTTAAAAGATACACACTGGCTGAATGGATTAAAAAACAAGACCCATCTATTTGCTGCCTACAAGAAATACATCTCACCAACAAAGATACATGCAGACTGAAAGTGAAAGGATGGAGGAAAGATATTCCATGCTAACAAAAAGCAAAAAAAAAAAAAAAAAAAAAAAAAAAAAAAAAAAAAAAAAAGCAGCAAGGCTAGCTGTCCTACTATCAGACAAAATAGACATGAACACAAAAACTGTTAAAAGACACAAAGAAAGGCACTATGTAATGATTAAGGGAAGGTGTAACTATTATAAACATAAATGCACCTAATTACAAGACACCTGGCTACTTAAAAGAAATGATAATAGATCTAAATAAAGACATAGACCCAATACAATAGTAATGGAGTACTTCAATACCCCACTATCATCAATGTTAAACAGACAGAATATCAGCAAGAAAACAGAAGTGACCCAACACGTAAATAGACTTAACAGATATCTACAGAACTTTTCATCCTACAGTTGCAAAACACACATCCTTCTCACCAATACATGGAACTTTCCCTAGGATAGACAATATGCTAGTCCATAAAGTGAGTCTCAGCAAATTCAAAAAAAATTGAAATCATACCATGCGTCTTCTCTGACCAAAAAAGAATGAAGCTGGAAATCAAATACTAAGGAATCTCTAGAACATACACAAACACATGGATAGTAAACAACATGCTCTTGAATGAAAGTGCGTCATTGAAGAAATAAAAAAAAATTGTTTTGTAAACAAATGAAGATGACAATACAACATACCAAAAGTTATGGGATACAGTAGAATCAATGTTGAGAGGAAAGTTTACAGTAACTGGTGCCTACATCAGGGAATTGGAAAGGCACCAAATAAAAGACTTATCAAAACATCTGAAGGTCCAAGAAAAACAACAGCAAACCACAATCAAAGCTAGTAGGAGAAGAGAAATAATTAAAACTAGAGAATAAATAAACAAATTGAAACTAAAAAACAATACAAAAGATCAGCAAAATGAAGAGCTGGTTTTGTGAAAAAGTAAACAAAGTTGACACACTATTGCCCCAAGTAACCAAAAGAGGTGGGAGAATACCAAAATCAATAAAATTAGAGGGGCTGGCACTGTGGCATAGTGGGTAAAGCCTCTGCCTGCAGTGCTGGCATCTCATATGAATGCTGGTTCAAGTCCCAGATGCTCCTCTTCCAATACAGCTCTTTGTTAAGCCTGGAAAAGCCAAAGATGACCCAAGTACTTGGGCCTCTGCACCCACGTGGGAGACCCAGAAGAAATTCCTGGCTCCTGGCTTCAGATCCATGCTGCTCAGGCCACTGTGGCCAATTGGGGAGTGAACCAGTGGATGGAAAATCTCTCTCTCTTTTTTTCTCTCTCTCTCCCCTTACTCTCTCTGTCTGCCTTTCCTTTTCTCTCTGCATAACTGACTTTCAGATAAATACATAAATCTTAAAAAATAATTAAAAAATAAAATTAGATATGAAAAAATTCTGTTAACAACAGACATCACAGAAATAAAAAGAATCATCAAAAATTAATACAAAGAGCAGTATGCCAAAAAAATAAGGAAACCTAGAAGAAATGGATAGATTCCTGGACACATACAACCTAGTTAAGTTTAGCCATGAAGACACAGAAAACCTAAACAGACCATTAACTAAGAAGAAAACTGAATCAGTACTAAAGGCACTCACAAAAAAAGAAAAGCCCATAACTGCACGGCTTCACTGCTGAATTCTACCAGACTTTAAAAGAAGAATTAACTCTGATTCTTCTCAAATTATACAAAACAACTAAAAGGGAGAGAATTCCCCCAAACTCCTTCCATGAGTCAGTATCACCTTAATTCCTAAACCTGAAAAAGACACAACAGAAAAAAAAACAACTACAGACAAAATCCCTGATGAATGTAGATGGAAAGATCCTCAACAAAATAATAGCAAATAGAATCCAATACCACATCAGAAAGATCATTCACCTGGACCAAATGGGATTTATCCCAGGTATGCAGGGATGGTTCAACATTTGTAAATCAATCAATGTGATATAGCACATTAACAAATTGAAAGATGAAAACCATATGATTATTTCAATAGATGTACAGAAAGCATTTGATGAAGTACAACACCTATCCGTAATCAAAGCCTTAAGCAACTTGGTTACAGAAGGAACATTCCTCAACTCAGTCAAGACAAATTATGACAAACCCATGTCAATGTCCTATTGAATGGGGAAAAGTTGGTAGCATTCCCAGTAAGATCCAATACTGGCCAGTGCAATGGCTCACTAGACTAATCCTCCACCTGTGGTGCTGGCACCCCGGGTTCTAGTCCCGGTTGGGGTGCCAGATTCTGTCCCAGTTGCTCCTCTTCCAGTCCAGCTCTCTACTATGGCCCGGGAGTGCAGTGGAGGATGGCCCAAGTGCTTGGGTCCTGCACCCGCATGGGAGACCAGGAAGAAGCACCTAACTCCTGGCTCCTGCAGCACACCGGCCATAGCAGCCATTTGGGGAGTGAACCAATGGAAGAAAGACCTTTCTCTTTGTCTCTCTCTCTCACACTGTCCAACTCTGCCTGTCAAAAAAAAAAAGATCCAATACCAGAGAAGGATGCCCACCCTTACCATTGCTATTCAATATAGTCCTGCAAGTTTTAGCCAGAGCAATTAGGCAAGAAAAAGAAATCAAAAGGATACAAATTGGGAAGGAAGAAGTCAAACTATCCCTATTTGCAGATGACATAATTCTATATATATATATATATATAGGGGATCCAAAAGGCTCCAGTAAGAGACTGTTGGAACTCATAGAAAATTATGATAAAGCAGCAGGATATAAAATCAACACAAAAATTATTATTATTTTTTAATTTGACAGAGTTATAGACAGTGAGAGAGAGAGACAGAGAAAGGTCCTCCTTCCATTGGTTCACTCTCCAAGTGGCCGCCATGGCCGGCACCATGTTGATCCGAAGCAAGGAGCCAGGATCCTCCTCCTGGTCTTCCAAGCAGGTGCAGGGGCCCAAGCATTTGGGCCATCCTCCACTGGCCACCAAGGACATAGCAGAGAGCTGGACTGGAAGAGGGACAGCTGGGACCAGAACCCAGTGCCCACATGGGATGCTGGCACCGCAGGCAGAGGATTAACCAAGTAAGCCACGGCACCAACCCCATCAACACAAAAATTAATAGTCTTTGTATACACAGACAATGCCATAGCTGAGAAAGAACATGTAGGATAAATCCCATTCACAACTGCTACAAAAAAAAAAAAAATCAAATTCCTTGTAATAAATTTAACCAAAGATGTTAAAGATCTCTACAATGAGAATTATAAAAGATTAAAGAAAAAATAGAAGACACAAAAAATGCAAAAATCTTCCAAGTTCATGGATTGGAAAAATCAGTATCATCAAAATATCCATACTCCTGAAAGCAATTTACAGATTCAACGCAATACCAATTAAAATACTAAGGACTTTCTTCTCAGATATAGAAAAAATGATGTTGGAATTCATATGGAAATACAGAAGACCCCAAATAGCTAAAACAATCTTATATACTCATACACAAACCAAAAAGCTAGAAGCATCACAATACCAGATTTCAAGACATTCTACAGGGCAGTTATAATCAAAACAGCTTGTTACTGGTACAAAAACAGATGGGTAGACAATGGAACAGAATAGAAATGCCAGAAATTCATCCAGACATCTACAACCAACTTCTCTTTGTTAAATGAGCTAAAATCAAGGAGAGTCTCTTCAACAAATGGTACTGGGAAACCTAGATCACCTCATGTAAAAGTATGAAGCAAGATCCCTACCTTAAAACCTTACACAACAAATCCACACAAAATAGATCAAAGACATAAATCTATTACCCAATATCATCAAATTGTTAGAGAACATTGGGGAAAAACTACAAGACATTGGCATAAGTTCTTGGAAAAGACCCCAGAGGCACAGACAATCAAAGCCAAAATTGACAAATGGGATTACAACAAATTGAAAAGCTTCTGCACTGCAAAAGAAACACTCAGCAAAGCAAAGGGGCATCGAATAGAATGGGAGAAATTATTTGCAAACTATGCCACTAACACAGGATTAAAACCTAAAACACATAAAGAGATCAATAAACTCAACAACAACAAAACAAACAACCCAGTTAAGAAATGGTCACAGGAGTTAAACAGACATTTTTCAAAAGAGGAAAGTCAAATGAACAACATACACACGAAAAAATGCTCAGGATCACTAGCCATCAGGGAAATGTAAATCAAAACAACAATGAGGTTTCACCTCAACCCCATTAGAACGGGTTTCTTACAAAAGTCAACAAACAACAAATGCTGGTGAGGATGTAGGGAAAAAGTTTCTCTAATCCACTGTTGGTGGGAATGTCAACTGGTACAGCCACTGTGGAAGATATATGGAGACACCTTAGAATCTGAATGTAGATCTACCATAGGATCCAGCCATCCCACTCCTGGGAAGTTACCCAAATCAAAAAAATCAGCATATGAAAGAGTTATCTGTACCCTCATGTTTATTGCAGCTCGATTCACAATAGCTAAGATATAGAATCAGCTCAGATATCTGTCAACTGAAGATTAGATAAAGAAATCATGGGATACTACTCCATGGAATACTAGACAATGGTAAAAAAAAAATGAAATCCTGTCATTTGCACCAAAATGCACGAAACTGGAAAACACAATACTTGTGATATAAGCCAGTCCCAAAAGGACTTATACCACATGTTCTCCCTGATCTGTGATAACTAATGGAGCACCTAAAAGGTAATCTATAAAAGTGAAATCGACACTTTGAGATGCAATGACTTTGAACAGCCCTTATCTCAGATACTGAGAAACAGGTTTTTTTTTTTTTTATTTCCATGCTATCTGTTGAACTATTTATTTAGTATAGAGTTAATTATATGTGTATAAAGTTAATTGAAAAACAGATCTTAGTAAAAACTAAAAATAGGAATAGGAGAGGGAAGAGGAAGAAGGGTGGGAGTGTGGGTGGGATGGCAGGTATGGTAGGAAGACTTCTGGTGTTCCTAAAGCTGTACTTAAGAAATGTACGAAGCTTGTTTTACTGAAATAGAATGTTTCTGAGGAAAAAAAGAAAATCACAAAAGATAATGAATGTTGGTGAGGATATAAAGAAAATGAATGATTGTACACCGTTGATTGGGATATAAACTGGTAAATTTATTACAGAAAACAGTATGAAGTTTCTGAAAAAATTAAAAATAAACAACTATATTCTGCAGCAATTTCAGTACTGAGTATATATACAAAAGTAATAAAAATATTGATGTGATATCTGCACTCCCATATTCTTTTTAGAACTGTTCACAAGAGCTAAGATATGGAATCAACCTGTCATCAATAGATGAACTGATAAAGAAAATGTGTTTGATATACATAACAAAATACTGTTCAGCTTCACCCTAATAAAGAACTCAAATATTCCAGAAACCTATATCCCCTTATTATTTTTCACGATCCTCTGCCCTGGTGACAACCACAAACCTGGTTTTCTTCAACATTGCTTTATTTTACATGTGTTTTAAAATCAAACAAGAGATTATATAGTAAGTTTAAAAAAAAGAATGGGGGAGGTTGTTTGGTGCAGCTGGTAAGATATCTCTGAAGATGCCTGTATTCCATTTCAGAGTACCTGGATTAGAATCCCAGCTCTGCTAATGTGCACCATTGAAGGCAGCAAATGATGGCTCAGGTACTTGGGTCCTTGCCACCCAAGTGGGAGGCTCATATTGACATCTGGCTCCTGAGTTTGGTTTTGCCTAGCAAATAAACCAGAGGACGGAAGATTCTCTCTCTCTCTCTCTCTCTTTCTCTGTCTCTCTCTCTTTCTGATCTGTGCATGTATGTCTGCCTTTCAAATAAATAAATTTTTTAAAATAATAGAGACAAAAGAAAAATTACATAAAAACACATTATTATTAATTATGGAAATATATGCTAAAACCATGATGAGGTACCACGACACACTCTCTCAAAAGGCTAAAATGAAAGACACACTCAAAATACCTTCTTGTGGTTAAAAACATAGTTAAACTGGAACTCTCATATGCTGCTGGTAAAAATGCAAAGTGACGTAGCCACTGCGGAAAGTATTTCGGTAGAGTCTTACAAAGGCACTCAAACACCTACAGTATAACCCAGAAATTCAAATCTATAATTTCACAAAAGACTTCTACTCAAAAGTACATAACAACTTTATTAATAATAAATTCACAGCAGCTTTTTTTCAGCCCCAAATTTAAAACAACTATAATATTCAACAATAGGTGAACCAAAGAACAAACTGCGAAACACCCATACACTAGAATACTGCTAAGTAACAAAACAAAATATAGATATATCTAACTGTGGGAGGAATCACAAAAGCACTAAGTATAAACCCAGACACAAGAGTGCTTACTATATGTTTTCATTTGTATGAAATTCTAGAAAATGCAAACTAATCTACAGTGACACCAGAGGGTGGGGGGAAAAGAGATTGCTTGAGTGCAGAGATGGCATATAGAGGGAGTTTGGGGACAATTTGTGGAATTATACCAAAATGGCATGAGAAAACCTTTGGAATGGTGGAATGGCTGTGATTATAATGTGTATCAATTTATTCAAAACTTTTAATTTTTTTTAATTTGACAGATAGAGTTAGACAGTGAGAGAAACAGACAGACAGAAAGGTCTTCCTTCTGTTGGTTCACCCCCAAAATGGCCACTATGGCCAGCACTGCGCCGATCTGAAGCCAGGAGCCAGGAGCTTCTTCCTGGTCTCCCATGACTCTTTTTGAGACTCCTGTGAGATTCTCCACACATTCCTTCCTTCCCTAATTGCATTCTTTCTTTTTTAATTTTTGCTATAACTTTTTTTTAATTCTTATTTGACAGATAGACAGTGAGAGAGAGAGAGAGAGAGAGAAAAGTCCTCCTTCCATTGGTTCACCCCCTCAAATGGCCACTATGGCCGGAGCTACGCCGATCTGAAGCCAGGAGCCAGGTGCTTCTTCCTGGTCTTCCACGTGGGTGCAGGGGCCCAAACACCTGGGCCATCCTTCACTGCCCTCCCGGGCCACAACAGAGAGCTGGACAGGAAGAGGAGCAACCGGGACTAGAACCCAGTGCCCATATGGGATGCCGGCGCCGCAGGTGGAGGATTAATCAAGTGAGCCACGGTGCTGGCCCTCTTCAAAACTTTCAAACTTTGTTTTAAGTATGTATGGTTTATTGTGCAGTTTCCATCTGCTGGTTCATTCTCCAACCCACAAGCTAGGAACAGGAACCTCTTCTAGATCTCTCACAAGGGAGGCAAGGATCCAAGTACTTGAGCCACCACCAGTCACCTCCCAGGGTGTTCATTAGCAGGAAGTCAGATCAGAAGCAGTGTAGCTGGGACTTGAACCTGACACTCTCTCCAATACGGTATTCCAAGCAAGAATTTAACTCTGGCACCACATACAGGTCCCAATTTAAAAACTAAATTCAATGTGAGATGAAACAGATACCAAAGGAAAACTGTTTCTTAGTCATCAGTGAGGGTAATTTCAAACACTTTAAATATTACCCACTTCAGAGGAATTCTAAAAGAACAGGTTAAGTTAGAAACAAATGGATCAGGGCCAGCTGCGTGGCTCACTTGGCTAATTGTCTGCCTGCGGCACCGGCACCCCGGGTTCTAGTCCCAGTTGCTCCTCTTCCAGTCCAGCTCTCTGCTGTGGCCTGGGAAGGCAGTGGAGGATGGCCCAAGTCCTTGGGCCCTGCACCTGCATGGGAGACCAAGAGAAAGCACCTGGCTCCTGGCCTCTGATTGGCGCAGTGCACAGGCCATAGTGGCCACTTGAGGGGGTGAACCAACGGAAGGAAGACCTTTCTCTTTGTCTCTCTCTCTCTCTCTCTCTAACTCTGCCTGTCAGAAAATAAATAAATAAATAAATAAAAAATTTAAAAAAGAAACAAATGGATCAGTGTTCTTGATTTTTAAAAGCCTTTTCTAGCAAGTAAAGAAATATTTCTGACTTGATTTTTTTCAGTAATTCTCAGTACTACCGAAACAAATTATTCTACAAATTATTTGAGAAGAGAGACTCTATCACATTTCATTCCTTACAATGCAAATAAAAAGAATACAATGAAATATTTGTTGAATGAACTAGTGGGATAATTGAATGAATGAGTTGAATGAGTTTCTATGAGAAAAAATAATCCCAGCACTTGTACATACACACACACACACACACACACACACAATTTATTTTTTGTGGAAAATTTTATCTGCTCACCTTTAGGTATAGTAAAACATCATTTGCCCCATAAATTTATAATTTTGACAAATTTGTATAAGGAGGGCAGATGTATATTTGTATTGAATGACTTCTATTTATTGAGATAATGGCATACATTATATATTTATCAGTTAAAATATGACATTTTATATTCATGTTGTTTGTATCATGTTTATTTTATTAAATACTAACCAAATGTAACAAACACAGAAAAAGTCTGAAAGATATCCTAATTCTCAAGCTAATTCCTGTGTGGTGGGATTCTGTGTTTTTGCTAGTGTAAACTTTAATATATTTTCTAAGGTTTACACATTTTTGCAGGGATATAAGTTATATTCAAAAAAAAAACAAAGCTCTTAAACTTTAAAATGTCTGTCATTGTGAAGCACTAAGAATAATAACTGATAAATAACAGTACTAATAAACAGCAAAAATAACCAGTTCTTTTGTTTGGTTAGATTAATTTATTTTTATTTGAAAGGCAGAATGACAGAGAAGAGAAAGAGAGACAGATTTTCCATCCACTGTTTCACTCCCCAAAAGCCTGCATCAGCCAGGGCTGGCCCAGACCTAACCCAGGAGCCCACATGGATGGCCTGAGTCCAAGTACTTGGGCCATCATCCTCTGCCTTCCCAAACTCATTACCAAGGAGCTGGATTGGAAGCAGGGGAGCCAGAACCTGAGTCAGCACTCCAGTAAGGGATGCAGGCATGTCATCAGTGGCTTAACTTGCTACACTGAAATATGTGCCCTCAGAATAATCAATTCTAACTGTATTTAATGAGATTGTTGGCCTTTGAGACGCCTAAGCAGCTTTACTGAAAGCTTTTGTAAAACTTGTTAGAAATGTACAAAAAAATTAAATATGATGCCAACATCATAACTACCTAAATAGTGTGAAAATCATGAAGATTGCAGATTGTTATATCCTGAAATATCTTACATAACATTTGAGTCCTGGGGCAGAAATGTGGCCCAAAAGTTAAGATGTGGGTTAAGACATCCACATCCCACCTCAGAGGGCCAGCATGTGATGCCAACCTCTGGCTCTGGCCTTCAAGTTCCTGCTAACTCAGACCCTGTGAGGCAGCAGTGATGGTTCAAGTAGTTGGGTCTCTGTCACCCATGTGAGAGAGCTGGATTGAGTTCCTGGCCCCTGGTTTCTGCCTCAGCCCAGCCCCAACTATTGGGAACATTTAGGCAGAAAACCAGCTCTCAAATCTGTCCCTCAAATTTTTTTTAGAGAGAGAGAGAGAAGAAAGTTCTGTTTAAAGAAAAAAAATGAAACAAAGTAAAATTAAAAAAAAAGATTTGAATCTTGTTCCTAGTATTGGAAAATCTGCTCCCAGCTGGCTAAAAGCTAATATTCAACTATAGGTCATTTCCAACAGCTTCTTTGGAAAAGTGCATGGAGCTATGTGGAGCCCCAAAAGGAGTGTTTGCTTTTTAATTTGTTCTCTTAACACAGTGTCCCTATTTCATTATGTCCCTAAGACTCTTCAGATGTTCGAAGTTAATAAAATGAGTATAATAAATAAGCTACTGCTCAGATTCCCAAGATAAAGTCTTGAAGCTAGATGGCTTTAATAGATTGTCTCTAAATGAGGTCTCTGTCTCCACTTTCCATTCAAAGATTAAATGAATCAGCTAAAGGAATAGCTGTTAGCAAGACTTTCTGGGTCAGATGCTCCATACTGAAAAGCAAATACATATCTCCAGGTTCTTCTGATTTGGAATTCAGTCTTTGGAAGACTTTACTGTTGCTGAAACTAATCAAAATGTAAGCTACATATACATCAGAGAAAGACTGCCGGACATGCCACATTTGTCCACATGGTACTGAAAATGCATCCGATTTCAAGTCACAGCAACCAAAAATATGTTTGGTGACATTGCTCATCCCTGCCCATAAATACCCCCCAAAAAGCAGTTTCGTGTTTCTTTATTTTTTTCCTGACTTAAACTTTTTTTTCTCCTCCTCAACTTTAGTTAAACTTTATCTAATTCCTCTTGGAGAAGTGTCCCATGCACTAGTCAGACAACAGTTCACTCCCAAGGACTGGAGCCAAAGTTTGAATGCCTACACTGGAATCTCAATGTATTCTACATTCCCCATTTTCTTCTCAAGGTGGGGGAAAAAAGATAAATTGAAGCACTAACCAATTAGCAAGATCCTATGCCCAAGGAAGAAAAGAAGTTGAAGAAATACTGAACCTTTCCCAATTTCTGAAGAAACCAAGGAAACCTGCCCACAGCAAAACAGAAATAAGAAAAAGCCCCACCAGTGGGGACAAAACCTGTGAAACAAACTTCAGACAAAGTTCTACCTCTACGAAGGGTCTAAAACTCTGCAAAAAGATCTTTTTTTTTAATTACCTTTTTTAGGCGGCATCCTAGAAGTGGTCTGTGTGGCTGGCTGGCTCAAGGAGGACTGCAGGTGGCGGGGAACAAATGCTTCAGGTTGGAGCTAGCACGTCCACACGCTTCTGCCTGCCACTGCAAATGCTCTCCTGGTGCCATTTCACGGTCTGAAACATAAGAAGGTACTAATTTCCTCACCATTAAATTTTCATGCATGTTTAGTTTGCCATTTAGAGACGGAGTACTCGGGTCAAAAGGGTTGAATTTGGGGGCTCATATTTGAAATAAAACTAAACTGATCATGAATGTCCCATTTAGACCAAATCTGGCTTCATCCCACTCGGTGTGAGTGTGCCTGCCTCATTTTCAGTGCCTTCCAGGTCAGTGTTTTTCTCATTGCCTATACTCAGGGCGGTGCAAGGGAGTATACCTTTTAGAAAGGTGAGAGAAATCAACCACTAGGTATACTTTGTAAATTAAATGAGTAAGTAAAGAAGCTACTCCTACACCTGGAGTTCAGGTTTTAGCAACAAAGCAATAGGGCCTTTAATATAGCAATCAATCCAATGTGGGGAAACCTGGAGATGTTGTATTCAGTTTCTCAACTCTTCTAAAAATAAAACTTGCTAGTAGAGGAAGTTGCTATTTTTCTGGAGAAAATGAGCTTTTTCTTTCTTTAGCAAAATTTCTCATAGGAAGGTAGTAATCTTTGCTTTAGAATGAAAAGCAAAAATGATTTCCAACCTAGAAAAGAAATAAAGGGACAAAAAGCACAGAAATGTAATGTTGCAAAAGAAGCTGCCTTTTTGAGAGTGAGTGTGCTGGCATTCTCTGGTTACTTCAGTGATAACAGGCATGGCTGCACTGACCTTGGCAAGAGGAAGCAGTGTTTTGAAATGGATACTGGTAGCACATTTACACTGCAGTGGCTTTTGGCTCCACAAATTGATTTGTGCACATATCTAACCCATCAAGAATGGGCAGATTAGTACATAGATTTTAGCCAAAGAAGTAGGTAGCACACTCAAAACAAATGGCTCAAAGTAAACCCCTGTAAAGGTGATGTTCACTTAGTTTTTCTCTTTTCCTGCCGTGGAATCTTAACTGAAATAGTAAAATAGGATACAACTGGTGCGAATACTTATATTAAAAAATACCCAGAGTGGCTCATTAACTTGGAAATTTATAAAGAGATAAAGTTCTGTCACACTTTATTGAACCTGGAATCTATAGTGATGGCAATGTGCAATTTGACTTATATTAACTTAAATATAAAATAAAAAATCCAAATATGTTTCTGAAAGAAACCCATAACAAACTTATGAATACATTAACAAAAGTGGTCTGTAAACTTCAAATCCACAAAATTACAAAAAAAAACTAAAAAATAATTAGAAACCATAGAAGAAAAATTAATTACTTGACTATATTAAAATTTTTAAAATACTATTCATTAAAAGATGTTTTAAATATAGTTGGATATTTATAATTATTATATATTGTATATTATAATATACAATTATAAAAATATTTACAATTCAATGAGCACCTTGTAGGATTAGGGTGAAAAATAAAGAATTGCTATATATCAAGAAGAAAAGGACAAGAATCCCAATGGGAGAAAATGAAAAAAGGTTTGAATAGGTATTTCATATGTGAGGTTATAAAATGAATTGTAACTCAAACAAAAATGAGCAAAAACATGGACAGTAATTTGGTAGAAGAAAACATGTAACCAATAAATGTGAAGAAAGGGGTCCAATCTCACCTAAGCAAAAAAAGATCATAAGGGGCTGGTGCCGTGGCACAGTAGCTTAATCCTCCACCTGCAGCAGGCGCTGGTTCTAGTCTCAGCTGTTCCTCTTCCAATCCAGCTCTCTGCTGTGGCCTGGGAAAGCAGTGGAAGATGGCCCAACTCTTTGGATTCCTACACCCACATGAGAGACTGGGAAGAGGCACCTGGCTCCTGGCTTCGGATCAGCACTGCTCCAGCAGTTGTGGCCATTTGGGGAGTGAACCAATGAATGGAAGACCTTTCTCTCTGTCTCTCCCTCTCACTAGCTGTAACTCTACCTCTCAAATAAATAAATAAAAAATCTTTAAAAAAAAAGATCATAAAACTATACAGGGAGGGATAACAATTGTTACCTGGTTGATCAGCAAAATTAAGTGTGACAATACCAAACACCAAATACTCACCAGATACGGCTCACAGGAGTAAAAATTAGCTCAATACTTTGGAAAAAAAACACACCAATATTCTGTAGAGTTCAACTTTTGCTAAACTATGATTCAGCAAATTTATAAGACCAGAAACAAGAAAATTGTTGTATATGATCAACCGGAGGCAAATACTATTCATATTAGTAGCACTGTTAATAATAGGATCACAATAGCAAAAATACCAAAACATGATCATTAAAATATAAATTATTAAATTGTAACAAATATGTAAGTCATGGAATATAATAATTTTAGAATGTTCACAAAGTAGGATGTTGCATAACAGTAAAAATGAATAAATTGATGGACAGATTCTAAAAATTCACACATAAATTCAAATTACTTAGAAGAGACAGCCTTGACACAGGAGAAAATAGCTGAATGACTTACATTACCTAAGTTTGAGACTACACTAAAAAACTACAATAATCAAGACAGTGTAAGGAAAAAAGGAAAGAATGAAGACAGGGAGTGAAAGAGTGAAAAATAATTTTGAAAATTAGGTGGAAAAAACCCACCGACATGCAATAGCATGGATAAATTTTAAGTTCTTTAGGCAAAATGAAAAGGCACATCCAGCACTATTTCATTTATATGGCACTCTTGAGAAGGCAAAACTATGGAGACAGAACACATATCAGTGGTTACCAGAAACTGAATGAATGAAAACAGGAGTGAGGGGATGTGGCAAGGAAACTGGAACTATTCTATAGCATGCCCATGATTGTTGTTTCACAGTTGTAGGTGTTTGTCAAACTACAAAGAGCTGGATGCTTAAATTTACTATGTGAGAACTATACCACAATAAATTTATCTTCAAAAAGATAAATTAGAAAGCTGACATGCTTCTTAGGTTTATCTAGGGCAGAGTTATTTCTCTATATTAAACTTTTTTAAAAACTGACAACATAAAAAGAAATTTTTACATGTTTTTGCCCAATTTCTTACTTCTCTTAAAATGATTTGGCAACATAGTGTCTGTGGTCTTACATGTCAATAAACTTTGTGGCTAAATAACCAGCTATTTTCTCTGTGGGCATGTAGTCAATCCATACCTGATGGTTTTACTGTTTTGGGCATATCATCTGTCTGATCCCTAGAGATATTTGAATTTAAGCCCTCACATTAAATCTATATCAACTAATGCCTTTATGAATATGATCAGTTCCCTAGCCATGAATAAATTTGTTTATAGGAATAGAACAATCAAATGTGTAGTAATAAGAGAACCAGGGACATACGGACTACTGGAGTTCTATGTCATGTAGTTAATATACAGCTCGTAAGAATCTGGTGGAGAGAATATGCAACTTAAGACTAATGTATAGGAAATTAGAGCTGAGCGTTTGCTCTTACTTAACAAGACAAAAATGTCATGGAAGTCTTAATCACCAAAATCTATTGGGAACAGATTGTAAGCACATTTTTAGTTCGAATAGTAAGACCAATGCTTCATACTTAGTAAATGACCCACAGTCATTAATTGAAGGGAAAATGAAGGCGACCAAATGATGAAAGATCCAACTGCACTCAGAGATAGAAGAATTCCAATACTCCACTACTGCCATCCTGAAAATCTCAATAATTTTTAAACAGGGAAACTACCTATTCAATTTTCACTAAGTTCTAAAAATTATGAGGTGATACTAAATCCAGGAGTTTTTGGAGCCACCATTGAGTGATGTCCCCTAGTGAAGGACAGTGAAAAATACTCTTTTTTTACATGGTGCAGCCATCTGGTTTTGTCATATGGGCCTGGGTGACAGAGTGAAGGACAATTTCAAGTTCTAATACTTAACTGGGAACTGGAGTGTGTTGACAAACCATGGCAACATCAGCTAGACCAGATTGGAGGTCAGCTATCAGATTCCATAGCTAATTTTGAGTTGATAAATCAGCCCCTGAGGCAAAAAAAAAGCAAGAATCAAAAATAGTACCTACAACCTAATATTTATAATAACTAATAGTACCTACAACTGCCCCCTCAAAATTTTGAAATCCATGCATATGAGGAGTCTTAAAAAAGCCACAAAAATATGCATGGATTTCAATTTTTTGCACCAAAATAAACTTACCTTTTACTTTTTTTAAGGTTTATTTTATTTATTTGAAAGAGTTACAGAGAGAGGTAGACAGAGACAGAGGAGGTCTTCCATCCACTGGCTCACTCCCAAAAAGGCTACAAAGGCAGGAGTTGGGCCAATCCGAAGCCAGGAGCCAAGAGCTTCTTCCGGGTTTCCCAAGCGGGTGCATCATCCACTGCTTTCTCAGGCACATTAGCAAGGAGTTGGATAGGAAGTGGAGCAGCCAGAATCGTACTGCTTCCCCTATGGAATGCCGGAGCTGCAGGCAAGGGCTTTAACTCACTGTACCACAGTGCTGGCCCCAGAAATAAACTTACCTTTTAGTTCAATTTTTCCATGAAACTTTAGAAGTACCCTCGTATTATTACATCATGATAGACATTCCATTAATCTGTAAGATTGTTATTACACATCATCAATAAAAATAAGTCTCAAAGACATTGCCATGCACATATCATGTAGTTTTTATGTGCCAGGCACCATGTGAAGCATTTATTTATTTTCTTTAGATAAACAACATCAGAAATACATTTTACTGGGATGGCACTGTGGCACAGGAGGTTAAGCTGCTGCCTGTGACATGGGTATCCCATAAGGACACCTGTTTAAGCCCCAGTTGCTCTACTTCCAATCCAGTTCCCTGTTAATGCACCTGAGAAAGCAGAGGAAAATGGGCCAAGTGTTTGGTCCCTGTCAACCATGTGGGAGATCTGGATGGAGTTCCGGCTTCCTGGCTTTGGCCAGACCCGGCCATGGCTGTTGCAGCTATTTAGGGAGGGAACTTACAGACAGAAGATCTCTTTCTCTCTCTCTCTCTCTCTCTCTCTCTGTCTCTCAAATAAATAAGTCTTTATGATAAATATATATAACTAATGGCATATATTGATAGCATAACACTTTTGAAAATTTGTTCATGAATTGATTTTTTGGTCTATTTGAAATTATTTTGATTCAAATTGGGACTAATTTTGGTAGTTGGAGGAAAGGGATGGATATTGCCTAAAGAATTAAGAAAGATGAACATGAATAAAAGTTATGGCCATTTAAAAATGCACATAATGGGGGCCAGCACTGTGGTGCAACGGGTTAAAGCCCAGGCCTGAAGTGCTGGCATCCCATATGGACGCCGGTTCTAGGCCCAGCTGCTCCTCTCCCAATCCATCTCTCTGCTGTGGCCTGAGAATGCAATAGAAGATGGCCCAAGTGCTTGAGCCCCTGCACCCACATGGGAGACCTGGAAGAAGCTCCTGGCTCCTGGCTTCAGATCGGGGTAGCTCCAGCCGTTGCAGCCATCTGGGGAGTTAACCAGAAAGGAAGACCTCCCTTTCTGTCTCTCCCTCTCACTGTCTGTAACTCTACTTCTCAAATAAATAAAATAAATCTTTTAAAAATATAGATAATGGTAAATAAAATTACATTTGAAGGCAACTTGGGCATGACATGCAATTTTAAAATAAATACCTTTATGCTCCTTGTTTAACTAAGAAAGGATAACATTAGTGCTACAGTTCCTTTAATTTATTCTTCCATGTATTAGGTAAGAAAGTTTATTTTAATAACAAATGTCAGAATCTGGCATTGTGGCAGAGTGGGTTAAAGCCACCACTTGCAATGCTGCCACCAAATATCAGAGTGCCAATTTAGGTTCCAGCTACACTGTTGTCAGTGCAGCTTCGTGCTGATAGATCTGTGAAGGCTGTGGATGACGTTCCAAGTACTCGGGCCTCTGAAACCTATGTGAGAGATCAGGATGGAGTTCCTGGATCCTGGGTTTGCCCTACTCCAGACCTGTCTATTGGGGCTATTTGAAAGAGATGAAGATTCTCTCTCTCTCTCTTTTTCTCTCTCTCTCTCTCTCTTTCTCTCTCTCTCTCTCTCCCCCCGCTCTGTCTCTGTCACTCTGCCTTTCAAATAAATAAATAAATCTTTTAAAAAGTAAGTCTGAGTAATTAAACAAATTTCAAGCATACATTGCACATTTAATATCCCTAAGAAAATGTCAAATATTTTATACATATTAATATGGGTTTGAAAAATACAGAGTTATGCATTGCTTAGTTTATCTAATAGAGAGTCTGCAAAGTCCACTTTCCTTTTCTCAAAGGCTTTTTCTAAGAAATTAAGTAGGCTTCTAATTCAAAGACAGTTGTCACAAAAATTCAAGGTCTTAGAAGTAGCATATCAAATTTCTTACATTTGTTAACTTAAAATTATGAAATATACTTCCTAATTTATAGTTAACATTCTCTAAAGTTTCTTTCTGCATTTCACTGAAATTCATATCACACAAATTAAAAAAAAAACCCAAAGTATTAGAATAAATACATTAAAATATCACCAGCAATTAGTTCCCAGTAATGACATTTTTCATATGTCTATATAACTTTCTGTATTTACTGATTATTAAAATAAATATTAATAAAAATGGAATGATGAAGAAGAAAATAATGATAAATGTAAAAATTCCATGCATGGTGGATTTATAAATTTCTCCTTTATGTTCTTAGAATTGTAACTGAAATACATGAAATCTGTTTTCTTTATAGTAATTAAAATATTTTAAATAATACTTTATATAATATTTACAAATTTTATATTTATATATTTAACACAAATGTTTATAAATTTATATAACTATTCATGTTGATATTTATTTTCCTTCATTTCTCTATGTTCTTCAATAATTTAAGTTTTCAGCAGTAACTGAGTATCAATTTTCCAATCAAAATTAAAAATGATTCTATAATAAAGTGAAATAAAATGTTATCAATTTGTTGAGAGTGAGAAGGAATGGGAAGATATGGCAACATGTTCCTATTAATAAGCCCTTAACTATTATCAGAAATATCTGGTTTTAGTGCCACATCTGACATGTAGTAGTTCTCTAATCTAAACCTTGTCACTAACTCTCTCTGTAAGATACGACTGAGGGAGATTTCCTATCAATTCATTCTTTATGTTTATTTTTTTCTGTCTATTCATTTAGCCAGTACTGTAGGGAAATTATGTGCGCTAGGCCCTGTTCATTCAAGGTCATGAACAACAGGGTCTATGTGTTTATTAGCTCTTTCCAGCTTCTCTGTTTGGAAAAGGCTAGAAAAGCAGCACACTAAAATGAGGCAGCAGGTTCGAGGCTGTTTCAGTCTGGGCTGGAGTATCAACAATGGGCACTAAGAGAGGTAGAGAAGTTCAAGACGTATTTGGAATTAGCGCATCCAAGGCCAGCCAATGAATTGGAAGAGCAGTTGTAGGAGAAAGCAAAGGAAAGGAGCATTCAAAAGTTATTCCCAGGCCTCTAGGTTTCACTTTCTCATGGAATGAAGAGATTAGAGAGTATAGGCAGTGATGGATGATGAATATGTAAGAAAAAAAAAAAAAGAGTCTTCTAGATAAAAAAAAAAAAACAGTAATAGTACAGACAGGGACTGGCATAGTGTGGGCAGGTGATGGGGGAAGACAGAAGGTATATAGTTTTGTTTTTCTTTTTAATTTATTTCTTTATTTGAGAAGTAGAGAGGTGGGGGCCTTCCATATGTTGATTCACTCCCCAAATGCCCACAATGTCCGGGGCTGGAGCCAGGAATGCTATTCATATCTCTTACATGGGTGGCAGGAATCTAATTACTTGAGCCATCACCACTGCCTCCTAGGGTATGCATAGGCAGAAGTTGGAGTTAGGAGGCGGGAATCAAGCCCAGGTACTCCAATGTAGGATACACCCATCTGAATTCTTAGGCTACATACTTGCCACTGAGAAGGTACATGTTTTAAACAGGACACCAGTAAAGGACCCTCTAAGTTGCATTTTATTGAGATCTAAATGTGGTCTCTAGAATCGAGAGCTGGGAGCCAGGTTGGAGGAAGAAGTCATGACCATTACCTACACTACTTCAGAAGAACACTGACAATTACAATATTCCAGAAGGTTTCCCTCAGACTCCACCTTAAAAATGCAGCAGGCAGCTGCTTGTGTGCTATGCTATTTTATTTACCCAAACAAAACTAAACACAGTCAGCAATTCTCTATTACTGGAATTCTCTATTCTGTTTTTCTAGTTCTGAGGAAATTTGCACAGAAGCAACCACATCCAAAAATATGACTTTAACGACTTAGAACACAAGAGAATTTCACCATCCAATTTCTAGGAATTGTTTGGTAAAATTGCTTGTCAATTTACCTTCAGGCAAACTGTGAAGACACATGCCTGACTTACCCACCAGATGCTGGGTAGAAAACAGACTCTTTTTTTTTTTTTCTGTAGTGGGATATATTAGTGGATTTCTTGGTGGTCTTTGGAAAATGCCTTCTAATGTATAATGAATTAGTCTTCTACACTGACACAAGAAGACTTAGTAGGAGTTGAACGTTCATGACCAGCTGCAGAAAGATTAAAAATGAACAACTCAGAGGAATAGTTTTCTAACTGTGAAGCCATGAGGAGATGCTACATTAAAAACACATTGTGGCCTTGAAGAAAACCTTCTGACTGGGCATAGAAATAAGGCAGAATCATGGAGAGTAGTCATTCTTCTTGGGTTATCAGGGGAAGGATGTGCTTATAGAGATGGGAGAGGCTTCAGGAAATGAACAAAGGTCGAGCACTGAGAACAAAGGGAACTTTCTCTTCTGTTCTCTTTACCAGGCTATTGGAATAGGCTTTTGAAATGAGAAACTAATGAGCATTGTAATATCATGGCCCCGTGAAATCGCTGAACTTTGGAAAACAAACATATTGTCTGACATGGTGAATAGCCAACATCAGAAATGATCCAGACCTAAGGGATTCTGAAAACCTCAGACACTGCTAACATTTTTGCCATATTCCTGCTAACATTATTGCCATATTCCCTCTCATTAGTTGATTGGGAAGAAAAACAAAGCTCAATAAAAGTTACAAGCTTCTTTAGGGCAAGGTTTCTTAATCTCAGCATTATGAACATTTCAGACTCAATCATTCTTTTTGTGGGGGCTATCTTCTAAATTGCAGAATTTTAGCAGCTTCTCCTACCTCTGCCCACTGGATGCCAATTGTCCTCCACCCCCAGTTGCAATAACCAAAATTGTCTCCAAACATTGCCAAATGTTCCTTAGGGAATAAAATCATCAACAATTGAGAACCTCTGCCCCACGCTGACTCATTACTATATACCATAGAATCAAAGAGCCCCATATTACTGAATTTTTTAGCAGTAAAAAAATTAAAACACAGAAAAAAGCTTTGACAGAAGGATATAAGGTATTGGCCCCAACCTGTGTTATTTTATATTATTTTATTTTATTTTATTTTATTTTATACTTCACTGCTGTTCAATAAAATTTACAACAGGCCATTGTTTGGGGCTAAACTCCCACACACATCAGGGTTACAAAATGATATCACTCATGCTGAAATTTTACATCTTCAAGCTGAAACTAAACTATTTATCTGACCATCTGAGAAACCAGAATTGCCAACTTTTCCAAGCAGGCCAGCTTCAACCAGCATGATAATGAAGCTTTCTTTACCCTAACCCTTACACACAAAAAAAGGTAACCTGAAGTAACCTGATGGTAACCCTTCTCTTATTTTTCTGTTGTTCTGTCTCCTAGTCTTCCAAGAAAAGTAACTTCGACATGATCAATCCATGTTTTGTTTCTTCATTGTTGCTTTCTTCAGCCTTTCTCAGCCTATAAAACCAATCTCTTCTACTACCCATCAGAACACTACTCACTGCTATTGGATGAGGTAGGTCCACTACCTGATGTACCCACACCCAATCTGTGATGTTGGTCTTTTGTGTCGCTCCCCGTCTTCGTGGAGGAACGACACAGGACCCTGTGCTGTTCTTTTGTCTGCTCGGCCCTCCCCGGGTTTGCTGCTGGTTCTTCCCGAGTTGGCTACCGTCCCTTCCACCTCCGTGGAAGGGCGGTTCCCTCTGCCACTTTCCCCACTTTTGCGGGGGAGCGTCACACCGCCGGCCGGCTCTCTCGGGGGCTGCACAGGTGTTCCTTCAGATAGATGTTCCTGGTGCATGTTGTCTCTCTCCTCCTTTATAGTCCTCTTCCACCAATCCCAACTCTGCTACCCACACGCTGAGTACTCTGCTCTCCTCCAATCAGGAGCAGGTCCTACAGTTTATTGGTTGAACTGGAGGCAGCTGTGTAGAAGCTGTCTCCTCCTCTCCCAGAGCCATATTGTGGGAGAGCAGATGCATAGAATAAGTCTTAATTCCAGTAACTTAGTCTAGTCCGAGTTGCTCCCAGTTGCTCCCCACATTTTGAAAAGAGAAAGGTGGTACTACCTGCCAATAGGGGGCCAATAGATTCAAATCTACCTCCTTGATCAGGGGTCTGGGTAAAGTTTTACTTTAGGGTTGGTATGCAGAAACGCTGACAAGGCAAGTTCTGATTGGAGGGGTTTAGAATCAGGCCAGTAGGGTAAGATGGACTTTTAATTCTGGATTTCTTTGTTCAACAGACCTCTCCCATCTGAAAGGGCTCAAATTTGTTTAAATTCTATGGTTCCAACATTTAAATTTTTCAACTTCTGCACATGCCCAGGTTGCATGCTATGCAGTTCTCTCCTCTGAGTTCCCTCTGCACATTTATGTCCCTAAAAAGCAGGGACATAAATAGGGGTTCAAACCCAATGTTCAAGCATAAGATGTAGGAACTTTTGGGGAAACATGGGAAAATGCAAGATATTTTTGAGTGTGGAGCATCAGGTACAAACCCAGTAAAGTGGACATTCCAATATCATTACTTTATGGAATAAAGTATTGCCTGATACTACAGTAGAAAGTAAAGCCAATTAGGATCTTTAAAGTAAGTTGCTGTGATTTCATCATCTGACATTGCTATTTGTATAATAAAATTTTAGAAAACGAGTTTTCCAGGCTGCCTCAATTTTCATAATTTTACATTCTTAGAATGGTCCAAATCCAAACAATTGAGAAATGTTTCCAATATATACAAGTTTCTTGACAATATGTACTTAGGCTCCCTTAAGCCAATGCATGCTCTATCAAGAAGCTTTACTTGCAACAGCAGAAGCTTGAACTTTGTTCTGTTGACTGGACAGACAGAAGGAAATCTAGTGATCCCTAGCATGGAAGGTCACTTCAATCCCGTTGTGGATCCTGGATTCCCTTTTCTTACTTTTACGTCAAGAGTAACATAAATTTGGGCCGGCGCCGTGGCTCACTAGGCTAATCGTACGCCTTGCGGCACCGGCACACCAGGTTCTAGTCCCGGTCGGGGCGCCGGATTCTGTCCCGGTTGCCCCTCTTCCAGGCCAGCTCTCTGCTGTGGCCAGGGAGTGCAGTGGAGGATGGCCCAAGTGCTTGGGCCCTGCACCCCATGGGAGACCAGGAGAAGTACCTGGCTCCTGCCATTGGATCAGCGCGGTACGCCTGCCGCGGCGGCCATTGGAGGGTGAACCAATGGCAAAGGAAGACCTTTCTCTCTGTCTCTCTCACTGTCCACTCTGCCTGTCAAAAAAAAAAAAAAAAAGAGTAACTTGTAAATTTTCCTATATTCTATTTCACGGAACTGATAGGTACAACAGTGATAGAAGGAATATGCTGTCCTAGGTGGTGAGTGCACGTGTGCTACAAGTGTTCTAGGGCAAGCATTCCGTGAGATGACATCACAGTGTCTGTTATTACATCAGAGCTAGCTGTGATGTACTCTGTTAATGATGGTTTCCTCTGTCTCAGAAGTCCAACTTGCCATTACCCTTCACAGTCCTAATGTATCTCATAGTTCCTCTCTATACTTAATTTATTGTTTACATTTAATTTTATGTATTAGAAAGGCAGAGAAAGAGCCAGAGATTTCCCATCCACTGGGTCACTCCCCCAAATATCTAGGGCTGGTACTCAATCCAGGTCTCCCATGTGAATGACAAGGCAAGTTCTTGAAACAGCATTTGCTGACTCCCAGGATGTACATAATAGGGAGCTGAGTGGCTCCTCTCAAACCCAGGCACTCTGATGTGAGGTGCAGATAGTGTCATAACCATCACACCAAGTGTTTAAACTCCTATTCCACTGCTGCCTGCCTAATTATCAGGATTACCCAAATGAAATCATAAGGAAAGATAATTTGATTATCTTACCTCATCATTCAAAATAATAGTAATAACATGTGTTAATGTGATTTATAGGAATTATATAGGACTTAGTCCTCATTTATTCCTGGCACAAAGATCTTAAAACCCTGGAGATTTCCTAGGGGTGGCGTACTTAAAAGATATATTTTTTTTTAAAAAAGGGACTTATTTATTTATTAGAAAGGCAGAGTTAGACTGAGGCAGAGAGAGAGAGAGAGAGAGAGAGAGAGGTCTTCCATCTGCTGGTTCACTCCCCAGATGGCCACAATGGCCAGAGCTGGGCCAATCTGAGTCAGGATTCGAGAGCTTCTTCTGGGTCAAACTGGTGCTCGTATGAGATGCCAGCGCTATAGGCAACGGCTTAACCTGAGTCACAATGCTGGCTGCAATGAAGTGACTTTTGGAAAGCCCCAAAAGATAGAGAAGTTGATTACCAGGGGAACCAATTAGTTATTGAAAAACCAGAGTCTTAAGCTCCACCCCTCAACCTTGGAAGTGGGTGAGGGCTAGATTTGAGTTAATCACCAGAGGCCAATGACTAAATTAATGTTTGTGTAACAAAGCCTCTAGCCAAACCCAAAAGGACAGCGTTAGGGGAGCTTCCCTACCGAGGAACACACCACAGTAGAAAGAGGCTCTGTGCCCAAGAGAACATGGACGCTCCATGCCTCTTCCCTTGTCTTGCCCTGTGCATCACTCCCATCTGACTGTTCCTGGATTGTACTTTCACTTTTATAATAAACTAGTAATCGAGTAAGCATGCTGTTTTTCCTGAGTTATATGAGCTATTCTAACAAATGATCAAATCTGAGGAGGTAGTGGGAACCTGTCATTTATAGTTAACCAATCCACAGCACAGGTGACAACTTACACTTGCTTTTGCTGTCTGAGTGGGAGCAATTTAATGGGACTGATTCTTAATCCATGAGATGTGTGGTGTCTCCAGATAGTGTCAGGACTGAACTAAATTATCAGACACTCAGTAGTAGATGTCTGTCAAACTGAATTGAATCAATGTGAGGAAAAAAACTCACATATTTGGTAACTAGAAGTATTGAGTTGTAATGGAGGTGGAGAAAATAGGTTTTTCTTTAATTGGTGTAGAGAAGTGTTGTTTTTTCAGATAAGGAGCAATATTATGTGTCACATACCAGTTGAGAAGTGTTACATGCATTAACTGGCTTATTCCTCATCTCAAAAAACTGGTTGGAATAATCAGTAAACTTACTTTATGGAAGAAGAATATAGATGTCAAAGGGACAGACCTTGGGTTTGGAATCAGATAGTCTTGACTTTAACCACCATATTCTTTTTTTTTTTGGGGGGGGGGGGACCAGCAGAGTGGACAATGAGAGAGAGAGAGAGAGAGAGAAAGGTCTTCCTTTTGCCATTGGTTCACCCTCCAATGGCCGCCGCGGCCGGCACACTGCGGCCAGCACACCGCGCTGATCCGATGGCAGGAGCCAGGTGCTTCTCCTGGTCTCCCATGGGGTGCAGGGCCCAGATACTTGGGCCATCCTCCACTGCACTCCCTGGCCACAGCAGAGAGCTGGCCTGGAAGAGGGGCAACCGGGACAGAATCCGGCGCCCCGACCGGGACTAGAACCCGGTGTGCCAGCACCGCTAGGCGGAGGATTAGCCTAGTGAGCCGCGGCGCCGGCCCATAACCACCATATTCTTAAAACATCTATTATTGGTGCCCATGGGTCAAGTACCTGCCGTGACCCAAACTGGGCAGTTCCTGGGATGGATAAAGCTTGATATCTGTTGCAAGGAAACTATGCCTGATCAAACAAAGCAGCCATAAAACAAGGCAATAAAGGCTACCTTAGATGTTAAATGAATAACTGGTTAACAAACGTATATCTTCTTTTTAAAATTTATTTTATGTATTTGAAAGATAAGAGAGACGGAGAGGCAGACAAAGATCTTCCAGTCACTGATTCACTCCTCAAATGGTCACAATGGCATGGCTGGCTAGGTGGAAGCCAGGAGCCTGGAACTCCATCCTGGTCTCCCACATGGCTGGCAGGGTCCCAAGTACTTGGGCCATCTTCCACTGATTTCTCAAAGAAATTAACAGAGAGCTGGATTAGCAGAGAAGTCAGAATTTGAACAAGCACCTATATGGGATGCCAGTGTCATGGGTGGCAGTGACTTAACCAGCTGTGCCACAATGCGAGCCTCCAAAATATATTTATGTATCACAAAAAGAGAAAGAAAATAGAAAAAGTAGGGGCCACGCTTTCACTTAAAAAAGACAGAATATATTCATCCCTGGTTTTGCTGAGTAAACTGAGTGAGGATAATACCATTCATTCTTTTAAATGTTAACAAGCTCAATATTAAAAATCTGTTTTTAAAATCAACTCCCAGTGATTGCAGTATACTTTAAAGCCCATTTTATTTATTTTTTTTTACTTATCTTTTTTTTGCAGAATGGTTTCTGTGGACAAAAAGAAACCTTCTACTTCTAAAATACCTCTTTTCTTTGCTTTTTCCCATAGAAGAGAGCTTTTCCAACCTTAAATACCTGCATAAAATCTAGTCCCTTGAAAATCAGTCTCTCTGGAATTTAATGTTAGAGTTCGTTTCCTTCATTGGCAATCTTTTTTCTACTAGCTGAATGCTTAAATAAATTATAATAACAACTTGCAATTAATATATTTTTCAGAACAGCACTGTTGCATTTTTCTGTTTTAATACCTTTTTTTTTTTTTTTTTAGAATTTGTAAGCCTCTTCGATCTTAACTCTTTGATTTTTTGCAGTGCAGGATCATTTTCTTCTATTACATCTTTAGTATGTGTCCTGTTGGTATTATGTCTCTTGGTTCCTTAGTACTTAGTGTTTCTTGATTTAGCTCCTATCCGCATTCTCTGCCCTCTGCATCCATTATCTTTCCTTTCTGGCTGCTTGTCCTTTTCCTCTTTGTCCTAGGGAAAGCTTGATCTCCATGTGTTGTCTGCAGTACCAGACTCCTTCAGGTTTATTGCTTTCGTACTGTTCTACTTCCTAGCTACTCCTCACCACCCGTCCTGTATCTATTTCCTTCTCACCTGGTGAACTTTCTTCTTGGCTCTTTCTCTCTTAGTGGCTTTGGGCTCCTGTTTCCTGAGTTCTTGTCTTATTACATGCTACTCATTTCGTCAGGCCTCATTGATGCCTTGTTCTGTTTATCCCTGGACAAGACATATGTTCAGATTTGGTGTTTTCAAATAGGTAGAGTGTGTATGGAGGATGCTTTTAGAGGCAACACATGGCAGGCCTTGATTCCCCTCAAAACTTGCTTTTTTTTTTTAAAGAGATAGCATCTTTGAGAAAACTGTCCAAGAAGTTAATATTTGATGTGGAACTGTGAGGCATTGTATCCTGAGAGATATAATTCACAAATTAAAGTGTCCTATTACTTAGCAGAATCATTAGTACTTTGTAGATTATATGAAGGCACTTTAGCAAATTTATGGAAAATAAAATTGGAAAATAAGTTTATTTTGGTCTAAAATACTTTTGAAATCTGCGCATTTCAAGGGGTCTTCAAAAAGTCTGTGGGAATCTGCATTACTATAATACTATGCTTTTATTTCAAAAGTATTTTGCACAAAATAAAACTTATGCTTTATTTCCATTTTTCCTCAAATAATCCTTGTATTTCCCTATAATAATTTTTACATGCAGATTGTAATTTTTCAGGATTTCTAACATCCCAGTTCAGTAGAGGTATCTCAAGGAAAAGCTTAGAAATTATGGAAATTTTAAAAAGGTATTATTTACTTGTTTTCCAGCTATAGATGTGAGAATAAGAGTTTCTCAGACATTGGGAAACATAAATAAATTTGAATTCTACAATGCATTTTTTATTGTTCATTTAACAAAAAAGTATTTAGAATTTTAATTTTCATTTGTAAATTTTATATACAAAATATTTTAAAATTTTTAAATTACAGCCGGTGCCATGGCTCAATAGGCTAATCCTCCGCCTGTGGTGCTGGCACCCCAAGTTCTAGTCCCGGTCAGGGTGCCGGATTCTGTCCCGGTTGCCCCTCTTCCAGGCCAGCTCTCTGCTGTGGCCAGGGAGTGCAGTGGAGGATGGCCCAGGTCCTTGGGCCCTGCACCCCATGGGAGACCAGGAGAAGTACCTGGCTCCTGGCTTCGGATCAGTGCAGTGCGCTAGCTGCAGTGCGCCGGCCACAGCGGCCATTGAGGGGTGAACCAACGGAAGGAAGACCTTTCTCTCTGTCTCTCTCTCTCTCACTGTTCACTCTGCCTGACAAAAAAATTTCTTAAATTACAAATTTTATTTATAAAATTAAAATGACATTAAAGAAAATGTGGATGATGCATAAAGATAGAAAGAAAAAATACCCATATCTCTACTATCAAAACATGACTACCACCATTAACATTCTGCGGGTTTCTTTTCTTTTTCTTTATGTATATAGTTTTAATGTATAGTTTTTAATTTATAGCCTTATGGGGAGGGGTATATATGTATGTGTATATATAAAGAATGTTTCAGGATCCTACTTTCTTAGTAAAAATTGTATTAAATGAACCTTAAGTTATAATTAAACATATTTTTAATGCTGTTTTAAGTTGTAACAGAATGTTGTACCATAGCTACTTATACAGATTCTAATGACTCACCATTAAAGAAATCCTACAATACATATTTGTAATCACTTTATATAAGTTCTAAAATTTGTCTTGTTGAATCAAAGGGCATAAACATCTAAAATTTCTTATTATATGAATATGTTGTATATAGCTTTATAAAAATGTTGAGCCATTTTAGACTAATCAGCAAAACAAAAATATGCTAATATTTCATTTGTTATATTCTTTGGTTAGGTTAATTTTTTTTTCTTTTTACTTTGACTCCTAATAAGAGCTTTTTTAAAAAACCATATATTTTACCATTTGTTGCATTTCTAAGTATTGCATTTCTTCTTTGGAAAAAATACAAAGACTATTCCAGTGTGACTTTACAAGATAGATATCCAAAAACAAAAAGAAAAGATCTGTCTTATCAGGGCAATTTTGAAGGGTTAAAATCATTCCAAAGAAAAGTAGAATTCCTGATTCTCAAGAACTTTTGTTTTCATTTCTCATACTCCACCACATGTAACCACTATATTCTAAATGATCCAACCTATCTATAGTTTCTCATACAAACTATATACTTTCAATCCCTTGACTTTGTACATGATGTTTCCTTGTCTGCAATGTTCTTTCCCTTCCCCTGTAAACACACACACACACACACACACACACACACACACATCCCTCTTGTAACCTTGTGCAGGTTCCAATAGCTGGTTTTCACCTCTTTCACATCATATAACACAGCACCTAACATGTGCATAATTGTTAATATTCCCATTAGACTTTCCCACTAGTCCATGGCTTCCTAAAGAGCACAGACAATGCATCTCTGGGTCCCATGTCCTTTATCACAGTGATTAGAAGAATGCAGAAGCTCAAAAATGGTTATTTGAATATGGATGGCATTGAATGATAAAAAGTTGCCTTCCCAGCACCTGGAACTTAGTGTCCTCAGTTATTGCCATAATTTTGAGGTATAACATCTTTTAGTACAAAGACTACTAGGTTCAGAGTCAGCCAGTCCTACATTCAAACTCCCAGCTCTGCCATTAGCAAGCTCTATGTCCTTGGAACAATTTTCAATATATTTGAAACTCCATTGAAATAAATAGTGAACATAAAGCATATCCTATAGGATTGTTTTTAATACTAATGAAGTATTGAATGTATGTAAAGAATCAGGTACAGTAGAGGCTCAATAATGGGGGATGTTTTTTCTAATTATTAGTAACTAGTAAGACTTTTTCCATTATAATAAATATTTAAAATTTTAAAGAATATGATTCTTATGCAATTTTCTCTCTTCATCAAGGCCAATGGATAAGGCCAATGGTCACATTTTTTCAGTGTTGACAAGAATATTTCTTTTAAGTAAACCTTAGGGAAGAAAATATATAATCACAGAGAAAGGCAAGAGAAAGAAAATTCTCTGTAAAATGACACATGGTCTAATCATCTGCTCCTTAATTCTTTTGTTTGTTCCATTAATATTGCTGAAGGTATTTAGGGACCCAAAATTACTATAAATAAAAGTACTACTTTCCCTGATGGCAGGAAAAAAGAACATTTGGAACATGCTCTACTTTCCATTTCTAAAAATATATTCACTGGGGCCACACTGAAGAAATACGTGAAATCTTCCCAGTGGAAAATCAGATTTAAACTGGTGGTATCCTCAACACGAGGGCAGGCTCACACACTTGCCCACCCACCAGCACATGCACATACACCCATGCACATGCAAGGATAAGCCCTCTGACACTTGCCTTTTCTATTTATCACACAGCCATGATTTGAACGTGCCTTCTGTGTGCATTCCTTGAGGCTAAAATGAATTTTGCATCCATCTGCCAACCAGATGAACCGAGGGGGAGAGTCACAAATATTACAAATGAGGATGACACAAGGACTTGTATGGAATATGTTTGACAACGTGTCTGCACATCTACTTCTACCTTGAATCTCACTCGGTGCTGTCTATTAAGTCCACATGCTACAATTCTCACTTCAGATGAGAGCTTAGTCAGTCTCTCCAGCATGTCATGGTCCCAGGGCTCAGTCAATGTCATCGTGCATGATTAATTATAGCATGTGCACATCCTGAGGACAGTGCTGGGACATGCTCAGTAGGTAACTGTTTCATTATAACTTTCCCAACACTCTCTAAGCATTCACCACCCATCACCACACCCTTCCCAAGAATGGGGAAAGTTGTTGCCTCAAGTAAGACTCCTGGGATTCTGAGAAACACCTAAGTTGTTTTTCTATTTTACAGATTTCTGGTATCCCAAATATGAAGAAATACAACACAGAGTTTCAAAACTGAGAGTACCTTTTAAGCTTTTACATCTAGTAAAAGAATGTTTTAAAATACAATATATATGGTGATATTTACAAGGTAACTAACTACAGGATCTGTTCTTTAAAAAAAAAAATGCTGCAAAGTGTAGACCAGGAATGCAACAGAAGTTTAAAATTCATGCTGCTATTCCTCTTCCACATCTGTGAATCATATTTTTCCTGAGTGTACAGCCTTACATGGAAATAACATTGAAATATAAATTTCAAGTTATTTGAAATGTAAACTCTTTGTGTGACAGCCTTATTCTCACCCGCTCTTATCCTGGCTGTGGTGCTTGCTGCCATGCCTCTACGGCAAGGAAACCGTAAGCAAGTAGTGAAGGAAAAACAGAGCAAGACTTGTCCTAAAAAAGGTGGGAAAGAGAAGCTAAGAGGAATCAAAGGAGGCCACTGTGGTGGAATCTACTTACGGGCTGAACAAAGAGGAATTTCTCTTCACAACTCCCTAGCAACTCATTCACTGTCGCCAACGAAGCCTTGACCCCCTACTTAGGTCAGCAGAGTCCTGCTGGTGAACTGGGATGGGAGCCTTGACAATCAAGACAATGAATTAGCAGGATGTGACTAGAATAATGTTCCCCAGACTTCTCTGCTGAAAATAGGCTATTCCTCCTACAAAACATCATCAAGAGTTTTTAACTTTTAAAACTAGGGCTATTTTTTATGAAGTATTTACATGGCACCAATGAATGCTGAACCATTTCGATTGCGAGAGAAATAAACAGTAAGAGTCAAAGTGATTACAACGACAAACCAAAACCTCAACCACACATTAATACATTTATAACTAGAAACTGAAGATTAAAGTATAACATTAAATTTACACCAGGAGATGATGTGTCTGTGCTATTCTGGAATTGGAGGGTATGTGACAAAATGTGATTGTTTGATGGGTCAATAAATTGTAGAATAAGATTTACACATGCACAAGCAGTTTGGAGAAAGGCACCATGATGTATAAAGCAGCACAAGCTCAGACATCCTCCTTGCTCAACCCTTTGCAGCGTGGCTCCTGCCCCCATCCTTGCTTAGCCTAGTTTCTCTGAACCTGCATTTGCCAACAATGAAAACTCATTGCCGCTAAACCCGAAAACACTTTCCAGTTTTAACTAGTCTCCCTTCAAACCATTTCGCTCTATGGGAATGACTTTCTTTTCTTAAACACTCCCATTCTTGGTTTCCTGATGTTTTCTCTTGTGTGTCATCTAACTACCTTGTCCACTCATTTACAGTCTCCTTGCGAACAATTTTTTCTTTCTTCTTCCACCCATCAGTGCTGTTATGAATGGTGCTAGGTTAACAAAGCGGTTCTGGTTTGTTTTTGCTTTCTCAATGCATATTATCCCTGCGGTACTGTAATCTGTCCAATCACCTCAAGTGCTTTCTTCTAAGTTTCCAGGATAGATCTTTTCCCTAAGGCCTAGACTTCTAGAGCCAGTTACCTGTCACTGTCTAACAAACTGTCTGGGAACAGCAACCTAAGTCAATGATAATTATTTATGGTACTCATGAATCTGGACATTAACTGAATTCAGCTAGACGGTTCTCAGTTGAGTTTCTTATGTAGTTATATAATAATCAGTGCTGAGAATATCTCCAAGTTTTCTTCATTCAAATGTTACCTGGGCTAGGAGGACTTGAAAAGCAGTAGACCAGAACTCTGGGCCATCATCTCTTTCTGTGTATGTATGTGGTCACGCCAAACAGTGGCTCATGACAGTTGAAGGCTCTGAAAAAGAGAAAAAGTAACCCCTTATATCCAAAACAGATTTGACATTCACAGTTCAGCCATACTATTCTCCTATATTCTGTGACCATGAAAAAATGAAATAAAATAAGGACTGTTTCAGAATATTTAAAGGCACAGACAAAAACAAGGTTACTATACTACCCACATACCACACAATTATAGATTTACTCTTACTTTCTGATAGTATCCAATATAGACCAAATCCCTTCTTATTTAAGCCTTCCCATGACCAAAATACTATTTATATAATAGGTTGCTCTAACACTTTCTTACATAGCCATCACATAGTTCTGCATAGAGTGTGTTCTCTCTTGCTACAATGAGTAATAAATCTAATTTGTTTAACCACAGAGGAACTCACATTGGGATTTTGTTGAAGGGCATTGGCAGGTCCCAGAACAAGTATCTCCAAGAAAACCAACATGGCCTTTTCTAAACTAGCATTGGATATAATTAGCATCACAGAGCAACACTTCTGCTGCATTCTATTCATCAAAGCTGTCACAAAGATCCTCCCATATTCAAGGGGAGGAGACAATAAGTCTACTTCTTGATAGAAGGATTGTCAAAGAATTTGTGAGCATGTTTTAAAACCACCACAACATCTGTATCTAGGTAACCCACAGACACTCAATACTGACCTCCATCATTTCCAGAACGCATGGTTATTCATCTGTTTATGTGCCTCTTTCCCAAGTCCTCTCAGCTCCACCTGTCCCCAGGACTTGGTCATTTCCTTAATGAAAAATCCAGGTCATTCTTACTAATTGTTATCCATCTGATCATACACTAAGTTTGTCTTTTGGAACATGTACTTGGGCTACATGTAGGTGCCATTGCCAGAATACACTGCAGGTGGGTTATGGGTTTGGGCATTTGGGCCACCTGTGCTTGTGCATGTGACCCACAAGAGGCTGCCACAACTGCTACCTGCAAACAATGATGATGGAAACAGCTCAGGCTCTGTTCATTATTACATTGGTGTGATTTATTGGCTCTATCCAGAGATAGAATACTGCTGGATTATGCCATGACTTTGAGTAGAACCAAAGAACAAAGGTGAAAGGAAATCCTAGTGGACACAACTTTGATCCACATATTTACTTGTCCAGTTTATCCAGAAGAAAAGATTTGATGCTCATATATATTCACTAGCTTCCAAAAAGAAATGAATGCCCTGACTATTTGGACATTATCTTAGAAGAAAAAAGATTTGAAGATCAAAGAAAAGGAAGTCTGGGAAAGAGGTATATGAGTGAACCTATGAATACAAAACAGATCTCATGGGCCGGTGCTGTGGTGTAGTGGGTAAAGCTGCCGCCTGCAGTGCCAGCATGCCATATGGGCACCAGTTCTAGTCCCAGCTGCTCCACTTCCAATCCAGCTCTCTGCTGTGGCCTAGGAAAGCACTAGAAGATGGCCCAAGTCCTTGGGTCCCTGTACCTGTGTGGGAGACCTGGAAGAAGCTCCTGGCTCCTGGCTTCGGATCGGCACAGCTCTGGCAGTTGCGGCCAATTGGGGAGTGAACCAGTGGATGCAAGACCTTTCTCTCTCTCTCTGCCTCTCCTTCTCTCTCTGTGTAACTCTGACTTTCAAATAAATAAATAAATCTTAAAAAAAAAAAAAAAAAACAGATCTCACATCAATGTCCACCAACAAGTAACCACACCTGAGGAAACTCTCAACAAGCACCTGCACAGGATGCCCCATCCTGTGACTCAGCCAGCCTCTCTCTTCCCGCCGCCCCAGTGCTTGTGCAGCAATGTCCACAATGTGCCTGGTGTTGCAAAAGAGACTATGCATGGCACAACGATCCCCACTCCCCAAAACTGATCCAACTACTGTGATCACTGAATTAGTAATCTAATACACAGCATCATAGCATCAGGGAGATTGGCCAAGCCACCTGGTGGAATATTAATTCAATGAGAAGTGATAGAAATTCTTCCTTACAAGAATAAATATGTGCTCTGGATACTTATTTGCCTACCTTCCCTACAGGGTCTCTACATGTGCTACAGTACAAGGGCTCACAGAATACCCACTTTAATAATATGATGCCCCTGTAATAACAGCTAAGACCAAGGTACTATTTTACAGCAAAGGAAGTAAACCAATGTGTTCATCATCATGAGAGTCACTGGTTTTATCATCTACTCTCTATCCCAAAAACATCTGGAATGATGGAATCATCTGGTAAAGGCTCAGTGAAAGTCCCAGATAGGGGATAAACCTTAATGGGCCAGGGAATTGTCCTTTAGGATATGGTATAAGTACAAACTAATAGCTGATATACAGTTCTCAACCTAATAACTCAAATGCATGGGACCAGAAACAACAGGGCAGATAGATGAGTGACCTTGCTCATTAGAACTTACCACAAAAATGTGTGCTATCTGTTCTTGAATGCTCAGATTTTTCTCGATTAAGGTCTTATTTCTTGGAGTAGGTTTTCCACTGACCTGGAAACTAAAATTAACAACTGATTATTTTGGGTTCCTCAAGACAGTAGGCCAACAAAGAAAGAAACAAAATACTGTTTGCTCTAAGTCATAGACCATGATTTCTTTAAGGAAATAGGGTTACTCTACAATTGGAACAAGGAAAGACATTTCTAAAACCCAAGAAATTCTCTGAACCACCTCTTGATAATACTAGGTCCAGTGATACTAGCAAGTAAGCAATTATAGCAACTACAGGCCAAAAAGACAAAGGCAAATAAAACCCTCTTACATGAGGATCTAATATCTCACCAACCCAGCAATGAAAAACCAAAAATTTTATGCCAGTATATGATGTATCCTCATTTATTTAATTAATCCTTTATTGTTGAGTATTTACCTTCTATATCATTCAAGGTCCAGGTGGGAGACAAGAACTAAATCAGTTATTTGAACAGGGATTATTTAATTACTAAATTAACTTGTTAAAGTTAACCACTAAAAGAGAATTCCAAGGGGTCTGGGTGTTGCAAGTTAACAGAGCAGTTACTCTCTCTAGGCTGAGAAAGAGCAACAGATAGTTCTAGCAGAAGGTCCCCTTTACCCAAGGCTGAGATTCAACCCTCCACAAAGAGCATATTGAAGGACAGATCCAAATCCCACAAAGTTTTATGTCCACATTTGTACCTTAACTGAACATCTGTCAGGTATTCCATCATTCTACATGCTTCTGCAATATAAGGTAAATTATCATGAGCACATTGGAACATTTTCTTTGCTATACCGTGGTAGTTTGGTCTTAGCAGCCTGTAGTAATAAAGAAAGTTGACTGACAGAGAATGGAAGTTGACATTGGTCTTTAGTGAGAACAGTTCGTTATCACTGGTTTGTAGGGGTGATTTTCCTTTGCCCTGCAGCGTGAGTAGGGCAGAGCTGGTCTGTAAAAGTGACCCACCATTGCTATGTGCAAGCTGAAGTAGTTCTGAAATGACAGCTGATAAGGCAAGATGGCCTCAGTGTACAACTGGGTTGTGGGCTGGATGTGAGGGGGTCATTCCAGTGCCCTCTATTGATAAAGCTGAATATCCTAGCAGCTGCAAAACAAAAATGTAAAGTCCAGCTCCAGGAACATGATCAGGACAAAGAAGTGTAGATTTGGAGCTCAGAAACAAATACATTGATAACTTCTCATTTGTAAATCTTCCTTGCTATAACTGAAATTGTCAACATTAACATAATTTTTCTATGAAAGTCTTATGATTATTTTCCTTAGGAAAAAGTCCAAGAGGTTAAATTACTAAGTAGTAAGACAAATATTTAAAAAACTTTGCATATATAATAATGCTTTACTTCATAAATGCTATGCCAATTTATGCTCACTCTAGCTGAGTACGAACAGGGAGAGTGTAAGCCCAACTTGGGCAGTTTGGGAAGGCTGATGTGCTAGAACTAATCCTCAGATAGTGAGTGCACACATCAGCCAGGCTTTGTTCTGTACTCATATCCTGTATAATCTTTCTGTAAAGTGATTTTAGTTTGTTTATTAAAAATGGTTATGAAAGCAGAGATAAAACTAAAGTACTGGGGCAGATGTTTGGCATAGCTGTCCTGATACCTGCATCCCATGTCAAAATGCCTGGCTTCAAATTCCAGCTCCATTCCTGATTCCAGCTTCTTACTAATTTGTGTCCTTGGAGGCAGGACATGATGGCTCAAATAGTTGGGTATCTGCTACCCATGTGAGTTCCAAGATCACAGCTTTCTGACCCAGCCCTGGCCATTGTGGATATTTGGGGAGTGAACCAGTGAATGGTTCTTTCTCTTTCTCTCTCATTATCTCTCTTAAATAAATAAAATAAATATTAAAAACAATAAGCTACAGTTATAACAGTTTGGAAATTTTTTTAAAGATTTTTTATTTACTTGAAAGGTAGAGCATCAGAGAGAGAGGAACAGACAGACATACAGAAAGATCTTCCATTTGCTGATTCACTCCCTCAAATACCTGCAACAGCCAGGGCTCAGCCAGGCCAAAACTAGGGGACTTCATTCTGGTCTCCCATATGGATGGCAAGGGCCCAAACATCTGGACCATCCTCTGCTATCTTACTAGGCATCTTAGCAGGGTGCTGGATCAGAAGCAGAGCAGTCAAAACTAGAACCTGCACTTGATATGTAACGAGAGTATCCCAAGAAGTGACTGAACAAGGTGCACCACAACACTGACACCAGAAAAAAAAACTGAATGTAATATGAGACTATCCACAGGCAACATCCAATTCTTAAATATATATATTTGTATGTATATAAGTGTTTTATATATAAATTATATATATCTATAATATTCTGCATATATATATATATATATATGATTTAGGAAAACACTAGCCATGTCCACATTTTCTGAAGAGGAGTTGGGAAACACTAAAGATATCCCCCCACAGTGGCAAGGTTCTCCTCATATACACTATGGTGCAGTTCTTACAGTCAAGGAGTTCAGTAAGAATATGTTTAAGAAACACTCAATAAATAGTAGCTTTATTTCCCAAGAGCATTACTGTTAAATTGCTAAGAATCCAGGCATATGTGTTTTTCATTTTGCCAAAGTTGTTTTCATTATGAATGCAAATACCCTCCTCCTACCCAAGCTAAAACTGTGTTAGAATGGAGTGTTTTGCTCTGATGACTATTAGTTATGGATTTGATGGCATTTCTTCCCAGCTTCCTAACAAGCATCATTTGTCTTCTTAACTGCTTTCACTGCGATAAAATCTCAATGCAATGAGCAGAAGTGAGAAACAATCAGATATATTACATGATCTTTGCATTTGTCTTTATTCCTAATGCATCTAATTTGTATTGCCATTTGGGCACTTATCCTGCCTGTATTACAATTAGCCATGTGCGTTGTGTTTTTAGCCTAAGAAGAGTCCAAGAAGCAAGAGCACATTTGGAGTAAACTCTGTCTAGCCTTGTGCTTTGCACATTGAAATTTCTTAAAAGTCAGAGGTAGCAAACACAAACACTTTCATGGACCAAACATGTATCAGAAATTAGTGAATATAAAATAAAAGGAATCTAGAGGAATTCTGTATCTGAAGATAAAGTAGAATAGAATTAAAAAAAATATTGCTAGAGAAAAAAATCTCCAAGCCAGCAGACAGTTTATGACTCCTGGGTAAATCATGGATGAATTGAATTAGATACTGAAGTAGTGTTAATAAAGAACAAAAAATAAATTAACCATGGAAAATTAGGACTCAAAGTCTGAGCCAGAATTTCTCACTGATTCTAGCTCAGACCGTAGTCCCTCACTCTCATCTCATTTCCCTTTGGCTTCCACAGTGCCAGTACCATTCTTTCCCCACATCACCCTCCCCAGTGGACTATCATCAAAGACTACTTCAAGCACAATATAATTCATATAACATAAAATTCATCATTTTAGGCAATTTTTTAAAAATATTTACTTATTTATTTGAAGGTCAGAGTTACAAAAAGAGAGGGAGATAGAGATAGGGAGAGAGAGAGAGAGAGAGAGAGAGAGAGAGAGAGAAAGAGAGAATCTTCCATCCACTGGTTCACTCACAAATGGCTGCAATGAACATAATTGGCCATGCTACAGCCAGGAGCCAGAAACTCCATTCAGGTCTCCCACATGGGTGTCAGGGGACTAAGCGCTTGTGCTGTCTTCTGTTGCTCTCCCAGGAGCATTGTCAGGGAGCTAGATCAGAAGTGGAGCATGCTGGGATCCAAACCAGCCCGTATACGATATGCCAGCTGTTGCAGGCATTGGCTTTGCCCACTGCGCCACAATGCTGGACCCCAATTTTAGTCATTTTTAAGTGTACAATCCAGGGGTATTTAGTGCGTTCACAGTGTTGTGCAAGTACCATCACTATCTAACTCAGAACATTTTCAACTCCACAAAAGGAAATCTTACCCATTAAGCACTCTCCACCCCCTTTTCCCATCACCTGACAACCACAAGTCAGCTCTGGAGACTTTCATTTCTGGCTTCCCTTGTAAATTCAGTTTATCCATCATCCAAAGCTAGTCAGAGCAGAGTCAAAACTAATAAGAAAACAGAGCAAAGAGAGCAGAAAAAAGGTCTCCAGTTGTTTTCTCTGGATTCAAGATCAGATTAAAAAGGAAAACACTAGTAACACTCCCATTTCTCTCCTCAGTCTCTAGGGTCTACCATCCCATCCCAGAATCAAAAGACAGGACACTTCCCTTATTCTCTTAGTTTCTAACCAAATTTTACTTTATTCTATATTATTTTCTTTTTTGTTATTTTTTAAGACAAGTATGTTCTAAACTGAATCTTGACCTGACTAATGGAATAATTCCTCTTTTGAGATTCTTTTCCTCTCCTCCATGGGATGGTTCTCTTCTTTGTGTCCTAAATTGTGGCCGCTTGTATTCTTTTATCCTATTAAAGACTTTTGCTTTATGCTTTGAATCAGCTGAAATGAGTGTACTGTGTCTGGTGTCAACACTTGCATGTGCCCCCTTGTACCAAAACATTTTTCAATGACTGCATCATGACTGAGATCAGTCTCCTTGGCAACCATGTGAGGCACTTAAGAGAAGGATCCCTTTTAAAGAACAATTACCATGAAAGGGTGAATTACCCCTATTCTTTATGTCCTTTCCCAGCAAACCACAGCAATATGTAGCAAATACATCTTGAAGAGGCTGCTTTTAGTTGGGGGCCATCTTGCATCTAAGCCAGGAAGATGGTAGCTACAAAGAAAATGAAAAAGTCTTTGAAGTCTATCAACTTTAGACACCAATTTGTTACGAAAAGTGGAAGGTACATGCCAGGGTGTATGCACCTTCAAGAACTCTCAAGATGATCAGAGGCGGCAAAGCAAAACTTCCTCACCAACTACTGCCTAGCTTTGAGGAAATGTGAAATAGATGACATGTTGGTTAAAACTGGTGTCCTTGCTACAGCGGTAATAATGCCAAGAATATGCACACTAGCACCGTTGATCCAGATGATTCTGACATGATTAGAAGCATTCCAAAACAGACTGCTGAAAACTAAAGCATACACAATCTTTCTTTAATATGACTTGCCAGGACTTGTTTTGTTTTTAATATTTATTTATTCATTTAGTATTTGAAAGGCAGAAAGACAAAAAGAGACAGAGATCGATCTTTTATCTGCTGATCCATTTCCCAAATGTCCACAACAACCCAGGCTGGGCCAGGCCAAAGCCATGATCCTTGAACGCAGTTCAGGTCTCCCGCCTGAGTGGCAGGAGCCCAGGTACTTGGGCCATCACCTGCTGTGCATTAGCAGGAATCTGGAATTGGGAATGGAGCTGGAACTCAAACTGAAACACTCTGATATGAGAAGCAGGAAAGAAAATACCTCTTAAAGTACAACACAATAGCTATAAATTTATATGGGTCAGATCCTGAAATCATAAAGGTCAATTTTTAGTCCAAAATGATTCACCTGTACCTAATTTGGCCATTTTTCTACAGGTTTAAGAGATAAATACAAAGCTTTGTGCACTTGCATAAAGTATCCAGGTTAATTTTAAAATAATACAAATCTGGGGGCCAGCATTGTGGCGAAGTGGGTAAAGCCATCTGCCTGTGACCCAGCATTCTTTACTGGTGCTGGTTCAAGTCCTGGCTGCTTCAATCCAGTTCCCTGCTAATAGCCTAGCAAAAAGCATGGGAGGATGGCCCAGGTGCTTTGGCCCAAGTCATCCACATGGGAGAATGGGGCTCCAGAAGAAGCTTGGGCTCCTGCCATTTCAGCAATCCAAGGAGTGAGCCAGAGGAAAAGAACTCCTGCTCTCTGTCTATCCCTCTCTCTATACAACTCTGACTCTCAAATAAATAAATAAATCCTTAAAAAACTAATAAAATGATGCAAATCTAGTTTTTAAAATATAACATTTTATACTTTTTTTCTTTACTTGGCAAGTATAGCCTTGGGTAAGTCACGTCACTTTTTTAGTGACTTTACAAAGGAAAAATTTTAAATGGATCAGTAGCTTCCTAACTGGGGAAGAAAATCTCAAATGTAGGCATAAGCATTGTTTGTCATCTCAAAAAAAAAGATATATTTTTTCCATTCATTGCTATCATTTCTTAAAATATTTTTAAATTTATTTCTCCCCCCCAAAATCTTTTATTTAAGGAATATAGACTTCATGCATTTCAGAAACACAACTTTAGTAATATAGTGATTCTTCCCACCATATCTGCCCTCCTACCCACTCTCCCACCACTCCCCCTCCTCCCTCTCCCATTCCCAGTTTAATCCTCTACTAAGATCCATTTACAATTAACTTCATACATAGAAGACCAATTCTATACTAAGTAAAGAGTTCAACAATTCGAACAGAAAAAAAGACGAAACAAAACTGTTCCTCAATAGTTGAGAGGAGGACTGTTCAAAGTCATAGCATCTTGAAGTTAATTTCACTGTTTTTCTTTTAGAAACTTAATTAAAGAAGCACTGAATAATGATACATCTTTTGAGAACACTTAGACACTTATAATACAACTCTTTGAGGACAGAGGTCCTGTGTGGGAAGTTAGTGCACAGTGACTCTTGTTGTTAATTTAATAATTAACACTCATATTTATGACATCAGTGATCACCTGAGGCTCTTGACACGAGCTGATCAGGTTATGTAAGCCTTTCAAATCCACAGATTCTGTCAGTATTTGGACAAGGCCATACGCAGAGTGCAAGTGTTCTCCCTTCAGAGAAAAAGTATGTCCTTCTTTGATGACCACTTCTTTACACTGGGATCTTACCCACAGAGGTCCTTCATGCAGGACCTTTTTTGCCACAGTGTCATGGCTTTCCATGCCTAAAATGCTCTCAAGTGTTTTTCAGCCAGACCAGAATGTCTTAAGGGCTGATTCTGAGGTCAGAGTGCTATATAAAGTGATTGTCATTCTATGAGTCTGCTGTGTGGATGGCTTCCCATCTTGGAGCATTCCCTCTGTTTTAATTCTGTTAATATTATCATACCCTTAATCCTATCCATATGATCACTTTAACAGATAAGATGGTATTTTTACCACCTTGCTTAAGGGGATTTGAGATCCAATGGCAAGTTTTTAAACTGTACCCTTAGAAGTAAGTCCATAAGAGTGTATGCAGAACCATACAGCTTTACAGTTACAAACATCATACAGCTCATAATCACAACTTTAGGAACAATTAGTTATCACAGGTTAGGGAGAACATGGTGCCCACCCTCCCACCCATACTCCCAAGCCCTCTGCAACCTTCCTCTCTTACTCCTACACTTATTTTTTATTGAGATCTATATTCAATTGACTTTATAAACATATGTTTACCCCAGGGCCGGCACTGTGGTACAGTGGGTTAAAGCCCTGGCCTGAAGCGCCAGCATCCTATATGGGCACCGGTTCTAATCCCAGCTGCTCCTCTTCCAATCTAGCTCTCTGCTATGGCCTGGGATAGCAGTAGAAGATGGCCCAAGTCCTTGGGCCCCTGCACACGCATGGGAGACCCAGAAGAAGCTCCTGGCTCCTGGCTTTGGTCTGGCGCAGCTCCAGCTGTTGCGGCCATCTGGGGAGTGAACCAGTGGATGGAAGACCTCGCTCTCTCTGTCTCTACCTCTCTCTGTAACTCCATCTTTTAAAACATATGTTTAAAAAAAAACATATGTTTACCTCTATGCTAAGTAAAGAGATCAACAAATAATATAAAAGCAAAAGTTGTTCCTCAACAGTAAAGACAAGGGCTGTTCAAGTCATAGCTCCTCAAGATGTCAATTTCACTTCTACAGATTTCATTTTAGGTGCTCAATTAGTTATCACAGGTTAGGGAGAACATGTGGTATTTGTCCCTTTGGGACTGGCTTATTTCACTAATTATGATGTTTTCCAGATTCCTCCATTTTGTTGGAAATGACTGATTTCATTTTTTATACTTCTGTGTAGTATTCCATAGTGTACATATTTGATAATTTCTTTATCCAGTCTTCAGTTAACAAAAATTTGGGTTGATTCCATGTCTTAGCTATTGTGAATTGAGCTGGAATAAACATGGGGGAGTAGATAACACTTTCATATGCTGAATTCATTTCCCTTGGGCAAATTCCCAGGAGTGGGATGGCTATGTCATATGGTAGGTCTGTATTCAGATATCTGAAGTATCTACATAGTGGCTTTACCAGTTTACATTCCCACTAACAAAGGATTAGGAAACCTTTTCCCCCACATCCTTGCCCATATTTGATGATTTCTGTAAGAAAGACATTCTAACTGGGGTAAGGTGAAACATCATTGTGGTTTTGATTTGCATTTTCCTGGCAGCTACTGATCCTGAGCATTTTTTCATGTGTGTGTTGGCCATTTGGATTTCCTTGTTTGAAAAATATCTGTTTAAGTCTGTTACCCATTTCTTAACTGAGTTGTATGCTTGGTTGTCATGGAGTTTCTTGTTCTCTTTATATATTCTGGTTATTATTCCTTATCAGCTGTATCTTTGAAAATAATTTCTCCCATTATGTCAGTTGCTTCTTCATTTTCCTGAGTGTTTCTTTTGCAGTACAGAAGCTTCTCAATTTGATGTAATCCCATTTGTCAATATGAGCTATGATTGCCTGGGCCTCTGTGGTCTTTTCCGAGAACTCTTTGCCTATGCCAATGTCTTGCAGGGTTTACAAAATGTTCTCTAATAATTTGACGGTATTGGGTGGTCAGTTTAGGTCTATAATCCATTTTTGTATAAGGTATAAGGTAGGGGTCTTGCTTCATACTTCTGCGTGCGGAGATCCAGTTTTCCCAGCACCATTTATTGAAGAGACTTCTTGCTCCAGGGATTGATTTTAGCTCCTTGGTCAAATATAAGATGCTTGTAGATGTCCAGATAGATTTCTTATATTTCTATTCTGTTCCATTGATCTATCCATATATTTTTGTACCAGTACCAGGCTGTTTTGATTATAGCTTCCCTGTAGTATGTCTTGAAATCCGGTATTGTGATGCCTCTGGTTTTGTTTTTGTTATATAAGACTGCTTTAACTATTTTGGGTCTTGCGTATTTCCATATGAATTTCAACATCATGTTTTCTATACCTGAGAAGAATGCCCTCTGTATTTTGATTGGTATTGCATTGAATCTGTCAATTGCCTTTGAAAGTATGGACATTTTGATGTTACTGATTCCTCCAATCCATGAATATGGAATTTTTTCCATTTTTTGATTCTTATTCTATTTCTTTTTTTAATGTTTTTTAATTCTAATCAAAGAGATCTTTGACATCCTTGGTTAAATTTATTCCAAGGTATTTGGTTTTTTTTATAGCTGTTGTGAATGGGATTGATCTTATAAGTTCTGTCTCAGTTGTGGCATTGCCTGTGTTTACAAAGGCTGTTAATTTTTATGTATTGATTTTATATCCTGTGATTTTACCAAACTCTTCTATGAGTAGTCTCATACTGGAGTCTTTTGGATCCAACATGTATATATATATATATATATATATCCTATTTGCATAAAAGAAATCAAAGGAGGCCAGCGCCATGGCTCAATAGGCTAATCCTCTGCCTGTGGTGCCAGCACACCGGGTTCTAGTCCCGGTCAGGGCACCAGATTCTGTCCCGGTTGCTCCTCTTCCAGGCCAGCTCTCTGCTATGGCCCGGGAGTGCAGTGGAGGATGGCCCAAGTGCTTGGGCCCTGCACCCACATGGGAGACCAGGAGAAGCACCTGGCTCCTGGCTTCAGATCAGCATGGTGCGCTGGCTGCAGTGCGCTGGCCACAGTGGCCATTGGAGGGTGAACCAATAGTAAAGGAAGACCTTTATCTCTGTCTCTCTCTCTCACTGTCCACTCTGCCTGTCAAAAAAAAAAAAAAAAAGAAAGAAAGAAAAGAAATCAAAGGAATACAAATTGGGAAGGAGGAAGTCAAACTATCCCTATTTGCAGATGACATAGTTTTGTATATATATACACACACATATATACATATATCCCTATTTGTAGATGACATGGTTATATAATATATATATTATATATGCATTATATTATACATTATTATATTTATATGTATTATATATTATATAATTAATATTTATACATTAATATATAAATATTTAATAACATATAATTAATATTATATAATCAATATTAATATATTATATATGATATAGTATAATGTTATAATATTATATATTATATTTATATATTATACATTATATATATATAATCATGTCATCTGCAAATAGGGATAGTTTGACTTCCTCCTTCCCAATTTGTATTCCTTTGATTTCTTTTTCTTGCCCAATGGCTCTGGCTAAAACTTCTAGGACTATAGAATAGCAAAGTGACAGTGGGCATTCTTGTCTGGTTCTGGATATCAGTGGGAAAGCTTCCAACTTTCCCCCATTCAATAGGACACTGGTTATATTTTTGTCATAAATTACCTTGATTGTGTTGAGGAAATGTTCCTTCTGTAACCAATTTGCTTAAGGCTTTGATTATGAATAGATGTTGTGTTTTGTCAAATGTTTTCTGTGCATCTATTAAGACAATCATATGGTTTTTGTCTTTCAATTTGTTAATGTGATGTATCATATTGATTGAGTTGCAAAATGTTGAACCATCCCTGCATACCAAGGATAAATCCCATTTGTTCTGTGTGGATAATCTTTCTGATGTGTTGCTGGATTCTTTTGGCTAGTATTTTGTTGAGGATTTTTGTTTCTATGTTTATTAGGATAATTAGTCTGTAGTTTCTTTCACTGTTGTAACTTTCATGTTTAGGAATTAAGGTGATGCTGGCTTCATAGATACAATTTGGGAGGATTTCATCCCTTTCATTTGTTTTTAATAGCTTGAGAAGAATTTGAGTTAGATCTTCTTTAAAAGTCTGGTAGAATTCAGCAGTGAAGTCATCTGGTCCTGGGCTTTTTTTTATTGGATGTCTTTATTATTGATTCATTTTCCATCTTGGTTATGGGTTTGTTTAGGTTTTCTATGTCTTCATGGCTCAATTTAGGTAGGTTGTATGTTTCCAGGAATCTATGCATTTCTTCTAGGTTTCCCACTTTGTTGGCATACAGCTCTTTGTCGTAATTTCAGATGATTTTTTTATTTCTGTGGTATCCTAGGACCTGTATGTTGGGTCATAAAATTGTATCTAATAGATCAGCATCAGTGTTTTTTAGTTTTCTAATTTGTCCTTCTTTTTTTTTTTTGGTCTCACTAAAATTTCCAGAGATTTGTCTCCTATCTTGGATATTCTTTGTTCTGCTCCACAAGTCTGTTGTTAAGGCTTTCTACTGCATTTTTTATTTGTTGTATTGAATTCTTCATTTACAAAAATTTTATTTCTCTTTAAATATCAATTTCATGGGAGAAATTTTCTTTCATGGCATGTATGGATTTCATTAGATCATGGATTTGCATCTGATTACTTCTATGTAATCCTATGATCCATTTTTTTGAATTCCATTTCTTTTTTAAAAAAACAATTTATTTTATTTGTTTGAAAGTCAGAGTTACAGAGAGAGGTAGAGCCAAAGAGAGAGAGAGAGAGGTCTTCCATCTGCTGGTTCACTCCCCAATGACTGCAATGGCCAGAGCTGACCTGACCCAAAGCCAGGAGTCAGGAGCTTCTTCTTCTGGATCTCCCATGCGGGTGCAGGGGCCCAAGCACTTGGGCCATCTTCTATGGATTTCCAAGGCCATAGCAGAGAGCTGGATCAGAAGCAGAGCACCTGGGACATGAAGCAGCACCCATATGGGATGCTGGCACTGCAGGCCGCGGCTTTAACCCACTGCACCACAGCGCCAGCCCCTGAATTCCATTTCTGTAATTTCTTCAATCTCTTCGTCGTATATAATTATATAATTAATATTTATATATTATTAATATATAATTTATATTATATAATTAATGTATTATATATGATATAGTATAATGTTATAATATTATATATTATATTTACATATTATACATTATATATATAATATATATTTTATATATAATCTCTTCAACTTCACATTCTAGTACTGAAGTGTTATGTTCTTTTGGTGGCATCATGTTTTCTTCCTTATTCTTGTTTCTTGAATTGCTGCGTTTATTATTCAGCATTTGTAGAGATATTTGTTGGTTTCTTTCTTTTGTGTGTGTGTGTGTGTGTGTGTGTGTGTTTCTCTCTGATGGCTTTTATCGTTGGACTATGCCTCTATGGCTTAGCAGAGTGTCTGCTTTTTCTATGAATACCCAGAGGTGTGGTGAGCGTGTGGCAAGGTAGCTGTTCAGTGCTCCAGGGTGAAGGGAGCGTCCAAGGTGACACCCAGGTTGGGCATGGTAAATCTCTGGGTTTTTTTTTTTTTTTAATCAGACGGCTGGCACTCACCTCACTTCCTCTCCTCAAAGGAGACCAATACCTGGGCACTAGCCCACATCTGCACTGCCACATGAACCACACAAAGAATCTGTGCAGTCCTTGCTTAAGCATGGATCCTGCAGCAGTGACCCTCACCAGTGAATCAGGGAGCCCTAGTATGCGGAGCTGCCCCCAGTGTCTGCTTGGACACCCAGCCATGCGCCGTGCCTTCCCACACAGCTTCAGTGTTTTCACAGTCCCAGCACACAAGCCTCCCGCAGCCACAAGCACCCAACTCCCTGTCAGTTGTCCCAGCCAGACTCAGGTGTCTGTGTTCGGCTGGTTGCTTGGGTGCGCATTTGCAAGCTGGTGCAGTGTTACTTATGTCAAAATGGCACCTGTCCTCTTCTGTCTTGCTACAAGACACTGGTGCAGGGTGGTCAGGAAGCAAGAAATGCGGCCCCGTTTTTTTCTCCTCTAGTTTGGCAAATACACTGTCCCCCACAGGGCTCCAAGCCAGGCCCATGCCAGGCTCTTTGCCCAGCTTATTGTCAGTGGGTTGGGCTGCTGCAGACTCATCTCACCTCATTCTCTAAAGCTGATTCTAAAGCTTATGGCTGCTGGGTCCTGAGTTGTGTGTGTTCACACCTCCACGTAGGTCTAAAGTGTCCCTCTAATCTGCTTGAAGCTTCCTCTGCCATTTTCTCCCTAACTTTTCCCTGAGATGCATTCTCTCCTCCTTTTTAAAACTGTCTTCTTCTAGACCAGTGTGGTAAGCTCCCTCCCTACTCTGCCATCTTGATCCAATCTCAATGTCCCACTGCTATCATTTTTAAAAGATTTTAATGAATGTTTTAAATGTCTTAGAAGTTTACTTATGTTTATAAATGTAATGAATGTAAATGAAATTGACATTTTGAGATCTGAATATTGTTTATAGCCATCACTTATACTCCCAAGGAACAGTGGTTCTTCTACTTAGCAGTTGTTGAATTCTTTATTTAGTAAAGGGTTAAGCTTGTGATTTGTAAAGTAACTTGAAAGCATGCCATTTCAAAAACTAAAAGAAAAATAAGAAAGGAAGGAGGCGAGAGGGTGGGAGCAAGGGAGGAAGAGGAGGTAGGGTGGGAAGTAGCATTTTGTTTTTAAAACTGTATATATGAAATACATGAAATTTGTAACCTTTATATAAATTTTAAAAATTAAAGAACAATAATTTAAAAATAGCAGAATGACAGAGCTGGAGGGAGAGACAGAGAGATCTCCTACCTGCTGGTTCACTCCCTAAGTGCCTCTAACAACCATGGCTGGTGCAACCAAAGCTAGGAGCTAGGAATTCCATCTAAGTGTCTCACACAGTTGGCAAGAACTCAAGTACTTGGACCCGCACCTGCTGCCTCCCACATGCATTAGTAGGAAGCTGAATTGGAAGCAGAGGTAGGAATTGATCCCAGGCATTCCAATATGAGATTCAGGTAACCCAAGCAGTGGTTTAATCAGTTGCATCACAATACCAAGCCCAAATATTATTTATGTAATAAATATTTGTTAGCATTATCTTTTACATTAAAAATATAAAATTATAGTGCTCACTTCGGAAGCATATATACTAAAAAAATAAAATTATACAATCTAACTGTAGAAAATTGGAAAATAAAAAGAAGCTAAAATAAAAATCACCTGTAACCCTGCCACATAGTGGCTATTCCTATTTCACTACATATTCACCTTGCTTTCTTTCTATGAATATTTCTTTTTTAAAAAATATTTTATTTATTTATTTGAGAGGTAGAGCCACAGACCATGAGAGAGAGAGACAGAGAGAAAGGTCTTCCTTCTGTTGGTTCACTCCCCAAATAGCCGCAACGGTTGGAGCTGTGCTGATCTGAAGCCAGGAGCCAGGTGCTTCTTCCTGGTCTCCCATGCGGGTGCAGGGCCCAAGGACTTGGGCCATCGTCTACTGCTTTCCCAGTCCATAGCAGAGAGCTGGACTGGAAGTGGAGCAGCCGGGACTAGAACCGGTACCCATATGGGATGCCAGCGCCGCAGGCAGAGGATTAACCTACTGTGCCATGGTGCCGGCCCCTCTATGAATATTTCTATATGTTATTTGAATATATTGAATACATATCTTTTTTTAAGGGGTAAAGGTTTATTGGTAGGAGAAAATCCAACTAACTGGATGAAAGGGATGAAGAAGGAAAAAGAGAGAGAGAGGAGAGTGTAAGAGAGAGAGATAAAGAGACAGAGAGAGAGAGAGACATGTTCAGGAACATGCATACGTATCTTATGAGTTGCTTTTTTATTAATAATATATTGTAAACATTTTTCAAATTCATAATGTTCCTTTCTACAACTAAATGGGAGTGACATTCCTATGTATGAGCACACATTCTTCAAAAAAGCTTGTCTAATATATCATTATTGTAACTCTGCTATGAACATAAAGGATACAATTTAACTCATATCATTATGAATTAAGAACTATTATTCTTATTAATGTTCAAATTACTCCACCTCTGGACACTGCAAGCTCTTAATGGAGCTTCCTGAGTTCTTTTGAAGAAACCACTTCTGTGGTCTCCACTAGGAACGTGTTCCAGGCACATTTTGTATGTGTTCTGCCCTGTATCCAAAAACATACAACTCTCCAAGGAGCCCTAATTTCTTTCTGTGGAAATGGTATTTAGTATGCACCATCTGGGCACCAGAGTTGCTTATTGTTATTGCTACTGGTTGATAATTGCTGCTAAGTATTTTTGGAGACTTAGGCAGAAATTAATTGTTTCAAGCTCTATTTTATATATTTTAAAATTTTCATTTATTTATATATTTTTTGGACAGGCAGAGTGGACAGTGAGAGAGAGAGACAGAGAGAAAGGTCTTCCTTTTCCATTGGTTCACCCTCAATGGCCGCTGCAGCTGGCGCACTGCGGCCAGTGCACCGTGCTGATCCGAAGCCAGGAGCCAGGTGCTTCTCCTGGTCTCCCATGGGGTGCAGGGCCCAAGCACTTGGGCCATCCTCCACTGCACTTCCTGGCCACAGCAGAGAGATGGCCTGGAAGAGGAACAACCGGGACAGAATCTGGCACCCTGACCAGGACTAGAACCCGGTGTGCTGGTGCCACAGGCGGAGGATTAGCCTAGTGAGCTGTGGCAGTGACCTTTTTTTTTTAATTTATATATTTATTATTTGAGACATACACACACAGAGGAAAGACAGAGAGAGAGAAAGAGAGGAGAGAGACAGAGAGAAGAGATATCCACCGGTTTAATCTACAAATGCCTGCAACACCCAGGAGTGGGCCAGGCCAAAGCCAGGAGCCTGGAACTCTACCCAGCTCTTCCACACTGCTGGCAGGAACTCAAGTACTTGAACCATTATCCATTGTTTCCCATAGTGTGCATTAGCAGGAAACTGGATCAGAATTGGAGTAGCAACTTGGACCCAGGCATTCTAATATTAGACATGGGCATCCCAAGAAGCATCTTAATGCCTACACCACAATGCCCGCTGCTACAAGTCAATACAGGAGGATGTGCATAGCTTATAAGCAAATACTATGGCATTTTATATAAAGTACTTGAGCAGCCACAAATTTTGGTATATTCAGGGGAGTCTGGAACCCATCTCACGTGAACACTGAGGGACAACAGCACACACACACACACACACACACACACACTTCTTGGATAAGTGATAAGCACCATCCATGTTTTTTTCTATCTTACCCTTCCACTTTACAATTAATCCTGGAGATTACTTGTGGCAGTTGATAGAAATGGACCTCATTCCTTCTCTCAGCTTTATCATGTGGTTATACCATCATGGATTCCAGCAATCCCAATAGGTGAGCACTTAAGTGGTTTCTAGTCTCTTGCTCTTAAAAGTTTTGCTGCTGTGAACAAACTTACATACAATTATTTTCATTTTTTCAGAGATTACCATTTTTAAATGTGTCTGATGAATAAAACACAAATAAAACATTACTGAATTCACAGTGGCTTTTACCATTTTGTATTCTCTCCATTAATGCATTTAGAACTTGCAACTGCCATCAGGTGACAGTCTGAGACAATCCCTAATATTAAAAAGATATCATAATAAACTGCATAAGCATTTTCATATCCTCAAAGAAAAGGTATGAATAGCTATTAAAGGTTAAAAAAATCCTGTATCCAAATTTTTACTTAATTTTTCTTAAATATGTAATGGAAAATAAGATATAAATGCCATGAGTCCTTATATAATAACAAGACAATTTTATAAAGTCAAAGCAAACAGATCTGTAATGTAACAACATTCAACTCAACAACACTAATTTGGCTTGATGGATGATGCGGCTTTTATAAAACCCAGCCAGTTCCTAGTTCGACAATAGGATCCTGACAGCAGTGGGGGAGGGGTATAAGGTTCTCTGGAACTGGGCTCACCCATCCTCTTCTGTCCTGATTCTCCCACCACTTTCCTTTATGTATGGTGAAACTGCAGCACTCTAGCCCACTCCATTATTTGGCCTTTAGTTGAGACAAATGCATAAATTATGAATTAGGCTAACCTCTGCCCTGTTCTAATTTTACTTCACCAACAGAAGAAATACTGCTCAGTACTAATGCAACCTTGATTGTACATTAGTACTAAGTTCTGAGGTTCAAGTCTGATGATACTGAATATAATGTGTATGTGTGTGTAGGGGAATGTGTGTGTGTGTGTTTATGTACTCAATTTACAGTTCCCTGTTTCACATCTAGCAAACAACTGAGCTGTGATTCAAACTGAAGTCTTTCTATTCAACAACATCCAGACTAAAACAGGTTAGTGTTTCCTCATGCTTGGAGAAACAAAGCCGAATCGGTTGTGATTCATAGAGAAAGTCCACATGGGACTGGAATCCAGATCATTATAGCGCGATCATTATAGCTCAGCTCATGTCCCTGAGCTTCTCTGGGTTTCATTTCCTCATCTGCATGTAAGGGAGATGCATTAGATCATTGCTAAAGCTCTCTATAGTTCTAAAATATTGTGCAAGTTATATATTGCTAAAAGAGCCCATTTACAACAAAAGGATAAACCAAGAAATATTTTTTCTTGTGCTGTGGAGTTTCTGATCTGCCACTAGGCATAGCCCAGAAGAGAAAAAGCATAAAGAGGGACTGGGAAATTGTTTTATGAATTTGGGAGATACCTATTGCAAATAATATAATGCTAAAAAGGATGACACTTCATTGAAGGATGTGGTTTAAAAAAATCCTATGCACATTGTAAAAGAAAAGGCATTTTGGACATCACTCATTACAACCCTCATTTTACAGATCCAAATTATGTAATTTTCCTAAGATCACATAGTTTATTTCATATACAGACTATATTACTGGAGTTATCAAGATCCAACATACCATAACCCTCAAAATTATCTTCTCGTATTTACCACCAAAACTCCAGAAAAGTGAAGCAGTTTAATAGAATGGTTAGGAGTGTGCATTTGGCCTAAGCATTAAGATGTTGATTAAGGTGGTTGCATCCCACAACAGAGTGTCTGGGTTCATTTTCTGGCTCTGGCTCCTGACTCCACCTTCCTGCTAATGCAGACCTTGGGAGCCAGCAGTGACAGCTCAAGTAATTGTGTTCCTGCTACCCACATGGAAGAACTGGATGGTAGTCCCAACTTTGGTCCTGGCTTAACCCTGGCCATTGCAGCATTAGGAGAGTGAGCCAGTAGATGGGAGCACTCTTTCTCTCTCAAATAAATAAATAAATAGAAATTTAAAATATAAAATACTCTGAAATAAAATTGGGTGACAATTCCAATAGCACCATTTACTGTGTGATTTTGAACCAACTATATAACTTCTTTATGTCTCAATTTTCTTCATCTATAAAATGATGACATTAATTGCCTATACCTCTAGTTTATGAGAATAATTAAAACAGTAGTCCACATAAATTGTTTAGTATATCGCCTGATACACAGGAAATAATATATATTATCCAGCATTAAGATTAGACTGTCATTTAATATACTGGCTAAATCTGCTTTAATTTTTGTTCTCAACTGCACTTCTTTCACTGGTATTCAGGATCAGAATAATCTGATGATCTTTCAAAGACAGTTAGTCTGTAAGTTAGACCACAATAAAAGATATCAACTAGCAAAACATGAATGCCAGAATTAATTTTAAGAAGACTGGAGCCAAGTATAAAGCTGTTTTCTACTGGAATATTCTAAGGTCAAGTTATCCCCCTTGAGACCCCTACAAAACTGAATCACAAATCACATATAAATAACATTTTATCCACTGTTCTTCACAAAATTTTTGTCCCCATTAAAGAGTTGGTGACTTGATCTTTACCAGTGTAAGGGCATCATTTTAACATTGCTATATTTAACTGATGGCAATTAAATCCATTTAACATACTGTACATAAATTTCAAAGGCCTTTATGACTGTTTATCTCATCTTTATGGACCTTTAAACTTAATAATTTTGGTTTCAATAAATAAGTGATTTCCACAAGGAAAAGCTACACCAGGCTATTCAGTTGATCAAAATTGTGATGTCATCCAGACACAGACCTCCATGTGTCCTTGCTCTTTCACTTGTCCACTAATTAACAATGGGGAGGACAGAAAATGATCTCCTCTTATTAAGCAAGGACATTAATCAAAGAATGCATCAATTCACTTAAGGGAATACTAATAGTGCAGTTTTGCTATGGTTCAATAGTTTTAGGATAATATACTGGAGAGGTTCATTTAAAACACACAGCACAATAGCTCGCATCAGAGTTATCATCTGTTCCTCTTTCCCCCTTGTGAAATGTTAAGGTAGCCGTCTTAACCACGGAGCCCCAGAAGAATGCAATCACTAGAACTAACTCAGGGCACATTCACCAACCTACCTTTTCCAATCATTCTTTTTCCCAGCTGTCATTCTTCTTCCCACTCTCCATCAATAATATGTTCCTAGTCTCTCTGAACTCCTACAACCTTCTTTAATCACATCTATCCACAAGAGCCCACTCCCCCCTCCCACTTACACAAGAAAATACACTTTTCAGTATTCTTTCTTTTTATGTTCAGCCACTCATCCCCCATCTCCACAAGTACCCACCACCCACATTCATTCCATACTCCTACTCATTCCCTTAGGCCAAATCAGATCCTCTCACCAGGAAATCCTTCATCCTAACTAGAAAACTAAGGAAATTCAAGAAAACACAGCTTTAGGATGCTAGCCAGAAACGTTTTTGCTGAAAGAGGCACAACACTTTGATTAGGTAAAAAATATGTTTACTCTGACCATTATGACAATTGACTTGAGAGAGGAAAAACAATCACCAAGATAGCCATTGTATTTCTTAATAAACACAACTTATCCTATATTTCAAAAAGTATTAAAATATTTTTAAAATTAGAAAATTCCAAGCTCCTAACAGCCTTTAATAGTTGTACTATTAATTCTGCATTCCTCTCACCAAGCCACAGAGATATGATAAACAGACAACCTCCATAATATCTTCAAGACGAGAATTTCTCAAGTTCAGCACTATTGCTATTTTGGGGGAGATGGTCCTGTTGTCCTGCACTTTCATTATAGGATGTTTAGCACCATGCCTGGCCTCTACCCACTATATACCAGTAGCATCTCTCCTCCAGCTGAGATCCTCAAAACTGTCTCCAGAAATTGCCAACTATCCTCTAAAGGGCAAAATCATCCCAGCTTGAAAACCACTCTAGTAGATTCAAGAGAAAACCATTTGCCCTAGATCAGGGGTCCAAAGGAGAAGTCCCCTGCCTGTTTTTGTAAATGAAGTCATATTAGAACACAGCCACAATCGTTCATTTACTGATTATCCTTGGCTCCTTTCTCAGTGAAAAAACAGAGTTGAGTAGGGCTAACAGCCATTATATGATCCTCCCCACCACCACCACAAAAATCCAACAATATTTACTATCTGGCTTTTTACAAAAATTGTTTGCCCATCTCTGTCCTACTCTACTGGTTTCAAATGATTTTATAGTGATGACAGTTTTATAATGAAACTTTACATAAAACTTGTGTCAGACAAGGTCTAGACAGAACACTCTACTTAGGTAATTTAAGGACGACAAACACATACTGAATAGTTGATGCAGACAATTTCAAAGGAATGTCAGGGTGTAGACTAATTCCAAAGGACTAAGAAATGTGGGCATTACCTCCGCTAGGCCTGAAGGGGACAGGACCACAATGAGCTAGTAGGAAGAAGCCTTATCTCACATCTTTCTATCATAAATCTCATGCTAGTACTCCCCAGGAGCCACATCCAAACAGAAACAGGACTGCAGTAATCCACTGATGTGCTTCCTGTGGATCACCCTCCAGGTCACAGGGCAGCTAGCGAGGGGGAGGACACAACTGGGGACAAGCAGAAGATACCCAACAAGAATTCTAAAACACAAAGCTGATCAAAACAAAGCTCCTGTGCAGTATCCTGGCAGCAGATTTTGAGATGAGCATCAATTGGTCTCTCTGACCCACTGACCCAAGGCTCCAGGGATCTCGGTTTCTAAACCCTGTCTTAAAACCCTTTCTGGGGCCGGCAACGCGGCTCACTAGGCTAATCCTCTGCCTTGTGGCGCCGGCATCCCGGGTTCTAGTCCCGGTCGGGGCGCCGGATTCTGTCCCGGTTGCCCCTCTACCAGGCCAGCTCTCTGCTGTGGCCAGGGAGTGCAGTGGAGGATGGCCCAAGTACTTGGGCCCTGCACCCCATGGGAGACCAGGAGAAGCACCTGGCTCCTGCCATTGGATCAGCGCGGTGCGCCGGCCGCAGCGTGCCGGCCGCGGTGGCCATTGGAGGGTGAACCAACAGCAAAGGAAGACCTTTCTCTGTCTCTCTCTCTCTCTCACTGTCCACTCTGCCTGTCAAAAAAAAAAAAAAAAAAAAAAAAACCTTTTCTGGTGTTCTCATCTCAATTTGTCTGAAATCCCATCTTGTCTTTTCTAACTTAAACTTATTCCCCACATTCAAGTCATCAGGCCAGATATGCTCTCTATCCCTCACTGCCCTCAGTCTCCTCTGTTTACATCCTAAGACTCCTGCACACTCACTTTCTAAATGCCTTGTTACTGAATCTATGTCACATTGTACTATCAGACAACAGACGTCTAACAGGGCTCAGCATCTCATGACTTCCAGCGCTCTGATGAAACTGCCTTGATTATCCTAATTACCACATCAAATAGCTTCTTCCCCAAACTCCATCAATCTTCACCTCTCTGTATCAGAACATCTTTTCTATCATTCTTTCCTTATTGATGTACATTTTCCTACAGTTCTTTAACCACCTACTTTTTGTATACTTTATAAGCACTTTCTTTTTTTAAAGATTTATTTATTTTTTACTTGAGAGTCAGAGTTACACAGAGAGAGGAGAGGCAGAGAGAGAGAGAGAAAGAGGTCTTCCATCCAATGGTTCACTCCCCAGTTGGCCGCAATGGCCAGAACTTCACCGATCCGAAGCCAGGAGCTAGGAGCTTCTTCCAGGTCTCCCACATGGGTGCAGGGGCACAAGGATGTGGGCCATCTTCTACTGCTATCTCAGGCCAGTAGAGAGCTGGATCGGAAGTGGAGCAGCCGAGACTAGAATCGGCACCCATATGGGATGCCAGCTCTTCAGGCCAGGGTGTTAACCCACTGCACCACAGCGCTGGCCCCACAAGCACTTTTTAAAAAGTATTTATTTATTTGAAATGCAGAGTGATAGAGAGAAGAGAGACAGATCTTCCAGACACTGCTTTACCCCTCAAATGGCCTCAACAGCCAGGGCTGAGTCAAGCAGAAGCCTGAAGGCAGGAACTCCTCCTGGTCCCCCACATGGGTGGCAGGGGCCCAAGTATTTGGACCATATTCTGTTGCCTTCCCAAGTGTATTAACAGGAAGCTGGATCAGAAGTGGAGCAGCCGGAACTCAAACCAGAACTCCAATATGAAATGCCAGCATCACAAGGGGCGGCTTAACCTCCTCAACCACTAATTGAAGGAAAGAAATTTCTCTAAAGGACCTAATAATAAAAGATGATGTTAAACAGCACAATAAAGCTCTATATTGCAGAATGCCAATAATATCCCCTGGGAAAGACACAGAATCAACAGTCTTAAGAATAAGTAGTTTCCTTGTAACTGGTAAATAACAAGGCATGGTTTACCTGCAAAATCTTCACACATAATTCATTTCTCTTAACGTTCCCAATTATCCAGGCTTAAAACCCCAATGTCAGGAGAGAATAAGAGTTTTTGAATCTGAAGGATCTTCAAATCATCTAGTTCCAATCTATGGATGAGAACTTTGACTTCCTCATCCGCTTTGCCTTCTCGTAAGGATTCAAAGGAAATATTCTATGCTTTGCTCTAGTCAGCCTTTCTCTCTTGGTTCTGGAGATGTTATTATTTTAACTCTCTCCCCTGTGAGGTGCTATCAGATCTTTATCTACATACTCAGTTTTTGTGATGTTCAGATTTGTATGCCCACTTGACTACACCGCAGGTTACCCATACATTTGGCCAAACATTACTTTGGATGTATCTGTGGGGTTATTTCTGGCTGTGATCAACATTTACATTGGTAGAGTCAGTGAAACAGACTACTGTCCACAGTGTGGGTGGGCCATATCTAATCTGTTAAAAGCCTGAATAGAACAAAATGACTTAGTAAGAGAATTCCTTCAGAATAGCTACATTTATTTTGGGGGCGCTTTAGCCTCAGACTGAAACGTTGGCTCTTTCTGAGTCTGGAACCTGCTGGCATTCAGACTGGAACCACATGGTCAGCTCTCTGGATTCTCAGTCTGGATGACTGGGACTAAAACTCCTGCAGAGGCTCCCCTGGCTCTCCAGCTTACCGACTGCACAACTTGGGACTTGTCAGGAATTCCGAGCAATCCCTTAGAATAAATTATTGTAGCAAATGTATATATCTTAATGCTCTGCTTCTCTGGAGAGTTCCATATAACACAATCTTCTCCCAAGCTGTAGTCTTATATTTTCTTTTTTAGATTTTTTTTTTTCATTTGAAAGGCAGAATGACAGAGAGTGAGGGAAAAACAGAGTAAGATCTTCCATCCACCAGTTTACTCCCCAAATGGCTGCAACAGCTGGAGCTGGGCCAGGTCAAATTCAGGAGCCAGGGACTCCGCTCTGATCTCCCTGATGGTAGCAGGGGCCCAGTACTTAGGTCATCATCTGCTGCCTTCACAGGTACATTAAGAGAGAGCTGGATCAGAACCAGAGAAGCCAAGACCCCAGTGGCACTCTGATATGGGTTGCCAGTGTCTCAGGCAAAGGCTTGACGCCCTTCTCCCCAGGTCCTGTAGTCTTGTTTCAAAAGCAAGTTTAAAATGTTCAACAGGGTGTAGTGATGGGAACTCCAACCTCATGCAAAATGTATTTATTTTTCATTTTAGTTACTCGTTGAATTATTCACTACCTAAGAATTTATGGAATGTCTACCATGTGCTAGGTTGTCTACACAAAATGGAGTTCTGGCATCAAATAGTTCACTAATTACAAAAGTCAACAGATATATGACAAAAAATGAAAACTGCAATTTAGTAGACATGTTCAAGGATAAGTGGTAGTCTAGAGGGCATAAAAGGTGTTATGGAAAGTTCCCTAAAAATATATGCCTCAAGGAGGTGAGGGTCACCAACTGAACAGGAAGGATGATTTGATAGAAACAAATTATTTAGGCAAACACAAAAACATATGCAAAGGAAATACATGGAATATCTGTGGAAATGACAGTTAAGTGTTTATGAATAGGAGGAGTTAGTCATGATTTTCAAGTACTATGAGAACAAAATTACTGAGGTATAAGATTTCTCATTTTTTGCATGCCCATTTAAGAGTTTTAGTCAACTGTTCCTTGTCTCTTTCTTTCCTCTGCCCTCTGAGGACATCTTTCCTTGCCATTCCAGTTTGTGGGATTTTTGAAAGAAGGGAGAGAAGGAGAGGAGGATGGAAATGAGGATGGAGGGAGGAAGGAAGGGATTAATGAAGGGAGTATTAGCAGGTGATAAAGATTAGTAATAACTGATATTTGGGTGGAGGTGGTGGTAGTGGTGGTGGTGCTAGGTGTTTTTGTTTTTATAGGGAGATAAAACCACTGGAGAGAGTATTTGCATTGATAAAGGCAGGGGATGGAAAGGGATAAAAATACCTATTTAAAGAATGGTTGCTGAGGGACTTTATGTCCTCCTTAGAGAGAGAGAGTTGCATTTAGGTTATTTTGAATGTGTACTTAAATAACAATATAACCCTAGGACATAACCATGTGGATCACCACTTATTAAACATTATAATAGTTTTTCTTAATAACAACGTCATTGTCTCCATCCATCTACACTTAAAACCTTGAAGTAGTAGAATGGAATCTGAGTGAAACGGATTCATTCCCTTTCCTGTGCGGAGGATCAGAGTGCCTAAATACAAGCAGCCATTCCACACCATCGATGTGATGGTTGGTTGAGGAAAAGGAACATGACTGAACTCAGGCCAATGAGAGTCAAAATGGTTTCTGGAAATAAAGCTTTTCCATTTTTTCTCTTTTTAAGGGGCCATGTCCCATTTCTCTGTGCCTCCTGTGGAGTCATAGGCAGCAACAACATAGAGGAAGCAGAGCTAGGAGATGAATTATGCTAATATTATTGAGTCCTAGATTAAGCCAAACCTGAAGTCTTCTTCTCAATTAACTTTTCACAATTACATCATATTAATTTTCCTAAGACTTGACTTTATTGCTTAAAGACCTCTTTAATGACCACACAATTAAATTTGAGCTACAAGATATGATGTTAAAAGATTTCATTACCTGCTGTTAATCCAGCTCTTCTCTTACTCATGCTCCAACACCACTGTGGAGAGAGGGACAGGAATTCTGGTTATTTTGTTTCTTATTTTTGGAAGATGGTCTTGACATACTGATATCCTTCATTGCCTTAAGTATTAGTTCAAATGCCACTCTTCATGACAAAAAAAAACATATATATGTTTCTTTTAAAATCATATACTCAGTGTGGGCACTGTGGCATAGTCTGTTAAGCTATTTCTTAGGACTTTCACATCCTCTTTGAGTCCCACTTACCCTGCACTTATCTTCCAGCTTCCTGCTAATGCACCTGGAAGACAACAGATAATGGCCCAAGTACATGAATGCTTGCCACCCCCATTGGAGACCCAGATTAGCTTCCTGGCTCCCAGCTTTGGCTTTGTCCAGTCCTGGATGTTGCAGGAATTTGGGGAGTAAACCAGCAAATGAAAGATCTCCCTCTCTGACTTTCTCTCTCATTCCCCACTCTTTCTTCCCCCTCTCTTTCTGTCACTGTGTTTTTCTTTTAAAAAAAAATCATATGGTCATTCATATGCTCCTATTGTACTTATCACCTACCACATTTTCTTGTAAATTCTTTAAGAACAATGCCCATGGGTCATACAAAAACACTTACTGAGTACCTAAAATATGTGAGGGTATTTCAAAAAGTTCTTAGAAAAAATGGAATAGAAAATGGTTTGATTTTGATGCAAACATTTTGAAATATATGTATAGTTATTAAAATGTTTCTATATTACTTGACAAACACAGAAAGGGGTGATAGAGCTATCTTCCATCCACTGATTCATTCCCCAAATGGCAGTAACAGCCAAGGCAAGGCCAGGCTGAAGCCAGGATCCTAGACCTCTATCTGCCTCTTCCATGTGGATAGCAGAGACCCAAGTATTTGAACCCTGATTTGCTGCCTCCAAGGGTGCAACTAAGCAGGAAGCTGGATCAGATGTGAAGCTGGGGCTCCATCTTAACTGCTGCACCAAACATGCACCACATTGTGCATTATTTTTAATATGCATTCCCACGAACTTTTGAAGACTTCCTTGTATAGGGTACTGAACAGGTTCTGGATGACAAGAAAAGGAAACAACTAATATATTTTTGGTATGTTTTTAGTACCACACCCAACTCTAAGCATTTTACATGAACAAACACATTTTACCTTCACAACAACCATACAAAGTAGATTAATTTGTTTATCTTATTTTACAAATGAGAAAAATAGGAGATAGGTATTGAATAAATGGCCCAATTGTCATAACTTGTAAAAGCCAAAGTAAATACTGAAACCCAGGCAGTCTAGCACCTGAGACTGTAGTCAACTCCTATACTAACTCTTAGTGTTTTCATTATTTGAGAAATAGATCATCAGAGAAAAAGATCATTCAATACTAATACATAAAATATTTATACATTTCTCCAACAAAAAGTTATGAATGTCTCTTTAGCAGATATAATTCAATTCCAGGCAACATAATCCCTACTCAATTATCAAAGCAACTATTTCAATGCCATATTTCAATAATTTAAAGTAACATGCATACATTTTTACAGTTTGCACTTTAATTTTTTAAAATTTATTTTATTTATTTGAAAGGTAGTCTTGTAGACAGAAAAGGAGACACAAAGAGAGAAAGAGATCTTCCATCTTCTGGTTCACTCCCCCAAATAGCCGTGATGGTTAGTATTGGGCCAGGCTGAAGCTAAGAGCCAGGAACCCCATGTGGGTCTCCTATGTGGATGGCAGGGACCCATGGCTTCCATTGCCTTCCCAGGGCATTAGCAGGGAGCTAAGCAGCTAAGACTCACACTTAAGCCAGTGTCACAGTCTGCAGGTTAACCTGCTGAGCCACAACACTGACCCCTGAATTTGAATTTTTAATTCAACTGTGGTGGCCAGTTTCAAAGATGACCACCAGGGATTCTGTCTCCTGCTGTTCATACTCTAGCAAGGTCTTCTCCTGCATCTTATTAGTGTTGGTCTCTGTGACCAAGAGAATATGGCAGAAGCATGGTATATCACTTCTAAAATTAGGTTACAAAATGACTGCACATTCTGTCTTGGGTTCTCTCTTTGTGTGTGTCTCTCTCCCCTACCCCTCATCCTTTTCTCTTTCCCTCAGATAATTTGCTCTGGAAGCCACTTGTTGTATTGAGAGGTCATTTGGGAAGCCTGTGAAGGAAGCACAGCTCTCTCTCCCAACCCACACATACCACCCCCCTCCATTGACTTGGTTTGGGGCAAGCTGCCTGCTAGGCTATGAGGTCATTTGGGAAGTCTGTGTGTCCCCATGTGGCAAGAACTGAAATCTCCAGCCATCAGACAGAGGAATTGATACCTCTAACAGCCACATGAGTAAGATAGGAAACTCATCCTTCCCCAGTCAATCTACCAGATGATACTGCAGTGCCAGCTCACTGCTGACTACAACTTCATGAGAGACCGTTATGGGTCCTCCTGCCCCCCACCACTGTATGTTTTAAGTCCTAACCTCTACTACCCAGGATGTGGCTGTGTTTGGAAATAGGACCTCCAGTAAGGTAATTAAGATTCAATTAGGTGGTATTGTGAGGCTCTAATCCATGTAACTATAAGTAGATGTGGAGCCTTCAAAGAGGTGATTATGCTAAAATGGTCCTTTAAGGTGAGCCCTAATCTATTCTGACTGATGTCCTTATAAGAAGAAATTTAAACTCAAAGAGAGATACCAGGGGCCCATGTACAAGAGTGACCATGTAAAAAGGCAACAAAGAGTGATCTCTGACACACCAAGGAGAGACAAAACCTTGATCCTGGGCTTCTGGCCTTTGGAACTGATGGAACGCACATATTTGCACAGGCCACCTAGTCTGTGGTGTTCAGTTATGGCAGCCCCAACAAACTAATACAGACACAGTCTGAGCCACCCAGCTAATCTCTGCTGGATTCCTAATGGACACTATCAGGAGCAGATGCCACCTGTATGACTTCCTACAGAGACTGTAAGATACTGTTGTTTTACTGTTCAATTTTGGAGCAATTTGTTATGAAGCAATAGATAAATAATACAGCGCTTCATTTCTAAGACTCTCTCTGATATAGTGACAAGTAATTTGTCCTTCTAAATCTTTCCTTATGATTAAATGCCATATTGTTTTTAGCACATGTCAGCTGTAACATTTTTGTCTGAATTGCCCAGAAACTATTCATGAAATTTATTTTTTCCATTCATATCATGTCACTTTCTTTTCTTAAATTTTATAAGGAATTTACTAATACATTAGCTTTTCAAGGTCACAGCAAATGCATATAATTGCTACAATATAATTCTCACCAATTCTTATGGTAATGTGATATTAATATAAATAGAATAGATTCAATGTAGTTCATAGATAAAATAGCATATCATTCTCAAAAGAAGAAAATGGCATTATAGCATATAAACACTATATTAAACTATGCATACTGAAAATATGGAAGCTTACAAAATTTCCATTTAATACTTGTTGCCTATTTTCTATACCATCAGTATAGAAAACAATCTTCTCAGATACTGAATAGAACATGTGTCAATACTTCTTATTCTATTTCCTTCATGAATGAAAGGTCTCAGAGATTCAGAAGAGCCACTGGCTATGTAAGGATAAGCACAGAAAAACTGCAAAACCAGAACCTAGAGACAATCCAACTTCATTAGATAGTAGAAATTCTACTATTGGATTGTTAAATTGAGTATTATCTTATAAATAATACCATATTAATAATGATTATTGGAGTCCAAGATGGCAGAATAGGGAGGGAGCTTACTGCTCTAGCACAGGAGAAGATTGTTTAAAAAAAAGTGGTGAGAGTGAGTCTCAGGGAAGAGTTAGGGAGAAAATGGCAGAGGAAATTCTACCACAGTTAGAGGGACAAGGTGGACATACGTGGAGGGAATAGATACCCACAACTTGGCACTCCAGCAGCCGAGAGCCTACCTAGCAGCCAAGAGCCCACGCACCAGCATTGGAAAGTGAGGTGAGACCATACCACAGCAGCCTAAGCCACTGGCGATAAAGCTGCAGGAAGATCATAATAAAACTTACTGCAGTAAAACATAAAGAGAAGATCCTAGAATGTACATGAAAGAAATGCCAGATTACTCTCAGAGGATCTCCAATTAGACTCACAGCAGACTTCTCATCAGAAACTCTACAGGCTAGGAGAGAATGGCGAACTATAGTCCAAGTCTAAGAGAAAAAAACTGTCACCCCAGAATATTATACCCTGCAAAACTCTCTTTTATGAATGAAGGTGAAATAAAGACTTTCCATAACAAACAGAAATTGAAAAAATTTGTCACTACCTGTCCAGCCTACAAAAGATGCTTAAGGATGTGTTGCACACAGAAACACAGAAACAGGGTCATCAGTATGAAAAAGGTAAAGGAAGAAAATCTCTCAGTAAAAGTTCAAAGGAAATTCAAAGTAAAAAATAGGAGTATTTTTGGAAAAATGGCAGGGCAAAGTTGTTACTTATCAATAGTAACACTGAATGTAAATGTCCTCAACTCCCAGTAAAAAGTCACAGATTGGCTGAATGGATTAAAAAACAAAACCTATCAATTTGCTGCCTATAAGAAACACATCTCACCAACAAAGAAGTGAAAGTGAAAGGATGGAAAAAGATATTCCATGCCAACAGAAACCAAAAAAGACCTGGTGTAGCCATTCTCAGATCAGATAAAATGAACTATTACACAAAAACTGTTAAGAGAGACAAAGAGGGGCACTATGTAATGATTAAGGGATCAATTCAAAAGGAAGATGTAACTATAATAAACATATTTGCACTTAATTATAGGGCACTGGGTTATTTAAAAGATAGGTTAAGGAACTTAAAGAGAGACTTGGACTCCAATACAATAGTATTGGGGGACTTCAATACTCCACTTTCAGCAATAGACAGATCAACTAGACAGCAAATCATCAAGGAAACAAAAAATTTAATTGACACTATAGACCAAAGGGACCTAACAGATATCTACAGAACTTTACATCCTAAAGATGCAAAGACAATGCCACAGTTGAGAAAGAACATCTAAGATCAATACCATTCACAATAGCTACAAAAATAATCAAATACCTTGGAGTAAACTTAACCAAGGATGTCAAAGATCTCTATGATGAGAGTTAAAATTTACAATTACAATTTATAGATTCAATGTGATACCAATCAAAATACCAAAGACATTCTTCTCAGATCTGGAAAAAATGATGCTGAAATTCATATGGAGGCACAAGAGACCTCGAATAGCAAAAGCAATCTTGTACAACAAAAACAAAGCTGGAGGCATCACAATACCAGATTTCAAGACATACTACAGGGCAGTTATAATCAGAATAGCATGGTACTTGCACATAAACAGATAGACCAATGGAACAGACAGAAACACCAGAAATCAATGCAAACATCTACAGCCAACTTATAATTTGATCAAGGATCTAAAACCAATTCCTGAAGCAAGGACAGTCTATTCAACAATTGGTGCAGGAAAACTGGATGTCCACATGCAGAAGCATCAAGCAAGACCCCTACCTTACACCTTACACAAAAATCCACTTAACATGGATTAAAGAGCTAAATCTATGACCTGACACCATCAAATTATTGGAGAACATTGGAGAAACCCTGTAAGATATAGGCACAGGCAAAGACTTCTTGGAAAAGACCCCAGAGGCACAGGCAGTCAAAGCCAAATTTGAAAAATGGGATCCCTTCAAATGGAGAAGTTTCTGTACTGCAAAAGAAACAGTCAGGAAAGTGAAGAGGCAACCGACAGAATGGGAAAAAATATCTGCAATCTATGCAACAGATAAAGGGTTGGTAACCAGATCTACAAAGAGATCAAGAAACTCCACAACAACAAAACAACCCACTTAAGAGATGGGCCAAGGACCTCAATAGATATTTTTCAAAAGAGGAAATCCAAATGGCCAACAGACACATGAAAAAATGTTCAGGATCACTAGCAATCAGGGAAATGCAAATCAAAACCACAATTAGGTTTTACCTCACCCTGGTTAGAATGGCTTACATACAGAAATCAACTAACAACAGATGCTGGTGAGGATGTGGGGAAAAAGGCATACTAATCCACTGTTGGTGGGAATTCAAACTGATAAAGCCACTATGGAGGTCATTTTGTAGATTGCTCAGAGACCTGAATATGCCCTACCACATTACCCAGCCACCCCACCCCTTGGAATTTACCCAAAGGAAATTAAATTGGCAAATAAAAGAGCTGTCTGTACCTCAATGTTTATTGCAGCTCAATACACAATAGCTAAGACCTGGAATCAACCTAAATGCCCATCAACAGTAGACTGGATAAAGAGATTATGGGATATGTACTCTATAGAATACTATACAGCAGAAAAAAATGAAATCCAGTCATTTGCAACAAATCTGGAAAACATCATGCTGAGTGAAATAAGCCAGTCCCAGAGGGACAAATGTCCTATGTTCTCCCTGACTGGTGACAACTAACTGAGCACCTAAAAGGAAACCTGTAGAAATAAAATGGACACTATGAGAAACGATGACTTGATCAGCCCTTGTCCTGACTGTCAAGGAACAACTTACTATTTTATTCCTTTTAGTATTCTTTTTGTTCTACTTAATACCATTGGTTGAACTCTTTAACACACAATTATTCTTAGGTGTTTAAATTTAACTGAAAAGTGATCCCTGTTAAACAAGAGTGGGAATAAGAGAAGGAGGTTATGTACAGTTCAGCACATGCTCACTCAGACTTACCCCTAATGGTAGAGCTAGAAACGTGCCAGGGCATTCCAAATCAATCCCATTAAGGTGCATTTGCCGATACCATCTTACTAGTCAAAGTGATCAGTTTAAGTTCATAACTGACATTAAGATAGGAGTAAGTGTCAAAGGGATCACATAAACAAGACTAGTGTCTGAAAATACTAACTGATACAATTAAAAAGGAGAGAATGATCTAACATGGGCAGTGGGATACACAGCAGACTCATAGAATGGCAGATGCCCTAAATAGCACTCTGGCTTCAGAATCAGCCCTTAAGGCATTTGGATACAGCTAAAAAGCCCATGACAGTATCTCAGGCATGGAAAGCCAAGACACTCTGTTAAAAAAAAAATGACCTAAATAAAAGATCTCTGTGAGTGAGATCCCAGTGGAAAGAACTGACCATCAAAGGAGAAGGTAACTTTTTCTGAAAGGAGGAGAGAATTTCCATTTTGATTATGGCCTTGTCTAAATAAGGTCAGAGTCTGTGAACTCAAGAAGCTTCCATAGCCTTGGCAGCTCATGACAAGAGCCTTGGGTGATTACTGATGCCATAAACAAGAGTGTCTATTGTTAAATCAACAACAGGAGTCACTGTGCACTTACTCCCATGTAGGATCTCTGTCCTTAATGTGATGTACTATGTGAATTAATGGTAAAACTAATACTCAAATGATACTTTATACTTTGTGTATCTGTGTGGGTGCAAATTGCTGAAATATATACTATATTTTCTGTATATAAAGATTTTCTGTATATAAAGATAATTGAAGATGAATCTTGATGAAGAATGGGATTGGAGAGGGAGAGGGAGTAGGAGATGGATGGTTGCGGGTGGAAGGAAGGTTATGGGGGGAAAAGCCGCATAGTCCAAAAGCTGTACTTTTGAAATTTATACCTATTAAATAAAAGTTAAAATAAACTTATGGGATACAGAAAAAGTAGTGTTAAGAGGAAAGTTATAGCAATAGGTGACTACATCAAGAAATTGGAAAAGCACCAAATAAATGAGCAATCAATACATCTCAAGGATCTAAAAAACAATAGCAAACCAAACCCAAAAATAGTAGGAGAAAAGAAATAATTAAAATTAGAGAAGAAATAAACAAAATTTAATCAAAAAATACAAAAGATCAGAAAAAGGTAGAGCTGGTTTTTTGAATAAACAAAATTGACACACAATTGACCCAGCTTACCAAAACAAAGGAGAGAGAAAATGCAAATCAATAGAATTAAAGATGAAAAAAGAAATGGAACAACAGACACTACAGAAATAAAAAGAATCATCAGAAACTACTACAAAGACCAGTATGCCAACAAACTGGAAAACCAAAAAGAAATGGATAGATCCTGGACACATACAACCTACATAATACAAGCCATGAGGACATAGAAAACCGAAACACACCCATAACCAAGATGGAAATTTAATCAGCAATAAAGGCACTCCCAACAAACAAAAGCCCAGGTCTGGATAAAGAAATTATGGGATATGTACACTATAGAATATTACACAGTAATGCCTTTAGGGCTGATTCTGAGGCCAGAGTGCTATTTAGGACATCTGCCATTCTATGAGTCTGCTGAGTATCTCACTTCCCATGTTGGATCACTCTCCCCTTTATTTATTCCATCGGTTAGCGTTAGCAGGTACTAGACTTGTCTATGTGCTCCCTTTGACTCCCAGTCCCTCCACCATGACCAACTGTGAACTGAAACTGATCACCTGGAACAGTGAGATGGCATTGGTACATGCCACCTTGATGGGATTGAATTGGAATCCCCTGGTATGCTTCCAACTCCACCACTTGGGGCAAGTCAGCCTGAGCATGTCCCAAATTATACATTTCAGGGAGATTACTGATGCCATAGACAGGAGTGTCAATTGGTAAAGTCAACAACAGGAGTCACTGTGCACTTACTCCTCATGTAGGATCTCTATCCTTAATGTGCTGTACATTGAGATTTAATGCTATAACGAGTACTCAAACAATATATTTCACTTTGTGTTTCTATGGGGGTGCAAACTGTTGAAATCCTTACTTAATGCATACTAAACTGATCCTCTGTAAAAAAAAAAGAAATTATCAATTCCCAACTTGACTCTCACTGGGATTAAACATGACAATAGGTCTGCTCTGATTTCATCATCATTTAAAAAAAAATCATCTATTATTTTTCACTTTATGTTTCTTTATGTTTCTGTGTGGGAGCAAACTGTTGAAATCCATACTTGATGTATACTAAGCTGATCTTCTGTATATTAAGATAATTGAAAATGAATCTTGATGTGAATGGAAGGGGAGAGGGAGTGGAAAAGGGGAGGGTTGTGGGTGGGAAGGACGGTATGGGGGGGAAGCCATTGTAATCCATAAGTCGTACTTTGGAAATTTATATTCATTAAATAAATTTATATTCATTAAATAAAAGTTAAAAAAAAGAATATTACACAGTAATAAAAAAATGAAATCTGGTCATTTGCAACAAAATGGATCAATCTGGAAAACATCATACTTAGTGAAATAAGCCAGTCTCAATGGGACAAATATTATGTATCCTCCCTGGTCTGTGAGAACTAATAGAGCACCTAAAACAAAAGTTGTAAAAGTGAAATTAATACTTTGAGAAGCAATAACTTGAACAGCCCTTGTCTTAACTGTTGAGGAACAGTGTTTTTTTTCTCTTCTTCATACTATTTGTTGAACTCTTTACTTAAAAGAGTTAATCATATGTATATAAAGTCAATTGAAAATATATATTAGTAAAAAAATAAGAAGGAAAATAAGAAAGGGAGGAAGGAGTTTGTAACTGTAAAGCTGTATTGTTCTGCATACATTCCTATGGATTTACTTCTAAGAGTACAGTTTAAAAACTTGTCCTGGGACTCCAAAGCCCATTAAAATTGGTAGTAAAAATGCTATCTTAATTGTTAAAGTGATCACATTCAGTGTTAAAGTGAACATATAGATAGGATTAAGTGCTAAAGAGATTATATAAATAGTAGCAAGTGCCTGGTAGAGAGAATTAAAAAGGAGGGAATGTCAAATATGGGAAGCAGTCCACACAGAAGACTCATAGAATGACGATCACTTTAAGTAACATTCTGACATCAGAATCAGTCCTTAAGGCATTTGGATGTGGCTGAGAAGTCTATGAGAGCATTTCAGGCATGGGAAGCCAAGACACTGTGGCAACAAATATCCTACATGAAGGATCTCTGCGAGTGAAACCCCAGTGGAAAGAAAGACCCATCAAAGAAAGATGTACTTTTCTCTGAAGGGAAGAGAGAACTTCCACCTTGATTATGGCCTTGTCTAAATAAGGTCAGAGTTTGTGTCACAAAAGGCTTCCATAGCCTTAGCAGCTCATGGCAAGCACCTCGGGTGATCACTGAAGTCATAAATAAGAGTGATAATTGTTAAATTAACAGAAGTCACTGTGCACTTACTCTCCATGTAGGGCCTCTGTCCTTAATGAGTTGTACTATGAGAATAAACCGCAAAACTTGTTCTCAATTAGTACTTTTTACATTTTGTATGTGGTAGGAGAAAACTGTTGAAATCGTCACCTAGTATAGTGTTGGTCTTCTGTATATAAAGTTATTAAAAATATTATTAATTAAAAAGATTTTAAAAATGAAGAATGGGATGGGAGAGGGAGTAGGCAGTAGCATGGGAGTGAAGGTGGGAAGGCAGGTATGGGGGGAAGAATCAATTATTCCTAAAGCTGCACCTATGAAATCTGTAGTCAATAGATAAAAGCTTTCCTTAAAAAATAATAATGATTATTGAAGCCACTGTTGTGTCCAGTGGGTTAAGCAGCCCCTTGCAACACTGACCTCCCACATCAGAGTGTCTGTTCAAGTCCTGGATGCTTTGCTTCCGATACAGCTCCCTGCTAATTCTCCTGGGTAAAAAATCTCAAGCACTTGGATCCCTGCTACTCATGAGGGAGACAAGATTGACATTCCTGGCTCCTGGCTTCAACCTGGTCCAGACTTGAGTGTTGCAGCCATTTGGGGAATGAATCAGTGGATGGGAGATTCTCTCTCTCCCTCTTCTTCCTCCTCTCTGTCAGGCTGCCTTTCAAATAAACAAATAATTCTTTAAAATAATAATTATTAAATCTTGTAAATTTTCAAGAGTATAAGATATATTCTTATTTCAGTTTGCTTATTTTAAAGTTAATTTTCATGGTTTGTTTCAGCATGTGATTATTTTTGCTAGTTATGGTCTGGGTTATAAGGAGAGCATACCAGTAGAAAATCATATGTACTTGAAGTGTCTTCAATTGTGACATATTGGCATTAAAGTTAAAAGCATATTATTAATGTTTTCTCTTTGAGAATAAAACTGTAATTATAAGATATGTTATCACCAAGTGATGATAGCCCTTTCTACCATTAAATTCTGAGAAGATAACAGTTTAACCAGGGCATTGCTGTGTTGAGAGAGATGTTTTATGCTTAACTTCAGAACACAGATATCTTTCTGGCCTAATGTATACATGAGAAATGCTGAGAGACAGAGAGAGAGAAGCAGAGAGAGAGAGAGAGTGTGTGTGTGTGTGTTTATTTGACATTATACTTACACTCTATGTTTATGAATAGAGGATAGGAGAATAAAAAGCCAGAAAAGCAATTTTGAAAATCTCTGAAGTATGGTCAGGCATGAAGTTGTAGCTTGTGCATTCAGTGACTTCAGCAATGAGTTAAAAAGCCAATAAAGTCTGTATCCATTTAAGATGTTCCAAGGCCAAAGAACTTGAGACAAACTGATTTATATGACCAATTTCCCCTGAGTCAGAATCACAGTCTTGTTTCCCAAGAGGCTTTGAATATTTATCAGAGCCATCAGCACTATTGAAAAAGTAACCTCTGCAAAACTTCCAAGACCACCTCCATATGCAGTCCTGTAGATATATTAAATAAAATAAAAATAAAATGATCTACTATGGGTGACAATCTACCCTTCCTCCCATCATCACCCAAAACTGAAAGTCATGAAGTAAAGAGTAAATGTTCTTTATTTTTGTTATGAATCAGCAGATTTGGAAATTTCTTGGTAGCCAGAAATATTCATTGGGGAAGAAGTCAATTTTTATCTAAAAATATGAATTTTTTCACAAAGAGAAACATTCATCTCAAAAAAGGTCAAAATTAGTCACAAACTATACAAACTAAAAGTTCTCAGGATCCCAAAGTCTTTGGACAGGTGGGTCACTTAGGAGAAAGTAATTCACCAATGGGAAATTCACCACAATTCATTTGCAGGTTGAATTCTGAGTTCAGTCCTTATCCATTGATTGTGTGACCTTGAGTGTGTTGCCTGACTTCTAAGTCTCAGTTTCTTCATTTGTAGTAATATGATTCAAAAAATGCCTGTGCCCTGGGACTCCCTTATGGAGGAAACGAGCTAATACAAGGAAGATATCTGGAACACAGATGGAACATAGAAAGTTTCCAATAAAAGTTAGCCATTATTATATCAGAGCAATGGTTCTCCAGGTGTGGTTCCTGAACCCACAACCTCAGTATTGCCAGGGAACTTGTCAGAAATGTGAATTGTTAGATTCTACCCAGACCAAATGAATTAGAAACACGACCTCAGGGGCAGGGATGGAAGGGTGGGGAGATGAAGGTGTCAGGAAGACACAATTTGGCTTTAACAAGCCATCCACGTGATTCTGGCATGCTCTGAGAACCACATTACAATGTATAGGGTAAAAGAGAAAATAAATTAGAACACAATGGGTTAAACTTCTGTAGCTGCTTGGCATAGGGGTTAAATCACTATTTCAAAAGTCAGCATTCCATTTTGGAGTGCCTGGGTTCAAGTCCGGCACTGCCCCAGACTCCAGTTTCCTGCTGAGGCACCCTCTAGGAGACAACAGGTAATGGCTCAAGTACTTGGGTTCCTGCCATCCATGAGAGAGACTTGGATTGTATTCCTGGCTCTTGGCTTTGGCCTGTCCCGTCTATGGTCAATACAGGCATTTGGGAAGTGAACCAGCGGATTGGAGATTCTCTCTCTCTCTCTCTCTCTCTCTCTCTCACACACACACACACACACACACACACACACTTTCAAACAAATAAAATTTTTTTTAAAAAAAAAGAGCTTCTGTTTTGTGGCTACTTAAAGAGAATGAATGCTTGATTTTATTTTTTTCTAAATGACCAGATAAAGAATTCCAGCAGTGACTTGAGAACATTAAGCATTAGGTTTTTGTAGAATCACTCTTACCATTTTATTTTTTGCTTTGGTAGATAAAATACTTAACACCATGCAACCACGTTCCAAGAGATACATTATTGTAGTTTGCTGGTATATTTTGTAAAGTCAAAGATACAGTGGAAAAACCCATTTAAAAGATGGAGATCCTACAGTAATCATGAGACTGAATGCTGAACACAGTCTATATTCCATCAGTCTTAAGTATATCTATAAACAGTAATGCACAACTGTAAAACTGAACCCATGACAAAGCTAGGTGTTGAAATGCATCACAGTATTTCTTAAAGAGTTACAGAGAAAGAGAGAGAGAGACAGAGAGAGACAGAGAGAGACAGATCATCCATTGGTTCACTGCTCAAATGGCCATACGGCCAGGGCTGGTTCAGGCTAAAGGCAGTAACCTGGAACTACGTCCAGATCTCCCATGTGGGTGGTGAAATTGGAAAAGACCCCCTAAAGTTTACACTAAAATGTGGCCCCTTAAAGTTCCATAGAAATGCTATCCGGGGTGCCACATGTGCTACCGGAATTTGGGGTGCCTTACGATTTCACCATGGGCTTATTACTAAATCCCCAATATTAATAAGCCCGAGTGGGTTCTTGCCTAATATTTAGAGAAGAATTCTAAATACCGGCACAGATAAACAAGGCAGCATGGTACGTTTTAAACTTTTATTTAGTGAGAAGGACGCATAGGAGAGTGAGAGCTTATTTAGGGGAGAGAGGTGAATAGGGGTTCATACCAAGCACCAGGAACCAGCCATGTGGATGAGCATCTAGGCCAGGAAGCCTAGAGCACATGGTCCGAAGGCCATACGTCCTGGAGGCACAGGGCTACAGCAAGCCCTGTCCTGGCAAGAGGCCAGAGAAGACGAGCAGGCCGGGCACACTGTGTCCCGGCTTTTAACCCACTCCAAAGGGGAGTGGTTAATTAACCTGATTGGCTGGTGGGCACCCAGGTGTGGTCAGGTAGGGGCTGAGGCCACACAGGGGAGTGGCAAAGGCATCAGGTAGGGGCAGGAGGCCACACAGGGGCATGGCGAAGGCGTGGTCTTCTAGTACACAAATCTGATCAATTTTAACCTGTATGCCTGCCTACTTCAGGTGGCAGGGGCTCATGTACTTGGGCCACCATGGCTGCTTTTCCAGATGCATTACTGGGGATATAGATTGGAAGTGGAGCAGCTGTGATTTGAACCGGTATCCATATGGGATGCCAGCACTGCAGGTGGCAGCTTAACCTGCTGTGCCACAAACCAGCCTCAATGGCACAGGATTTCTAAGTGCACACTTTCTTGCTTGAGTATAGTCTATTAGTTACGTACATAATTCATGATAAAATTGCCATCTAGATCAAAGTGAACCAAAGTGTACATTTTTGTCACTTCATTTTCCACATTGCTGCCAGAGCAATTTTCCTTGGGTACATATTTAATAATGCTGCTGCACAGCTTAGAAGATTTAACCAGATCCCTTAAGCCTGGCACATGAGAGCTTTTGTAATTGGTGCAAGCTGATCTTTTTCATGGACTTTAATCCTACAATTACACCTCCTCCACGAAGCCTCCCCTGACAGCTCAATCCCCATCACTTGGAAATTGGTCCCTCCTTCCTCTAACCTTCCTGAACTATGTGCATACCACTTGTAGTCATTTTTACTTTGCATTATAATAGTTATTTAATTGTCAATCTCTCAGCCAGACTTTTGCTTACCTTTGACAGCAAGAAGTGCATTTTCATTTTTATGTCCCCAGCAGTTGGCATAATGCCCAGCATAAAAGAGACATTTAGTAAATAAAGGCTTTTCATGGGTCTAAAACACAACATCTGTTCATGAACCATAGATCAGCCCAGGAAAATACAGCAATAACCAAGAACTCTTCTTTTTCACCCATATTCATTCAAAATCTTTGAATTAAAAAATATATATTTTATTCATTCTAGAGGCTGAGACAAAGGAAAGAGAGAGAGTCAGAGACACACACAGCAAAATACGGCTCTCGTTGGTTGGTTTACTCTGGAAACCCTGGGGCTACATCAAAACTGAAACCAAGAGCTAGGATCATAATCCAAGTCTCCCATGTGAACTCAACTACTTGAACCAGCACCCGCTGCCTCCCAAGTCTGCAGCAGCAGGAAGATGGAGTCGGGAGCCAGAGGTGAGCATTGAACTCAGCCTCTTGGCTATGAGACATAGGTACCTTGACTGCAAGGCCAAATGCCTGACCACAAAATTAAATTTTGAGAAAAAACTCTGCCCCTTCCAATGTTCTAGGGCCATCCTCATTATAGGCGACATACTCTCCAAGACAGACTACCCCATCTGTTACCACTATCTTCTGACAACCAGCAAAATCTCATTCTATTTAATATACTTTGACCCCCAAAATTGATATTGGACTGAAATCAACTTTAATTTCAGGCTCTAAGTCATGAGGTTTGTACCTTCAGGACTTAGGTCAATACTGCAAAAATAAGCTGAGTATAGTTGTTTAAAAGGAGTCAGTCCATATTTGTTGGCCTTGTGAGTAATCCTTCTGCCCTGTGTGCTCAGGAATCATGATGATTATCTGCTTATCTACAACCACGACCCTCACAGCCCTGATACCATTTCACAACCTCTCATGGTAGCATTTTAGAATACTTCCCCTTCTCTACTTGGCTCTGCTCTATGCCCCTGGTATTTTATTCTTACTAAATCATTTAGCTAGAAGCATTTGGCCAAGGGTAGCTGGAACATGCGGCCAGCTAGGCAAACCAGCTCCCTCCCTGGAAAGCACTCAGTGCTTAAGAGTTACAGCACCTGAATCAACTGCAATTGTTTGAGATGATCCTGTTTGTTTAGTTGCTCATTATCATCTTCCTATCCACTGCCATACTTAGCCCAAAAGGCGTATTTCCAGTTTTTAAGTGAATTAGAACAATGGACAGACATGATAGAATGATGATAACTGACCCTGTAAGTACCTAACTCTTTGAGGTCTGCCTTGAAAAATCTACTGATAGCTCTGTATTGCTGATTGCTGATTCAGAAATGTTTGGCTCTTCCTTTCCTGTCTTTAGCAATGCTTTTGCATTGGCCAATGGAAGCTTTATCTTTGCAGGACTTCCATTAAGGATTAATTTCTGCAATATAAACAAAACACTTCACACATTCCATGCATTTCAAGTAATCAATAAGTGGTACTTATTATTCTAACTGGATTTTGAAGCTATATTTGTTTCCTTGGGCTGGCATAGCAAGTATGAAAAACTGGTTTAAAACAACATAAATGGAGTGTCTCACAGTTCTGGAGGCTGGAAGTCCAAGATCAAGGCACTGGTAGGGCCATGCTTTCTCTGATGGCTCTAGAGGAAAATCCTTCATTGTCTCTTCTAGCTTCTGGTGATTGCTAGCAATCCAGAGCATTCCTTGGCTTATAGAGATATCACTCAGTCATACGACCACCTTCATTTGTCTTCATATTGTCCTCTTTTGTGCACATCTGTCTCTGTCTCCTACTTTCCACTTTTTTGTTAGCACGCTAGTCATTTGGATTCAAGCCCGTTGATCTCATTTTAACTTTATTATGTCTGTAAAGACTATTCCCAAATAAAGTCATGTTTTTTAGGTAATATGAGTTAGGACTTCAACATATCTTTTTTTGGGGGGGGGGCACAATTCAACCCATAAAAGTGACATAGCAACTCATTGTGGTGAAAATACAGAATGGCATATTGTGTTCCCAACAGCTGACAAAATTTTGTTTTGTTGAGCTCCCTTTTCTTGCTGAGGAGTAGGATTCCTTAGTTGTATTCATTCTAGTGTTAAAAAAATGTCCAATCGTGCTGGGTTTTTAAAATAGTTCAGATGCGTTTCCAGTGGCTCTTTATCCCAGGTGCTTAGGATAAGTCAGTGATGTACAAGTAAACCTGATGCTCTATAGGGAGAAGAAATTAAAAGGCTTACTCTGTATCATTCACTGTGTACTGAGTACTATACTGAGTGCTTCCACCATGGCTTACTCAAGCTATCAATGAGCTACCAGCAAGTTTCCTGAAAATTTAAACTTAGTCTCTTAAATGAGCACCTAAGCAAACTTTTCTAGCATGTCACCCAAGGCAAAATGTACTTTCTCCATGCTGCCTTCTCTCTTTTCTCTAATTCTCTGATCTGTCCCCTACTGTAAAACTTCAGGCAAATGGGTGAGAGAGACAGACAATATCGATTTATCTGAGAAACCACAAACTGCTAATGTCAACTCCGACATCCTCTCTCAGATGATTGTTGCTGCTTCTCCTCCACAAACATGGCAGGGCCCTTGGACTTGAGTGCGTAGCAGGTGCTCAAGTGCTAGATTTGGATTTATTGTTTCAGTGGGGGGTCTTCCTCTCTGGTGTGAAAATTCAGCTCCATTTGACACCCTTGCACCCTCTCCCCAAACATTTTCATGGAAAGTTCAATCTACAGAGTTTCTGTAACTGAGATCTGCTCACCAACCGGCCAGCCCTTTGAGAACATGTTGGCAAGAGGGCTTTCATTTCATTCATCTTCTTTGGCATTTGTGTAACAGAGGGAAAGCCAGTATCTTTGCCAATAAAGTGAGGGAAAATGCAAGTGTCTCCCTGGTATTCCCTCTCCTCTGTAAGCCATGTTTTTCCCACCAGTTTCTCCAGGCTTGATTAACTTCAAACACTGTTCATCGAATAGGAGGCAACTTGTAAGACAAGAGATCATTGGCTGGCATTGCAGCAAGCTAAGCTGCATCCTGAAAGCTGGTTCAACTCCCAGCTGCTCTACTTCCAATCCAGCTCCCTGCTGATGCTCCTGGGAAAGCAGCAAAGGATGGCTGAAATACTTGGTGGTCTACCACCCATCTGGGAGAGCTGTATAGTGCTCTGGGCTCCTGGGTTCAGCCTGACCCATCCCCAGCTGTTGCTGCCATTTGGAGAGCAAACCAGTGTATAGAATATTCATTCTCTGTCTCTGTCTTTCTCTGTCTCTCTCCTCCCCTACCCCCTTTCAAATAAAAATAAATGTAGATTTTTTTTAAAAGACAGTAGATCATTGGCAGCACCTAACCAAGCAGAGAGAAGGGAACAGATGGTTCTGTCACTCCTAAATGTACAGGAAAGAGAGGAACCAGTCCACAGTCCTTCCCCCTCTGGAAAGAAACATGGAGGGGCCGACCCTGTAGCATAGCAAGTAAGGCTGCCACCTGCAGTGCCGGCATCCCAAAAGGGAAGCGGTTTGTGTCGCAGCTGCTCCACTTCCAATCCAGCTGTCTGCTGTGGCCTGGGGAGGCAGTAGCAGATGGCCCAAGTGCTTGGGCTCCTGCACCCATGTGGGAGACTTGGAAGAAGCTCCTGACTCCTGGCTTCAGATTGGCTAAGCTCCAGCCATTTTAGCCATTTGGGGAGTGAACCAGGGGATGGAAGACCTCTGTCTTTCTGCCTCTCCTTCTCTCTCTCTCTAATTCTCACTTTCAAATAAATAAATAAAGCTTTTTTTTAAAAAAAAATAGAAACATGGAAAGGGATGTTTTCTCAATGTGAATTCTGCATTTACCCCAAAGACACCATCTTCCTCTCTCTTGGTTCCCCCTTTAATATGGTTTACTGATAAAGACTGCGAAACTAACTTGGCCTTTCTTGCAGAGCAAGGCAAGGGTTAGGAATCCCACACCCTGACACCAGGTTCTCGGCCTTGGAAAATTTAGTAATTTTATTATCAGGACTCTGTATAAGTTGCAGTACTCAGCAACCTCCGGGGGCAGAGAACGATGTTAGAAATAACATATAATATTATGAAACAGACCAATCAGGACCTCACAATGTTCTGTAACATTATGACTCTAGTTATGGAGAAAATAACTATTTTCATCAAAACAACCTGTACTCAAGTGTGCCTTCCAAGGTGGAGGAACAGAAAAAGGCAGAGTTCACCACATTGGGGAAATACATCTCCTTGTGACGCCTTCACAACTGCAGACTGGTGGGTGGGAAGGAGTGAGACTGGAAGTGGGAGGTTTATCAGAGCAAGGACACATAACCCCGCCTTTGGATCCGTGACGCCCTCCCAGGGGCAAAAACCTGAGAAAGGCTCTATTTCCATTCTGAGAGGGGGAGTTGAGCCATAGAAGGAAAAGACATAATGCGGAGATGATGGGAGAGCAATACTGCACTGGCTGAAGATTGTTTATGGCATGTGGGTTTTGTTTTTCTTTCCCATTTTCCAATAAAGATGTTTGTTCTGCTAGGATGTGTACCCCCATCTGTGTCTTAAATATGCAAGGAAGATTGTTACATAAAAAGTCTATGAGAGCATCCTTTTTGTATGATTCAGAGGAAATGGGATGAGTCTTGTGTTTGATTCAGCATGGAGTAGACAGAAGGAAACTAGCATCGGCAAAGCGAAGCTATGAATAGGGAGTAAGTTCTCCCACAGACAGGAACTGGGAGGCAACCTTGAACTTACATTAATCCTTGGGAAGGTACACAGATTTCAGAGAACAGCCAGTCTGTGCTGACATCTGCATTTTATTCTCAATACTGTTGCTGTTATTATTCTCTGTAAGCCACATCACAACACAGTTCCCAGTGACATCAAAGTCATGGGGTATCCTTATGCCTGATCAGGGGACTTGTGAGAAGTAACATTACTGACTCTCTGTGTGCCCCTGAGAAGATATAACTTTTATTCATACTCAGGACTGTGTGTTAAGAAGCCTGGGAAAAGCAGCCATGTCCCAAGTCTCATGTGTGGGGAGGCAGGTTCCCTTGGTGCCAATGGCTACAAATGGCTACTACTGTCTTCAACTTTTTTAGAATAGAGAGTGAACAGCAGGTTCTTGAAGGTGGCCTTCCTTTTCCAGAAACTGAAATCTGTCACAGAGCACTGAACTCCACAGAGCCAATCTGCACACTGGAGAGGACAGCAGTGTCTGTGCCCAATGACCCGCTTGGCAAGTGTGCCTTTCCCGCTCCATAGGAAGGGCTCCCGGCATCCATCCTGCTTCTCATTGGGCGAGATCTCAGTGGACAAGGTTCTGGACCACTGCACAAGTAATATGCATTAAAAACTCCTCCATAATGAACTTCTGTTATCAGGAATTCCACATCTCCTCATCTACAGAAGCCTCCATATGGCTGTTTTGGGATAACTGCCCCTGTGTTTTGATGTGAACAGCCCAACCCTCAGCAGGCTGCATTTCAATGCGTGAAATTCAACCCACACTTACCAGCATTGCTGGTGGCCAATACACTGTCACAGCTGACATCATAAAATGAAGCAGAACTTGAGATTTTCATGGTACATGTGTGTAAGCCACTGTCAGTTATGAACCTCAAACACTTCTTTTCAGAGACACTAGTTTGAATGCCACAAAAGAAGCTTACTGATTCACAACACTTAATGACTCCAAGATGGTCCAAGCACCTATGTTAAATAAATGGTACACTTGGTGCCTATCTACAGGTTCCACATCTGTGGATTCAACTAACTATGGATTGAAAACAACCTAATACAAAAATCTGGATCTGTACTAAACATGAGCAGACTTTTTTTCTTGTCGTTTTTCCCTAAACAATACAGTGTAACAACTATTAAAAATCATTTATATTATATTAGATATGACAAATAATTTGGAAATTATTTAAAGCTCATGAGAGGATTCCATAGACTATATGCAAATACTATGGTATTTTATGTACGGGATTAGAACATCTGTGGAGTTTACTATCCACAGGGGGTCCTGAAACCAACCCTGCTTACATATGAGGGATGACAATATATTCAGTTTTCAGAAGCAGTGTGTGATTCCTAATCAAGTGTGCTTTGCAATAGACTTACTCTGTGCCTCTGACCAGCTTTCTTGTTGAGGGTAGAAAGCAAGCAGCCCCACATCCTGTGGCAGTTACGAGTTCTGTGCACCAAACACTTCTTATAACTCTATTCTGGGCACGTGGTGGAGTTGTACAATGGCCTGATGTTGTGGAGGACAACAAAATCAGTTCTGAATTAAAAGTAGAAACGGGCCAGGGCTAAGGCATAGTAGGCTAGGCCTCAGCCTGAGGCACCAGCATCCGTTATGGGCACCAGTTTGTGTCCAGCTGCTCCTCTTCAAATCCAGCTCTCTATCAATGGCCTGGGAGAGCAGTGTAAAATGGCTTAAGTGCTGGGACCCTTGAACCTATATGGGAGACCCAGAAGAAACTCCTGGCTTCTGATCTGCCCAGCTCCCACCGTTGTGGCCATTTGGGAAGTGAACCAGTGAATGAAAGACCTTTCTCTCTGTCTCATCTTCTCTCTATCTGTAACTTTACTTTACTTCCTCTCCAATAATAAACAAATAAATCTTTAAAAAAAGATTAGAATCAAAATGTATTGCTTCAAGTCTGGAATGTTGAATCACCCATAAGACAAACAAAAAACTTTCAGAAGGGAGGGACCTTGGTGCAGTGGCTAAGCTGCCTTTTGGGATGCACATATCCCATATCTGAGTCCTTAGATTCAAGTCTTGGCTCTGCAGATCCAGCTTGGGAGGGAATAGATGATGACTGAAGAACTAGGGTCCCTACCACCTGCAAAGGAGACCCAGAATGAGTTCCAGGCTCCTGGGATATGTTATAGGTATTTGAGGAGAGAACTAGAGGATGGAAGATTTCTGCTTTTCTGTTTATTTCTACCTCTATCTCTTTGCCTTTCAAATACATAAATACATATGCTTTTAAGAAAAAAAAAAAAAGAAATTCCCAGAGTCACTGTTTCCTCTGCCGTAGTGACCAGTACATTTTCTGACTGGGTATTCCCTCAAATGGGTCCCAGGAAGAAAGTGACATGGAGCTGAGCCCCCCAGAAAAACTACAATAGGCAAACGGGAGGGGCACAAAGAAGATCCCTGTAGTCTTAAGCCACTAAGAGTTGAGGATTGCTTGCTACCATCACATCATCTAGTTTCTCCAGACTGATACAAAGCTTATGACTTATGAGAAGATAATCATAGGACGAAAGCAACACCATGGATAGAAAGAAGGGAAAAATTAAACAGGGCTCTTAACAGCATTGGAACACAGGATCAGCTGTCAACGGGAGCCATTCTACTGCTAGGCTTGCCAGTTGTATAAAAAATATGTCTCCCTATACAATGTAATCCCACTAGAATAAAAAACACTTAGATTGAGGGGCTGGGTATTTGGCACAACTGCTTAAGTTGCCACTTGGGAGGCCTTCATCCCATACCAGAGTGCTTAGTTCAGTACTGACTACTCCATCCAATCCAGCTTCCTATTTATGTGCATCCTGGGAGGCGGTATATGATGGTTCAATTACTTGAGTCTCTGTCATTCATATGGGAAACCCAGATTGAGTTCCTAGACTGGTGGAGAGTAACCAGGAGATCTTTATCTCTTTCTGCCCTGCTCTTTCTGCTTTTAAATTAAAATAAAACCAAATAAAAAATTTTAAAAAGATGTTTAAAACCACTTCAATTCATAGAGGAATTAAAACCCATTCAATTCATAGGGTTTTCTATTATGTAACCCCCAGCAATAGCCATTACCATGTGCAATAAGACAGTACTTGACTTTCAAGCGAACAATACAGTGCAAGAGTACTTCAAAGTCTTCATGGAAAAATGGAATTAAAATATAAGTTAACTTTGCTGCAAAAAAGTTGAAATTCTTGTATAGTTCATAACATGTATTTTTCATGAATCTTTTGAAGACACTTGTACACATGAATTTCAAAAAATTTTTCCTAAAATAAACTTATCATTTAATACCATTTTCCACAATATTTTTGAAGGACCAGGTATATGCTTGGCAGTGGTCTTTGAAGGAGCCAGGTGCAAAAACTCGGTCCAGTGAGGACCTCAGATACAGGGAAGTGAATGACTAACATTAATGCATTTGACTCCAAGTCCTTCAATAAGTCTACTGGTAATAGCAAGAATAGTTGGATCAGAAGCAGCAGAGAGCTGCACATTGTGAGGAAACCAGGGTGGGAGTGAGGAAAAAGTCCCTCTCCTCTCTACATTGTGGCCTTTCCCAAAATCATTATGAAATTTCTCTAATATTCAAGAGAAAAGTGATCAGAAAAAATGTGATAGAATATAATGTCGCTCCCCCTCTTCGTGGAGGAGCAACACAGGACCCTGCGCTGTTCTTTCGTCTGCTCGGCCCTCCCCGGGTTTGCTGCTGGTTCTTCCCGGGTTGGCTACTATCCCTTCCACCTCCGTGGAAGGGCAGTTCCCCCTGGCCACATTCCCCACTTCCGCAGGGGAGCGGCACACGGCCGGCCGGCTCTCTGGGGGCTGCACGGGTTCCCTTAGATGTTCCCCATAGATGTTCCTGGTGCATGCCGTCTCTCTCCTCCTTTATAGTCCTCCTCCGCCAATCCCAACTCGGCTGCCCACACGCCGAGTACGCCGCTCTCCAATCAGGAGCAAGTCCTACAGTCTATTAGCTGAACTGGAGGCAGCTGTGCGGAAGCTGTTTACTTCTCTCCCAGCGCCATATTGTGGGAGAGCAGATGCATAGAATAAGTCTTAATTCGAGTAACTTAGTCTAGTCCGGATTGCTCCCCACAGATCCCCCTTTCTTTTTATTTTTGGCGTTGATACGCGCCTGTCTTCGGTGTCCCGCGGCACACACTCTGCTCTACTTGCTAGAGTTGCCACAGGCTCTTACAAGTCCTATCAATCAGGAAAACCGAATCCGGGTCCTCTCTTCGCCATGTTGTGAGGAGGTTTTTAGGCGCTGATGCGTGCCTGTGTTCGGTGCCCTGCAGCGCATGCTCTGGTCGAGCCTGCAGGGGCTTACAAAACCTATCAGGCAAACCGAATCCAAGCCTTCTCATTGCCGTATTGTGGGGGAGACTTATTAGTGTTGGTTTGTGCCTATCTTCGGTGACCTGCAGCTCATACTCTGGTCGAGCTGCTTGCTGGCGCTTACCGCCTTAAATCAGGCAGACCGAATCCAAGCTTAATATTGTTGTATTGTGGGGAAGCCTTACTGATGTTAATTCGTGCCTGTCTTCGGTGACCTGCGGCGCATAAGCTGCTAGCTGCCCGCAGGTGCTCATCGCCTCACTTGATTAGGCAGACCGAATCCAAGCTCTCACATTGCAGTGTTGTAGGGAGGCCTTATTTTTCTCTATTTCTCTATCTCCGGGCATTCCTATTTCTCCCATTTTACTTCTATCTTCCAGCATTCCTATTTCTCTCACTTTACTTCTAAAACTTCTGTTTCTCTTATCCCTGCGGCTTTCCGGCACCTCGCCCCGAGACTGCTTCTCGGCGGCTTCCCGGCTCTGAGCCGCTTCAGCCCGCGCTTCTCCGATCTGCGCGGCTTCCCGGCTTTGCGCGGCTTCCCGGCGCCTCGCCCCGCGGCAGCTTCACGGCTCTGCGCGGCTTCCCGGCGCCTCGCCCCGCCGGCGGGTTCCCGGCTCTGCACGCACGCTCCGCGGTCTCCACGCACTTCGCGCCCGCACCACGGCCTTGCGCCAACGCCCCGTGCTCTCTCTGCACGCGGCGGCTTCCGCGAATGTTTCCGCCACCACCGGCATTCAGTCCAAGTTCCCCGGACTAACCTGGCGAATCCTGGCGGCCCACGTCTCTGCCTCTGGTTCCAGATCTTCGCCTCTTGCTCCCCGGGGTGACTTGAAGAATTCCAAGGTGGCTTAAGTCTTCGCCTCGGCCTGCACTCGCGGCTTCATCCTCCCTAACATTTTTCTCTACCCGGTACGTTTCCCTAAGTTTTCTTCCAACAATATTCCTCTCATTTCTCCTGGCTTCTCCCCACAGTCCGTATCCGAGTCCAAGCCTCCTCCAGGTTTCACTTTCGCTTTCAATCTCCTAGCTTCCCCGCCATAGTCCACATCCGAGTCTATGAAAGCTTTCACTTTCGCTTTCAATCCTAACTTCTTTCCCACAGTCCATATCCGAGTCTATGCCTAGGCTTTCAATAGCTTCTTCCGGCACCTAGGCTCTTTGCTAGTCTCTCTCTCCGGTATTTTCCACTTCTTCCCGTTTCTTCCCTCTTAGGTTTCCTATCCGTCCTAGGTTTCCTATCCGAGTCACGGCACCATTATGTCGCTCCCCCTCTTCGTGGAGGAGCAACACAGGACCCTGCGCTGTTCTTTCGTCTGCTCGGCCCTCCCCGGGTTTGCTGCTGGTTCTTCCCGGGTTGGCTACTATCCCTTCCACCTCCGTGGAAGGGCAGTTCCCCCTGGCCACATTCCCCACTTCCGCAGGGGAGCGGCACACGGCCGGCCGGCTCTCTGGGGGCTGCACGGGTTCCCTTAGATGTTCCCCATAGATGTTCCTGGTGCATGCCGTCTCTCTCCTCCTTTATAGTCCTCCTCCGCCAATCCCAACTCGGCTGCCCACACGCCGAGTATGCCGCTCTCCAATCAGGAGCAAGTCCTACAGTCTATTAGCTGAACTGGAGGCAGCTGTGCGGAAGCTGTTTACTTCTCTCCCAGCGCCATATTGTGGGAGAGCAGATGCATAGAATAAGTCTTAATTCGAGTAACTTAGTCTAGTCCGGATTGCTCCCCACAATATAAAACAGACACAACAGCATATGAAATCAGTCACATAAATTATAGACATAGCCACAATGCTGCTTTTAGGAAGTCACCTTCTCCCCCATTGTAATAGCGAAGGAGTTAAGGCCATGCCACTCCCAAAATCTGCAGATTTGGCATATGGATTACTTTGAATTGTAAGCACTTGAGAAATGGCAGGTATGGAAAGGGTGGGCTGCCCTGCCTTCTCCTACCCATAGCACATCATGGAAACTCCTTCAGGAAAAGTGTCCTCCCAGTTGCAGAATGAGAGAAAAACATTCTTACCACAGCTTGCAGATGGCACTGCATTGCATCTCCACAAATAAGCTTACTAAACTATCCCTTTCCTTCCCCTCATTTTACATCCCACCCTCACTGTGTCCTAGTGACTTCTCCACAATTTACTGCCAAAAGCTCAGATCCCTTAGCCTGTCATTTCTTCACAAATTTATCCTTTGTGTAAAAAGTATAACAAGCTTTCAGCTTTAGCCATTTCTTCTAGTCCTCGTTCTCTTGGGAAGGTCCCCATATACATTTGCCAACTCAAAAATGTTTGTGTTTACTAGTATTCAAACAGTACTCTATACTTTGTGTGTCTGTGTGGGTGCAGTCTGTTGAAATCTTTACTTAGCATATGCCAAGTTGATCTTCTGTATATAAAGATAATTAAAAATGAATATTTTTTAACTTTTGTTTAATAAATATGAATTTCCAAAGTATAGCTTTTGGATTACAGTGGCTTTTCCTCCCCATAACTTCCCTCCCACCCGCAACCTTCCCATCTCCTGCTACTTTTCCCATCCCATTCACATAAAAATTCATTTTCAATTATCTTTATATATAGAAGATCAATTTAGTATATACTATGTAAAGATTTCAACAGTTTGCACCCACACAGAAACACAAAGCGTAAAGTGCTGTTTGATTACTAGTTATACCATTGATTCACATAATACAACACATTAAGGACAGAGATCCTACACTCAGAAACCTGAATATAACCCTACCATACAATCCAGCCATCCCACTCCTTGGAATTTATCCAAAGGAAATTAAATTGGCGAATAAAAAAGCTGCCTGTACCTTAATAGCCCATCAACAGTAGACTGGATAAAGAGATTATGGGATATGTACACTATAGAATACTATGCAGCAGTAAAAAAAAATGAAATCCGGTCATTTGCAACAAAATGGAGTAACCTGGAAAAATGAATCTTAATGAAGAATGGGATGGGAGAGGGAGTAGGAGATGAGATGGCTTATGGAGGGGAGGGGGGGATGGTTATGGAGGGAAAAGCCGCTATAATCCAAAAGCTATACTTTCAAAATTTATATATATATTAAATAAAAGTTTAAAATAAATTAATTAATAAATGTTTGTGTTTTTCTCACGTGAACCTGTTTTATGTTAATTTAATTCTGTTGTTCCCCTGAACAACAGAAATTAGGAACAAGGGAAAACTCTGTGATATTGTGCAGTCCCTGCCCATCCACCTCTGTTCTATTAGCACCTTGGCCAAATGGAGGTCTTCAGTAGAGGAGCAGTGGAGGAAAAAGTGACTAAGGTCTGACCTGCTGCGGAAGGGGTGACAAGACCAACAGCTAGAGATAAACAACATCCTCACTGGTCAATCAGGTCCAAATCACAAATCCATCTCTGAGAAGCCCAAGTACATGCCTATTCCTGTTTCCCAGTGATCTTGGCTTTGGGAGGAGAGTAAATTCCTTACTTTGCACTTGTGTTCTTTCAGTAAACTCTTAATCAGTAACTCGAGAGGCCAAAGTTGTGGTGCAGCAGGTTAAGCCGCCGAATGCAATGCCGACATCTCATATGAGCACAGGTAAGAGTATTAGCTGCTCCAATTAAGATTCAGCCCCCTGCTAAAGCACCTGGGCAAGCAGTGGAAGATGGTTCAAGTGCTTGGGCCCTGGCCACCCACATGGAAAACCCATATGGAATTCCAGGCTCCTGGTTTGCAGCCATTTGGGAGTAAATCAGTAGATGGAAGATCTCTGTCTCTCTGCCTCTCTTTCTCTCATTCTCTGTCTCCCTCTCTCTTCCCGTGTGTGTGTGTGTGTGTGTGTCTTTATAAATAAATAAATCTTCAAAAATTTGATTATTTTAATGTGTCACTCTTCTTTGAAAGCTGAACACTATTTTCAATAACTATACCAATTTCTCCAACTAACTATTCCCAAGTGAGACTCTATCATTGGGAATTTATCTATTTGTATTGTTTTAGTTGCAAAAAAAAAAAAAAAAAGGTCTTGGGGTGGGTGTTTGACATAGTGGTCAAGACACTGCTTGGGATCCCAGCATCCCATATCACAAAGCATAGGTTCAAGCAACAGCTCCACTTCAGATTCCAGAGGACCTTGAAATGCAACAGGTGATGTCTCAAGTAGCTGGGTCCCTGCCATCCAAATAGGAGAACTTGATTAAATTCACAGGTACAGACTTTGGATTAGCCAAGCCAAGGCTGTTGCAGATATTTTTAGAGTGAACCAGTGCATAGAAAAATTAGAAATATCCCTCTCTCCACCCCCTCTTTACTTTTTAAATAAAATAGAGGTAAATAAATTAAAATGATTTTCTTCCAGAGCAACATATAATGTTCTAGATAATAGTTGTTATATCACTTGTCTCCAGTAGAGGGAGCTTTTGCTGCCTCACACACACCCTGTCCTACAAAATTTATCTTACCAATATGTGAACGCCAACAACTGCTTCACAAAGGCAACTGATTCTCTCCTTTCCTGAAAAGTCAACACTGTTTTAACAGCTACCATCTCCTTAACTGACCCACTGGACACTTAACAACTGTCTCTGAGGGTTCCTTAAGAGCAAGGCATTTGCCTGGGGATGCAATGATGCTATCCATTCACTCCAGGCACTGAACGTCCAGTAGGACAGGTGCCCACTTAGCAAACATTCACAGACACATAATCACAACTCTGATGTGGGTTTCAGTAGAAAGCAAAGATACCTGGATGCCAGTGCTACATGTGACCATCACATGCCCATGTGGGAGTCAAAATAGCAGCGGGAGCTGAATCATGGAAGGGGGAGAGAAAAGCAGCCTGCTGAGCAGGGGCAGGGGCAGGGAGGGAGGGAGGCTGCTGTGAGCATTTGGGGAGTAAACCAGCTGGTGGAAGATCTCTCTCTCTCTCTCTCTCTCTCTCCCCCAACCCCCATAGCCCCCTCCCTATAACTCTGCCTTTCAAAGAACTAACTCAGGTTTACTGTCCTTTACCTATTCCATCATTTGTGGGGCTTTGTTTTTTGATTTTTTGTTTTTGGTTTTGGTTTGTTTTGCATCTAAACACTGCAGTAGCCTTGCAATTGTTCAACCCCATATCTGATGTGGGCCAGCCGCACCTGAACCTGAAGGACGGAGTGGGAATGAAAAGAGGGACAAGGGCGCAGAGGATGGAGCCAAGACAAAAGTCTGATCAAGGCTCGTTTATTCCAGCATCTCAGTAATATTTTATACATAACCAGCTGCAGCTCAAGGCAACACAGAAGTTAACAACACAGGCAAGCAACTTATCAGGCTTTCTGCAACACAATCATAACGTAGTTACTTTTAGCGGAGTGTTCTTGTTTGATCATTCTCCTAGAGCATGGGAATAGGTGACTTTTTTTCCTCCCAGGAATTCCACAAGCCAAGACTGACCTTGACTTGTCTATGACTTGTTTATGGGCTGCCTACACATATCTACATTTAAACCCTCCTTCTGGGGTGAATCTTGAACCTGGCATGCATTATAACCCACCGGGGTCCACCCAAAACCCATTAAACCAGGGATCCAGGCTTTGGTAATGTTTAAAAACCTTGCCTTGGAAGGTCAAGGCTGAGAAACACTACTCAATACTATTCCATTCTACCCTGTACTCAGAATATTTTTTTAAAAAACAGTTTTTACATTTCTTTTAAATTAAAGCTTTTTTTAAAGATTTGTTTATTTATTTGAAAGAAAGAGTTACAGAGAGGCAGAGGCAGAGAGAGAGGTCTTTCATCTGCTGGTTCACTCACCAAATGACCACAATAGCTGGAGCTGGACCAATCCAAAGCCAGAAGCCAGAAGCTTCTTCCGGGTCTCCCACATGGGTGCAGGAGTCCAAGGTCTTGGGCCATCTTCTACTGCTTTCCCAGGCCATAGCAGAGAGCTGGATCAGAAGTGGAGCAGCCAGGACTTGAACAGGCATCCATATGGGATGCTGGCACTACAGGAGGCAGCTTTACCTACTATGCCACAGCACCAGCCCCTAGAATTATTTTAACAAGGCAAACCTGGACATGAAAGTCCCCCATTTTATCATTATTTTTCAATTGATTTTTCTTTTGAAAGGCAGAGAGAGGGAGAGAGAGGGATGGAGAGAGATATTCCATGTGTTAGCTTATTCTCCAAATGCTCACACCAGTCATAATTAGTCAGGGTTGAAACCAAGAGTCAGGAACTCCACACACTTGGTGGCAAGGGCCCAGTTCTGTCACCTGTTGCCTCCCAGAGTGTGCATCAGCAGGAAGCTAGCATGGAGAGCCAAGCCATGGCTCAGACCCGGCACTCCGAAATGGGATATAGGTGTCCCAAGCGGAGTCTTAAACACTGCATCTCAATTCCCCTAATTTAAATCAACTTTGATAAAGCTCACATTTATTAACACCCACAAGGCAAATCAGTGCACACTGAATGCACACACCCTTGGGCCTCCCATCACACTGACCTTCTTGCAGCCTTTGTAGGCTCCAGCTTCCGCGTGCCTAGCAGTTTGCATAGCTATTTGCTCACTTGACCTAAATCACTCTGTCTTCCCCCTTTACATAGAACTCCTCATTCATTCTGTAGATTTCAGTTTCATCTTCCTTTCCTCCACTGAAGCCTTCCTTCACCTTCCCTGTCAAAGAAAAGTGTGGGGTGAGGGAAGACACACAAGTCTTAGCTGGCCCAAGAGTCCTGATGTTTGTCTGATGTTCCAGCATAATTTATAGTACCTCATTTAGTCTTAAAAATTCTTTTTTTGGACAATAAATTATATAATCCTCTGACCTAATAATATGGTCTCTCACACCTTCTTATAAACCTCTCTTCTGTGACTCATTGCAGTTGCAATTTTACATTTATTTGTGGTTATTTCATTTATATTCATCTTTCTCTCTGGATTGCAAACTACAACAGTCTGGCACATGGAAAGCGGTCAACAAATATTTGTTGAATGAATGAATAACCTTTTGAGGTGGATACTCATTAGAGTCCCCATTATATATTATATTGGGTCTAAAAGTTTTAGTTATCTTTTCTAAAAGCACGAAACTACTCGACGATATGGATGGATTTCAAACATAGGTCTGGTGTTTCCCAATATAGTAACCTTCAAAGCTGTTGGAGCGAGATCTTCCATTGCTTCTCAGTGGCAGAGATGCCACAGAAGTCCAGGACTGAGCCTTGCTCAGTCTTTATTCAGACTGAACTCAGCTTGAAAGCCACACAGTTGTTTCCTTTCCATTGAAACTGCAATCTGCTCCAAGGAAATGAAGCTTATGGCTCTCAGCATATAAAGGGCAAGTGTGTGGGAGAAGACAGAGATCAAACGGTCAAATGTACTTGTTATAGAATTTTTCATGAGCTGAATTCAAACACTATCATTTGAATCCAAGCTTTTCCCCCTTGGATTTAAAAGGATAAGAACAAAGGGTAAGGGGAAAGGCAGCTGTCAATGAGTAACAGGAGGCAGATGGAATGGTTCAGGCCTGGGGACAAGGGGGAGATGCAGCCAAGGACAAGGACAGAGGTTACAAAAGAAGCAAAAGCAGTAGCAGCAGCAGCTAAGAAGCCACTTCTGCTCCCAACACGTCGGGGAACACTGTGCTCCCCGTAGTTCATCCAAGGGTCCCCCACCTTGCCCTGTTGCCAGCTACCCTTCCTCTTTCTGTATAATGTGAGTTATAAATTCATGAGAGGTCACTTTGCCTCTGATTCTGTTTCCTTACATGCAAAATAAGGAAGTTCAACGTAGACGACATTTAAAGGTTCTCTCAGCTCGAAAATGCTCTAGTTCTGTGACCCATAGCCAACACTGTCAGGATTAACTCAAGAAAGATAGGAACATGACTCATGCTACTTCTCAAACCCACTACATCTGATTCTTTAAAAAGTCCTTCGGGTCAAGTCCAGCATGCTTTGAAGTCTGCAGTGAACCATGAGGTTCAAAGCAAGATCAATCCAAAGCAGAGGGATTGTTGCTAATGTATTAAATCTCAAATGGAAGTAAACCAGACTATTATTACAAAGGCACATATTAAATGGAAACTGTAGTGGTGGTATTAAGCTTTTTAATAATTTTGTTTGGTTGCATTAGAAAGAATCATGTATAATTTCAGACAATTAAATCAGAATAAATCCAGATTGCAGTTGGCATTTATATTCAATATACATTTCTAATTGGATCAAAACATCTTGTATAATTTATGTTAGCCCTAGGGGTGAACAGCTATGTGGTAAGACAAGCTAGAAAGCTGAGATGACTTCCATCCTGATGTGCCTTACCTTACGCAGCTTATTTTGTCTTGAATGCTCTTCCCTATACTCTACCTAAAGAAATCATGCCTTTCTTCGATCTTGTCATGTACATGGAAGCAGCTTTAAAACAAGGCTCTAAGGAATACATGTGTAGCCTAGCTCTTAAGACTTGTATCCCATATAGATACCTGGGTTCAATTCTTGGCTCTAGTTTCCTGCTCGTTTGCACAAGACAGGAAAAAGGTGATGGCTCAAATACTTGAGTTCCTATCACCCACATGGGAGACAAGGATTTAGTTCCCAGTTCTGGCTCTAGTCAAGGCCCTAGCTCAACCTCTCCACTGGGGACATTTGGGGAATGAATCACGTGATTGGAGTGCTCTCTGTCTCTGTCTCTCTCCCTCTCAAATAAGTAAAAATCAAAATTTAAATTTAAAAAAAAAAACATGGTTCCCAAACTCTTTGACTTTCCTCTTCTTCAAATATGGGGCCTGTTTCTTACTTTTAAAATTGTTTTCTACAACTCCTTGATGAATAGGATACAGTAGTGATGCTGGGCCTGTTTCCAAACTTGGGCTTTAAGAAACTAGCAGAATTTCCCTTCTGCCTTGGAATCTAGCCACCATGCTGTGAGGAAGTCAACCAGCTACATGCAGCAGCCACAAGCAGGTGGTCAAGCAGACAGTCTCAGTTGAAGTCTCACTACAACCAGCATCAACTGCCAGACATGTGGGTGAGCAAAATTTCAGATGATTGCAGCCCCCAGCTTTTGAGTCACTATCAGCTTTTAAGCTGTCCCAGCTGATGCCATGTGGCATAGAGATGAGCTATTCCTACCCAGTCTCATCAAATTGTGGGTTCAAGAAAAAATTAATGATTGTTGTAATCTTAAGCCTCTGAGTTTAGGGCAGTTTGTTACACAGCAATAAGTAACATGAAAGAAGTCTTCTTTCAATTCTCACATCAGCTCACAACCACCACTACTATCAATGTGACAGTCAGGAAGGCAGTTCTCTGTTATTCCCATTCCTTCTTCCTTGTGAAGGACAAGACAAAATTGCACTCCCACCCATCCCATTTGAATGAGGCATGGTGATGTAATGGATTATGGCCAATTAAGTGCAACTGGAAAGGATGTAGATTAATGCTGGGCAGAAGATTCCAAATCTGCTATGCAACCCACCAAGCTCCTTCGCCCACCACAGTGATGGTAGAAGCAGCATGGAAATGCATCTTCCAGGGGCCAGACTCCCTGATGGGACTAGGATGAGCAGGGCAACTCATGCTGGACACACAGTATGAGAGAGAAATAATTGCTTGTTGAGTTAAGCTGTAGAGAGTGAGAAAGAAATGGCCATCAAAGAAGGATGTACTTCTCTCTAAAGGGAGGAGAGAACTTAACTTTGCTTATGACCTTGTCTTAATACTGATGGAGTTTGTAGTTCCAAAGGCTTCCATAGCTCAGGCAACTCATGTCAAGAGCCTTGGGTGGTCACTGACATCATACATAAGAGTGTTAATTTTTAAATTAACAACAGGAGTCACTGTGCACTAACTCCCCATGCAGGACCTTTGTCCTCAATGAGTTGTATTGTGAGAGTCAACTGTAAAACTTGTTCTCAAACAGTTGTGTGTGTGTGTGCAAATTGTTGATATCTTCATTTAGTATACAGTTGAGCTTTTGTGTGCAGAGTTAATTGAAAGTAAATCTTAATGGAGAATGGTACTGGGAAGGAGAGAAGGAGGAGTAGGAGGAGGGGTGGGAGTATGGGTGGGAGGGCGGGTATGGTGGGAAGAATAACTGTATTCCTAAGTTTGTATTTGTGAAATTTGTATTCCTTAAAAAATAAATTAAAAAACATTCTCCTGGGCTGGAATTGTGCTTTAGGAGGTAAAGCCACTGCCTGAGATTCCAGCATTCCATATGGGCACCACTTCGTGTCCCAGCTGCTCCACTTCTGATCCAGCTCCCTACTAATGATCTGAGAAGAGCAACGGAAGATGGCCCAAGGGCTTGGGCCTCTGCTACCCACATGGGAGATCCAGATGAAGCTCCTATCTTCTGCCTGGCATATTCCTGGCCATTGCAGTCACCCAGGGAGTGAACCAACAGATGGAAGATCTCTCTGTCTCTCCCTCTCTCTCAGAAACTCTCAATTTCAAACAAATGAATAATTCTTTAAAAAAATTTCCTCACTTATTTTGCTCACTTATAAATAAATTCTTTTTCTTCCGTAAGGAGAAACGTTAATGCTAATCTATTGTTTATTAGTTATGCTCTGTAGTGGTGCTGTCATTTCTCACTGCAGTTTAGAAACATCATGCTTTCTTCATGCAGCTTTTTTGGCTTGGGATGAGTTTCCCTTCACTGTCTGTTCTCTTTATCTTTTAAGGCCTTGGAGAATGAATTGTTCCTTCCCCTGTTCCCCTACATCAAGTTACTTTTATTGCTATTTAAGATCTATTTCATTTGTTTTGTATTATTTGTATTTCTCACTCCTCCTGTAGCCTCAAAAGGCACTTGAGACACTAAAGTGTTGTGAACACTTATAAAGTCCCTGCCAGAAACACTTTTGTCTGGCACATGGAGAATGCACATGGAATGAATACCAAAATGAAATACACTTGGAACCTAAAGACCACTCACAAAGTGATCTCCTGTTAAAAAAATTCATTCTTTATCAAACAATTGACTTATTGGTTTATTTACATCTTACTTCATTTTCTAATAATTTCAGGTAGCCTATTGATACTTTTATAGCTTTATTATTATGGCATGTTTTGTAAACTAAAGTCAAGACTGAGGATCAATATCAAGGAGAAAGAAAGAGTCCAGATATGTGGACCATAGGATCTAACATAACCATGAAATCTGGGTACAAGTTTGGCTCTGAGCTCCGTGGCAGACAAAGTACAAAGGAAAATATGATCAATTACATGGCTCTCACCATTCAGGTGAAAAGATGCCATTGCTTGGGGGAACCAAAATTTTCCTGGCACTTTTTTCAGAAACAAAAGCTGGAAAGAGACAGAGCAAAGGTCCTGTCTTTGGATCAGCCCAGCTCTGGCCATTAAAGCCATTTAGGGAATGAACCAGCAAACAGAAGATATCTCTTTTCTCTCTTTCTCTCTCTCTCTCTCTCTCTCTCTCCTCCCCCCTTCTCCTCTTTCTTCCTCTCCCTCCCTCTCTCTCCCTGCCCCTTCTCTCTGTAAACTCTGTCTTTCAAATAAACAAATAAATCTTTTAAAAAATTCAGTTTCTCGTAAGGAAGAAAAAAAAATTTTATTTTTTAAATAAAAGATTTATCTATTTATTCAAAAGGCAGAATGACAGATAGTGAAGCTGAGACACAGAGAGAGAGAGAGACAGAGACAAAGACAGAGACAGACCTTCCACCTGCTGGTTCACTCCCCAGATGGCCACAAGGATTGGAGCTGAGCAAGACCACAAGCCAGGATATAGGCCAAAGCCAGAGCCAGGAACTCCATCTAGGTCTACTCAAGTGGGAAGGGCCCAGGTACTTGGGCCATCATCTGCTACCTGGAAACTGGATCAGTTTCAAACTGGCACTCTAACATAAGATGAGATAATCACATGTGGTAGCTTAACCGGCTGAGCCACAACATCAACCCTATGTGTCTCATTTTAATACCCTTGGGTATTACTACATCCATAGTTAACACATAGGATGCCTATTCATACAAGATCAACTGAGCTTTAAATTTCATTTTAAACCTTCAAGTAAAACCAACAAGAAGCAAATATTTTGTACAGCCAGAAAACTAAAACATAGCACAAGTTTTAAATATGTTTTTCCTGAAGTTTGTCATTTACAAATCCTTGTATATTTGTTGTTAAGCATAGGAGTCCATTATTCCCTCTAAAGTTACTCAACATGAAAATTGACAGCACTGTTTTGCTAATTATTTGTGCTCCCAATCATCCCCCCAAATACTCTCTTTAACACAAAGGAAAAAAATCAGATTTATTGATCGTCAATATTGTGGCCAGCATTGTGGCATACTGAGTAAAGCTGCCACCTGTGATACTGGCATCCCATATGGGCAACGGTTTAAGTCCCCACTGCTCCACTTCCAGTCCAGCTCCCTGCTAATGGCCTGGGAAAGGTACCAGAAGGTGGCCCAAGTGGCTTGGTCCCCTGCCACCCATGTGGGAAGCACGAATAAAGCTCCTGAATCCTGGTTTCAGTCTGGCTCAGACCCAGTTATTGCAGCCACTTGGATAGTGAACCAGCAGATGGAAGATCTCTGTCTCTCAGTCTGTAATTCTGCCTTTCAAATAAATATAAAAAGAAAGAAAATGTAAAATGTAGTGTTCATCCCCAAACTAATAAAAATAACCAGACTTTTGAGTCACTCTCCATTTTTGGGTTTTCTTTACAGAGTTCTATGCTGTTACTTAGGAAAAATAGTGGAGATGAGAAGGCAATAAATTGCTAAGAAAAATATATCAAGGATATGGTTGAAATTTGAGCAGAATTTGAAATTCATCTGCACTGATACTTTCTGCAAGGTCAATGTGTATTGAAAGTGTAATTCTTCTTTCAGGAATAAAGCTGACCCAGGAGTATGCACAGCTAGGAGCTCTAATTCAGCAAGGACCCATTTATAAAGGGGAATGAAAGACAGAAATGAATCCAATGCATCTCAATATACCACCTGCAAGTCCAGTTAGGATACAATTCCATGAGCAAGTCATTGAACAGAATAACACTGCCATTAGAGAGGGCCCAGGACAAAACCCAATATTTATTCATGGGATATCCTTATGAAGGGTGCCATGGAAGAAACAATCTAGGAAGTTGAATGTAACTGAGGAAAAATAAATAAATCTCCGTAAACTAAGTTTTCTTGTCAACCTTCCAGGTCCCCTTATTCTATTTAACAGTGAAGCATCTGTCATCCAAGATAACCCTATGTACTTTGAACTTCAAAATGCTTATCTTTCACCAATCATTATGCATTATTCATGAGGCTAAAATATAGGAATAGATTCACTTTTCAAATGTATTCCAAAGAGCAAACAAAAAATTTATTTTGAAGCTAGGCTCAGACTGCTTCACTGGGTAATCTAACTTTTTCTGAGAAACCTGGAATTTGTGAATCCATGGACAGCATCAAAGAAAAGTTAGAAAGAGGAGTTTCTCACCCTGAAATCTCCAACTAACACCATAGCATCATGGGAATACCTCTGATTTGACTTGGACAAAATCCGATCTTGGATGAAATGATAACTTGCAGAGGTATCAAGTTACCAGTAGATTTATGTTCAAAAAGTTCCCCACCCTTGTTCACTTTGAAGAGACACAGTTTAATAGTAAGCAGAACTTTCCAAGGCCACTAACTTTGCATTGCTTTGTCTGGGAATCCAAGCTTGAAGACAAATGTCAGCAGGGTTTCTTAGCTGGGAGATATATAAATTAATGAAGCAGGTGGGACCCAAGTTAACTGTGTGTGCGCATGTATATTTGTGGTACATAAACACACACACAGCCACTCCTAGCTTTAGAGGAGAGGTTTGGAAATAAATGTCTTCAATGCATTAAAATGTGCAAAGGAAGAATTTAAGGGACTAAATGGAGATAGGGCAAAGCTTGAAGTCAGGCTTTATCCTCATACTCCGTAAAAGACCATGAATATTACGGAGAAAATGAGAAGGGTGTACATAATAACACAGATTCTTCAGGAAGACGTGAGTGAGACTGCACAATGAGTTGATGTTGGGATTTTTGGACAAGAAAGAAAGCAATTCTTCTGAGCAGAGAAAGAAGGAAAAATAAACAGGACACCACAGTAAACAAAGACAGGGTACTCTGTGTTGATGCTTCTTAAACTCTGGGAGGGCCTGAGAAAGTATTTCTGATCCTCACCTCAAATAAACTGATGCAGTAGACATGAGATGGCATTCAAGCATTTGCCTTTCTATCAAGATTCCAGGTATTTTTTTAAGTAGCAAAGCTATATTTGCTGAAATATCTGAATCAGAACCCTGCACTGTCATTTCTTGATTGGGCAGTTTTGGGAAAATGATCCAGGCTTTCTGAGTCTTTTAAAAAAAAATTACATATATTTTTTGAAAGACAGAGCTTTGGGGAGAACTTCCATTTAGGTTTTACTCCCTAAATGCCTACAACAGCCAAGGCTGGACCAGGCCAAAGCTAGGAGTCGAGAACCCAATCCAGATCTCCTACAAGAATAGCAGAGAGCTAAATACTTGAGTCATTACCTGCTGTCTACCAGAGTACACATTAGCAAGAAACTGGATTGGAAACAGGGGAGCTTGGACTCAGACTAGGCACTCCAATATGTATGTTGATATCCCAGAGGCACCTTAACTGCTGTGCCAAACACTCGCCATAGGGTCTCTGAATCTGATTTTCTTCTTCCTTAAAATAAAGATAATATATACCTCACATGATTATTGTGAAGAAATAGCATATTTAAAGCACCTGGGACATACTAACCACTTGGAAATATTCCATTTTCATCCCCTGTGAGGTCAGAGGAAGGGGAAATAGACTCATTACCATGGAGCACTCCAGGAGAAAGGCTATAGGGCTCCACGCCCAACACCTAGAGCCATGGTTCTCAATTCTGGGAGGGAACACGAGTCAAGTAGGGAAGCATTTAGAAGCAGAGATTGGGGGCAGTGCTGTGGTGTAGTAGGTAATGCTGCTGTCTGCAATGCGGGCATCCTGTATGGGCACCAGTTCATGTCCTGGCTGCTCCACTTCCAATCCAGCTCTCTGTTATGGCCTGCGAAAGCAGTAGAAGATGGCCTAAGTCCTTGAACCCCTGCACCTGTGTCAGAGACCTGGAAGATACTCCTGGCTTCAGATCAGCGAATCTCTGGCCATTAGGGCCATCTGGGGAGTGAACTAGCAGATGGAAGACCTTTCTCTCTCTCTCTCTCTCTCTCTCTCTCTCTGCCTCTGCCTCTCTGTAACTCTGCCTTTCAAATAAATAAATAAATCTTAAAAAAAAAAAAAGAAGTAGAGATGAGATCCTCTGTGAGTCAAAGGACTGAGTGAAGTCTAAAGGATTTGCTTGGAGCCTATGTAATCATGAGGCCAGAAAGTCTTGAGCCCCGGTAAGAGAAGTGTGAGTTTTTTATTTCCATGGCAGAGTCCTGGACAGCAGAGACAAAACAGGAAACTGAGAAGACAATTTTAAACTCAGGTGCAATAATAGAGTTAGAAACTTGAGAAAGAAGATCCAGATAAGAAAGGAGAGTGTTGAAATTTTAAGTTAATGCTTAATTAACTTAATGCTTAATTAAGTTAGGTCACCAAACTTCAAATAATTTTTATCTTAAAAATGAAAGGTGAACAGATTAGAGATAATGCCTAAATACATGAGGGGTATCCAAAAAAGTTCATAGGAAATGTGTATTATAAAAAGACTGCATGGATTTTCAAATTTTTTGCACCATAATAAACATCTTTCCATTTCATTTTTCATAAACTTTTTGAAATCCCCTCACTTTTTAGAAAGGTTCGACTGTGTAATCAAATGGATGTTACAGATTTTTAAAAGTAACAAGATGCTGGGAAATTCTAGAAGCCCTGAATCCTCAAAAAGCAGTTGGCAAACTGGGCTACACTCCTCAATCTACCTGCACTGGTGGAATGTAGAACATTATCCACCAACCAATGTCGACAGGAATTATGACTAGAGGAGTTTTCTGAGTGGCCTCATTCACCCTATTTTTCTTTCTGTAGGCCCTCAGGCACACGACAGTGAGTTTCTCGGAATGCCAGACCTAGAAAAAGACTGCAGGTGAGATGTTTTCAATAATAAATATGAAAAATGACTCTGCCTAAGGTTCGTTAGCATTTTTCATACTTTATTGGAAATCTTTATTTCAATAAATGCTTTTGTCACATTCCTCCTGTCACTAGTTCCTCAGAGCACGGTATAGGCCTACAGTAAAGTCTGTCATTGCCATTCCCTCTGTCTGCCCCTCTGCCAAGATCTGGAACTGAAAGCTGTGCTGTCTAAACACAGAGTTGCTCAGACTCCAAACACTTCCTTAGGGAAAGAAAACGCTCAGTTTTCAGATTCACCACCTGCAAAGAGGGGGTAAGTGCATTGCTTGTTTGTCAGTTGACCTTTGTCATCCATGTGGTCAATGAGCAGACAGTATGGTAATAACAAGGCTATACTGCTTGGGACTCTTTGGACCTCTACAGGAAGATCAGAGAACACCCACACACATGATCACACACACAAACAAAAGGCGAGCACGGGGGAGACTGTTTCTGTTGAGAAAATGACACACTCACAAAGTCTTTGAGGAGGAAAATAAAACTGCAAGAGGTAGAGATGAAAACACAGTGTGCTGGCTGCGTGACTACCCGTAACTCAGTCGGCTTATTTTCTATTCCAAGCTAATACTCTCCTCCCTTGAAACTCCAGCTTGTAAATGTATTTATAGCTGCTCGACACAGCATGCTGGATACTTTAAAAAAAAAAAAAAAAAACACTTAGTCATTGTTCCTGGTGAACCAGTTTTGCAAGAGTTAAACTAATCCCTTACACAAAGCTGAAAGTACTTGGCCAAAAGATTTAGCAAGGAAGTCACACACTTGGCCTAAAAGTTAGCTGACTCAGTCAGGCTTCTACATAATCTCAGATACTATCCATTTCCAGGGTAAACTGTTTATGATCTGTCAGAAAGGAAGGCATCACGGGACTCCTGTGCCAATGCCTGTGTTAACTGATGGGTCTCTTCTTTATACAATCACAGTAAGTGCCCTGACAGTTCTGGCTTCTTGCTCTTTTGCTCCACCATTCCCAAGGCCTGAGGCACGACAGCATGCTAAAGCTGGAGTTTCCAATTCAAATGTGCAAGGTTTTCCTATGAACTCTGGGAATAATCAAAGAATTCTAAAGCAATTAATCGAAATGTGACACTCTCCCCTCTCCAGCCTATAGGTAAGAGCAAGAAGGACTCCATAAGTTCTAAAAAGAGGGACAAAGGGCAGAGATTTTACTGGGAAACGAGCTATTGTAAGCAGTAGCCAAAGAACTTGACTCAAAATAGTAATTGTACAATAAGAATATTATTTATTCTTAGATTATATTCAAAGGATCAATCTAAAAATAGCAAACTTTTCTGAAAATAGTTTTGATAAGATTGAGAAAAATACCAATTGCACCTATTATAGAGGAATATTGTCAAGGCTGAAGATTAGAGCATATTACAGGAGATAAAAGTCAGAGTTGTAGAGGGAGGCTGGGGAAAAGACATTAAACCATCTCTTGGTGCTGGGCAGAAAATCCCATGATTCATCTTGACACCCCAGTTTTTATCAAGATAATTGGCATAAGGAGGAGGAGTTTTGTACATGTTTTTTCCATCAAAGGGACACTGAACACTTAAAGAAGAGGAAAGAGAGGAGAATGATAGCTCAAAGAAGATAGAGGAAGACATAGACAGAAGAGAAAGAGGAAAAGGAGGAAAGGGAGGAGAAAACAGAAAAAATGGAAGGGCCAAAAAAGAGAGAAATGGCCATGACCAATTGGCCCTCAAGTTGAGATCATCCTGACTATTTATGTGACTCCTTGGAGTTCAAGAATATTTTTACCCTCTTGGAGAGTTACTTTAATTGTTGGTTCTTGCTCTATAAAACTGGGTAGTTTTTATTTTATTTTTGTTTTTGTTTTTACATCAGAGCTGCTTTCTTGAAGTGATTTCACAGTCTGACTTAGCTTTTTAAAAAATTTAATCATTTATATTTTGTTTGGAAGGCAGAGAGAAAGAAACAGAAAGACAGAGATCTATAGATCTATCTGCTGGTTTACTTCCCAAATGCCTACAACAGTTGAGATTAGGCTAGGCGAAAGTCAAGAGCCTGGAACTCCATCAAGATCTCCTGTGTGTGTGGCAGGGACCCAAGTACTTGAACCATCTCCTACTGCCTACCAGAGTATGTATTAGCTGGTAGCTAGAATAGAAAGTGGAGTCCAGACTTGAGCCCAGGCACTCTGATGCAGGATGTGGGTCTCCCAAGCAGCATTATAATTGCTGCACTAAATGCCCACCCCTTGCTTTAACATCTTAACAGAGATTGTACACAGGTGGTTACATCTTTTTAGGCACAAACGAAAGATCCCTTTGTCCTATAGACATTGCCATCAAAAACAAACCCCTGGGTATGGTTCCCCTAACGAGTTCTTCCTGTGCTTTGGGAACAGTTGTTTAGCAGATGGGAAGATATGTTCAGGCACCCTGGCTCTCTTGCCTGATTCAGATACCATTCAGAAACTATCACTTTGTAGCTCTGTCATCTCTACTGCAGGGGATAAAATGTCCCAAGCTTTGGACTATAAATCACAGAGATGAGCAGTGCAGAATGGACCAGAGAGAAGAGAGCAAGGACAGAGGCCACCCTGAAGATTACTGTGACCCAACTGCCTTCTGGTATGAGGCTCCTTTGTTTCAGTCAGTGTTGCCTTCTGGGCAAGAATGGGCCAATAAAAGACAAACCATCTGTGCATGTGTTTCTCAGATGTCCGTGAAAATCTCCATCATTGTTACCTTCTGGAAAGCTCAGAATGTTGTCATTGTTCTCAATCCTTTTGCAAATTTAATAAGGAATTCAGTGTTTAAGCTTCAGCTACCCTTGTGGAATAACAATACAAAGCGGATAATCCATGTAAACCCACCATAGGAGTATATAATTATTTATCTCCTTGTACTTTTAAGTAGAGAGAAGGAGGTGGAAGAGAGGTCAGCATGGGGGCTAGGAGGGAATGCCTCCTAGCACACCAGCCTATTGACCTTTGGCAGCCAGCGCCTGACTACACCCAACCCTAGTCACTAAAATCATTCTATTAGTAACTGGGGCACTGCACAAGGTCTAGGGGATCAGTCAGCACTGGTCCTTACTTTCCAGGATCATAAGCTTTATAGTGGAGATAGAGAAACAAAAAGTTACAATGAACAGGAGATGCCAAAAATAAGGATGAACACAGGGAGACTGGCAGTATATCTGGAGGTTGTAGAAGAGGCAAGTGGTCAGAGAATGCTTCTTAGAGGAGCTTTCAATGCTGTATCTTGGGCATGCATTTTTATTTCTCATGTCCCTTATTGCAGAGTGTAGAAAAATGAGTATAGAAAATGACAAGGAAATAACTATTATCCATCTTAAATTAACCTAGCACCCTCCATCAGCCCAGGTGTCCTATGGTAAATATGAGGTCTTTCATGATCTCCCTGTGAATGGGTAAGGTTTACAGTCCATACTACTGGGGGGAAGAATGGTATTAAGTGATTTTTGTAAAAGGAAACATTCTTTGAAACTGGATCACCAGCTTCAATCTGGAATGACTGGGACTCTGTCAAAGGCAAATTTTCAACTGGAAAGACAGCTGAAGTGTACAGGACCTGCAGCGGGAGCTGCCCCTGCAGCAATAATTGGATAGTAGCTCTGCATCCCTGGTGCCACCAGGAACTTCCTGAACCCAAGGGCTTGGTCAGGGTGGCAACCCATGCTGTAATATCCAAAAGTCTTGGCACCCCATTAGAATAAGGTCACTCAACACACTCCCACTCCCCTACTCACAATCCTTAACCATCTGTACTGGACCAGACTCTGTTAGTAATTCTTTCTATTTTTTTACTGGTCCCAATGCTACCATTTTGAAAATGCTTTGTTTTCAATAAACACCCAAATGGAACATGGAACATAACCAAAACAGAAAACAAGTTGAAAAAAAAAGGTCTGAAAATATTTGACATAAATATCACTAAAATATAGCAGAGACAAATCCTAATGCAAGGGACATGGAATAAGTCAGATTTTTTCCTAGAAATTATTTAGCATCATTATAAACCAGATAAATGAGGACAAGACCAGCCATTTTGGCCAAACCTTGTACAAGAAACTATTGCCTGCTTCCTTACTGGGTGAAAGTACATATGCTCTCTTCCAAGGGACACACTACTCAGGACTTAGAAACATTGGGCATTAATCCTTCATTCTGGTTCATCCTGACACGTGGAAATGCTGACACAATATGCTAATATCACTGTGTACTAATGGCGACCATTCATAGGTGGTAGATTTTAAGGATATGCATTCATTCTGCCTCTTCTTATCTGTTTAAAGAAGGACGGTTTTTTCCATCTGCTTACATCATTTCTTTATTTTGAATTAAGCTTCATTTCCCTCAAATTTATTTAAAAAGAGGTGACCTTAAAAATTCTGAGTTTGGAGGGTGAACATGAAAACAAAGACCCCAAAGTGAAATCTCTGAAAAAGAGAACCATTAGATGGGTTATGACTGGACACACACATCATGGGGTCTAAGTTTATGAACACAAAATGTGTAACAGAGAAAATTTAAATAGCTAATAAACATTTTAAGACATTCAACCTCATTAATTATCAAGGGAAATGTCTATTTTAACAACAATGAGATAGCATTTAATAACCAACAAGACTGAAAAAGTTTAAAATTTGAAAAAGAGCAAATGTTATCTGGGATGGGTTATATATTACAATGATAAAGTCATTGCTTGGACACTTGCTTCCCATGTCAGAGTACCTGAACTAGAGACTCAGTTACTCTGCTCTGACTGAGCTTCTTGCTAATGGGCATCCTGGAAGGTAGCACATGATGGCTTAAGTGACTTGATTCCTGTCATCCACATGGGAGACCCACACTTAGTTCTTGGCTTCTACCTGACTCTGGCCATTGCTGACTTCTAAGGAGTGAAACATGGGAAGATTCTCTCTTTCTCTCTCTCCCTCTCTCTCTCTCCCTCTCTCTCTCCCTCTCTCTCTCTCTCTCTCTCTATATATATATACACATGTACATATATAAAACATATATCCATTTCAAATAAAATTAAAATACATGCAATTCTTAAAAGAGCAAATGCTGTCAAGTGTAAAAGAAATCAGGGAAATGAAAAAAATTTTAGTTGGGATGTCAGAAAGTGTCATTCCTTTGGAAAACCATTTGTCAATGTCTTTTATGATTGACTATGGTCACCTTCCATAGATCCATACCTAGGAAAGTCTTTCACATTGACTCAGGACAGATGTTCAAGGATACCCTCAACAGAACTGTTAATAATACCCCTCGAAATTGGGATAAAGATGCAAATTGTATATAATATGGTAGATGAAAGTAAAAATCTATGTGAAGCAACATGATAATTGGCAAAAATATAGAATCATAGAAAAGATGACCATGTATTATATCTAGACAGACAAATGTGGATAAAACTATTTTAAAAACTAACATGTATGAGGCTGATTTATATCAGCTTCAGAAAATACGAAATGAGATACGAAATGAGTGAGAGGAAGGAGAGTCAGAGAGAGACAAGAGGAAAGAGAGATAAAGACAGTGAGAAGTGATAGTAACTGGGTAGTGTGTTATATATGAAAATGTACTTACCAAAATGGATATTTAGCAAAGTGTTTATGTCTTTTCTATCTACACAGTGAGTATACAGGTATTAATGTTGTTTTCTCTGCTATTCTGTATATTTCAATTAAAAATATAAGAAATGTGGGGCCAGTGCTGTGGCATAGCAGGTAAAGCCACCGCCTGCAGTGCCGGCATCCCATATGGGCATATGGGGCACTAGTTCAAGTCCCGGCTGCTCTACTTCCCATCCAGCTCTCTGCTATGGCCCGGGAAAGCAGTAGAAGATGGCCCAAGTCCTTGAGCCCCTGCACCTACATGGAAGACCTGGAAGAAGCTCCTGGCTCCTGGCTGTGGATCAGCACAGCTCCAGCCATTGCAGCCAATTGGGGAGTGAACCAGCAGATGAAAGACCTTTCTCTCTCTCTCTCTGCCTCTCCTTCTCTGTGTAATTCTGACTTAAATAAATCTTTTTTAAAAAATATAAGAAATGCATTAAAAAGAAGCATTATCATAAGATCTTATATAGTCAGTGGCTACAAAAAAGAATGTGCACTAAAAAAAAAAAGACTATAGACCAAAATATTAGTAATGATTGTCTAATTGTCTATTCTACAATTATACTTTTGTTTGAATTTTTTCCATGATTGGGGATTACTTTTGCAATCAGAATAACCATCCAAAATGTTGAAAGGAGTGAAGGAGCTAAAGAAAAATGGAAAAAAAAAACCTTACATTTTTCATACTAGAAGAAAGAAAGAAAGAAAGAAAGAGAGAAAGAAAGAGAGAGAGAGAAAGAGAGAGAGAAAGAAAGAGAAAGAAAGAAAGAAAGAAAGAAAGAAAGAAAGAAAGAGAAAGAAAGAAAGAAAGAAAGAAAGAAAGAAAGAAAGAAAGAAAGAAAGAAAGAAAGAAAGAAAGAAAGAAAGAAAGAAAGAAAGAAAGAGAGAGAGGAAGGAAGGAAGGAGAAAGGCAGTAACAAAACTACCCATTGAGCCCCACCCCCTTGGTGTCATCTTTTAAAAAGTGAGACAGAGAAGGAGAAAAAGTACTGCATTTATGTCCTTAGATGCCAATAACTCAGCCCCAATTGTGCAATTATGCAACACCAGCTGCCATTTCTGAACATTCACAAAGAGCTAAAAACGGTTCATTATATTCCTCTGAAATCTGCTCCTCCGCCTGTATTTTCTGTCTGGATGAATGTTGCCACTAAGCTTGCCAAGTCCAACCAGTTGTACCACCCTGATAACTTTGTAAGTCCCCACTTTCTCATCCCAATGCCACCACATTAATTGAAGTTATCTCATCAATTGATCTTTCCTGTGTTAGGACTTAAATCTAGGAATCTATCTAGCAAATAGCACTCAGTGCAATCAACTTGAAGCACATTTGATCATACAATTCTCTTCCACAGTTAGCCATCTCTACAAAATGTGCCAATGTTTCTTATGATCAACAAGACAAAATGTCAATCTGTAGTATGGCTTCTAAAGCCAGATCCCTCTAGGAGCTACCACTGGCTACCTCATCAAGCTGGCTTCTTTCCATGTGCACATAAGTCCTATAACCTCTCTGAAGCTATCTATAGTTCCCTGGTCTTTGCTTTGTTTTGTTTATGTTGCTTCCTCTGTCTAAAATGCCCTGCCCTTGTCCACCTGTAGAAGAGTACATCTACTGTACCTATAAGCACAAGTTCAGCTCTTCCTTTACAAAAATGTTCCTGGTTCTCATCTACATGACTCAACACACACACACACACACACACACACACAGCTATTTTGTCATGTGTCCTGCATTTTTCATAATACATTGTTCCTTATTTTAGATTCTTATTTTATTCATCAGGTGCCTCTGTATATACCATATAAAAACTATGTTAGTCCATTTGTCATTACTAAAATGAAATACCTAAGATAGCCTAACTTTTTAAAGAAAACAGGTTTACTTTGTCTCAAGGTTCTGAAAGTACAATGTCTGGGGGTTGCATCTGATGTTGGACTTCCTGTTGACAGGGCACTAAAGTGACAGAGCACAACATGGCAAGGGACAGGAATGCATGTGTGTGTCTCTTTCGGTGGCTCTCTCCCTCTGCTTACAAAGCAACCAGGATTCAATTGTGGGGATCTAACGTTATAACTATCTATCACCTCCATAAGTCCTCACCTGTAAACACTATAGTTAGTTTCCACTCTATTCATTTCAACACATGAAGCCTTGAGAGAGCTCAAACTATATCCAAAATATAGAACTTGATTTTAAAATTATTTGTTTTTTAGATTACTCCTATATTTCTCAAATTACTTTCATTTTTTACAAGGATCAATTTGTTTTTCTCGAATTATTTCATTCAATTTTTGGTTTTCAAAATGTATGATAATTTGATTTATTTTTCATTTTCTAAAGTATTTTTAAGTCCCTTATTTGATAACAATGTTTCCTTCCTTTCCCTTTGCTTAGTAGGTTTATTAATTTGTACATCTTCACTTTTACTTCAGGGAAATATAGAGAATCAATGTTCAGTCTACCATCTGGGGTCAGAAGGTAAGTTAACCAATTTGGAATCCACTGAGAAGATTGTATAGTAATAAAAATTAAACAAATCAAAAAATAGAAACTTTTCAAGAACCAAAATACCTAAAAATATAAAGAATACAATTAAGCAATAATTATTTAATAAATGGGAAGCTTACAATGTAAGCTTGTTTGAGGAAGAAACTATGTCCTCATCATTTTATATCCACAGTGTCTAGAGCAGAGCCTAACTCATAGCATGTCTCAATAAACAGCTGTTGATTTAATGCAGCATTTATAGAAGGATCTGAAGCAATCATCCTGCTTTATTTTATTCTGATCACTCCCATAATTAGAATAGGGTTCCATATTTTTAATTGGAAACATCTTCTCGCTAGAGAAAGCTTTGTGCCTGAAAGGAGGGGGAGGACTTGAAGAAGAAGCTCAGTTTGGGAGCTTGAGAAGGAAGACACAAATATGGGAAATTTAAACCATTTTTATCTGAGAAATTTTGAGCATCTTTCTTTTCCCACCAGAAATTTTCAAACAAATAATAATCAGTGTAAGCCCAATACCTTCTTCCCACCTGCTTAAAGGTCTTTAATCACAAATCCAAAAGTCATGGATCAAAGACATGGAAATTTGGCCTAAATATAAATTCAATCTACGGAATAAAACATAATCTAGGACTGGGATCTCCCAGAAAACAATAAACAAGTTTTAGGGCCCCACTGATAAAGTCTCGATTAATAACAAAAGCTTATATGTAGAATTGCTTGTTTGATACAAAATAAGACTGCATTTGTCCTAGCTGGACAGCTATTTTATGGATGGTGCTAAATGAAGGGTCCTCAGAGATTCATATGGAAAATATGAGTTTAAAAAATTGTGTGTAAAATGCAAATTTTTTGTATCAAACTTATCTTTTAACCCCATTTCTCATACACTTTTTTCAAAAATATTTATTTATTTGAAAGTCCGAGTTACAAAGAGGAAGAGTCAGAGAGAGAGAGAGAGAGAGAGAGAGAGAGAGATCTCCCATCTACTGGATCACTCCCCAGATGGCCACAATGACCAGAGCTGAGCCGGGCAGAAGCCAGAAGCCAGCAGCATCATCTAGGTCTCTCACATGGGTACAGGGGCCCAAACACTTGGGACATTCTCCGATGCCTTTCCAGGCACATTAGCAGGGAGCTGGATTGGAAGCAGAGCATCTGGGACTCGAACCAGCACCATATGGGATGTCAGCACTGCAGATGACGGCTTAACCCACTGTGCCACAGCACTAGCATCTCTTAAACAGTTTTTGAAGTCCCCTTCATATATCCATTTATTACTTTCACAGAAGAGGAAGAAGGACAAGCTTTTCTTGATATAAGAAAATATAAGAAACTGTTGTGGAGGAACAAGTTGAAATCATGAGCAAAGAAAACTCTATACTTAAGGAGTGGAGAACATAGACAAATAAACCAGCAATTACAAGAAGGTATAATACTTCTACTATGGTCCAATGACCAGGTGCTATGGGAACACAAAGATGAACATTTGCTTGGTGTGAGAAGTCAGAAAATTGTTCCCAGGGTAAGTGGCATCCTCTCTGAAACCCGTAAGATGACTACTTAGCCACTCTGCAGAACAGTTAGAGGGAAGTCATCATGAAAAGGGGAAAGATATGGCTGGCGCCGCAGCTCACTTGGCTAATCCTCCACCTGCGGCACCCACACACGGGGTTCTAGTCCTAGTTGGGGCGCCAGATTCTGTCCCGGTTGCCCCTCTTCCAGTCCAGCTCTCTGCTGTGGCCAGGGAGTGCAGTGGAGGATGGCCCAAGTGCTTGGGCCCTGCACCCACATGGGAGACCAGGAGAAGCACCTGGCTCCTGGCTTCAGATCAGCACAGTGCGCCGGCCACAGCAGCCATTGAGGGGTGAACCAACGGACAAGAAAGACCTTTCTCTCTGTCTCTTTCTCTCTCACTGTCCACTCTGCCTGTCCAAAAAAAAAAAAAAAAAAAAAAAAGGAGGGGGTGGGGAGATACTCAGAGCACAGAGAACAATTTTGTGGTCAGAGAATACAGAGCATCAAAGACTTGGTAGGAACTCAATATGGTTGGGCTAGAGGGTCTTTGAGGTAGGACAATTAAGCAAGAAAATCATAAAGGAATTTGTACTCCCACACGAGAGAGTTTGAAGTTGACTATTAAGGCAAAGAAGAAAACAATAAAAGATGCTGATATGGGACACAAGAAGATCTGATCTGCATTTTAGAAGGATCTCTCTGGCTGTGTTAAAGTATTAAGAGATGAAAATGACTCAGTGCCTGGTGCTAGGAACTTAGATAGGAGTCTGTGGCGTGAACCACGGAAAGAGGAGATTGTCTTCACACTAAAATAGTGAAGTAGAAAAGAGATAATGGAATTGATTTGAAAGACATGAGTGGCAAAATCACAAGGGGAGGAGAGGGACCTATTGCTGTATAAATTGTTTATCAGAGTCCAAGGGCTCCAAGATGTTCAGCTCTTCACAGTACCGTCTCTTTGTAGGCTCCTTCTTTCTCTACCCTATTTCTTCTACTTTACATTCCATCATTTTTGAGTCTCCTCCTTCTGAAAAGTGCCTGTTCTTGGAACATCTCTGGTCCATTCCTCACCCTCTTCCCCTCACCCAAAGGACTGCCATCCAACACTATTCTCTCTCTCACTTGCTCTCGCTCTCGCTCTTGGTTCACTCTGCCTTTAAACTAGATGGAAATTAAACATGTTTAAAAATATTTTAGGCCGGCACCGCAGCTCACTAGGCTAATCCTCCACCTAGCGGCGCCGGCACACCAGGTTCTAGTCCCGGTCGGGGCACTGGATTCTGTCCCGGTTGCCCCTCTTCCAGGCCAGCTCTCTGCGGTGGCCAGGGAGTGCAGTGGAGTATGGCCCAAGTGTTTGGGCCCTGCACCCCATGGGAGACCGGGAGAAGCACCTGGCTCCTGCCTTTGGATCAGCGTGATGCGCTGGCCTTAGCACGCCAGCCGCAGTGGCCATTGGAGGGTGAACCAACGGCAAAGGAAGACCTTTCTCTCTGTCTCTCTCTCTCACTATCCACTCTGCCTGTCAAAAAAAAATATTTTAAATATATAGGGAGGGCATTGTGGCACAATGGATCAAGCTGCCACTTGGGATGTCTACAATCTCATATTGGAGTAATGGTAATGGTTTGAGTTCCAACCATTCCACTTCCCATTCAGCTTCCTGCTAATGCATCATGGGAAATGGCAGATGATTACTCAAGTGCTGGGGTCCCTGCCACCTGTGTAGGTGACCCAGATGGAGTTTGTGGCTCCTTGATTCAGCTCAACCCACGCTGCTGCAGGCATTTGGGGGAATGAACCAGCAGACAGTACTCACTCATGCTCTCTCTCTCACTCTTTAACCCTCCTGAGTAGGTGAAAATAAATAGTTTTAAAAAATTAAATTCTCCAAGTTGCTCATCATCCTCTGTTTCTGTTTGAAGTAAGGCAAGGCCATTTTTATTTTATTGCTCCAGATACATCTACATGCTGTATTTATCTACTCAAATGATAGAAACTGTTCAGCAGTGGTTCAGTATTATGGAAATGGTGCTAGTTAAAGTTAGACCTGACTCAAAAGTGCTTGATAATTTCCAAATACTTAGTAAACCTTTTCATTTCTCTAAACCTTAACTTCCTCATCAGTAAAAGAACAAAAAATAAAGTTTTTAAAAAGTTCATATTCTGGGGCCAGCGCTATGGTGTAGCAGGTAAAGATGCTGCCTGCAGTGCTGCCATCCTATGTGGGCGCTGGTTTGAGACCCAGCTGTTCCACTTCCAATCCATCTCTCTGCTATGGCCTGGAAAAGCAGTAGAAGATGGCCCCTGTGTCTGCGTGGGAGACCTGGAGGAGGTTCCTGGCTCCTGGCTTTAGATTGGTGCAGCTCCAGGTGTTGCAGCCAATTGGGGAGTGAACCAGCGGATGGAAGATCTCTCTCTCTCTCTCTCTCTCTGCTTCTCATTCTTTCTCTGTGTAACTCTGACTTTCAAAGAAATAAATACATCTTTAAAAATTCATATTCAATTCATATCAATACAACGATGCATATGAAAGTAGGGGCTGACACATGGCAGTTCTTTAAACACATGTAAGAAGGGACTTCAAAGTTTGTTGAAAAGTGGAATTAAAAGAGAAGTTTATACTGATGCAAAAATAATCAAAATCCATATATAGCTTTCCATAATGTATGCTTTTACGTTTTCCATAAACCCTTTGAATACCCCTCATATTTATTCTTGGTTAAAAGCAAAAAATATCTAATGCAACCATTAATTTTTGCCAGTGGAGATGCTGATGCACAGAAAGAGGTAAAATTTGCCCAGTCCCACAATGGCACAGAGACAGGAGCAGGTGCCAACTTTGGGATTCTTGCTCAACACTTTCCATTACACCTTCTGGAGCGAGCCTGCAGTGTGTGTTTAAGGGGATGCAAGGCTTTCACTACAAAACCTGTGCCCCGAGGACACGCTCCCCACTACATATCTAGGCTACTGCCAGTTCTTTTCAATGTCTGTGTGGTTTTGTCTTGGATGGAAAAAGTATTTTCCAGCACCACCTGTCCTATGATCCTGTTTTGAAAGGGTGATCTGTCAGGGACATCAAACATTAAAAGCACAGGGAACATTCTGAGGTTTATAGTGTGTATATTTTTCTCACCGATTAAATCTTTACTTTTAAGCTATCAGACAAAAGGAGTAAAACTGTTCCTCATCTCCCCTGTAAGGAGAAATGCTTTTAAAACAGTTGGCATAAGGAACTAGTCTGAGTGAAAAAATAAAAATCTCAAGGAACATCAGATGAGAAAGGCAAAAGAACACATGAGTGAAAGATAAAGTTTGTTTTCTCTCAGGCTAAAATATTGTTGCTTCATGATTCTAAGCCATTATCATTAGAGCCAGATTGTAGCCAACCTTGATCAGCACAATTTAATGCTTTCCCTAGTATATCCTAATCAGGAAAACACAGGGGACATCTTGGGCTGATCTTATCAAATAACAGGAAGGGAAATTAATTAATCAAAAATACTTTTTTTCTAGATGGCAGAATAACTATGTGTGTATAAGGGTCTTGAGGGGTGAGCATTTGGTCTAATGATTTAAGATACTAGTTAATACACCTATGTACCACATTATAGTGCCTGAGATCTATACCCAATTCTGGCTCCTGACTCCAACTTTTTACTAATGCAGATTCTGGGAGGCAACAGTGATGGCACAAGTAATTGGGATGCAACAGCTTAAAGCACTTGGACTGCCTTCATTTATGTTCTTATAAGTCTGATAGTTGAATCCCCTTTGTCTACCTAGTAACTTTCACCTTAATCTGAAAGAGAGCCCAAATGCTGCATCTCAGTGACACTTACATAGGTAATCCTCAAACACTTAGCTGGGTCTTTCTCTTTATTGTCATACTACAGTTAATAGACTGTTATTATATCAATTATCCTATTACCTTAAGATTACTTTTAATTAATTCATTCACTTATTATTTGAGAGGCAAGAGAGAAACAGAGATATAGACAGAGAGCTCCTATCTGTCAGTTCACTCAGTTTACTCTGCAACAGCCAGAGCTGGGCCAAAGCTGAAGGTGGGACCTGGGAACTCAATCCAGGCCTCCCATGTGGGTGGCAGGAACATTATATATTATTTTTTAAAGACTTATTTATTTTATTTGAAAGGCAAAGTTACAGAAAGGCAGAGGCAGAGAGATAGAGAGAGAGAGAAAGAGAAGTCTTCCATCTGCTGATTCACTCCCCAGACAGCCGCGATGGCCAGAGCTCACTAATCTGAAGCCAGGAGCCAGGAGCTTCCTCTGTGCCTCCCACAGGGATGCAGGGGACCAAAGACTTGGGCCATCTTTCACTGCTTTCCCAGGCCATAGCAGAGAGCTGGACCGGAAGTGGAGCAGCCAAGTCTCGAACCAGCGCCCACATGGGATACCATCACTGCAGGCGGCAGCTTTACCCATTATGCCACAGCGCCAGCCCCAAGAACATTATTAGTTGAAACATTACCACTACCTTGGAGGGTCTGAATTAGCAGGAAGCAAGAATTGAGTGCCACAGCTAGGCATCAATATGGGACACAGGTATCTTAACAAGTATCTTAACTGTTAGGCTAAATGTCCTCCTCTAAGGTACTATTTGATAGATCAGACTGTATCTCCCTTGTATCACCAGTTCCTAATATGATGTCTGACACATTGGGATGCAAATGTTTGTGAATCAAGCTAAATTATCTATAGAAAACATAGTTTAACATTTGGTTAAAAGGCTACTTGGGACCCTCACATCGAATCTCAGAGTTCCTGGGTTGGAGTCCTAGCTCAGTTTCCAATCCAGCTTCTCACTAATGCACACTCTTGGAGGCAGCAGGTGATGGCTCAAGTGCTTGTGTACTCACCACCCATGTGGGAAATCCAAGTTGAGTTCCAGGCTCCTGGCTTCAGCCTGGCTCAAACCCATCTGTTGCAGGCATTTGGGTAGTGAAACAAACCTATGCTTCTCTCTCTCTCTCTCTCTCTCTCTCTCTCTTTCTCTCTCTCCATACATATATGTATATCTTTGCCTTTCAGATAATAAATAAATAAATATTTAAATAAATATATTAGTTGATTATATTTATTTAATATATTAAATATATTAGTTAAATATATAAATAAATATAAATAATAAATAAATAAAAGCTGAAATCTCTATTTACTAAAGAAGATAAATGGTGTAATGCAAAGTCAGTAGTGGAGAGGGAAGTGTTTGTTTTTTATTGGAAGCTGTAAGACCTTTTTCTTGGAGCATATAAGGGGATACAGAGAGGGCAGGAAACAGTTCTATTTAAACAATGAGTCAACATTCAAGGGCAAGGGTGACAAGTGAATAGAGTGGAATAGTGTATGCTTTATATGACTGTGAGATGTGATTAAACCATAAGAATAATTATTATCATTGTAATTATTGCTGATCTGTTGGACCCCTTTAACATCTTCAGCTCTGTAGCCAAAACTTCCAATATTTGAAAGTGTGCCTATGAGGCAGGGAAATGGTGAGCTAGAATTGAAAACTACAGGTTTTAACTAGGAAAGCCTGGATTTAAACCCCAGCTCTGAACTCACCACCTCCGTTGACCACTGGCAAGTCACCTTATCTCGAGGCTCTTCAGATTACTCTGCATTAAGATGGTTCAGGACGCACTTCAGAAGGTGTGAAAATTCAACAAGGTGAAAATAGGACCTGCTTTACAGAAAGTCCTTTCTAAATGTTGTCTACTGTTATTTTGATATTGTTGATATCAAAATATGGCTCATGGTGAGACTAAAGCACCAACTTCATATTACCAACTTTCCTAGTTCCTGCTGTGACCTGCTACAGTCAAAAGTTTAACTTGTGGGGATGGCATTGTGGCCCAACAAGTTAAGTCACCACCTGCTGTGAGGCATCCTATCTGACTGCCGGTTCAAGTCCTGGCTGCTCCACTTCCAATCCTGCTTCCAGCTATTTTACCTGGGAAAGCTTTGGAGATGGCCTAAGTACTTGAGCCCCTATAAGCCATATAGGAGTTTTAGTCTCCTGGCTTCAGCTGGCCCAGCCCTGGCCATTGAAACCATTTGGGTAGTGAACCAGCAGATGAAAGATTACTTTTTCTCTCTAACACTGTGTCTTTCAAACAAATAAAATAAATATTTAAAAAATTTTAATTTGAATGATTCTAGTTGCGATGTTTCTTCAAAAATCCACTACTATGTGATTCAAAAAATAAATAAAGAAAGAAAGAATAGAAACCCAAACACAGCTGAGTTATTTTTTGTCTCTGTAGTCCTTTATTATTATTGTCATTGCCCTGGATTGAATGGGAAATACTCATTGGCTGGAAAAATTTAAAATGAAGTATCTATACTAACAGATGTCCCTACAGAGATATGATGTGATTAGAAAAATAAAATGATTATTGTAAAATTTGCTTGGATAGTAAAATTAAGTTTACCAAAAGTTAGGGTGAGGAAATCTGGTGAGACTTGCAAAATACCGCTGAGGAAGGAGATAGATCAATTCTCAGAGGAACAAAATGGCAACAATTCTATGACAAGTACTTAAAAATTGAGAGTAAATTAGGGCAAGGTTCAGGTGGATAAAACAAACTCAGGATATACAAGGATACAAGAGGGCATTAGCTTTGATCTGACCAAAGCCTAATAAGATAATGGTAGGAGATGTCTACATATGTGGGTAGAATTCTGTGGCACATCCAGATACTGCTTCAGCAATCAGACACCTGTGTGATTAGACTCTCAGGAAGTAAATAGTAATAATCATGACTCACGACAGAATTGTTTTCATCCAGTCAGCAGAGTTTGACAGTTGCATATGGCAGGTATTAACACCTGCCTCCTGGGGATACTGGGATAATTAATGTTTTGATCTGTAGGAAACGGGAAGCAAATATCAGGGTGAGGTGTCATGTTTATCAGACAAAACTGTTATTCATCTTCATTGTAATCAAGGGCACATCAGGCCTACAGGCTCCTTGTAACATACTTACTTTAAGAGGGAATGCTATTCCTTAGCCAAATGAAAGCTTTCAGATCTTACGATTGTTCTCTAAACTCAACCTGAAAGCAGTATTTTCCAAAATAACTAATCCTTCCTAAACATACTGAAGTCTGGTTTGGCACTGAGCATCTATCATCTCCTTATTTTCATTTTTCAAAGATTTTTCCTTGATAAAGCCAAGCAACATACTCTTCCATATTTTGTTTATTTTCATTTTATTGCAAAGACAGAGGAAAATTGAGACAGACAAAGATCTTTCATTTACTGGTTCACTCCCCACATGTCTGCAACAGCTTGGTCTGGGCCAAACCAAAGCCAGGAGCCTCATTTCTGGGTCTCCCTTGTAGGTAGCAGGAAGCCAATCACTTGTTGCTTGTAAGGGTGCATTTAGCAGGAAGCTAGAATTGGAAGTGAAATCAGGACTCAAACAGAGGCAATCTGATATGGGATGCAGGCGTCTCAAGCAGCGCCTAAACCATTGGGTCAATCACATGACCCATGACCTCCTTGTTACTGAATTCATACATTTTTTAAGATTTATTTATATATTTATTTATTTGAAAAGGAGAGAGACAGAGACAGAGAGACAGAAAGAGAGAGAGACAGAGAGATCTTCCATCTGCTAATTTATTCCTCAAATGGCTACAACAACTGGGGCTGGGTCAGGAAGAAAAGCCAGGAGCCAGGAACGCCATCCAGATCTACCATATGGGTGGCAGGGGTTCAAGTATTTAAGCCCTCATCTGTTCCTTTCCTAGGTACATTAGCAAGAAGCTAAATTCACTTCAGTTGGAAGTGGAGCAGTCAGTACTCCAACCTAGTGTCTCAGCAGCAGCTTGACCTGTTGCATTGCAATGTTGTCCCAACCCAATTGTACGTTTTTATATTTGAAAAGTTCTTTAAAACAACACCTAAAAAGCAAGTAAGCCAAAATAACTACTGCCATCCCCAACAATAGAAATATTGACCAGGGAAGCTGTGTGCACTCCTCCACTGGCAAGTGATGAGTTACAACAGATGAGAAATCACTGAGCCTAAAGCTTATTTTGCTGTTTGATGCAGAGTCCAGGTCTCCCCGTTGGAGAGCGTCTCAGCATTTACCAAATCTGAACAAAGCAGTGCACAATTGTAACAGCTCCTCCAGATAACTCAGGAAGGAATTTTCCTGTAATCCTGGATTACTTAATAAACTTACAACTTTATGTTTGTTACCAAACTGGGTCACTGAGATACATTTGGTTAGACTGAGGGAAAAGAATAAGAGTGACTGGGAATTTTGCTCATGTGAAAATGTTGCATTTCAGTTTAATTATTTATTAATTCTTCCATATCTTCATTTATGGAGAGACAGAGAAAGAGGGTGAGAGAGTTTTTCACTAAGCACACAGGTTAAGTTAAAAAATGTTCTGTACGCTTCATTTTGGACAAGTCTCACCACAGAAGCATTTAAATTTTCCTCCTGGCTATCCTTTTGATGCCAGAGGAGGCTCTTTCTGTGAGTGCAACCTGGAATTTCAATTACTGATTCTTCCTCAGGAATCTGAAGCCCCCCACATGGGCCCTGCTGCAGAGGCCCACAGAACACAGGGTACCAACCAGGGTTCCAGGTATTGCACAACGACAGTGCCAACCAATAAGAAAGAAAACAGCCTGTTTTTCCTCTTCCGCCTGTATCCCATCAAAACCCAGGAAGACCTGAACAAGCAGAACAAGGCCACTGGCAAATGACTCAATGGAATCTCGAATGTTTGCTAAGGTCTTCTGCAGCCTCCCAGATCAAACAGGCTGAAGTCAGGGCCCTCCTCCCACTGCGGGCCTGACTCATGCAGAGAGGCCTTAAGGCATGTTGCCTCGGAAGTCTAGTATCAGGAGACTCCTGACCTAGATTTGGGAGACATTTGTACGGTGGTGGTGATGGTATTTGCTTTTCAGTCTTAAGGGGTTTCTTTCTTTGCTTGTTTATGGTTGTAAAGTAAGTACTCAATATTAAATGTAGAAGGAGCAGAAAATACAACAGGAAGAAAAATATCACTATACTACTATTCAGAAGCCATTGTTTTTGAACCATACTGTCTTTTCTTTTAGACCAGGGTGTCTCAACTTCGACACAACTGGTATCTTGGGGTGTCTGATTTCATGGTGCAGGGGGCTGTCTTTGCCATTGTAGGCTGTTGAGTCTCACCCCTGGCCTCCACTGTGCAGCTACCAGGAGCACTTCAGCCTCCATCTTCCACTTGATAACCAAAATAAATGCAGGCATTGCCAAGTGTCCCCTGAGAGGTAAAGTTGTTCAAACTGAAAGCCACTGTTTTTGAGAGGATGTTTTTGGCAAGCAGGAGGATCAGTTTGAAATTCTTGGAGGGGAAATTTTTAGGACTTTCCTTAGAGAGAATTCTGTTCAAGCTAGAAGTTCATCCAGCAGAGAGTGGACAGATCCGCCTCACTTCTGAACTGCTGATGTGCTGATCTCTGTGTAACTCTTGGAATTCGTACATGAGAGTCACATATGTAGGACCTCGTCACAACTGCCTGTCTCTGGCTTGAGAATTTCAACTCAGTATCATTCCCGATATGAGGTGTGATTCTGCTCTGCTCTTCATTCCTGTCCTTAAGTAATAATGACTGACTGCACAGGTGATGACAGATTCTCTTTTACTAAAAAGGAAATCTGGTTTCTAATTTACATTCCTTCTGCTTAAGAAAACTCAGGAAATTCCCAGAGTTTTTATGTTTCTTCTCTTCTGCTTCTGGTTAGTTTTCTAGCTCCACTGAATAACACAGTGACTGAGATTATTTTTTTTTTCACTATTTGTTCTGATTCATTATCTAAATAACAGTCCTGGGGGCCAGCATTGGGGCCTCTAGTGGGTAAAGCCACTGCCTACAATATCAGCATCCCATATGGGCACTGGATTGAGTCCCAACTGCTATCTATGAAAGGCCTGAAAGTCCCAGCTGCTCCCTGCCAATGGTCTGGGAAAAGCAGTGCAAGCTGGCCCAAGTTCTTGGGCCCTTGCTACCTTCATGGGAGACTTGAAAGAAGCTCCTGGCTCCTGGCTTTGGCCTAGCACTGACCTGGGTATTCGCAGGCATCTCAGGAATGAGCCAAGAGCTGGAAGATCCTCCCTCTTTCTCCCTCTCTCTCAACTCTGAGTTTCAAACAATAGGAAAAATTTTTTAAAAAAAATCAGTCCTAAATTTCTCCTCATTGACTCTCCTCAAAAGCCCTTGATTCTATTTAAATTCAAACCCCAGCATCTTTCACCTGGTCTAAGGAAATGGTCTCTTTGCTCTGCTCTCCTGCTACTATACAATCCAAATCCTTTCTTCACAGAGTTCTTACCTTTTTTAAATGTAAAACAGACCATGCCACTCCTCTACTTAAAATCCGCCCCCCCATGAATTTCCATTGCACTCCTCTCCAGGACCTACAAGACCTTTTATCTTGAAAGGTACCCACCCCCTCATTCCAATCTCTGCTATCTCATGGTGTTTGCACCTGCCATTTCTTCTCCTGGGATATTTTTTCCTCTATGTTCCTGTGATTGACTCCTTCTTATCATTTAGGTCTTATCTCAATAATCATCACTCCAGGGAGGGTTCCATCCTCCTGCCAGTACCAGAATCACTCTGGATTGTATTACCCAGCCTCAAGGCCTTCAAAGTATTTACTGTTTTCTCCCACTAAAAAATCAGGTCTATTTGTTTACTGCTCACTGCCTATCCCCATCCTCTTCCAGAACAAGCCTGTTTTTCTGGTGGTTACAACCCTTTCCCCCAGAAATAATACTCAGCAGATAGCCCTCTCAAAAACATTTTTGAATGAATGAAAATCTTACAGAACATCTTTGCAAATAGAATTTAGGATTCTTGGTATCTTTCCCAAACAGCCATCAATCCATCAATCACCCTTTCTATTTGAGTCCACTGTCCATGTTATCTTCATTTTATTACATAGTTATACCCAAAATACAAAACATTCACTTGGTGACTTTAATTTAACAGTCCATACCCTTTCTGGCTCTGAGTAATTTAGAGGACCTAAAATTTGGCAGTTTTATAAGCTGTTACTAACAGTGCTTCTTTTTCTTAAAGCTTAGTCATGGATTTATTTACCTAAATAACATCATCTAAGGCTCAAGTCCAAAGCCAAAAGGATTCAAAGTGTTACAGGAAAATGATGGCAGAGAAATTATTGTTACCTCAGTTCTTTGTCTCACATGGAAGAAGAATTTCCAAGCGGACAGCAGAGAGATTTAAAAGGATTTATTAGAGTCAAAGACCTCCAGCCAGAGCGGCATGGAGGGGGGCTTCCAAGAGAAGAAAAACCCAAAGGGGATGGTGGTAGTGGGGTTTTTAAGTACAATTTCGAAGGAAAAAAAAATTGACAGATTGGTATTCAGTTACCAGGCAGGGACAAAACCCATCAAAACATCTGATTTACAATTCCCATCCTGTCTGGTCTACTCAAAACAAAAACCCATCCAGAAGGCTGGGATAGGTAACTTGTTGTTACAATAAGCTGTGAGCTCAGGAAGAGTTCCCTTGCTATTCTCATGATAAATTTGGAGATTCTGAAGGAAGAAGGGCTGCCTGTTTGTTCCTGCTAAAGAAAATGTTGTTTGAGGAAGGAAGCAAATATTTTTCACCCCAAATTCCATTGGGACCACCCTGACAACCTACTAACCCATCTGACTCCTCACAAAAGAAGTAGATTTACTAAGAGGAGTCCATATGTGTGCATAGGATGGCTACTACCAAGCATGTCCCCTTGAAGTTATGAGAATGAAGTAATCTCTATGAGTATTTTAATTTTAATAAGAAACATTCAAGGGGCAGGGCAAGATGGTGGTATAGCAACAGGATGTTCCGAGTCATGCAGGGAAAATGGATAATCGATGAGTAGAGAGGATACAAGCAGGTGGCAGAATCATGAAACATTTGCATGGAGTGACCCAAGAGTCCACCAGAGATTTCTCAGGTCCATGCCAGGGGAATTAGAGAGGTACCCAAAGTTCAGAGAAGGAACGGGAAGGAGATTCCAGTGAGAAGACAGGTGCCGCTCCCTCGGTGAACCAGGTGAGAGGTTGCGAGCCCACAGAGATGCAGACATGGATGAGTGGGGAAATATGGGGAACAGCACTCGGAGCTCTAAGTGGAAAGAAGGAGAAACTCTGGGGGACAGGCAGAGAGGTTGAACACACCACAATCCCTCGCTGTCTTCCCTTCCCCCCAACCAGAGATGCAGCTGGTGAGGAAAGGCCATAGTGATTGTTTACATTTTCAAGTATAAGCAGTTGGCTGCTGCTTTTGCCTCCTGTGCACAAACCCTTCAACTGCAGGGACCACCTTACAACATACTGCACCCAGGGACAAGGATCACAATTCAGAATGACTTGCAAAAAAATAAAACTGAACAACGAAAGCTCAAGCTCTTTTTGCAAACAAAGGAACAGGGATTCCAGCCCGAGTAGGCAGGGCTTAGTATACCAAAGCCCTGGTACCCACCTCCATAAGGCTGAAGAAATAAACAAAGCTCCAGAAGAAGGAGCTGCTGGCTTCCAGTGGCAATGGGTACAGACACATAGCAGCCCATAGCAGAGAGGAATCAATTTTAAAATAAAACCATCCAGAAACCAAACAGAAATGCCAAAGAACAAAGGAAAAATCCTGAAGAATAAGAAAGAATCTATGAACTCACCAATGGAGCAATCTAAATCTTCAATAATGGAGGCTGAGGAAGAAGAATTTGAAACCATGTCAGAAAAGGAATTCAGAAAATTAATAATCAGATTACTTAGAAGCAATCAGAAACAGATTCAAGAGCTGAATGAAAAGCACTCCCAAGAAACTGAGATTCTAAAGAGAACCCAAAATGAAATACTGAAATAAAAAATTCAATTCTCCAGATAAAAAATGCTGTGGAATCTCTCAGAAGTTGAACAGATGAAATAGAAGAGCAAATACCAGAAATAGAAGACAAACTTCCAGAAATAATGCAGTCAGACCAAACACAAGAAATTAGAAAATTAAAAATCACAGTTGAAGATTTACAAGATTCTAGCAAGCAATCCCACGTACAGGTCATAGGTATGGAAAGAGAGAACAGATTAGAAGGCCTTCATGAAATTATATCAGAAAACTTCCACAATAGGCAGATGGAAAGAGACATCCAAGTACAAAAAATACACAGAACTCCCAACAGACACGAATTCACCAGGACACATTGTGGCAACACTCAGCTCAGTGAAACACAAAGAACAGATCTTAAAATGTGCCATAGAAAAAGGAAAAATCACATTCAGAGGTAATCCAATTAGACTCAACCTGGACTTCTCATCACAAACCCTACAGGAAAGGAGACAACGGCAAGATATATACCAAGTCCTAAGAGCAAAAAAACTGTCAACCCAGAATACTGTAGCAAAACTCATTTATGAATGAAGAAGAAATAAGGATTTTCCACAACAAACAGAAATTGAAAGAATTTGTATCTTCGTGCCCAGCCCTACAACACTGGCTCAGAAACAAAGAAACAGGAATTTCAGTACAAAAGAAGATGAACATAGAAAGTGACCCAGCAAAAGTAGAAACAAAATCCAAAATACAAAAACAGGTCTACTTAAGCAAACATGACAGGGAAAAGATAGTATTTAACAACAGTCACACTGAAAGTAAATGGTCTCAACTCCCCAGTTAAAAGACACAGACTAACTGAATGGATTAAAAAAGAAAGCCGGTCTATCTGCTGAACCTTACCAACAAAGACATGCAGACTGAAAGTGAAAGGATGGAAAAAAATATTCCACGCTAACAGAAACCAAAGAGAGCTGGTGTAGCCATTCTAATATCAGACAAAATAGACTTTGACACAAAAACTATTAAAAGAGACAAAGAAGGACACTATATAATGATTAAAGGATCAGTTCAACACAAAGATGTGACTATTATAAATGTATATGCACCTAATTACAGGGCACCTGGCTATTTAAAAGAATTATTAAGGAATTTAAAAGGAGATATAGATTCAAATACAGTAGTAGCAGGGGACTTCAATACCGTACTTTCAACAATGGACAGATCAACCAGACAGAAAATCAACAAGGAAACAGAGCTAATTGACATTATAGACCAAATAGACCTAGCAGATAGCTACAGAGCCTTCCACTGCACGGCCACAGAGTACACATATTTCTCCCAATGCATGGAACTTTCTCTAGGATTGACTACATGCTAGGCCATAAAGGGAGTCTCAGCAAATTCAAAGAAATCAAAATCATACCATGCATGTTCCTAGATCACAAAGCAATGGAGCTGGAAATCAACTCAAGAATCTCTAAATCATATGCAAACACATGGAGAATGAGCAACACATTCCTGAATGAGCAGTGGGTCATAGGAGAAATCAAAAGACAAATTAAAAAATTTCTGGAAAAAAAATGAAAATGATAATACAACTTACCAAAATTTGTGGGATTCAGCAAAAGCAGTGTTAAGAGTAAAGTTTATAGCAATTGGTGCTTACGTCAAGAAACTGGAGGGGCCAACACTTGGCATAGTGGGTAAAGCCACCGCCTGCAGTGCTGGCATCCCGTATGGGCACTGGTTTGAGTCCTGGCTGCTCTACTTCTGATACAGCTCTCTGCTATAGACTGGGAAAGCATTAGAAGATGGCCCAAGTCGTTGAGCCCCTGCACCCACATGGGAGACCTAGAAGAAGATCTTGGCTCCTGACTTCAGATCGGTGCAGCTCCAGCCATTGCGGCCATCTAGGGAGTGAACCAGTGGATGGAAGACCACTCTCTCTCCACCCCACCCCTGCTCACCTTCTCCCTCTGTGTAACTCTGACTTTCAAGTAAATAAATAACACTTTAAAAAAAAAGAAACTGGGCCAGCGCCGTGGCTCACTTGGCTAATCCTCCACCGGCGGTGCCGGCATCCCATACGGGCACCAGCTTCTAGTCCCAGTTGCTCCTCTTCCAGTCCAGCTCTCTGCTGTGGCCCGGGAAGGCAGTGGAGGATGGCCCAAGTGCTTGGGCACCTACACCCTCATGGGAGACCAGGAGGAAGCACCTGGCTCCTGGCTTAGGATCGGCGTAGCTCCAGCTGTGGTGGCCATTTGGGGAGTGAACCAACAGAAGGAAGACTTTTCTCTCTGTATCTCTCTCACACTGTCTAACTCTGTCAAATAAAAAAGTTAAAAAAAAAGAAACTGCAAAGGCATCAAATAAATGAACTCTCTATGCACCTCAAGGATCTAGAAAAACAGCAGCAAACCAAACCAAAACTAGTAGGAAAAAAGAAATTATTAAAATTAGAGAGGAAATCAACAAAATGGAAACCAAAAAAACAATACAGAAGATCACTAAAGAGCAGGTGTTTTGAAAAAAATAAACAAAATTGACACATCATTGGCCCAACTAACCAAAAAAAGGAGAGAGAAAATGCAAATCAGTAAAATTAGAGATAGTAAATGAAATGTAACAGACATCACAGAAATAGAAAGAATCACCAGAAAACACTACAAAGAACTGTATGCCAATACACTGGGAAACCAAGAAGAAATGGATAGATTCCTGGACACATACAACTTACCTAAATTGAGCCATGAAGACAAAACCTAAACAGACCTATAAAAAAGAAATTGATTTACTAATAAATGCCCTCCCAACAAATAAGAGTCAAGGACCGGACAGCTTCACTGCTGAATTCTACCAGACATTTAAAGAACTAACCATAATCCTTCTAAAAATTTTCAAAACAATTGAAAGGGAGGGAATACTCCCAATTTATTTCTATGAAGGCAATATCACCTTAATTCCTAAACCTGAAAAGATGCAACAGAGAATGGAAACTATAGACCAATCTATGAACATAGATGCAAAAGTCTTCAACAAAATCCTGGCCAATTGAATATAACTACACATCAGAAAGATCATTAACCCAGACCAAGTAGAACTTATCCCTGGTATGCAGGGATGGTTCAATATTCGAAAATCAATCAATATGATACATCACATTAACAAACTGCAGAAGAAAAACCATATGATTATCTCAATAGATGCAGAGAAAGCATCTGACAAATCACAACACCCTTTCATGATGGAAACTCTAAGCAAATTGGGTATAGAAGGAACATTCCTCAACACAATCAAGGCAATTTATGACAAACCCATGTCCAGCATCATATTGAATGGGAAAAAGTTGGAGGCATTTCCACTGAATTCTGGTACCAGACAGAGATGCCCACTCTCACCATTGCTATTCAATATAGTCCTAGAAGTTTTAAGCAGAGCCATTAGGCAAGAAAAAGAAATCAAAGGAATACAAATTGGGAAGGAGGAAGTCAAATTATCCCTATTTGCAGATGATATGATTCTATAGATAGGGGATCCAAAAGACTCCACAAAGAGACCCATAGAAGAGTTTGGTAAAGTAGCAGGATACAAAGTCAAACCACAGAAATCAGCAACCTTTGTATACACAGACAATGCCATGGCTGAGAAAGAACTTCTAAGATCAATCCCATTCACAATAGCCACTAAAGCAATCAAGTATCTTGAAATAAATTTAACTAAGGGTGTCAAAGATCTCTACAATGAGAATTACAAAATATTAAAGAAAGAAAAAGAAGATGATAGAAAAAATGGAAAAATCTGTCATGTTCATGGATTGGAAGAATCAATATCATCAAATGTCCATTGTTCAAAAAGAAATTTCCAGATTCAATGCGATACCAATTGAAATGCCAAAGACATTCTTCTCAGATCTGGAAAAAAATGATGCTGAAATCCATATGGAGGAACAGGAGACCTCAAATAGCTAAAGCAATCTTATACAACAAAAACAAAGCTGGAGGCATCACAATATCGGACTTCAAGACATACTTCAGGGCAGTTATAATTAAAACATCCTGGTACTGATACAAAAATAGATAGATAGACCAATGGAACAGAATAGAAACACCAGAAATCAATCCAAACATCTACAACTTATATTTGACAAAGGAGCTAAAACCAATCCCTGGAGCAGGGACAGTCTATTCAACAAATGGTGCTGGGATAACTGGTTGTCCACATATAGAAATATGAAGCAAGACCCCTACCTTACACCTTACACAAAAATCCACTCAACATGGATTAAAGATCTAAAGCTATGCCATGACATCATTAAATTAATCAAGAACACTGGGGAAACACTGCAAAACATTGGCACAGGTAAAGAATTCCTGCAAAAGACCTCAGAGGCACAGGTAGTAAAAGCCATAATGAAAAAATGGGATTACCTCAAATTGAGAAGCTTCTGTACAGCAAAAGAAACAGTCAGGAAAGTGAAGAGGCAACCAACAGAATGCGAGAAATTATTTGCAAACTACACAACTGATAAAGGATTAATAACCAGAATCTACAAAGAGATCAAGAAACTCCACAAGGTCAAAACAAACAACCCAGTTAAGAGATTAGCCAAGGACTTAAAGAGACATTCTTCAAAAGAGGAAATTCAAATGGCCAACAGACACATGAAAAAATGTTCAAGATCTCTAGCCAGGGAAATGCAAATCAAAACCACAATGAGGTTTCACCTTACCCCAGTTAGAGTGGTCCTCATACAGAAATCAACAAACAACAAATGGTGGAGAGAATGTAGGGAAAAGGACACCTTAACCCACTGTTGGTGGGAATGTAAACTGATAAAGCCACTATGGAAAACAGTATGGAGATACTTCAAAAATCTGAATATAGACCTACCATATGACCCAACCATCCTACTCCTGGGAATTTACCTAAGAGAAATGAAATCAGTAAACAAAAGAGGTATCTGCACCTCCATGTTTATTGCAGCTCAATTCACAATAGCTAAGACATGGAATCAACCTAAATGCCCATTAAGTAAAGACTGGATAAAGAAATTGTGGGATATGTACACTATGGAATACTACACAGCAGTAAAAAAGGTCATTTGCAACAAAATGGAGCAATCTGGAAAACTTCATACTTAGTGAAATAACCCAGTCCTAAAGAGACAAATACCATACATCCTCCCTGATTTGTGAGAATTAACAGCACTCCTAAAATGAAAGCTATAGAATCGAAATTGACACTTTTATAATAAATGACTTGAATACTCCTTGACCTGACTTTCAAAGGACAGTTTATTATTGCTACTTTTTATTTTGTGTTTCCTTCTTTTTTCTTTGTTTTCCTTCTTTTTTATTCTTCATACTATATGTTGAACTCTGTGTAACACAGAGTTCATCATACGTATGTTAAGTCAATTAGAAAAAGATCCCAGTAAAAAATAAGAGGGAGAATAAGAGAGGGAGGAGGCAGTCTATAAATGTAAAGCTGTATAGTTCTGCATACAGTCCTTCAGATTTACTTCTAAGGGTACAGTCTAAAAACTTGTCATGAGACTCCAAACTCATTAAAATTGGTGGTATAAATGCCACCTTAACTGTTAAAATGATCATATTAAATGTTAAAGTCAACATATAGATAGATTTAAATGTAAAAGTGATCATATAAATAACATCAAGTACCTGGTAATAATAATAGTCAGAATTAAAAAGGAAGGAAAGTCCAATATGGGAAGCAGTCCACACAGCAGACTCCTAGAATGACATTTGCTGTAAATAACACTATGGGGGCCGGCACCATGGCTCACTTGGTTAATCCTCTGTCTGCGGTGCCAGCATCCCATATGGGTGCCAGGTTATAGTCCTGGTTGCTCCTCTTCCAGTCCAGCTCTCTGCTGTGGCCCGGGAAGGCAGTGGAGGATGGCCCAAGTGCTTGGGCCCCTGCACCAGCATGAGAGACAGGAAGAAGCACCTGGCTCCAGGCTTCGGATTGGCACAGTGCTGGCCATGGTGGCCATTTGGGGAATGAACCAATGGAAGGAAGACCTTTCTCTCTCTCTCTCTCTCACTGTCTATAACTCTACCTGTCAAATAAAAAAAAAAAAAAAAAAAAAAAAACACTCTGACCTCAGAATCAACCCTTAAAGCTTCCTGGTCTCACTGAAAGGCCTTTGAGAGCATTTCAGGCATGAAAAGCCAAGACTCTGGCAAAAAATATCCTACACGGAGGATCTCTGTGAGACCTCAGGGAGAAAGAAAGGGCCATCAAAGAAGAATGTACTTTTTCCTGAAGGGAGGCGAGAACATCCACTTTGCTTATGGTCGTGTCCAAATACTGATGGAATCTTTGGTCACAAAACGCTTCCATAGCCTTGGCAGCCCATGGCAAGAGCCTTAGGTGATCACTGACATCATAAATAAGAGTGTTAATTGTTAAAGGAACAATAGAAGTCACTGTGCACTTTTTCCTCATAGGACCTCCGTCCTTAATGAGTTGTAATACGAGAATTAATTGCAAATCTTGTTCTCAGACTGCACTCTATATGCAAACTGTTGAAATCTGTGCTTAACATGGAGTTGATCCTCTGTATGTAAAATAAAACTAAAAATGAACCATATGAAGAAGAAAATGGGAGAGGGAGATAGAGGTGGGATGGGAGTTGGAGTGGAAGGGTGGGTATGGGGGAAAGAACCACTATATTCATAAAGTTGTACCTATGAAAAATGAATTCATTAAATACTCAAAAAAAGAAACATTCATACACATGAAAAAGACGCTATTGATTTTCAGTCATTCTAATGTGTTATTTATATACTTTTAACTAATCATTATAGTAAGGAAAGACAATTTTTTTTTTGCATTTCTTTTAAGTCAAGAATAGTTCAGTTGCTTAATCTATTTACCTAAATCTCAGAAATTGGAAATACTTAGGAATAAAGGAATTGAGCAAATTCAGTAACTTTACATCCCCTTTACTCTCTGGAGACTTCATTTGTTCTCATAGAAATCGGAATGTCAAAGGGCAAGAAAGCCCCTTATAAATTGCCAAAACAGCCTCTTTATTTTATAGGTGAGAAAGCAATAACCACAGTCATAAACTGTCCTTCGTGGTTGTGGGTAACTAATACCAGCCCACATCAGTTTCCCCCATTTCAACTCCAGATATCCTTCTGTCATATGCCAATGCTTCTCAAATGTTGTAATTCTGATCTTCCTCTAACTTCCACAGTTCAGGACGGAAACAGGAAGGGAAAAGAACACGTTAGCATCAAGATCTCACCATGAACAAAAAAAGCATAGTTTTGTCCTAATATTTCCAGCTTTTGGTTTTTAGATGAAAAATAACTGCTCTCATTAAAAATATACAAATATAGGGAGCAGCGCTGTGGCATAGCAGGTAAAGCCACTGCCTGCAGTGTCAGTATCCCATATGGGTACTGGTTCGAGTCCCAGTTGCTCCACTTCCTATACAACTCTCTGCTAAAGGACATGTTGTACCCATCCTCCTTCTCCTCCCGTTCCCCACCCTATTTTCTCCATTTTGTGGAAATCCTTGGTGCCTAATCAGACCCTTCTCAACTCCTTGCAATGCAAATGGAAAAGAAGAAAAGAAGTTCAGCTATGAAACAGATAAGGGGAAAGTTCCCTGAGAGTCCAAAGGGCCCTTTCCACAGCCGCCACCTACCCCCTACCTCCTACCCCCTATGGCAAATTCCCTCCTTAACTGGATAAAAACTTAAGTTGTAAATGTGCAGTCTCTTCACAAGAACAAACTGTCACCAACCTTTTTGCGTCCAATAAAGCAACCTGTCTGTTGAGGTTGGTCTCCACCTCCTTTTTCCGTCTTCACTTTCTGGTGGTACAAAAGGCCAGAACCCTGAGCTATTCCATCTGCTATGGCCTAGGAAAGCAGTAGAAGATGGCCCAAGTTATTGGGCCCCAACACCTGCATGGGAGAACCAGAAGAAGCTCCTGGCTTCTGGCTTCAGATTGGTGCAGCTCTGCCTGTTGTGGCCAATTGGGGAGTGAATCAGCAGATGGAAAACCTCTCTCTCTCTCTCTCTCTCTCTCTCTCTCTCTCTGCCTCTGCCTCTCTGTAATTCTGCTTTTCAAATAAATAAATAAACCTAAAAAATACACAAATATGTGTCTGGAATTAATTTAGGTCAATGCTGTCCACATTTTAAAACCCTGGCTAACTTGAACACCAACCTTCTGGAATGCTCAACAAGCTGAAACACCACTGGATCCAGAAGGAGCTTGGGGCAAAATATATGAAAAAAAATTTTAACACGGAAAGTATTTTCAGTAGGAAAGAGGTGCCCTTAATTATTCATCAACAAATCATCACAGCTGAAAAAAGCTAAAGACCAAAAAGACAACACATAATACAATGGTTCAGTCAGTTCTTCTCATGGAAACAAAGAAAAAAAAATAGGAACTAACCCTTATAAAACATCAAGACTTTGAAGAATTTAAAGTCAAGGTGTGTATGCTGTGGATCATGAAAAAAATATTCAGTTAGGTGCTTTCTGTCCTGTTTGAGAATCTGGAACAATTAAAAGTGAACTTTTTTTTTTTAACAGGACTTCATTTGTAAAAGTTAAAAGGAATAGTCAAAGCTTAAAATTCTATTGGTTTCAGAATTGAATTTGTCTTTGGTGGCTCAGAGGTACACCCATATATTGAGATGATGAATTGAGATGACTGCTTATAGAATTGGTGGGGTGATACCTAATCATTTTGTGTTTGGGATCCGGGAATTCCAATTATTTTTAAGACAAAATACTAGATGATCATAGCCAGGACAATTTTTATACATTGAATTAACCACTTCTCACTTGTTAATACAAGCAAAATCAAGTTAAAAGAAGCCTTTAAATGTTGTAAATGGGGAATAAATATATCAGCAGAGATACAGTGCATTTCTGATTAAATATGAGCACACTGGCACAATGTGATTCTTTCTCTTCTATTTCATGCTTTGCTTAAGTTTGCTTAAGAACTTAAGTTTTTTGTACTTCCAAAATATAGCATTAGAGAAGAGTAGAGAATATATAACTGGCTTATTTCACAAGTAAGTGGGTTTCTTTTTAAATAGAGTTAAAATTAAGGGAGACATTTTATCCACATTCAGTTTTCTTCATCTCAGATCTTTAAAATAGCAAAAAACAAAACATGAACTTTATTTTTATATTTTTAAATATATGGAATTGAACTCTAAGAAGCACATTCTATGCAATGCCAGGAAGTGTGTGTGCGTGCATATATAATATTTACATTTTAAAGTAAATCTTTAGGGGCCAGGATTGTGGCACAGCAGGTTAGGCTACCACTTGTGATGGTGGCTTCCCATATCAGGAGCACTAGTTTGACTCCCAGCTGCTCCACTTTTGCTCTCTCTCCCTGCCAATATGCCTGGGAAGGCAGCTGAAGATAGTACCAAATTGTACATAAAAAAATTTTCTGCTATAAATCAAGGTGCAAACAAGGATTCAAGTTGCATCCCCCAAATAGCACCTGTCCCCACTCTACACTCACATCCAGGCAACAAGTTTGGAGGTTCATTTGATGCCCTCTAGAGTCTAACTGCTCCCTCTTCATTTCCTAGAGGTACCTGATGCCTGCAAATCTTCTGGGGCAATTCCTCCGAAGTGTGATCCTCTCTTAGTGCACAGACTGCAGTGGGAAAGGCAGGTGCAAACCTGTACAAAGCACAGAATTCCTGCAGCAGCTGATGTCCAGGAGCTTGTTTGTTCTGTGGGAGGACTCCTACACAAACAGACAAAGATCTCTGGGGCTTTCAATCCCCTGGTAGAGATTTGGGTTATACTGGACCAAGATTACTGCTTGCCAGTGTGATCAAATCCCTAGTACAGAAGACACAAGGACATTTGTCTTAGTTCCTTAGGACTATTGTAACAAATCACCACACTGGGTATCTTAAAACAACAGAAATGTATTCTCTTAGAGTTCTGGATACCAGAATTTTGAAATAAAGGTGTCAGAGGGGCCAAAGGTATTAGTTGTCCCTTGGTATCTATGGGAGATTTGTGGTAGGCACCATGTAAATACTAAAATCAGCAGATGCTCAAGTTCCTTATATAAAATAGAGCATTACTTGCAAATAAACTACATAAATCCTCCAGTATGCTTGAAATCTCCTCTAGATTACTTATTATGCCTAATGCAATGTGCTATGATGTTTGGGAAATTATGACAAGAAAAACATCTTCATTAGAAATGAAATATTTTTCCCTTGACTATTTTGTACCTGAGGTTAGTTGAATCCATGAATGCAGAATCATGGATACAGAGAACTATCTAATATTCTGAAGGCTTTAGGAGAGGATGTGCCATGCCTTTCCCTTAGTTTCTGGTGTTTGTGGCAATCCTTCGCATTTCTTGGTTTCTAAAAGCCTCACTTTAATCTTTGCTTTCATAACCACATGGTCTTCTCCCTTGGTGTCTATGTCTTGTCTCTTCTTACAAGGACATCCTGGTCTGATGCTCACGCTATCCAGTAAAATCCTTTTAATTTGAAGACATTTGCAAAAGTCCCATTTCCAAATGAGGCTACATTTACAGATATTAGATAACAGGAATTCAGCGTATCTTTTGAAGGGATGTATTTCATTTCTCAATAGCCACTCATACTTGAAATGACTCAAAACTGGCCATGAGGCTTGCAGTGCAATGCAGTGGGCTAAGCCACTGTTTGAGATGCTGGCATCCCATATTGGAAGATTAGTTCAAGTCTTGGATGCTCCACTTCTGAACTAGCTTCCTGCTGGTGAGCCTGTGAAGGCAACAGAAGATGATCAAAGTACTGTGGCTGTGTCACTCACATGGGAGACCCAGATGAAGTTTTTGGCTCCTGGCTTCAGCCAGGCTCAACCCCAACTGTTACAGCCATTTGGGGAGTGAATAGGCAGATGGAAGGTCTCTTTCTCTCGTTCTCTCTCCCTCTCTTGTCACTCTGCCTTTCAAATAAATAAATATATCTTTAAAAATAAATAGATAAAGGTGTTGGCGCCGTGGCACTGGTTAAACCTCTGCCTGTGGCGCCGGCATCCCATGTGGGTGCTGGTTCTAGTCCCGGCTGCTCCTCTTCCAGTCCAGCTCTCCGCTGTGGCCTGGGAAGGCAGTAGAGGATGGCCTAAGTGCTTGGGCCCCTGTATCCACATGGGAGACTAGGAGGAGGCACCTGGCTCCTGGCCAGGTGCAGCTCTGGCCGTTTACATTGCAGTGCAGCTCTGGCCGTTGCGGCCATTTGGGGAGTGAACTGACGGAGGGAAGACCTTTCTCTCTGTCTCTCCCCCCACTGTCTGTAACTCTACCTCTCAAATAAATAAATAAAAATCTTAAATAAATAGATAGATAAAAGAGTTATAAAACTTTAAAAATGAGTAAGTAAAAACAGCTATAAAGTCATGAGGCTTGGCCAGTTCCAGCCAAAGTTCCTGAAAGATACAGATAGTCAGATTTTCCTTTCCACCTTCTTCCACAGGTTCTGATAACTCCACAGGGCAGTGATTTTCCAGTAACTTGTTCAGTCGTGGGCTCATAATACCCTTATCGGCTTAAGCTCAAAGAATTGTTTGTTTGTTGATTTGGTTTGGTTTGGTTTGGTTTTTCGCCATAATCTCTTTTGTTTCAGATAAACAGTCACTTCTTAAGACACACCAGTAACTACATGAGAGCTGGAACTGACTGGTTCCAGGACCAACTACATGAATTTCCCACTGCTGAAACAAATTACCACAGATTCATTGACTTAATATCACAAATTTATTCTTACAGTTTTAGAAGTCAGAAGTCCAAGGTCAGTACCACTGTACTAAAGATCAATGTGTCAGCAAGCCTATGCTCCTAGGGACGGTTTGTTTCCTTGCATTTTCCACTTTTATGAGGACACTTGCATTCCTTGGTTAGGTGCCCCTCCCTCCTTCTTCATAGCCAGCAACAGTGTGACAATTTCAATCTCTCTGAACCTTTAATACTTGTACTTTTTAATTTAAGCTTATTTTATTTTAAAGGCAGAGAGACAGCAAGAGAGAGAGACAGATTTCTCACTGGCTTTTTCACTCCCCCAATGCCTATATCAGCCCAGGCAGCTTCCCTGCAGAAGCCTGGAATCTGGAACTTAATCCAGGCCTCCCAAGTGGGTGGCAAGGACCCAAGTACTTGCACCATCACCTGCTGCCTCACAGGATATACATTAGCAGGAACCTGGAATAAAGAGCAGAGCCAGGACTTGAACCCCCAGACTCTGATCTAAGAAGCAGGCATCCCAAGTGTCATCCTAGCCACTGCACTAAACACCCACCTTTTTCTGCAACTTGAAATCTGACTCTAATCTCTGTTTCTATCATCACATCTCCTCCCTATTCCTTCCTTCTTTCCTTTATCAGGACCTTTGTTGGGACCTTTATCAGGACCCAGGACCGATTACATTAAACCTAAATAATTCAGGATAATTCTCTCTCTCTCTCTCTCTCTCTCTCTCTCTCTCTCCATCTCAAGATCTTATTGCTAGTCACATCTGCAACACTTCTCTTGCCATGTGAGACAACCTATTCATGGCTTCCAGGGAAGGGCATTATTCCATCTACTGCATCCATTGATTTCACTACATACTTCCACTTCTTAAGACTGCTGCGACTGTGTTTTTCAAAAAATCAAATTATCCAAAGACCTTGCTTCACCTTTGTGAGAGAGTATCAGAGCTAATTACCCTCCGCTCCCTAAGTGAATTCATTTTGATATTCGGCCTCCATTTAAAATGTAAGATGGCTGGACTCACTAAAGAAGAGAAAATGCAATCAAGTTCTTTAATGAAATATAATTTCTGATAACCACTTTTGATAGAAAATATATGAATGTATAAAAACAGGCCTTGAAAGCACTTATAGTGAATATTAAAACTCAGAGAAGCTGTTTATGAATGAGGTTGCTAGTTTGAAATGCAGATCTCTAGGGATCCATTGCTCCTTACAAGTTATTCTAAAATCTTCCTTCATTAATTTTTTCCACAAATAATTTTTCCCTACCTGCTCTGTGCCAGACACTGATTTAAGCACTGAAGGACTGTACTTTTCCTCACTCATGAGAGTACAAACTGTAATGTCATAGAGGAGACAGTCATTTCACATGAGCAAACAAATAAATATATAATTGCAGAGTGTTATAAATGTTCTATGGGAATTCAAGAGAATTTCGAGTCATGATTAAACTGATAAGGAGCAGCATAAATATTAAAACCAGGGAATATTGCTATAATAAGCATGTATATTCCCAGAAAAGTTAAAAGCAATAATATGACTGAGTAAAATCAGTATGCTTTCTATTATTACCACACACTGGCAATTAATAACAATGTCAGTGATAAAATATTCCTCCCAGAAAAAAAATTATTGGCTTAAATTCTAAATAATTGCTGCAGTTACTCTGGATTATAATAATTTACAAATGCTCTTCAAATTTTTAAGGGAAAATATGTTAGGAAAACGGCACAGTTTTATCTTTGGCACAATCTACACCCTGACACCATCCTAGGCTCTAGCCCCCACCACCATTGCTGGAAGCCAGGTGGCCACATGACCCAACCACAGGTGTCAGCTCCACCCTCATCCTAATGGAATTTGCTGCTCCTGTTTCCCTGCCATCCCTCCAGGAAAGTTTTAAAAGGACCTGTTGCTGAACACGTGGCTTTCTCTTCTCTCCTGCTCTCTGCTCTCTCTCTCTCTCACACACACTCTCTTTCTCCTTCCTCGCCCCTTCCCACCGGCCTGCTGGGTTTTCCCCAATAAACCCTTTCCCTTACTCCAGTGTTTAGTGTGTTTTGTGAACATCTTACAAAATATGTGATGAAAAAACTACGTATGGATTTCAAAATATTTTATACAAAAATAAACCTATATTTTAAAATCCATTTTCTTGTCAGCATTGTGGCACAACGGCTTAGGCTGCTCGCTGCAACGTCGGAATCCTTTATGGATTCCCATTTGAGTCCCGTCTGCTACACTTCCAAACCAGCTCTCTGCTAATGCACCTGGGAGGGCAGCAGGGGATGGCCCAAGTGCTTGCTCTTCTGACTTATGTGGAGATCTGAAGAACACTCCTGGCTCTCGGCTTTGGTCTGGCCTAGCCCTAGCCATTGCAGCCATTTGCAGAGTGAACCAGCAGATGGAAGATCCTGTTTCTCTCTCTCTCTCTCTCTCTCTCTCTTTCTCTCCCTCTGTAGCTCTGCCTTTCAAATAAATTTTTAAAAATCCTTTTAAAAAATCATTTTTCCATAAACTCTTCAGAGAACTCTTGTGTGTATAAATTAGTACATTGTTATCACTTTTCCTTTAATATAGACTAAATTCTACATGGAAGATAATCTGAAGAACTCCCAGTTACATAATCAGTCCCTAACACAAGCAACTTCAGTGAAACAGATTGAATGTGGCCCCCCAAAATTCATATGTTGAAGCCAAAATCCCCAATATGATATGGTTTGGAGGTGGGGGGTCTCTGGGCAATAATTAGGTCATGAAGGTGGAGCTCTCACAAATGGGAACAATACCCTTCTTTTTATTTATTTATTTATCACCCACCCCAAAGAAACCTTTTAATTAAGGAATACAATCTTCATGCAATTCATAAGTATACTTTAGGAATATAGTGATTCTTCCCACTGTACTCACACTCCCACTTACTCTCCCACCCTTCCTCCTCCTCCCTCTCCTATTCCTAGTCCCATTCTCCACTAAGATTCATTTTCAATTAACTTTATACACAGAAGACCAATTCTATACTAAGTAAAGAGTTCAACAATTTCCATGGAAAAACAAAATAACAATAACAACAAAAACTGTTCCTCAACAGTCTAGACAAGGGCTGTTCAAAGTCATTACATTTTGAAGTTAATTTCACTTTTTTTTAGAAACTTAATTAACTGTCTTTTTTTAATAGAAAACTTTTATTTAATAAATATAAATTCCAAAAGCACAACTTTTGGCCTGTAGAGGTTCTTCCCCTCATACTCACCCTCCTACCTGCAAACCATCCCATCTTTTACTCCCTCTCCCATCCCATTCTTCATTAAGATTCATTTTTAATTATCTTTATATACAGAAGATCAACTCTATACTGAGTAAAGATTTCAACAGTTTGCACCCACACAGAAACATAAAGTATAAAGTACTGTTTGAAGACTATTTTTACCTTTAATTCTCATTGTACAACACATTAAGGACAGAGGTCCCACATGGGGAGTAAGTGCACAGTGACTCCTGTTGTTGATTTAACAATTGACACTCTTATTTATGACGTCAGGAATTACCCAAGGCTCGTCATGAGCTGCCAAGACTATGGAAGCCTCTTGAGTTCACAAACTCCGACCTTATTTAGGCAAGGCATAGTCAAAATGGAAGTTCTCTCCTCCCTTCAGAGAAAGGTACCTCCTTCTTTGATGGCCCCTTCTTTCCACCGAGATCTCACTTACAGAGATCTTTAATTTAGGTCATTTTTTGCCACAGTGTCTTGGCTTCCATGCCTGAGATACTCTCATGGGCTTTCTAGCCAGATCCGAATGCCTTAAGGGTTGATTCTGAGGCCAGAGTGCTGTTTAGGGCATTTGTCATTTTATGAGTCTGCCTTGTATCCTACTTTCCATTTTGGATCGTTCCCTCCTTTTTAATTCTATCAATTATTATTAGCAGACACTGGTCTTATTCATGTGATCCCTTTGACACTTAATCCTATCTTTATGATCAGTTATGAACTTAAACTGATCATTTTAACTAGTAAGGTGGCATTGGTACCTGCCAACTTAATGAAATTTAGATTTCCATGGCAAAACTTAATTAACTTTAAAAAAGCACCCAAGAATGATACATCTTTTGTGAGCACTTATACATAATTATAGTACAAATTTTTGAGGACAGAGGTACTGCATGGGAAGTTGGTGCCAGTGACTCTTGTTGTTACTTTAACAATTAACAGTCTTCTATATAACATCAGTGATCACCCAAGGCTCTTGACATGAGCTGCATGGGCTATGGAAGCTTTTTGAATCCACAAACTCCTTCAATATTTGGACAAAGCCATAAGCAAAGTGGAAGTTCTCTTCTCCTTTCAGAGAATAGTACATCTTTCTTTGATAATCACTTCTTTACACTGGAGAGAGAGACAGGGACAGAGAAAGATTTTCCATCTGCTAGTTTACCAGGCAGATGCCCACAAAAGCTGGGGCTGGGCAGGGCCAAAATCAGGAACCCAGAAACCAATTTGAGGTGGCAGGGACTCTGTACTTGATTCATTACTTGCTGCCTCCCAGGTTCACATAAATAGGAATCGGAAACAGAGCTGGAGTTCAAACCCAGGTACTATATGATGTGAGATAAAGGTGCCTTAAGCAGCATCTTAACCACTGTTCCAAATATCTTCTCCATTAAAACAGCAAATTTGACAGAAAGGATCTAATCTTGGGTGTCTTTCCTTTTTCTAGGATAACTGCTCTTGAGCTTGTATAAAAGTCACAACACTGTGGGGAGCAACTCGGACTAGACTAAGTTACTGGAATTGAGACTTATTCTATGCATCTGCTCTCCCACAATATGGCGCTGGGAGAGGAGGAAACAGCTTCTACACAGCTGCCTCCAGTTCAACCAATAAACTGTAGGACCTGCTCCTGATTGGAGGAGAGCAGCGTACTCGGCGTGTGGGTAGCAGAGTTGGGATTGGTGGAAGAGGACTATAAAGGAGGAGAGAGACAACATGCACCGGGAACATCTATCTGAAGGAACACCTGTGCAGCCCCCGAGAGAGCCGGCCGGCGGTGTGCCGCTCCCCTGCGGAAGTGGGGAAAGTGGCAGGGGGCCCGCCCCTCCACGGAGGTGGAGGGACGGTAGCCAACCCGGGAAGAACCAGCAGCAAACCCGGGGAGGGCCGAGCAGACAAAAGAACAGCGCAGGGTCCTGTGTCGTTCCTCCACGAAGACGGGGAGCGACACAACACAACTAAACAGTGATGTGACATGTCCGGATATGAACCTTTATACATGAACAAGGATTTGAGAGTGCTCAAACTATGGCCAGTACTTACTGTGGCGTCTGAGTAAAAATCAAAGAAATTATTTCCAAATCCTTATTTGTTCCTTTTGCAAACTATTCCCCAAATCTCTTTTGGAACTCTTTCTTCATGTGTGATTTTTTTTTTTTTTTTGAAACTTGGAAAAAAAACGTGGTTCTTCTTTTATTCATTTTGAAAAGATTCACTGATGGAAAATGCTGCAGATTGTAGGTAACAATGAAAGGTTTTTCCTAGATTCAATGGAGAGTTCATTTTGAAACTGTGTACATGGTAAAGACAATTTTTCAAAAGTTAATTCCTTTGAAGTACTATTCCATCCAAAAGAAAACACAGACACATGAAGAGTAGCAGATCTTTTTCTCTGCTGAAGCTATTTTTCTTTTCTGAGTTAACTTTTTTCTGGGATGAAGCCTTAGATGAGGTTAATCAGATACAAACAAACTTCCGAAGAAGGAGAATCAGCTTTGAAAAAGGTTCATGAAACACCAGGCTTCAAAATTTTTCCTTGAAGATCAGTGCACAGAACTTTTAGAGAAGGCCAATCAAATGCCATAAGAAATGTAAAGAGAACATACATTTGCATTAAAAAAAGCAAAATTTGAAAAGGACCAGCAGCAACAACAAAATATGCTGGTCTGACATTATTGGAAGGAATCAAAAGGACATTGCTGGAATGCCTAAAGCATTTTCACAAAAATTGAGCACATTCTAAAGCAATAATTAAATAATATCTATTTTAATCATTCAATAATTTTTATCTGACTTTTCACAGAAGAAGAAAATTTCAGAAGTTTTTTATAAATATAATATCAACTTGTGATTAATTTTCTAGTGAAGGTAGTCTAGGGGAACATTTTAAAGTAATGAGATATTTGAAAACCACTAAAACTCGTATGAAAGAATTTTTCAGACATACTGCCTATCTTATCATTTCTAATTTATGATTTTAATGATTGTATCAAATATATTGTTTGGTTCAAGATTTTCTGAATTGGTTATAAATCAGTTACTTCCTATAAAGGAAACTTTTCAAATTAAAATTAATAAAATATTTGTATTAAACACAAGTGTGAAAAATGGACATATTTGCTTATACTGTCTATTGAAGCTGATTATTGACAAATAAAGTCACTGATCAATTTGTTAAAACTAGGTCTTGAAAGCAGACCCTATTATATTGTTATACCTTAATGGGACAGATCAAAATTTAGGTGATATTTTTCTTTGTTTAAAAACATTAATACAAAGTATTAATCTTGAAGAATGAGAAGCCATCTATTCAAAAGGTAGGGCTAAAAATCATCCCATGTGGAAAGAACAGCAAGTTCAAACACTTTAAGTTATGAAAGAACGTGGTGTGTTTGAAGAACTAACAGTAGGCCAAAATGGCAAGAGTAAAGTAGAAAGTACCTTGAGAACAAAGTAGGAACCAAATCATATGGCATCTTACAGGCAATTGCAATGAATTTAAATTTTATTTTAAGCACAAGAGGAAACCATCTAGCATTTCAAGAAGGAAAGTATTGTGATGAAATTTCTGTTTTTAAAAGCAGAATAGATTTTTTTAAGATTTATTTTATTTATTTGAAAGGCAGAGTTGAGAGAGAGAATGGGAGAGAGTGAGAGAGAGAGAGAAATCCTGCAATGGCCAGGGTTGGCCCAGGCTGAAGTCAGGAGCCAGGAGCTTCTTCTGGGTCTCTCACATGGGTGCAGGGGTCCAAGCACTCGGGCCATCCTACACTGCTTTTCCAAGAGTGTTGGCAGGGAGCTGGATCAGAAGTGGAGTATTTGGGACTGGAACCAGTGCCCATAAGTGATACCAACATTGCAGGCAGCAGCTTAACCCATTATGTCACAACACCAGCCCCCAAAGGGGCAGACAATTAATGCAGTAGTTAAAATGCACTCCAGATGCCCACATCCATTTCAGAGCATCTGGTTCTAGTTCCAGCTCTTTCACTTCAGAACCAGCTTCATGCCAAAGCTCATCCTGGGAGGCAGGCAGAAGATGATGGCTCAAGTATTTAGGTCTCTGCTACCCACATGGGAGATCTGGATTGAGTTCCATGCTCTCTTTCAACTAGAATAAACATTTTAATTAACTAATTTAAAAAGGTATTTCTGGGGCTGCTTGTTTGGCTTAGCAGTTAATATGTGTATGTCCTATATCCAAGTACCTTGGGTTCCAGACCCACCTCTGGCTCCTAATCCCAGCTTCATATAATGCAGATCCTAGGAGACAACAATCACAGTTCAAGTCAGAGGGTTCCCGTCACTCAAGTGGGAAACCTGGGTTAGATTTCTGGCTCCAAGCTTTATCCCCAGCCTAGTCCCTCTTATGAACATTTGGCAAGAGAACCAATGGGTAAAAATCAATGGATGTGTGTGTGTTCCTCTCAAATTAATTAATTAGCTAATTCTTTTTGAAAAAAAAAAGATAATTCTGGATACAGTACTGAAAATAGATTGGAGGGGAGAAATCATGAAAATATAGAGGCTAGTAAGACTATTGAATCAATAATTAAAATAGGAGGGGGCCAGCACCATGGCTCACTTGGTTAAATCTCCGCCTGCGGCACCGGCATCCCATGTGGGCACCGGGTTCTAGTCCTGGTTGCTCCTCTTCCAGTCCAGCTCTCTGCTGTGGCCCGGGAAGGCAGTGGAGGATGGCCCAGGTGCTTGGGCTCCTGCACTCATAAGGGAGACCAGGAAGAAGCACCTGGCTCCTGGCTTTGGATAGGCACAGTGCCAGCCTTAGCGGCCATTTGGGGGGTGAACCAACGGAAGGAAGACCTTTCTCTCTGTCTCTCTCTCACTGTCTATATTTCTACCTGTCAAATAATAATAATAAAAAAAAAAAGAAGCAGAGGTGGAATTCAAGCGGATATGGGATGCAGGCATCCCCATTGTGCCACAACATCTGCCTCACCCCAAAAAACAGGAAGTGGTTGTGGCTCAAAATAAACAAGTAGCAGGAAAGGTGGAAAGAAACAGATGGAGCTGAGACGTACTGGATAGACTGTGGACTACATTTAATGCAGAATCTGCTCAAGGGTTGGATGGAATAAGAATAAGAATAAGAATAAGAATAAGAATAAGAATAAGAATAAGAATAAGAATAAGAAAGAGAAATGAAAGAGAAGTCCCAGGTTTCTAGCCTCAACAATTAATGGCTAGAGATGTCAATGGTTGACATGGGGGACAAGGTAGGGGCAAATCCCAGTCTAGAGGCTCAAAGGCAACTTCAAACGATAAAGTGTAAAAGGAAAAAGAAAACGTAAAGCAACATCCTCATTAAAAAAAAATCATATAGGGAAAACCCAGAAAAGATCTCATGCACATTTTGTTGAATGCATCAGAAGCAGCTGCTGTGAAGATGAGCCAGAAATTGGACCAGAAGTCATCTCCTAGGTCAGATACTTTGGCTCTTTGTAGTACCTGAAATACCTCACTCAGGACTTTTTCATAATCTTATACTCACTTTCAATTTTTAGTGTATGTCTGCCAATGGAACCTATGACCTCACTTCATCCTAAGGGCATTGACAATGACGCCAAGAAGGATCTTCTTGCCTTCAGAACTTTCAAGCCAGTCATACCTTGTTCCTGAGAAGTACGTGCAATGCTCACAACTAGGAAGCTTTTATCAATGAAGGTTCTAAACGTCCTATTCTAAAAGCCAATACTCTTAAAAAACCATCAAGAAAGCTTCTAAACTCGTTAAAGGAATTTTAGTTATTCAAACAATTCATTCAAAAAACATTTATGCAGCATCTACTGTCCTATAGGCTATGAATAATTCAAAAGGATGATGTCTCATTCTTGGCACCAAGAAGTCTAAAATTTGGTTAGAGAAATTATGAGATATGTTAAAAGTGGCAATGTTGGTCATTGTAAATCTTTGACATCATAACAGGTGGCTAGCTCCATAAGGGCCGTGATACTCCAGGACAAGTAGTATGTCAGTGAGAATAATCAAAGATTATGGGGTCAGAGATGGGAACTGAAAAACAGTTTGGCTATGAAAAGCAGAGAAAGGGGGCTCACAAAATTTAGTCACAGAGAAACTAATTCAGCTCAGGGTCTCGCCTAGTCAAAAAAAGGGTCAGGAGTCTTCACAAAGGTTGGTTGCTGGCTGGATTTAATGGAGACAGAAGAGCTAAGCTACAGATAATCTTAACTGATTATTGTATTCATAGTAATACATGTAATCATCACAGTACCCTGTACTATTCTAGCTCCATTTTATAGATTACATTACAAAGTTGAGGCACAGAATGATTATGGTTATGTAACTTGCCTCAGACACAGAGCCCTAAAATTGTAGCACTGAGTTTCAAGTTCAGCTAAAGAGGCTATACCATTAGCCACTCCATTGGCTCATATATGAGTGTTAGTTGTTTGCCAGTCAAAGGGAGGGACATCAGAATGACCACAATAAAATTCTGGGAACTATGACTAGGCACAAAAACAAATGCCTACTAAGCAGGCACTACAGAGAGAGAATCAGATTGCAAACAGGCTCAAGAATCATTTTGAAAATAGTATAGATGAAGATAAACATGGAAGACAGGTTCTGGAAAGACACAGCACTTGATTTGAAGAGAGGTTGGGGATTAAAAGAAAAAAAATTAATTGGGTAAGGAAAGGCAAGATAAGCCTCTCCTATGGCAGATTCGCAGCAGAAACCTGGCCTGGCCACCCTTGATTTCAGTACTCACGAAGCTAACTCTACACTTGCATATAAAGGAAGTCATGCCAGCCTCTGACAGAAGAAAAAATGCGATATGATTTGGTATTACAGACCAAGCATGCACATTCAGAGCATACTAAGAACTCATCTGCTTATCTCCCACTTTGTAGGACAAAGGGTAAGTATAATAAATAGAAACAAACAAGAAACAAGACCAACTAGATATCTCAGGTCATGGAACACTGAAATTCAGGATGAGTGGCTCGAATTTGATCTTGGAGTTAATATGAAGCTACTGAAAGTTCTTGAGGAGGAAGTAAGAGGGCAAAATTGTCCTATCAAGAATTCTCGGGGAGTGGCAGGTAAAGCTGCTGCCTATGACACAGCATCCCATATGGGTGCCAGTTTGGGTCCCAGCTATTCTACTTCTGATCCATGTGCCAAGGCAAACCGCGGAAGATGGCCCAAGTGCTTGGGCCCCTGCACCCTCATGGAAACCCAGAAGCTCCTGGTTCCTGGCTCCTGGCTAGTCTGGTCCAGCTCTGGTTGTTGTGGCCATTTGAGGAGTGAACCAGTAGATGGAAGAGTTCTCTACAATTCTGCCTTTCAAATAAATAAAATAAATTAAAAGAAAAAAAGAATTTTCACCTGGCTGTGGTTTACAGGTAGTTCACAGGTAGGTAAAGAGATGAGTCATTAAATTTCAATGCGGCCAAGGCAAGAAGACATGTGTCTCTGGATCAAGAGGATTTGAGAATTCATTTAAAGCGATGGTAGCAGTACAAGTTTCCAGAAGAAATCCAGAGTTTCAGAGACGACTTCTAGCAACTCTGGAAGTTTCTTCCTTCAGTGCTAGTGTATAGAGCATACAGAATACTTCTGCAGCTCAACAACATGCTGAAAACATGAGTCCCTTGGAACAAAGATAAACCATGTAATTTTAGGTAGACTCATATTTCCTTATTAAAACACTCTTATATCCATGAAAAATAGAACTGTAAGCAGAATCCCACATGATTCATATGGCTGTAATACACCCTCCCACTTTTCTTTCTAAAGGAAACATGAATCAACTGTCTTTGTCTAAGAATTGGAACAATTTTCAAAGATTAGCTTAACAGATAAGAGATATATCTTAAAGCATGACTAGTGATACTGAAAACAAACCATTTCTGTTCTGTTATGAAAAATTAACAATAATCCTTTTCTTCATTATATCTTTGAATAGTCTAAATCTTTATAACAGGCTCTCAACTACATTGTTGGTCTTTGGTCTTTTTCTTTATTTCTTAACCATTATTTACAGATTTTTTAACATTTAAATTGAAAACCTGCAAGTAGCTAAAAAAATTCTTTACAATTTTGTGACTTCAGTTTTCAGTTTCTTTGTAGAGTAAGAAAGTTTAACTGGGCATTGTCTCAGGAACTATATATGATTCCATTAATCTTTATGTAAATATTTTTTGATGATGGTATTTGAAATATCTGGGACTTTTCTATTTTTGCAGCTCTTCAAAAAGTTAATGGAAAATATATAATATGAAAAATCTATAGATGATTTCAATTTTTGTCCCAAAATAAATATCATTTTTTTTTTGACAGGCAGAGTTAGACAGTGAGAGAGAGAGACAGAGAGAAAGGTCTTCCTTCTTGGTCCACCCCTCAAATGGCCACTACAGCCAGCGCTGCACTGATCTGAAGCCAGGAGCCAGGTGCTTCTTCCTGGTCTCCCATGGGGGTGCAGGGCCCAAGGATTTGGGCCATCCTCCACTGCCTTCCCGGGCCACAGCAGAGAGCTGGACTGGAAGAGGAGCAACCAGGACAAAACTGGTGCCCCAACTGGGACTAGAACCCAGAGTACCGGCGCCGCAGGCGGAGGATTAGCCTAGTGAGCCATGGCGCCGGCCAAAATAAATATTTAATTCAATTTTTTCCATGAATTTTTTGAAGTACTTTCATATGTCAAAATAATATATAGACTCAGATATTAAACAGATATAAAACAAGTTCTGTGATCTACATCCATACTATTTTTAACCAATCAACCATATAGTTCCTTCATTAACACAACTTTTTAAAATTTCTAAGATATTCATAAACTATAACAAACTAGACCATATCATAGAGTTTTCTTTGGTGGAGTCCTTTTCAAACATCTGTTCAGCTCCTCTCTCCACATCCCTACCACCTTTCCTGTGAGTTGCCATCCATCCATATGATTAAAGGGATTAAATTCTAATGTCATATTTCTATTTCATGGTTCTACGGCTTCACTGTAGTTCATTGGGCCAGGAGAATGCATCAAACTCCAGCATTTGGACTGGTTACGTGTACTTGGCCATAATTCTGGTGGTTTCTGGGGGACATTGTGGTAGGGTATGTTCAGGAGAAAATGAGGAGGGGACGCAACACTCTTGGCTGAAAGGAGCAGCTCCTATAAGTGACTTGCTGTCCATGGTCCCTTTCTCCTTCGATTTATTCCCCATTCTCTGGAGCAGAGAAAAGTAAATCATCCGCCAGCACCGCGGCTCACTAGGCTAATCCTCTGCCTTGTGGCGCCGGCACACCGGGTTCTAGTCCCGGTTGGGGCGCCGGATTCTGTCCCGGCTGCCCCTCTTCCAGGCCAGCTCTCTGCTGTGGCCAGGGAGTGCAGTGGAGGATGGCCTAAGTGCTTGGGCCCTGCACCCCATGGGAGACCAGGATAAGTACCTGGCTCCTGCCATCGGATCAGCGCGGTGCTCCAGCTGCAGCGCGCCGGCTGTGGCGGCCATTGGAGGGTGAAGCAACGGCAAAGGAAGACCTTTCTCTCTGTCTCTCTCTCACTGTTCACTCTGCCTTCAAAAAATAAAAAATAAATAAAAAAGTAAATCATGCCAGCTGCCAAAAGTTTCTTCTAATCTTCTAATCTAGAGTCAAAGATTTCACTTTGAGTTTCTCAAGATCTCCCAAACCTGTCTCAACATATACATTATGAACTGTGAGGTTCTTGGGATGCGTACATCCCACACAAGGTGTTGTTTCCTACTGGAAAAGTAAGAAGAGAGGATCCTTGAGCTGATCCTAGCAGCTGTATCTTATCCATCCTCAAAGTTTAGGGAAGAGTCAGGCTTGGTTTCCTACTGCAAAGCATAGCACCCGATCTCCCCTATCTACAGCTCCCACAGTTTCCTAAATCACAGATTAAGGGATGAACTAATTTCTCACAGTAACGGAAACTTCTACTCTGAGTACTGAGGGCCCATACTGGTGAACTGAATCCCTTTTAGGAATCCAGAGACATAGAGTCATTAAAGGTAGCTTGCTTAATCTTTTCCTTCTTAGGTATTTTTCAAGCACTCAGAAAAAATATAATATGATCAGCAAGCTCTAACAAGATTTTATCATTCTAAAGATTAATATGAATCTACCCAAAGAAATAAAAATGCACTACTGGGGCTGGCATTGTGGTGAGGATGTAAAATCTCCACTTGCTATGCCAGTATCCCATATGGGTGCTGGTTTCCTGTCCCTGCTGATCCACTTTGGATCCAGCTCCCTGGTAATGCACCTGGGAAAAGCAATAGAAGATAAACCAAGTGTTTGGGACCCTGTCATCTACATGGGAGACCTGGATGAGCCTCCTGGCCTTTGCTTCAGCCTGGCCCATCCCTGACTATTGTGGCCATCTGGGGAGCGAACCAGCAGACTGAACATCTCTCTTTGTCTCTCTCTCTCTCTCTCTCTCTTTCTCTGTAACTGTGACTTTCAAATAAATAAATAAATCTTTTCAAAAAATACACTGTGGCATTCTTTCTGAAATCTCATCATAGTCTGTGTTTAAAAATCATCACAGCCTCAATGCAGCATGGCTATTGAGTCTGTCTCACGGCCACCTCACCAATTCCTTGAGGGGTCATGATCATGGCCTAAATATGATAAGGCTTTAACTCTGAAAAAGCATTTTGAATCCAAATTTCTGTTTCTGGTGATGTAATATGAATCACTTCTCCCACAAAAAATAGCTAAGCAAGCTGGATGAAATTTTAACAGATTAAAATTTTGGAAGCGTTTGAAGGACTAGCAGTACTACTGAGCCCTAGATAGAGAAATGATGGGAATTCACATAAGGATGTTTGGCTCCTGGGTCATGTTTGAATTGGGCCTATTTGCCAATCTAATAGTGTTGGCCAAGATGCTGAGCTGTGCTGTTAGTCTTCACAGAGCTGAGAAGATAAAAATTGTTGTGTGTATCCAGGCAAAGCAAAAATACAGTAATCTATCCTTCACTTTGGACTTGTTTATCAAAGAGTTGCAACCTAGAAATAAAGGTGATACACGTGTAAACTACTGGGGGCCATGGTTATGGGTGCAGGTTTGTGTCCTGGCTGCCCCACTTCTGATTCAGCTCCCTGCTGATGCCCTGGGAAAAGCCTACTGATGGAAGATCTGGAAGATCTGTGTGCGTGTGTGTGTGTGTGTGTGTGAGAGAGAGAGAGAGACAGAGAGTCTTTCCTTCCATCATTTTCTTCATAACTCTGATTTTCAAATAAATAAATAAATAAATAAACCTTTTAAAATAAGTAAACAACTCCTTTTATGCATTGCAGATGTGTTAGGTAGCCTGAAAAAAATATCAGATCTGGATCTTGAATTAACATCATTCTGAATTATTAATATCCCCCAGACACTTAATGAAAGTAATTTTGAACTCTTCTTTGGTGCATGAAACATCATTTTAGGTTTCAAATAATTTGTGTACATTGTTGTTTTTTAGAAGATTTATTTATTTGTTTGAAAGGCAGAGTGACAGAGAGAGAAGGAGAGAAGAAAGAAAGAGATCTTCCATCTACTGGTTTACACCACAAAATGGCTACAACAGCCAGGACTGAGCCAAAGCCCATAATTCCATCCTGGTCTCCCAGAAGTACTTGGACCACCATCCACTGCCTTTCCCAGGTATATTAGCTGAGAGCTGGATCAAAAGTGAGGTAGCAGGGACTCCAACCAGCACTCCAATTTGGGATCCTGACATTGCAAGGGACTGCTTATACCACTTTACTACACACTAGTCCTTTATGCATATTATGTTTGAAAAATCATTTGCCAACAACAATAAAAAGTGTATAGCATGTTTGCTAGGTTCAAAGAGATAAAAGCCAAACAAAACTTCCAGTAAAAAACAATGGACAAAATATATATTCTAGAACTGAAAATTTTGATAACAAAAATTAGGAGCTATTTTTTAAAAACTTCACAATATGATAGAGCTAAACAAAACAGTGAATTAGAACATAGGCCATAATAAATTTTCAAAAATAAAGCATGAAGACACAAAGATGAAAAATGCAAAAGAGAAAATAAGAGTCATACCAAATACAAAGAGAAGATCTTACCTGTTTTTCATTGAGATTACCAAAGAAAAGAAATTAGTAATGAGGCAGAGACATTATTTTAAAAAGTAATACCTGAAATTATTCTAGAACTTATGAATTACCACATTCATCATCAGGCTGCACAGCAGATATATATACTGTAAGATGCTTCTTAGAAATCAAGGGGAAAGCATCAGATGCAAGCAATCGTGTATTTTAGTCGTATCCATTTATTTATTCTCCTCCCCAACCTAGTTTCACTTGTTGGCCCTCACAGGGCTCACTGTACTTGTTTCTCCCTCCCTCCCTCTCTTCCTTCCTTCCTTCCTTTCTTCCTTCTTTCCTTCCTTCCTCCATTCATTTTTCTTTCTTTCTTTCTTTCTTTCTCTCTCTCTCTCTCTTTCTTTCTTTTCCTGACTTCCTGCCTTCCTTTCTTCTTTCCTTTTCTTTTCTTTAAGAGGCAGAGATAGGAAGACAGACAGAGCTTTCATATACTGGTTCACTTGCAATGGCCAGGATTGGGGTAAACTGAAGACTGGAACTAGGAATCCAATATAAGTCACTCACATAGTGGGCAGGAAACCAGCTATTGGAACCCCACTACTGCTTCCCTGATTCCCAAGTTAGAATCAGGAGTTGGAGCCAGAAATCCAACCAAAGCACTCTGACATGGGATGGGATCATCCTAATTGAGGTCTTAACTGCTAGGCCAAATGCCAATAAAGCAAGATTGACTCAACTCTGCAAGACTATGCAGCCCTCAGACACATAACATCCTACTGCTCCCATACTGCCCTGGGCTTTGAGGAAACTCCATGGGGCTTGCTCATGTTCACCTGCCCAGATACATCACTATGATATTTAGCTCCATTTTTTTCCATTTCATGGTGCTCCCGTAGAAATTTGGGGTTCAGCCTTGCTATCTCAAACTTGATTTTGTGGGCACCTCTGACCTATAACTGCCAAAAACTGTTGGAGAGGGAGGAGTGTGTCTTTTATTCTCTCCCCTTAGAACTTGCGCAGAGCCTTTTGCAGGGATCCAAGTCTTCAGTATCTCCTGATTTTCTCCTTTATTCCAAATATTTTTAACTAATTTCAGGTGGAAAAAATGGTTTAGTTTAATAGTTTCATTCTGAATTTTTTCTCTATCTGCAGACCAATGAATCTATTACCCAAAGGATCAACATTTGGTTCTTCTGTTAAGTGTTCTGCAGGTTACTTTTTCCCAGAGGCAATGAATGACATTGGATGAGGGAGGGTAAAAAAAACATACAGGAACTTCAACCTGGGGACAAGCTTGAGTGGATACCTCAAGATGCTATTTTACAATATATGAAACCTTAAATCTTAACTAATGTGTGTGAACACATACAGTGTGCAGACACCCTCATAAACACACACACACACAGATAGGATTTTAGGTTTGCAGGTTTATCACAGCAGAATTTGTTATTCACAGAGTCATGGAGATTTTTATGCAATATCTAAATGCTTCTAACTTTTTGATCTTCTGGACCTTTATTTTAACGTATTTTAAAATAGGCATGTAATTATATAACTGCTGTTCTTTTTCAATCTTCGAGCTTATCAACAGTTCCTTATTTATTCACAAAAACAGTACAGAGTGATTTTTCACTTATTTTTCTAATACTGTAAGAAGTCAATCATATAAAGGTAACAAAAGTCAGACAGAAACTTGGTCTGCAGCCCCCCCAAAAACCCAGGACACTTAAGAGAGTATCTTGAGCCTCTTGAAAAAAAGTAGGGAGAAGGAAGTTAAGGCTGAGAGCTAAGTCTTTGGTCCTCAGATTCAGGACCTTCAAGAAAAAAAAAAAGACATATTTGCCTATTTGTGCTGCTCTAATAAAATACTATAGATTGGCAGCTTTGTTTCTTATAGTTCTGGATACTGGGAAGTTCAAGATCATTTCAGCAAATTGGTGTCTGATGAAGACACACTTCCTGTAAGGTGGCACCTCCTCATTGTATCCTCACATGTGGAAGAGGCTACCTAAAAGAGGCCACCTAGGTCTCTGGGGTTTCTTAATTTTTTAAAATTTATTTTCATTTTATTTGAAGGGAAACCAACAGAGAGATCTTTTATCTTCTGGTTTACTCTCCAGATACCCACAAGAGCCAGGGCTAGGCCAGACCAAAGCCAAGAGCCCATAACTCAACCCAGGTCTCCCACATGGGTGGCAGGGACCAAGTACTTGCATCATCATCTGCAGCCTCTCTCATTAGTATTAGAAACAGAGGGGCCAGGACAAGATCCAGGCACTCCAATATGGGATACAGGCATCCCAAGCAGGGATTTAACAGGCAAGACAAATGTCTGTCCCTTGGGGCTTCTTTCCTAAGGACACTAATCTAATCCAGGAGGGAGCTGTCCTCATAACCTAATTACTCCCCAAAGGCCCCATCTTTTGACACCATCTGCTTGGAGGGTAGCATTTCAGCATACACATCTTGAAGGAACACAAACTTCCACACCATAGCTGAAGGCTGCCCTAAACTGTGGGGTCAAAGTAGAAAAAAACCACAAGAAATCAAGAATACTGAAGGGCATAGGTTTTTTTTTTTCCCTTAAGTTTCAGAGAACAAGTAGAAGAATTATCTGAAGCTATGAGCAGCCCAAGGCTATTCTGGGGAGTCCACAGTAACATTGTCACAGCCTGCGTCCACTCAATAGTGGTGGAACACTATTGCTCCTTGCAAAGCAAGTAGCCCGGTGACAGCAGCTTGATAGCAGTGACTAAGGAAACCATCACCAGTTCCCTTGCAATGAGCCAGGGATAGAGCAAACAACAGTCGCCACGCAGCAGGGCAATAGAACCTGTACTAGCATTTAGGGAGCAGGCAGCAGTGCTGGCAACCACAACAGGAGGCCTGCAGCAAGAGTGTGAGTCACTGGACGGGGCAGGGCAGAGAAAGACACTGTAAACATCCCCAGATGAGCCAAACCAGGAAACGCCAAAATATCACCCTGTGGTTACACAGGCAGAGTCCAGGGCCCTACCACAGAGCTGTGACATCAGAGTAGCTGGGGGTACAATCCAGAAATGTTCATTTTACGTTGTTTGCAAGTGGGTTTTAAGCAGTACTGCCCAGAGATTTAGCAATTGGGCACCTTGAGAGCCCAATGCTAGCCTTCTCCCAGTCACAGCCCTCATAGGACAAAGGGTCTTAGGGATGAAAGAAACATAGCCAGTGGGGTTCTGTTCCCATCTATTAACGTAAGAGGCCCACCTCCACAATGGTTCTGATCCCCAGGATTCTTGATTCTCTGCTCAATGACATTAAGACCAATTTCAGGGCTTGAATCTGAATCTGACTCTGCCTCCTGCCCAGATCTGTTCTGCCAGTGGTGTGAACTACAGAGGTGCACAACTCCTAAAGCAAGGGACCATCAAGGGGCAGCTGCTTGGTGGGCACAGAGAGTGGACTTGCATATTGGCTTATGGTTCTTGCCAAACTAGGGCAAGAACAGGAACAGACAAAGAAATGCCTTACCATTTGCATTTGTGCCCCATGCCATAGATGTTAGGGACATCTACTGGCCCAACTCTCTATCTCTCTCTCTCTCTCTTTATATATATATATATATATATAATTATTATATATATTATGATATATGTATATTGCAGCTATGTAGGATTTATTTGGTTTTGGTTTGTCTTGTGTACATTCTTGTTAAAAATCAGAGAGGGTTTTTGGCCAATTACAAAATGAATGAATCCTGAAGTTTAAACCCAGTATTATTTCTTTTAAGATTTATTTATTTATTTATTTGAAAGGCAGAGTTACAGCGAGGCACAGGCAGAGAAAGAGAGAAAGAGAGAGGTCTTCCATCCACTGGTTCACTCACCAGATGGCAGCAACAGCTGGAGGTGGGCCGATCCAAAGCTAGGAGCCGAGAGCTTCTTCCAGATCTCCCACAAGGGTGCAGAGGCCCAAGGACTTGGGCCATCTTCTATTGCTTTCCCAGGCATAGAGCTGGATCGGAAGTGAAGCAGCCAGGACTCAAACTGGCACCCATATGGAATACCGGCACCGCAGGCGGTGGCTTTACCTGCTATGCCACAGTGCTGCACACCCCCCGCCAGTACCATTTTACAAGCTTCCTTTCTTCCATGGCAAATGTTTTCGAGAACAAAGCTTGCATGATTAAGCAGTACCTCAGAGTTCATAGAGTTAATTTAGCTTAAGGAATATCTCTTAAATGTTTATTGTATGTTTCCCATCATCCTGAGCAGTGAGAGAATCAACAAAATATTATAAATCTCCTCAAAGTAAAGCCATTGGACAACTCAACTTGTACACATGAAATGCAAAAACAATATTTGTACAGGGAGTATGTTATTGTAAGTGCTCAAATAAGAGCACCCAGATACTGCTAACTGCCATGGGAAGTTAACACATCTGCAACAAAATTCTTCGTGCTCTCAGCACTCCCATTCTCAGCGTTGTCACACACACATCCTCCAAAACAAGGGCCCAGTGCTCTCAAGAGGCAGGAACAAACAAAACTAGGGAATGACCATCTGTGCAACAACATTTACTCAAGTGATCTGGGAGAGACACACCAGCTCAAAATGTTTTCACTGACGATTCATCCACTGAGCCTTGTCATTGATGACAGGCTCTGCATTTGTCAGTTGAGGATGGACTTTGATAGGCTGACTGTCATCAGGGTTCCTTTCTGGGTGGAACACTGAGCAATAAAATTAGAGAAGAGATTCAATTATTCACACTGCTGTTAAAGAGAAACATTCATGTTGCCTTCAACTCACTGAAACACAAGCTTAAGACATCTGATTCAGTATTCAAACAACTCTGGGATAGTCCAGTATCTGTTTAACTACTTTATCAATAAAATCAGCCATGGAGGACAAAGCACCATAGGCAGGAAGCAGTGGCAAGGAATGAGCTGGCAAATTCCAGCTGCCCTCCTGCCCTACTTAGAAGAAATAGATGTGACTCATTTTTTTAAGGTGCAAGCAGATGTTGACTTGGCTAACAAAATCCCATGCAAAATGTAACCTTTCTGGGACCTTGTTTCCTCTTCTGGGAAAAATAAAACAGGTTATTATTTTTGGACATCTAGACAACATTGTTAAATACTGGTATAAAAGAATAGGCACTTCTTTTTAATGTGCTATTTCTTGTGTCCTTGAAGCCAGCCTTCTTCTGGAATATATTTACATACAGAAGACAAGCTACACACATGAAACCGCCGTGATCCAGGCTTCAGCTATATAGAAGTGTGGTGGCCTGCTCCTTAGAGAGATGTGGACTTGTCAGGTCAGAACAGTAACCAGCCAATCCCCATGTGTCCATCAAAACACCAGAGTCCAGAAACTTGGCTTTTAATCCTGGCTCTACAAGATAACTCTGTAGCCTCAGTTTTCTCTCCTGTGAAATCAAGAGGTTGGTCCTCTGTTTGCTGTTTTATGATTCTAGGACTTTTAAAGGAAATTGAAAGTATATACCTATCCTCTCCATCACTTATAAGAAGAATAAGCACTTATATAAAGCACAGAATCTTTTGGTTATCAGTTTTCTTTCACTAGAGAGCAAAGAAAGTCTGTCTGTGGCTATAATGACAGGTCAAGGATAAGATGCAACACACAATGAAGTTAAAAATAATTCCTTCCTTCATTGAGTTGTTGTGGTGATTCAATGAGATCACATCCTTGAGAAGTTTATCGTGTATTATGCTCCATGGAAATATTGCCATTATCACTAATAATAATTGTGAATGCATTTATCTAGTAAACACAGAATGAGCACCATCTAGGTATCAGGCATCATTCAAAGCATTAAAAAAACACTCATCCTGTTTTCCCAGGGCTCACAGGAAGTCAAAAGAGTTCAGACAAGGGCCAGTCTTGTGCCATAATGGGTAAAGCCACCACCTGCAATGCTGACATACCATATGGGCACTGGTTTATATCCCAGCTACCCCACTTCCAATCTAGCTCCTTGCTAATGGCCTGGGAAAAGCCGAGGAAGATGGCCCAAACATTTGGGGCCTACTACTCATGTGAGAGACCCGGATAAAGCTCACGGCTCCTGGCCTGATCTAGCACTAGCTGTTGTGGTCATCTGGAGAATGAACCAGGATGAAAGATCTCTCTCTCAGCGTATGTGTGTGTGTGTGTGTGTGTGTCTATGTGTGTGTCTGTGTGTGGGTGTATGTGTCCCTCTCTGTAACTCTTTCAAAATAAATACATTTAAAAAAAAAAGAGTTCAGACTATAAGATGACAATATTTATCCTTAAACTTGTTTTTTACCTTTTAAGAAAATTCAGGCTAAATAAAAAGAACAAATTGTTAAAACTATTTTTCCTCTGTTTTTCAACTACTGTATGTCCTTTTAAGTAGCCTTCCCTAAACCTGAGAAGGAAAAAAAAAAAAAAAAAAAAAAAAACACACATCTGAGATTCTGCAAGAGCTTGATTGATTTTAGCACTAGGTGGAGGAATAAAAAGATGCTACAGTCTATTGACTAGTGGGGCCAACCAGTGTGGTGAGTATTTAATAGACTCCTCAGCACTGTTGAGTGAGAAACAGAGGATGATAATCTCAGTGAAAAGGGTAATAGAAGACTGATCTTGGGCTATGAGAAATGTACATTGCAGACATGTGTCTGCAACTACAGAGCCTACCATCCCCCTCCTCCCTTTGTGCTCCATTAGCACTATACTTACCTGCTTCTCGTTCTTTAATGTGGTCTGCTGCTGTGGGCCCTGAGCACATTCTCATTCCACGCCTTTATCGCAGAACACACCAGTCACCATTTCTCCTCCCTTCCTTGCTCCGTCTCTCTTTTTCCTCTCCTCCCTTCTTTTTCACCTCTCCCACAGGTTACCTGCTTCATAGTATTCAAAATTCAGCACCACTTCATTTCCTCCTTGAAGTCTCCAAATTTCCCTCTACCTCATGCCTCCAAGTCTTTGCAGGTGCACTCCCGTTGACCCTATAGCATTATCATGGTGTATGTAAAATTTCTTTCAACTAGCTCAGTTCTTCTCAACTGGAGATGTTTTGTCTATCAGGGAACAAAAAATCTGGCAATGCCTGGAGATATTTTTGATTGTCACCACCTGGGCATAGGAGTTATGGGGAGATGATACTGGCATCTACTGGGTAAAGCCAAGGAATGCTGCTAATAATCATCTCACAATGCATAGGACAATCTCTCTCAAAAATAAATAAATAAATATTTCTCCAGTCCCCAATGTCATAATGCAAAGGTTTAGAAACAGCAGTAGCCTGAGTTCCTTATTCAGCCCTGTTTCAGCAGCTCCAAGCACAGTGCCCAGTGACCAGTAAGAATCCAAAAGATTTTAAAATTAAATTAAATTGGAAAATTTAATTGAAAAATCTTATAATACAGTCTTGCGATAAAACTAATAAGGAATTTGAGTATGCAGTGCAAGTCATAGGAAAATCAATATTCAAAGAAAAAGGTAGATTACACCTGTCAGCCTCTCCTAAGCACACCTTTCATGCAGCTCTCTCCATGCTTCTTCCCTTTCCTGTTTTTTTTTTTTAATCTTGTACCTGTCTACTCCCTTCTCCCTTTCCGTCAGTGTTTGCCTGAATTCCACTTCAAAGTAGGAATTTGAACATGGAGCACTAAACTGCCCCATATTTGTTTACTTGTGGCATTCATTCTATTTATTTTTAATATTTGAACATGACTGGAGGACAAGCTGGGCACTCCAAGAATAACAAAGATGAATAAGAAACGGGGCCTGTCATAAATGGGGGAGAATTTTACAACAGAAAAATAGAGGATCTATAGTTGCATTTTCAATCATGTAAACAGAGAATGGCCCAAAGAGAAGGCCTATGATTTAGGTCTTTACAAGTGGTTCATAAAGACTTGTGAATACACCAAACCTGTGTACTCATGCTGTCTTTTCTTACCTGGCATCTATCTAGCTAAGCTATAGGTGCTTCCATTTAGGACAACAATTCTTAAATGTTAACTTAAGTTGCAACAACATCTGAGGACTCCTTAAAGCACAAGTTGCTCTGTTTCCAAAGGTAAAGTCATTGTCAAAGGCACTTCACTGTGTTTAGTGTCTGTGAGGACATAATCATGTATTGGAAATATATCATAATTACCACAACATTCTTCAAGATCTTTATAATTAGGAACAAAATATTGTATTTGTCAATGTGTTAAACAGAAAGTCCTAATATCTAGAGTGGCACTTCTCACAGTCATAAAACAGATCACGGTTCTACCAAATTTCACAGAAAATATTAAAAACATTAAAATTAAAAGATAAGTTTATTTTGGAGTAAAACAAATTGAAAACCACAAAATGAAGGGCCTTTGAAAATTCATAAAAAATGCATATTATTAAAAAAAACTAGGGCCCAGCATTGCGGGGCAGCAGATTAAGCCACTGCCTCTAACACAGACATTCCATATGACTGCTGGTTCAACGTCTGGCTGCTCCACCTCTGACCCAGTTCCCTGCTGGAAAAACCTGGAAAAGCAGTGGAAGACAGCCCTTGTTCCTGGGTCCCTGCCATCCACAAGGGTGACTCGATGGAGTTTCGTACTCCTGGCTTCAGCCTGGGCCAGCCCCAGATGTCATGGCCATTTGGGAAGTGAACCAGTGAATGGAAGATATCTCTCCCTCTGTCTGTCTCTCTCTCTCACTGACTGTCTCTCTCTCTCTGAAATTCTGCCTTTCAAATAAGTAAATTTTTAAAAAGAAAAAAATTATGTGTAGATTTCACTTTTTTGAACAAAAATAAAATTATCTTTTAGTTCCATTTATCTATAAACTTTTTGAAGTACCCTTAAATTCGAAATGCTGTCAACAGTATTTTGATGATAGCTTTTGGGTTACTTGATTCCAATGTTCTGTTTCACAATTCTTTTATTATTTTCCATTTCTTTCTCCCTTTCAACCGACCTTCTCTTTTCTCTGTATTTGATGCCTTGCTCATCTTCAAATTCCTTTGGTCTCCTAGACTATTTTCTGTCTCCTCCAGCCTCTCATTTTGTCTTCAATTATTTCTCAGAGTTCTAACAGGAAGTTAACAATTTTTGTGTATCTTAAAACTTTCAGGTATTGATTTGAAAATAAACACTAAAAATACAATTCTTATGAAAATATTATGCACATGTTAAATTTAAATTGGCTAACATGTTGAATGTTGCATGTTAATAGATATGCTAAGCTTAATTTCAAACAGATTAATTAAATACTTGGAACTACATGAGTTTTTGTACACAGCCACTTTGTACGTGTTGTTTGTTAATGTCAACAATTATAAGTTTATAGGAATAGTTTTCAAGAGATCACGGGACATACATTTCTTTCTATTAGAGGAGCCACTCATGTTTTCTGAATATTTGGAAAATGAACTCTAGCACACACAATAGTGTCTCCTACACAAAGCATCAGTTGCCTTCTCCAATAGCCAAGAATGAGAATTAAATTCTTTAAGCTTTCTTTATAAAAGAGTGCAATAAAAAAGAAGGAAATAGAGACCTTCTGAAATAAATATTTTCATTGGGAGCATAAACTAATGGGTGACTTTAAGAAAGCTCCCATATATTTTTTTTAATTTTATTTATTTGAAAGGCAGAGAGATAGGGAGAGAGAGAAAGACAGACAGAGATCATCAAAGCATCCACTCATTCAGTCCCAAATGCCTGCAAAATTCCAGGCTGTGCCAGGCTGGAGTCAGAAATTCTATCTAGGTCTCCCATGTGAGTGGCTAGAACCTAAGTGGTTAAGCCATCACGTGTTGCCTCCCTGTGCATAATCAGGAAGCTGTAATCGTTAACAGAGCCAGGATTTGAACCCAGGCACTCAAATATGGGATGCAAATATACCAACAGTCTTAACAACTACACTTGGCCGGCGCCGTGGCTCACTTGGCTAATCCTCTGCCTGAGACACCGGCACCCCTGGTTCTAGTCCTGGCCCAAGAGTGCAGTGGAGGATGGCCCAAGTGCTTGGGCCCTGCCCCCATGGGAGACCAGGAGGAAGCACCTGGCTCCTGGCTTCGGATCAGTGCAGCGCGCCAGCCATAGCACACAAAGGAAAATGGAAAAAAGGAAGACCTTTCTCTCTGTTTCTCTCTCTCTCACTGTCTAACTCTGCATGTCCAAAAAAAAAAAAAAAAAAAAAAAACAAAAACAAAAACAAAAACAAAAAAAAAAACACAACTATACCCAGCCCCATTTCTGTTTTTTTTTCCTTTGGGTTGGTTGGTTGATTTTGTTTTAATTTTGCCATTACTCAGACAACAGCATCACATGAAATAAAGAAATATTGACACTTAAATTAATACAACGAAATACTGTATAATTAACTACCATTTTGCATCCCTTGCACACAACGAACTTTTCAGAAGACATCATCCCCTTAGTCGCAATAAGAGAATTATAAGCTCATTAGTTTCACCACAAATAGATTGTATGTTGAGGTGGTATGGTGTAGGTATGCCTGATTCCTTCTGGATTTTACAACTTAGAGCTCTAACTCCTGTCATCTCAATTAACACAATACTTTCAGGGAAACAGTGGTTCCAAAGTATGTGTTCCAAAGGCTCTCCAAATGCCGGCATATTTTGCACAACTGGGGAAACCCTTTCTCCAAAATTCATATAAATATGTTTTGGGTTCTTTCCAGAAATTATTCTGACCAAAGAGCACAAAGCACATCTGAGCTGTCACCATTCTAATAAAGGAAACAATGAGGAACCAAGGCAGGAGATGCCTACTCAGCTTTCTCTACTTTTTCCAAAATTTTACTGGAAAAATTTATTCTTGTATTTATATGTAAGTCAATCACTAACATCTATAAGATGATAACCATACATAACAAAATTTTTCATCCATTTTGTCATTTTTTGAAAAAAGATGTATTTATTGATGTGAAAGTCAGAGTTACAGAGACGGGAGCGAGACAGAGAGAGAGATCATCCATTCTCTGGTTTACTCCCCAAATGACCACAACAGCCAGTGCTGGGCTGGAACAGAGCCAGGAGCCAGGATCTTCTTCAGGGTTTACCATATTGGTGGCAGGGGTCCCAACATTTGGGCCATCTTCCGCTCCTTTTCCCAGGTCATTAGCAAGGAACTGGATCAGAAGTAGAGCAGCCAGGATGCACCCCAGCACTCATATGGGATGCCAGCATTGCAGTGGTGGCTTTACCCCTTAAACCACAACGCTGGCCCTGCATTATTCCATTTAACACTTTACAGAATAGGTATTAGCGTTTTCCTAGTTTTACAGATGGGAAGAGGGAGGTTTTGGTAACTGTCTAAGATCTTAGTTATGGGTGTTAAGGGGAGGATTTGAACCCAAGTCTGATCCCAGAGCCTAAGCTCTTAGCCACCAAATTGTCTTTTTCCTTGATCCCCAGTTACTTCTTTTTTGTAAGTTTTTTCAAAAAAAATAAAAAACTGAATTGAAATTTGCTGACATGCAATTGGAATTCAGTTTCCACAATTTTTAAAAAGATGACTCAGGGAAAAATTGAACAACAAGAACATGAGTTCTGCCCTCAAATACTTCTGTGAGAGACCATGGACGCAAATATTAAGCATCTGAAACCCACTTGTCAGAACAATAAAACCGGCGCCGCGGCTCACTAGGCTAATCCTCCGCCTAGCGGCGCCGGCACACCGGGTTCTAGTCCCGGTCAGGGCGCCGGATTCTGTCCCGGTTGCCCCTCTTCCAGGCCAGCTCTCTGCTGTGGCCAGGGAGTGCAGTGGAGGATGGCCCAAGTGCTTGGGCCCTGCACCCCATGGGAGACCAGGAGAAGTACCTGGCTCCTGCCATCGGATCAGCGCGGTGTGCTGGCTGCGGCGGCCATTGGAGGGTGAACCAACGGCAAAGGAAGACCTTTCTCTTTGTCTCTCTCTCTCACTGTCCACTCTGCCTGTCCAAAAAAAAAAAAAAAAAAAAGAATAAAACCAGTGTCATGAGTGCTGGGTAAATGTTGGTTGAACTAAATGTGGAATCAAATGAGTACAAGAACCATGGGGGGGGGGGGCACTGTGGCTCAGTAGGTTAAGCTACCTGTATGTAGCATCAGCAGCATTACATATGGGTGCTGGTTGGAGTCCCAGCTGCTCCACTTCCTATCCAGCTTCCTGTTCATGTGCCTGGGAGAGCAGTACAAGATGGCCCAAGTGCTTGGGCCCCTGTATCCATATGGGAGACCCTGAATGCAGTTCCTGGCTCCTGGCTTCAGCCTTGCCCAGCCCTGGCCATTTGGGGAGTGGATGGAACCAGTGGATGGAAGATTCTCTCTCTCTCTCTCTCTCTCTCTCTCTCTCTCTCTCTCTCTCCCTACATCTGTGTGTGTCTGTGTGTGTGTGTGTATGTCTCCCTATCTCTGTTTAACTCAGACTTTCAAATAAATAAAAAAATAAATATTTAAGAAGAAAATGAAGTATTAACAGAATGTGATTAAGGATAAGAACAGTATCAGATGTGAAAAGAAAATCAAGAAAATACAAACAGTTTTACAACAAACAGTAGTTCCCAATATCACTTCTCTATCATCTGAAAGTTTCAAAGATAGTGTGAAAATTGTAAATATTAAATGAAAGTACACCACTTAAGCAAGCAACTTGCAATGAGAACTGCTATGATTCCACTAAAAGTTAATGGAATTCTCACTATAAGCAAGCACTGTTCGACAGATATTTTGAAGGATTAATTTGCTCATAAAAGTAGCAAATATTCCTACATGACTATTCAAACTGCGGTCAGCATAAAATGTTAATCCATGCAATTATGTTTTTAAAAGATTAGTTCTATCCAAATTAGAAACATTTTGAATTACGGTAGGAATTTGTTATTCTATGTTAATTTATTTCCAGTCCCCAATTTTTCTGCTGTTTTTAGTGTTTTAAATTGAAAGTGAGTTATGTTTTCTTCAAAAACATGATCTTTAACACTGTTTCCTGAATTTAGTATGTTTAAAAATACAATTAAATCAAAATGGGCTGTGGATTCCCACATGTCACAACAAACTCACTTAGTTCTAAAATCTTTCTCCCACAGTAGAAAATTCTTGAAATCCTTCTTTTAAACAGTTCTCATTGATCTGAAAGTTCAAGAGATCAGATTTTATCACCGTAAGTACTGAAATGAGTTATTCTATTGACAAGCCTCATTTCTACTGTTTCAAAAACCATCTTAGAGGGACTGGAGCTGTGGTGTAGTGGGCAAGGCCGCCACCTGCAGCGCCTGCATCCCATATGGGTGCTGGTTCGAGTCCCGGATGCTCCACTTCCTATCCAGCTTTCTGCTATGACCTGAGAAAGCAGTGGAAGATCTCAAGTCCCTGGGCCCCTGCACCCACATTGGAGACCTGGAAGAAGCTCCTGGCTTTGGATTGGCACAGCTCCGGCTATTTGGGGAGTGAACCAGTGGATAAAGACATCTCTCTCTCTCTCTCTCTCTCTCTCTCTCTGCCTCTGCCTCTCTGTAATTCTGCCTTTCAAATAAACAAATAAATCTTTTAAAAAAATCTTAGAAATAAAGAATATATGCATCACTTCTCAAATTTAAACACTGTTATCTTGATGAAAATAAAAAATGATTTATCTTCTCAAAAATAGCAACAATATAACATAAGAATGGATTCACAAAATGAAATCTATTCTTTGTGAAACTGTCCCCTACTGGTCTCCCCAAAGCTGTTGCACACTCTTTCCTCTGTATCACACTGTGTTGCAATTATATTTACTGTACTTACTATCCATTACCCTGTTAAATGGGCGGATCCCTCATGGCAGAGTCTGTGTTTTAGTTATCTTTGTATTTCAGACTCTGGCACTGCCTCAGAATATATAGATCTTTGTACTATGGCTGATGTTGTTGAATCCTATGAAGACATAAGATATACATGTGAAAATCATTCCTCTATTTCAATAGCTATCATTTTTATTAAAAATAATCTCCTTATAATATCTATGTACATTTTCCCTCCATTGAATCTTCCCTTGCATCAAAACTCCTTGCTTTCCTAATAGGTATATTTAACTAGCTTGGTTGTATAGCACTGTAACAGCTAGTGAAATGACACAATCCATGGAAATAGCTCATCTTACTTCTTAAGAAGAAAAACTATTTGAAAGTTACAAAATTAGTAAGAGTGTGTGTGTGTGTGCTTGCATATGACTACTATTACACAACTTAGAACGACGTCATAAGCTGAGGTTATGATTCAGTCATTTCTTGGTTATCAAGACCTGCCACAAAGATCATCACAAAACTATAATAAAATGAAAGAAAATAATATTCACCCACAGCAGCTGTTTGGTGCAGTGGTTAAAATGTCCACACCCCATATCAGAGTACCTGGATTTCTGATCCCAATTCCAGCTTTCTGCTAATATCCACTCTGGTAGGAAGCAGGACTTGGATTCCTGCCACTCACATGGGAGACCTAGCTTGAGTTCCAGGATCCCAACTTCAGCCAGGCCCAGACTCAGTTGTTATGTGGTTTTGAGAGTGAACCAAGGGATGGGAGATCTCTCTCTCTCTCTCTCTCTGCCCCTGACTCTGTATCTCAGATAAACAAATAGCAATAATATTCATCCTAAATTAATTTACTTTATTAGCTTGAGGGTACAAATAATGTCACATTTTCCACTAAACTTAGATTTTTGAAAGAATTCCATATCATTTTGAAGTATTCTTTCCTCATGAGTTGCCCAATATGTTAGAATAAATGAAGATCTGGCCGGCGCCGTGGCTCAATAGGCTAATCCTCCGCCTAGTGGCGCCGGCACACCAGGTTCTAGTCCCGGTCAAGGCGCTGGATTCTGTCCCGGTTGCCCCTCTTCCAGGCCAGCTCTCTGCTATGGCCCAGGAGTGCAGTGGAGGATGGCCCAAGTGCTTGGGCCCTGCACCCCATGGGAGACCAGGAGAAGCACCTGGCTCATGGCTTCGGATAAGCACAGTGTGCCAGCCGCAGCATGCTGCCCGCGGCGGCCATTGGAGGGTGAACCAACGGCAAAGGAAGACCTTTCTCTCTGTCTCTCTCTCTCACTGTCCACTCTGCCTGTAAAAAAAAAATAGATCTGAAAATCACTCCTAGTTGTCAAACACTAAGACCTACATCGGTGGCACTGTTAGCCATGCTAGAACTTCACAGATCATATTCCTCCCACTGTATTTTGTCACCCCAAGTTGTTCCCAGTCAACAATTATCACAGACAAATGGAATAATGTGCTTTGTTGTTAATGACTTCCTTGAGAGTGTTCAGAAATATTGTGCAGCAACAGGGACAATGCAAAAAGTAGTAGTGGCAGAGGCTAGAGGTTGTAATGACAGTGAGACAGCATATTCCGCCCTTGGAGTGACACACCTGGTGCACTTGTCAAGGCTGACTTCAAGTATCAGCTGTCACACTTCAGTATCTCTTTCACCCACGTAGACTGACCTCTGGCCTGTACGTGAGTCTAACTTACTCAGCTGAACACATCCCTTATGGTGAATTCTGCATCATGGACTTCACCTGTGACTCCATAACACCTCGGTTTCAATTAACAGACAAACCTATGAGCCCCAGTGGTGAACTACAGGTAAGTTGTTTATTTCTCTTTCAGGAAGTCTTCTTTTTTAAGATTTATTATTTTACTTATTTGAAAAGTAGAGTTACAAAGACACAGAGGGAGAAACAGAGATCTTCCATCATCTGGTTCACTCTCCAAATGGCTGCCAACAGCCAGGGCTGGGCCAGTCTGAAACCAGGAATCTGGAGCTTCATCCAGGTTTTCCATGTAGATGCAGGGATCTAAGGACTTGGGCTATCTTGCACTGCTTTCCCAGGTGCATTAGCAGAGAGCTGGATTGGAAGGAAGGAGCTGGGGCTCAAATCAGAGCCTCTATGGGTTGCCAGTGTTGCGGGCAGAGGTTTAGCCTGTTACAACACAATGCTGGCCCAAGGAAGTCATTCAACATCCTCTTGGAATGAGAAAGATATATTCCTAGAGGAATTCTATGCCACCAAAGATCCTAAAGTCAGCTTTGAATCAGAAGTGACTCCCTTCATGATTGCAACTGACACAAGAAATATTGTATATACTAGAATTTCCAGCTTTAAGAAAATCCAGGATTATTCAGTTAAATTAATGGAGTAATACTAGAAATTGTGTGCATCAGGAAGGCCATAATTTTAATTAGACATTCATTGAAAAATTAAATGGTGAGAGAGCCATAAAATCAAGTGCATTTTCTTATTATCTTACTTGACAAGCTATATTAACAAAATATTCTTATTACAGTGTACAGTGGTACAGTTCTTTTCACAGAACATCTTTGGTTTGTGCTATTTCCTTTTACAATTATACCACTTGTAAATATTGACTATGGTGCAACAAATTCTATGAACTGAGGTTGGAAGTTCAAAAGCTAATTTTAATCCTGGTTACATCAAAGAGATTTCATTGAAGATAAAAATAATTTGCAGAATTTTTATAAGTCAGTAGGATGAAAATAGAAGACCGTGTGCAGCTCCCAGTTCGAGAGAGGCAAATTATCATTCTCCTTTGAATTCTCTGGCCTTACAGTATAACAATAGCTCTTGTTTAGACAAATTATGATGATAAAGGTCAGCTATGTCAGATGACCAGATAGGAAAAAAGTAATGAATCAATTTTCCTTCAAATATATCTAAAATATGATTCATGATGTAGTTTGAGAATGTCTAAAGGTTGAATTTACTAAATCATTTATTTTGTAAGGGTACACTCTGACATTATGGTCAGATCAAAATGACATACAGGAGCCCTAGAAGGCCAGTTGCCCAAATAGCACACATATTGATCTCTCTGCTGTGATTACTTCCAAATATTTCAGTTATGCTGGGTGGGCAGAGATGATTGGAGATTTTTTGTTTTTGTTTGATTTTCTTTGACTTGCAAAGAAGTGATCCTTCCAGTTCAAAAACAAGATAGTGCAAGTACTCACCCACTGTCTTAGAAAAAGAGCATAAGCAGCACATGCTCACTTGGACTTACCCCTAATGGTAGAGCTAGAAACGTGCCAGGGGATTCCAGTTAAATCCCATCAAGGTTGCATGTACCATGCCATCTTACTTGTTAAAGTAATCAGTTTAAATTCATAATTGATCAAAAAGATAGGATTAAGTGTCAAAGGGATTACATAAATAAGAACAATGTCTGCAAATAATAACTGATAGAATTAAAAAGGGGAGAATGATCCTACATGGGAAGTAGGATGAACAGCAGACTCATAGAACGGCAAATGCCCTAAACAGCACTCTGGCCTCAGAATCAGCCCTTAAGGCATTTGGATCTGGCTAAAAAGCCCATGAGAGTTTTGCAGGCATGGAAAGCCAAGACACTGTGGGAAAAAAAAAAATAACGAAAGATCTCTGTGAGTGAGATCCCAGTGGAAAGAATGGGCCATCAAAGAAGGAGATGCCTTTCTCTGAAGGGAAGAGAGAATAGCTTTCTCTGAAGGGAAGAGAGAATTTCCACTTTGATTATGGCCTTGTCTAAATAAGATTGGAGTTGGTGAACTCAAGAGGCTTCCATAGCCTTGGAACCTCATGACAAGAGCCTTGGGTGATTACTGACATCATAAATAAGAGTGTCAATTGTTCAATCAACAACAAGAATCACCACTGTGCACTTGCTCCCCATGTAGGACCTTTGTCCTTAACGTGTTGTACTATGCGAATTAATGGTATAACTACTACCCAAATAGTACTCTTCTATACTTTGTGTGTCTTTGAAGGTGCTGTCTGTTGAAATCTTTACTTAGTATATACTAAGTTGACCTTCTGTATATAAAGAAAATTGAAAATGAATCTTGATGAAGAATGGGCTGGGAGAGGGAGTGGGAGATGGGATGGTTGGGGGTGGGAGGGAGGTTATGGGGGGAAAAGCTGCTATAATTCAAAGGTTGTACTTTGGAAATTTATATTTATTAAATGAAAGTTGAAAAAAAAGAAAAAGAGCATAAGGCCTTCGGTTTTATTCCAGTAGTCAAGTAAAACTGCCCATGTCCTGATAAGAAGGGACTGTCCTTGATCCAGAAATCAACAATCTGCATAAGACTCAAACCCCTAAATCTTAGACAATATCCAAAGCAAAAAATTTGAATCATGGAAAAAACAAAATAAAAAAATCAGAGATGTCTTTGAGGAGTAATGACCCAGATCCAGCACCAGTGTCTATTTATTAGTGAAGGCTGGTTTGAGCAGATATCCAGGGCTGGATGATCCCTCAAACCTTAGCACCTTAGTACAGTAATCATACTTGGTGGAATAACCACATCATGAAAGTATGAATTAAAATGTGTTGTTCTTCTGGGACCATTTCACTAGGCTTGCAAAGTTTCTCAGACCATGCTGAACCAGCAAGAAGCAACAGTAGAAGTGGACTGGTCAGACTTCCCATCACCATCACCATCATCATCTTTGAACTGAAACACACAGGCCCTTTGACAGAGGGTAGCCAAAAGAACAAGAAATAGAATTCTTGATGATTTAACTGGGGACTAGAATGGTCAATTAAAATAATTTTAAAAGGGTAGGCATTTGGCACAGGGGTTAAGAAGCCTCCTGGGAGGTCTGTATCCCATATCAGAGGGCCTGGGTTTGAGTCCTGGCTATATTCCTTTTTCTAGCTTCCTGTTAATGTGCACCCTGGAAGGCAGAGGGTGATGGCTCAAGTACTTGGGCCCCTGCCACTATATGGAAAATGTGGATGGATTTCCAGGTTCCTGGTCTTCACCTGGCGGTTACAGGTAAATGGGGTGTGAACAGGAAGATCTCTGTCTCTGTCCCTTTAAAAAAAAGACTTATTTATTTTGAAATAATTTCAGAGAAAAGGGGAGAGACAGAGAGAAAGAGAGAGAGAGAGAGAGAAAGAGAGATCTTCCACCCACTGGTTCACTCCCCAGATGGATGCAATGGCCAGGACTGGGCCAGGCAAAAGATAGAAGCTTCATCCGGATTCTCATGTGGTTGGCAGGGGCCCAAATGCTTGGGCTATCTTCTGTCACTTTCCCAGGCCAGCAGCAGGGAGCTTGATCATAAGAGACAAGAACTGGAGCTCCTAAGAGATGCCTGTGTCTCAGCAGGAGGCTTTACCAGCTAAGCACAACACCAATCCCTCAAATAAGTAAATAAATCTTAAAATTAAAAAAAAAAAAAAGAAAAAGAAAATAGTCTGGCTGAAGCATTTTGATGAAGAAAACTTTCTTTATGACAAAGTAGCAATCATTAAAAAAAAAAAAAAAAAAAACAAGAGACAAATGGACAATTTTATTGGTTGACTTTCTATGTATTTAAAAGCCTCTTTCTGGGGCTGGTGCTGTGGCACAGTGGGTTAATGCCCTGTCCTGAAGAAACGGCATTCCATAGGGGCGCCAATTCAAAACCTGGCTACTCCACTTCTGATCCAGCTCTCTGCCGTGGCCTAGGAATGCAGCAGAAGATGGCCCAAGTCCTTGGGCCCCTGCACCCACATGGGAGACCCAGAGGAAGCTCCTGGCTCCTGCTTTTTGATTGGTGCAGCTCTGGCTGTTGTGGCCAACTGGGGAGTGAACCATCAGATGGAAGACCTTTCTCTCTCTCTCTCTCTCTCTCTCTCTCTCTCTCTCTCTCCCTGCCTCTCCTATCTCTGTGTAACTCTGACTTTCAAATAAATAAACAAATAAAAAGCCTCTTTCTGATTCTGCAGGTAAATATAAATTGCTGGTTTCACACAGGAAAACTGAAATATTTCATACAAAAGTTCAAATACTCAGATGGCCGTGGTTAGTAAAACAGCTACAATTACATCATAATTAAGACTATAAATATCTGCTCAGATTAACATTTAATTGAACTTTTGTCAACTTGGTTTACCAGTTAGCTTAACTTGACTTGCCAGGTAAATAAAATCCAACCACTAATCACTGAAGTAGAAAAAAGGAGGAGATGGGATGAAACACAGAAAAACAAAAAGGATTTGTCCAGTGAATTTTGCCTCTCTTAACAAGGCCAGAAAATGGCAGAATGGGTGAATTTGGTTACTCAAATGCATGTGCATGCAAGCACAAAAATGAAAATACATTCTTCAAACATTAGTCATTAAATGTGTAGAATTTTTTTTCAATACTTCAGCTTAAAAATGCCCTCCATTGGGTCAGCGTTGTGGCCTAGCAGGTTAAACTGCCACTTCCAAGGCTAGCATCACATATTGGAGTGCCAGTATGAGTCCTACCTGCTTCAGATCTAGCTTCCTGCTGATGCATCTGGAACGACGTCACAAGATGGCCCTCGTACCTGAGTTGCTGCCATCTATGTGGGAGATTTGGATGGAGTTTCTGGCTCTGGTTTTGATCTGGCTGTTAAAACCATTTTGGGTGTGAACCAGCAAATGGAAGACTCCTTCTCTCTTTCTCTTCCCCTGCCCCTGTATGTGTCACTTTGCCTTTCAAATAATCTTCAAAAAAAATAAATAAATAAAAATTAGCTTTATAAAAGCAATGAATCTTAAATTTCACTTAGTGGTAAAGGCTTCTATTTTATCACTTAGACTTTTTATTCTTGTTAGGGGAATGGAAAGAGAGTGATGCATTGTTTACTTAGTTTCTCTGCAAACCTATGTACCAGCTAAGATAATTATGAATGTTGATGTTACTGGATGGTTGGGTTCTCTCTATTTAGGCAGTAGAAGATATACCTATTTCATATTAGATTTCCTTCCTTTAATGCATTTCCTATATTTCTAGAGGTTATTTTTCAAATCTAACTGAATCATTTTTAGCCTCAGCCTTTTGGAGGCATAATTTGGGAAGACCAATTGTAAGCTGAAATAAAGAAAGTGCAGTCAGTTCCTTCAAAGTTCTTAAGTCCACTGCTTTTCATTATGTGTCATAAATGCCACATATTCAGCTTGGACTCCCTCCCCCAGCTCCTCTCTCCCACACCCATCTAAAGACAAGTGTATGTGAATGCTGCCTTTGTCTTCTTGGACTTTCAAAGAGGAACAGCAACAGCTTGACAATCTTCCAATATAATTCATCAAACCTGTGACATCATTTCACTCTAGTGACTCATGTTGCTGTAGTACTTCAGGGCTTACAATATTTTCTTATTTGAGATTTTTCACAGCCCAATGTGGTAGATAGCAGAGGAACTGCTACTATTCCTGTTAAATAATGGAGAAAAATATGCCTTACAGGACTGGCATTGTGGTGCAATGGGTTAAGTCACTGCTGGTGATGTCACCATTTTATAGAAGTGCCAGTTTGAGTCCCAGAGGCTCTGCTTCCAAGCCAGGTCCCTGCTAATGAGCACAGTAAGACAGCAGATGGTGGTCTAAGTACCTGGGGTCCTGTCACCCACATGAGAGACCCAGATAGAGTTCTAGGCTCAATCACTGTGGACACTTGGGGAGGGATAGAAGATCTATTCCTCTCTCTGTGTCTGTCTCTCCCTCTCTTTGTCTCTCTGCCTTTTGAATAAACAAACAAATCTTTAAAAAAAACCTGCTTTGCCTCACAAAGGCCAAGTAACATCAAAAGCCAAACAGTGAGTAAGTGGAGGGACTAGTCTGCCTACTCAGCCTGCACTACTTTGCCTTCTTCCAACTAGTCCTTAATGTGACTTTCCTGTTTCCATCATACTTAGTGTTTGAATTTTTTTCCTAAAACAACAAGAAGATCATGAATTTAGTGAAGTCTCTGGGTAGCTTGCCTGGATATAAGTATCTACTGAAAACTCTATGAAGAATGAACATAAGATGTTACATGTAACACCACACAGATACAACAGCTAAAATTCAAATGCCAATTAATTCTCAGACCAGGAAAAATGAGTAGCAAAAGAAATTGCTTTAAAAAAAAAAAACTCTTATCTTTATTGTTGGTATCAGTCTCTAAGAGTAACTGAAAATATACTTGTAAATTCCACAAAATATTTTTAGATCCCACAAAATTTTTGTATATTTTGTGAGCACTACGATCCTGAAGTTCTAAATCTAGCAAGCAGGGGCCAGCATTGTATCCTACCAGGTTAAGTTGCCACCTGGGATGCTAGCATCCCATATGGGTGCCACTTAAAGAGTTCCAGCTGCTCCACTTCCAATCTAGCTCCCTGCTAATGTGCCATGGAAAGTAGCAGAAAATGGCCCAAGAACATGGGCCCCTGCACCCACATGATAGGCCCAGATGAAGCTACTGGCTTTGACCTGGCCCTGCCCCAGTCATTGCAGCCATTTTCAGAGGGAACCAATGGATGAAAGATCTCTCTCTCTCTCTCTCTGCTTTTCTATAACTCTTTCTTTCAAATAAACAAATAAATCTTTTAAAATAATAATAATAAAACACAGCAAACAAAGTAGAAAATTTGCAGGAGAATTGGATTGAGTTACTTACGGCTGGTTTGGGCCTGGCCTGGCCCAGTCATAGCTGTTGTGGGCATTTGAGGAGTGAATCTGTACTTTATCCTTTTTTTTGAGATTATTTATTTATTTGAGAGGCAGAGTTACAGACAGAGAGGGAGAGACAGACAGTAAGGTCTCCATCCACTGGTTCAATCCCCAAATGGTCGCAAGAGCTGGAGTTGGGCCAATCCAAAGCCAGGAGCTAGGAGCCGAGAACTTCCTCCAAGTCTCCCACGTGGCTGCAGGGACCCAAGCACTTGGCCATCTTCTACTGCTTTCCCAGGCCACAAGCAGAGAGCTGGATCAGAAGAGGAGCACCCACAACATGAACCAGCGCCCATATGGGATGTAGGTGCCACAGGCAGAGGCTTAGCCTACTATGCCACAACACCAGCCCCTGTAGTTTATTGTTTAATAAATTCACTAATAAAGGTGACATTTGTCATCCTATTTATAATCACATTAAAGTGTGTCTTTGACTTATCAATCATTGTAACTAAATGATGCAATACTCTGTGTGTGCAAGTGTGCACATGTGTGTGCATGTGTGTGTATGAGTGTCCATGTGTGAAATGGTGAAGAAAATTAGTAATAAACATGGCTTTTCTGTATTATCCCCCAGCATAGTGCACTGAGGGATTTTCTACAAAACATCAATTTTTTTCCTACAAAATTACAATTCTCAACCAAATATGTTTGCTTTAACTTAAGATAAAAAAGAAAAAATATATATTACATAATTTATTATATTTTAAATTATGTATTAAATAGAACATATATATATAAATTTATGACAGGACCTCAAAAAGTTCTTGGAAATGGAATTTTGTTATAAAACATTTTTGAAACTCATGCATAGTTTTTCCATAATGCACATTATTTCACAAACTATAAGACCACACATATGCATGAATGAATTTTAATTTTTAAAATTCTTTCTTTACTTGTTTTTATTTATTTTAAAGATAAAGCAGGACAAACAGAGAAAGCCAGAGAGATCCCCCATCTATTGATTCACTCCTCAAATGCCTGCAACACTGGACCAGACCAAAACCATGAGTCAGAAGTTCAATCTGGGTCTTACATGTGAATGGCAAGGACCCAAGCACTTGAGCCATTACCTGCTGCTTCCCAGGATGTACATTATCTGTAACACAGCTGTGACAAAACCCAGGCACTCCCATGTGGCATGTGAGTATCCCAAGCAGTGCCTTAACCACTGCATAAACACATCCCTGGATTTTAAATTTTTATTTATTTTAAGGAATACAAATTTCACAAGTACAACTTTAGAAATATAGTTATTCTTCCCACCATACCTGCCCTCCCACCCCTCCTCCTCCTCCTTCTCCCTTTCCCAGTCCCATTCTCCATTAAGATTCATTTTCAATTAAGTTCGTACACAGAAGACCAACTCTATACTAAATAAAGATTTCAACAATTTGCACACACATACACATACAAAAACTCTTTGAGAACTAGTTTTACAGATAATGCTCATAATACAATTTGTTGAGGGCAGAGGTCCTTAAGGGGAGTTAGTGCAGTGACTCCTGTTGTTAATTTAACAATTAACACTCTTATGTATGATATCAGTGACTAACCAAGGCTCTTGAAATGAGCTGCTTAGGCTATGGAAGTCTTCTTGACCCACAAACTCCTTCAATATTTAGACAAGGCCATATGCAAAGTGGATGTTCTCTCCTTCCTTCAGAGAAAAGTAAATCCTTCTTTGATGACCACTTCTTTCCACTGAGGTCTCACTCACAGAGGTCCTTAATATAGGATATTTTTTGCCACAGTGTTTTGGCTTTCTATGCTAGACCAGGAAGTGTTAAGGGCTGATTCTGAGGTCACAGTGTTACTTAAAGTGATTGTCATTCTATGAGAATGCTGTGTGGACTGCTTCCCATGTTGGAACATTATCTCCCTTTTAATTATATCTATTGTTATTACCAGATATTTGATCCAGCTGGTTTTGATTATAAATGCCTTGTAGTATGTCTTGAAATCTGGTATTGTGATGCCTCTGGTTCTGTTTTTGTTATATAAGATTGCTTTAGCTATTTGAGGTCTACTGTGTTTCCATATGAATGTCAGCATCATTTTTTCTATATCTAAGAAAAAAGTCTTTGGTATTTTGATTGGTTTCACATTGAATCTAAATTGTTTTTAGAAGAATGGACACTTGGTGATGTTGATTCTTCCAATTAATGGAACATAGAAGATTTTTCCATTTTTTTGTATCTTCTTGTATTTCCTTCTTTAATCTTTTATAATTCTAATCATAGAGACCTTTGACATCCTTGGTTAAATCTATTGCAAGGCACTTGATTTTTTTGTAGGTATTGTGAATGGGATTGATTTTAGAAGCGCAATCTCAGCCTTGGCATTGTCTGTGTATACAAAGGCTGTTGATTTTTCTGTATTCATTTTATATCCTGCAACTTTACCAAACTCTTCTATGAGTTCCAATAGTCTCTTGGTAGAGTCTTTTGGATCCCCTCTATATAGAATCATGTCATCTGCAAATAGGGATAGTTTGACTTCCTCCTTCCCAATTTGTATCCCTTTGATTTCTTTTTCTTGCCTAATGGCTCTGGCTAAAATTCCCAGGACTATACTGAATAACAATGGTGAGAGTGGGCATCTTTATCTGGTCTGGATCTCAGTGGGAATGCTTCCAAATTTGCCCCATTCAATAGGACACTGGCCATGGGTTTGTCATAAATTGCCTTGATTGTGTTGAAAAATGTTCCTTCTATATCCAATTTGCTTAGAGTTTTCATCATGAAAGAATGTTATATTTTATCAAATATTTTCTCTGCATCTATTGAGATAATCATATGTTTTTTTGTTCAGCAGTTTGACTAATTTGTGAATGTTGAACCATCCCAGCATACCAGGGATAAATCCCAAGTGTTCTGTGTGGATGATCTTTCTGATGTGTTGTTGGATTCAGCTGGCTAAAATTTTTTGAGGATTTTGTGTCTATGTTTATCAGGGAAATTGGTCTGTAATTCTCTTTCTCTGTTGCATCTTTTTCAGGATTAGGAATTAAAGTGATGCACTGGCTTCATAGAAAGAATTTGGGAGGATTCCCTCCCTTTCAATTGTTTTGCATAACTTGTCAAGAATTGGAATGACTTCTTTTTTAAATGTCTGGTAGAATTCAGCAGTGAAGCCATCTGGTCCTGGGCTTTTCTTTGTTGGGAGGATCTTTGTTACTGATTCAATTTCTGTCTTGATTATGGGTCTGCTTATGTTTTCTGTGTCTTCATAGCTCAATTTAGGTAGGTTGTATGTGTCCAGGAATCTATTCATTACATCTAGGTTTCCCAGTTGCTTGGCATACAGCTCTTTGCAATAATTTCTGATGATTATTTTTATTTATGTGGTGTGTGTTGTTACATTTCCTTTTTCATCTCTAATATTATGGATTTGGGTCTTCTCCTTTTTCTGATTGGTTTGGCCAATAGTGTGTAAATTTTGTTAATTTAAAAAAAAAAACTCTTCAATTTGCTCTAATTTTAATTACTTCTTTTCTCCTACTAGTTTTGAGTTTAGTTTGCTGTTGTTTTCTTAGATCCTTGAGATGCATTGATAGCTCATTTATTTGGTGCCTTTCCAATTTCTTGATGTAGGCACATATTGCTTAAACTTTCTTCTTAACACTGCTTTTGCTGTATCTCATAAGTTTTGCTATGTTCTATTGTCTTCATTTGTTTCCAGACATTTTTTGATTTCTCTTTTGATTTCTTCGATGACCCACTGTTCATTCAGGAACAGGTTGCTCAGTCTCCATGTGTTTGCATATGTCATAGAGATTCCTGAGTTGCTGATTTCCAGCTTTCTTGCATTGTGGTCTGAGAAGATGCATGGCATGATTTTAATTATTTTGAATTTGCTGAGACTTGCTTTAGGGCCTAGCATGTGGTCAATCCCAGAGAAAGTTCAGTGCACTGGTGAGAAGAATGTGCATTCTGCAACTGTAGGATGAAAAGTTCTGTAGATATCTGTTAGGTCCATTTGGTCTATAGTGCGGATTAACTCTGCTGTTTCCTAGCTGATTTTCTGTCTGGTTGATCTGTCCATTGCTGAAAGTGGGGTACTGAAGTTCCACATTACTAACATTACTATTGTATTGGAGCCTATGTCTCCCTTTGGATTTTTTTTTTTTTTTTTTGACAGGCAGAGTGGACAGTGAGAGAGAGAGACAGAGAGAAAGGTCTTCCTTTGCCGTTGGTTCACCCTCCAATGGCCGCCGCGGCCGGCGCGCTGAAGCCGGCGCACCGCGCTGATCCGATGGCAGGAGCCAGGAGCCAGGTGCTTCTCCTGGTCTCCCATGGGGTGCAGGGCCCAAGCACCTGGGCCATCCTCCACTGCACTCCCTGGCCACAGCAGAGGGCTGGCCTGGAAGAGGGGCAACTGGGACAGAATCCGGCGCCCCGACCGGGACTAGAACCTGGTGTGCCAGTGCCGCTAGGCGGAGGATTAGCCTAGTGAGCCGCAGCGCCGGCCATCCCTCTGGATTTCTTAACATTTCTTTTAAATAGCCAGCTGCCCTATAATTAGGTGCATAATTTTTTTTTTGACAGGCAGAGTGGACAGTGAGAGAGAGAGAGAGACAGAGAGAAAGGTCTTCCTTTTGCCATTGGTTCACCCTCCAATGGCCGCCATGGCTGGCACGCTGCAGCCGGCGAACCGCACTGATCCAAAGCCAGGAGCCAGGTACTTCTCCTGGTCTCCCATGGGGTGCAGGGCCCAAGCACTTGGGCCATCCTCCACTGCACTCCCTGGCCACAGAAGAAAGCTGGCCTGGAAGAGGGGCAACCGGGAAAGAATCTGGCGCCCCGACCGGGACTAGAACCCGGTGTGCCAGTGCCACAAGGTGGAGGATTAGCCTATTGAGCCATGGCGCCGGCCACATAAATGTTTTTAATAGTTACACCTTCCTGTTAAATTGATCCCTTGGGGCCAGAGCCGTGGCTCATTTGGTTAATCCTCTGCCTGTGCCCTGGCATCCCATATGGGCACTGGATTCTAGTCCTGGTTGCTCCTCTTCCAGGCCAGCTCTCTGCTGTGGCCTGGGAGGGCAGTGGAGGATGGCCCAAGTGCTTGGGCCCCTGCACCTATGTGTGAGAGCAAGAAGAGGCACCTGGCTCCTGGCTTCGGATTGGCGCAGCGCCAGCTGTAGCGGCCATTTGGGGAGTGAACCAATTGGAAGGAAGACCTTTCTCTCTCTCACTGTCTATAACTCTACCTGTCAAATTAAAAAAAAATGATCCCTTAATCATTACATAATGTGCTCCTTTGTCTCTTCTACCAGTTTTGTGTTAAAATCTATTTTATGTGATTTTAGGATGGCTACACCAGTTTTTTTTTGGCTTTTATTGGCACAGAATATCTTTTTCCAACCTTTCACTTTCAGTCTGTATGTGTCTTTGTTGGTGATATGTGTTGGTGATACGTGTTTCTTGTGGGCAACAAATAGATGGGTTTGTTTTTTAATTCATTCAGCCAGTCTGTGTCTTTTAACTGGAGAATTGAGGCCATTTACATTAAAGATAACTATTGATATGTAATGACTTTGCCCTAACATTTTTCCAAGAATATTCCTATTTTTTTACTTTGAATTTCCTTTGATGTTTTATTGAGAGACCTTCTTTCATAGTTATGATCCTGTTTCTGTGTTTCTGTGTGCAACACATCCTTAAGCATCTTTTGCAGGGCTGGATGAGTGGTGACAAATTCTTTCAATTTCTGTTTGTTATGGAAAGTCTTTATTTCACCTTCATTCATAAATAAGAGCTTTGTAGGCTATTCTGGGGTGACAGTTTTTTTCTCTAGGTAGCCAGGAAGCCCTCATCATGTGGAGTGCCCCACAGTGACTACCCAAAGTCCCAGCCACACAATGAGTCCTCCTACATAGCCTCAGTTTTTTTCACAGTGCCGGCACACAAGCCTCCCACAGTCATAAGCACCCATCCCCCTGTTTGTTCTCCCCACCAGAGTCAGGAATTTCTACTTGGTTGGTTGCTGGGCATGGACACAAGCTGGTACAGCTGCTACCTATGTCAAAAATGGTGCCCACTTTATTGGCTTTTACAGAATGCCATTGTAAGCTGATCAGGGAGAGAGAAACGTGTCCCTCCTTTTTTTTCTTCTCTAGTGTGGCAGGTACACTATCCCCAACGGGACCCCAAGCCAGTTTCTCTCTAGGTTATTCCTGCAGCTTTATCACCTTGGGCTTTATCACCTTATGACTTGGGCTGCTGCAGTCAGGTCTCACCTCACTCTCCAATGCTGGTGTTGAGGCTCTCGGCTGCTGGGGTCCTGAGTTGTGGGTGTCCACACCCTCCACATAGGTCCACCGTGTCCCTCTAATTTGCATAGGGTTTCCTCTACTGTTTTCTCCCTAACTCTTCCTTGAGACTGCACTCTCTCCACTTTTTTTAAACCATCTTTTCCTAGACTGGAGCAGTAAGCTCCCTCCCTACTCAGAAATCTTGGAAGCTTCTCTCTACCTTTCTAACAGCACAGAAGGCTCTGGATTTTAAATTTTTTGGCAGCAAAATAAACTGATATTTTGATTCCATTTTCTTTTAATGTTTTTGCTTTATTTAATTTAATTTTCTATAAACTTTTTGAAGTACTTGTTTATATCTTTATCAGTACATATGTTTGTATGTGTATATATATATATATATATATATTCTATTTTCACTAAGAAATGCAAAAATGGCCTAACCAGTGAATCTGTAACTACACCTTTTTATCTCAAGGTTCATAAATGTGTACAAATATTAGGGCAATGTGTACAGTCCTGAAAATAACAAGTATTATCCCTCAGAAAACTTCATATCGATTGGCATTTTTCAATCAAAAGCTCCAGAGATCAGACTTGGGTAAGCAAAAGTAGTTTGTTTTGGAAAGGTCAGGTAGTATGCAAATTCTACAGGTAGGAGGGAGAACCAAACTCAGAACCAGGATAGGACAGAAACTGATACACTTGAACCTGTTTGCAGACTTCTGCTACCAGAATGAATAAATGACCATTAACTGCTGATACTATTTTGCCCACAAGAGGAGAGTCTTGGGAAAGAGAATTCAACCATTTTAGCATTAATTCAGGGTTGAGGGAATTACGCAACATCAAGCATATGATCTGAGACTGAGTGATGGATGGAGTTGCTTGCTCATGGGTGACCACAACCCCTCTCCAATTATCATGGCTCATCCCCTCTTATTGATCCTACCCTCTTCTTCCCATGCATAAAGCCTTCTTCAAAATGCCCCAACACAACATAATATTGCTCTTTTGCTGAATACTCACGCATCCTTTCTCTAAAAAAGCTCATCTAAATTCTCAGTACTTCTTGCATTTGTTTCCATCTTTTGCAAGACATCCTTTCCTCCTCTCATTTCATCAATATTCTACCCCAAAGTGCTATAAGTTATGTATAAAATGATTAAATGTGCAATCACCATCAATTATGGGTCAAATTGTGCCCCTCTTATGTTGAAGTTCTAAACTCCAGAAATTTAAAATACAATCTTTTCTGGAGAGAGGTTCTTTACAGAGATAAGTTAATGTGGTCATTAGGGTAGGCTCTACTCCATTAAGATTGATGTCTATAAAAAGGGGAAATTGAATTCAGAGATACTCATAAAGTTAAAATGATACAAAGAAACATTGGAAGAAACAGTCATCTGCAAACCAAGAAAGGAGGCCTGAAATAGACCCTTCCAATGACCACAGTTCTTAGAAGAATCCAACCCTACCTTGACTTAGGGCTTATGGCCTTCACTATTGGGAGACAATAAATTTATGTTAAGCATTTTGTTTGTGGCACTTTTTTACAGCAACCCTCACAAACTAACATACCATCAGAACACCCTTAACACAATGAGGAGAAAGAAGGGAAATAAATACGATGTATAAATATACACGAATAAATAAATCAGTAGCTATATGACACAGTAAGGGAATGACTAAAGTAAAAACTACTTTTCATATTCACTAACCTCTACTTTTAGCGATAGTTTAGGGGTATAATTCCCTTGGCATTTATTAACTTCCTGTAGACTTCATATATAGTGATGTCTTTAAAAAACAAAGTTGGCAATGTTTCTGCTTCTCTGGACTTTAATCAGAACTTGAAACAAAGTATCAACATGCATTATAGGAAGGCTAGTCTCTGTGTGTTCTAGTTCACAAAAATGTCAATCTTTTCTGATAATACTTCCTGAGTTGGAGAGATTCCTGATAGGAGAACTGTTGATTACTCAAAACTAGATAGGACTTTCTATAGTTCTTCAAATCTATCATTTATATTTAGACCAGTTTATAATCGACAAACATTTATGGAACATTAGTTACTATCACATCCTATGCTTAAAACTAAAGGATACAATAATGCAATTTCTGCTTTCAAGTCAATTGTATGAAAGATGGGGCCAGTGATGTGGCCTAGAACGGTAAGACCCTCCTACTGCACAAGCATCCCATATAGGTGCTGGTTTGATTCCCGGCTGCCTCACATCTGATCCAGCTCCTAGCTAATGTGCCTGGGAAAAGCAGCAGAAGATGGCCCAAGTGTTTAAGGCCCTGCACACCCGTAGGAGACCTGGAAGAATTTCTTGGCTCCTGGCTTTTGTTTGGTCCAGCCCTGGCCATTGCAGCCATTTTCAGAGTGAACCAGTGGATGGAAGATCTCTCTCTATGTCTGTCTCTCTCTCTCTCTCTCTCCCCACTCCCTTCTTCCCCCTTCCTCTCTTTGTATCTCTGCCTCTCAAATAAATAAGAATAAAATTTTAAAAATATATAGTATGAAAGACGTAAGTAAATAAATGATTTTCCTATGGGTATGTTCAAGTTATGATGAAAATAAGCAAAGAATGCTATCAGGACCCAGTGAAGTTGAGGGGCCAGTTATAGAGGAGGACAGAAGTTAGACTAGGCTTCTAACACATTCACTGATAAGGCTACAAGGCTAATTTTTAATTTTACTACACACAGCATCAAGGGGGAATGTCTACAACTCAAAACCCACACCGATTGCACAAGCAAAGTCAAAGTACACATATAAGACAACTGCTGGTTTTGTTTGATTCAATAATTACCCAATGAGTAAAGCACATTTGTAAATGTTTAGCTATTTTATTAAACACACACATCATTTCAGTAATACAGTTACTCATTATCATTTTAAGACAGATCCAGAGAAGTCTTGCAGAGGTTCTGGCAAGAGGATGCTGCAGCAAGGGAGAGGAGAGGGGAAGTTTTGGGCACAGAACTCTTACTCAGCTGAGTCTGCTTCTCACCCTTTTACTTTCTGTATGCAAAAGATGGAGCTCCTGTTCCCCTCTGTTACATTCACAGGTGCACACAGCTTTGTTGGGCTTTTGTGAGCACTCTGTCTAAATCTTGGAGTCTCTGGATTTTTGCTCCAGTTTTGGATTAACCCATTTTCACCTGATTCAGGCTACGCTCTTTCTCCCCTGATTATTCACAGGAGGAAAGAATGTTGCCTACCTGCTGCTATCTCACCTTTACACACACACCCCACCACACACATACACATACAACCAGCCAGGTCATGTTGGAACAGTTGATCCAGCTGTGGCAAAGGGGTCACAGATCATGCAAAACTGAGCTTTCACTTACAATCTCATATTTAAAAAACACAACAATTTCTCAGAAACAGTAAGTTCTCTGTATCTATGACTTCCGAATCCACAGATTTAATGAACTGTGGACAAAAAAATTTTTAAACTGCATCTGTACTGAACAAGTAGACTTTCTGTTCTTATCATTATTCCCTAAACAATACCATGTAATAACTATTTATATAGCATTTACATTGCACTAAGTATTAGCTAGAGATTATTTTAAGTATATGGGAAGTTGTACATAAGTAATATGTAAATAGTATGCCGCTTTCTATACAACACTTGAGTATTCATGGATTTTGGTATCCACAGGGAGTCCTGAAACCAATCTCCGACGGATATAAGGGGCAACTACTCTGTACTAACTCAACATGTAAATGGAAGAAAATTAAACAATGAGTCTATCTACTGCATGCTTCTATGTCTAAAAGAACGACTTGGATGGAGTAGCCCCAAGCACAGTTTCTTATTGTGTAGAAACACACTATCCTGCATTGTTTCTGGGCAATGTAGCAACTTTGACTACTTGTCGCCTTTTCTGTACTTAGATTTGGTTAGATAAGTCACACACACACACACAAAAAAAAAGGGCAAGGGAGACAGAAGTCCACTGTAGAATTATAGCGGGGAAGAGTGCATTGCTTAACTTGTTCCATGTGGAGTCCTCCCTCATTGTTTCTCTCTGAGGACTACAAGCAGAAAAAACTCAACATGTCTCATTAGGTGCTTAGTTATCCAACAGTAGGAAAGAAGTTTATGGGTGTAGAAGATCCTCCATGGGGCCTTCTATTTATTCATCCACTTACTTAAGGAGGTATGTTGCTCAAAATCAAGTATATATTTGATGGTAACTTGCTATTTCCAAATTCCAAGAGGAAGTCCAGTAGCTTCAGAGAGAGGGAATTGAATATCCATCAGTAATAATTGCAGACTTAATTACATAATTTATAAAAAATGTTATGTGAAATCAGAGATCAGTTTTAAAAGAAATATTATTTTATTTTATTTATTTATTTATTTTTTGACAGGCAGAGTGGACAGTGAGAGACAGAGACAGAGAGAAAGGTCTTCCTTTGCCGTTGGTTCACCCTCCAATGGCCACCGCAGCCGGCGCGCTGCGGCCGGCACACCACGCTGATCTGATGGCAGGAGCCAGGTACTTATCCTGGTCTCCCATAGGGTGCAGGGCCCAAGGACTTGGGCCATCCTCCACTGCACTCCCTGGCCACAGCAGAGAGCTGGCCTGGAAGAGGGGCAACCGGGACAGAATCCGGCGCCCCAACTGGGACTAGAACCTGGTGTGCCAGCGCCACAAGGCGGAGGATTAGCCTAGTGAGCTGCAGCGCCGGCTAAAACAAATATTATTAATCACATTGATAATTGGCATTAGAGAAACAGCAACTAAGACAGAGAAGTGAAAAAACTTGGCTCTCCTCTTGGACTGATGAGTTCAACCTCATTTCATGTTTATAGGAGTTAATGAAGATGAGGAGCTCTCAGGGGATGAAATACTTAATATGTTTAATTATGTTTAATTAAATATCTTCAACATTTGGGGTACATACACATGAAGGTGCACAAACTATGTATGGAGTGAAGCAAGATGAAGAACTCTTCCATTCAGATAAACTAGGAAGGAATAGGTGGTTGTCTGTATCCTGAAGGGTCTACATCCATCCCTAAGAGGAAACCAAGATAAACACTACAGTGAAGGCTTGACTCACATCATGAAGGCTGACCCAAACCAGAATGACTCACACTACCTTTCCAGCAACAAGGAGAGCAGCAGCCATAGCAGGTACAACATGTACTCCTGGGTCACTTGTCCTAGTTTTCCCTACATGGAAAAGGAACCATGGTTTTGCCAAAGAAATGCTGCCCAGGTACTTCAATATATGAGAGTCTAATTTTGCTGTCAGCAAGGAGTGTGATTATTTTATAGTAGTATCTCAAACTTCAAGTGTATGCTGTTAAGAGGGTGGGTTCATGTAGATGACCTAAGATGAAGTCAGTTGGAGTTTGTCTGACATGGAGTTAAATCTGACATGACTGGGATACCCCAGACAAGCTCCTCTGCTTTCTTGAGCCTCAGTTTCCTCCTCTTTATAAGAATATATTGGCCGGTGCAGCGGCTCCATAGGCTAATCCTCCACCTAGCAGCGCCAGCACACCAGGTTCTAGTCCCGGTTGGGGTGCTGGATTCTGTCCTGGTTGCCCTTCTTCCAGGCCAGCTCTCTGCTGTGGCCAGGGAGTGCAGTGGAGGATGGCCCAAGTCCTTCGGCCCTGCACCCCATGGGAGACCAGGAGAAGCACCTGTCCTGCCTTTGGATCAGCGCGGTGCGCCGGCTGCAGCGTGCCAGCCGTGGCGGCCATTGGAGGTGAACCAACGGCAAAAAGGAAGTTCTTTCTCTCTTTCTCTCTCTCTCACTGTCCACTCTGCCTGTCAAAAAAAAAAAAAAGAATATATTAAATAAACAGAAAGATAAAGATTTCTACCATGAATCAGTCAGATCTGAGTTCTAGGCCTGGTTCTCTCACTTGCTAGCTGGATATTCTTACACTAATTATTTAACAGCCCTGTGCCATGGTTTCTTCATAGGTAAAATGGAGATGAAAATAAAAGAATTTTCTTTTAAAAAAAAAAAAAGATTTATTTTCCTTATTTGAAAGGCAGAGTTACAGAGAGAGATGCAGAGAGAGACATAGGGAGAGAGAGATCTTCCATCTACTGGTTTACTTGCCAAATGGCCGCAACAGCCACAGCTGGTCCAACCCAAAGCCAGGAGCCAGGAACTTCATCCAGTTCTCCCATTTGGGTGGCAGAGACCCAGGTCCTTGGGACATTTCCTGCTGTTTTCCAAGGTTTATTAGCAGGGAGTTAGATTGGAAGTGGAGCAGTTAGGAGTAGAACTGGTGCTCATATGGGATGCTGGAGACACAGGCAGTGGCTTCACCTACTGCTCCACAATGCCAGACCCAGCATCTTGTTTCTTTAAAATATCTTCCAGTGAGAAAGGCACTACAAAGGGACTCCCACATACACACATTGTTCAACTTAACAAATTTTTGACTTTTCAGTGGTGTGAAGTAAACTCATATAATCGTTCTGTTTTTTTCTTTTTCAGTATACTTTTTTTTTATTTTTTGACAGGAGAGTTAGACAGTGAGAGAGAGAGACAGAGAGAAAGGTCTTCCTTTTGCCGTTGGTTCACCCCTCAAGTGGCCACTATGGCCAGCGTACCTGGGCCATCCTCCACTGCACTCCCGGGTCGCAGCAGAGAGCTGGACTGGAAGAGTAGCAAGATGGACAGAATCTAGCACCCCAAATGGGACTAGAACCCCGGGGGGGGCTGGCGCCGCAGGTGGAGGATTAGCCTAGTGAGCAGCGGCGCTGGCCTCAGTATACTAATTTTTTTACTTTTATTTAATAAGTATAAATTTCCAAAGTACAGTTTATGGATTACAATCGCTTCCCCCCTCATAACTTCCCTCCCACAACAAATTACATGAAATATTCAATAGTTTGTTATAAAATGGGCTTTGTATTAGGTGATTTTTGTATGACTGCAGACTAATAGAAGTGTTCTGAGCACATTTAACATAGGCTGGGCAAAGTGCAAAGTTCAGCAAGTTAGGTATATTAAATGCATTTCCACTTATGGTATTTTCAGCTTACAATGTGTTTATCAGCCTGCAACTCTATCATAAGTAAGTACATTACATAAGTAAGTACATAGTACATTTCTCTTATTCTGGAAGTTAAGCAAAATAAATTTACATTCAGTTCTTAGTGCAGGCTCAAAGTTAGCAATATAACTACCTTTCCTACTCCTACTCTCTCCACATCACTGCTCCTTACTCATTATTACCACCTTACTATACTTCTATCACTGTCCTAATTCTCTACTAGTTCTACTTAGTCACACTAACACTACCATACTACACTAATACTACCTTAAATATATTTCTACTACTCTTACTACACTTACGTTAGTGCTTTATGGCACTACTACCATGCCACCTTATCACTGATTCACATTTCTAATATTCTTACCACACATCTACCACTACCTTACTATACCACTTCTACTACCTTTTAACATCACTACCAACATACTATACTTCCGTTACTACTTTACTACTTCTACAAATTTCTTACCTCAGTTATACTACCTTACTATGTTAACACTATCTTATTACACTTCTACTATGGCACTACCAACTGTAACCACTATACTACCATCATACAATCACACCATGCATTTTTGTTTGTTAGAGCTGCCAAAACAAATACCACACATCAGGTGGCTTAAACAATAGAAATTTATTCTATCAAAACTTTGAAGTCTGGAAATCTAAGATCAAGGTGTTGGCAGGTTTCATTTCTTTTCCCTTTTCTTTGGCTTGCAGATGTCTCCCTTCTCACTGTGTACTTCTTTTCCAAATAAACATACCCAGTAGGGTAAGCATGGGTCCAGCATTGAGGCACACTGAGTCCTGGCTACTATGCTTTCAATATGGCTCCCTGGTAATGCATCAAGGAAAGCAGAAGAAAATGGGCCAAGTACTTGGGACTGTGTCACCCACATTGGAGACCAGTGTGGAGCTCCTGGCTCCTGGTTTCAGCCTGGAAAGTCTGTCATGCCAAGCATCATGGCCAATTCAAGAATAAACCAGAGGATGGAAGATCTTTTTCTTTCTATCTGTTCTCTTTCTCTATCACTCTGCCTTTCAAATAAAAGAAAAAAATTATTATTTTTCAAATATCTGATAATAAATATATATACACATATATATATTTATACACACACATACACACACACACAAAGAAGTTTGCCTTAAGGAGTTGGCTCATAAGATTGTGGAGGCCAGCTAAGTCCCAAATATGATTGTGGAGGCTAGTAGGCTAGAGACTCCAGGAAGAGTTGTGGTTTGAGTAGTCTCCAGAACCAGGAAAAGCTGATGCTGTTGATGAACTCCAAAGGCAGGTGGCTGGCAGGACTCCCTCTCACTTGCAGGAGGTCAGCCTGGCCTTCTGTTCAATCAGGTCTTCCAATGATTGGATCAATCCAACCACATTATGGAGCTTTACTCAAAATCTTCTTTTTTGGGAAATTCTTTTTTGGGAAATCCTATTTAGATGTAAATCTCATCTGAAGATATTCTTACAGAAACACCCATAGTGTTTGACCAAATAACTAAGCACTATGGCCAACCCAAACTGACATATAAAATTAATCATCACTAGTGGTCTTTCTTCTGGACACTTGCATCCTTTGTACTTTGTGTTCAAATGTCCTCTTTATATAAGCACACCAAATTGAAATATATCCCATGATAACAGCCTCATTTTAACTTCATCATTTTTAAGGCCTGATCTTCACATATAGTTATACTCTGAGGTACTGGAACTTAGGGCTCCAACACTTGATTTTTGCTCCATTTTACTACCATCTACAACCCCCCCCCCACTACAAACACTGCACTACTCCCACTGCTGTTATTAATATCACTTGTACTCTTCCTATTACTAATACTTCCATGAAGTTCTTTCCAGTTTCAATTTCCTGTGTTTCTATAAAATAGATTGAATAGATGCATAAGGATACAATACACACAGAAAGATAGTCATCTCTAAGAAAGAATGCGAAGGCAGAAAATCTCTGAATAAAAGTACAAAGGAAATCTGAAGCAAACAACAGGAATATTTAAAGAAAAATGGCAGGGTCAAGACATCACTTCTCAATAGTAAAACTGAATGTAAATGGCCTAAATTCTCCTATTAAAAGATACAGACTGGCAGAAGGGATTAAAAAAAAAGACCCATCTATTTTCTGCCTACAAGAAACACATCTCACCAGCAAAGATACATGTAGACTGAAAGTGAAAGGATAATAAAAGATATTCCAGGCTAATGCAAAGAAAAAACGAGCAGGTATAGCCATCTTAATATAACAAATGTTAGTGTGTCTAAAGGGAGATACAGACTCCAATACAATAGTAATGGGGACCTTAACACCCCACTTTCATCAATGGACAGATCAACTAGACAGAAAATCAACAAAGAAACAGCAGAGTTAAACACTATGAACCAAATGGACCTAACTGATATCTACAGAACTTTTGATCTCACAATTGAAGAATACATATTTTCATCAGTTCATGGAGCTTCCTCTAGGATAAACCATATGCTAGGCCATAAAGCAAGTCTCAACAAATTCAAAACAACTGAAATCATACAATGCATCTTTTCTGACCACAATGGAATGATGCTCAAAATTAACAGCTCAAGAATATCTAAAAAAAATGCAAATACTTGGAAACTGAGGAATATGCTCTAGAATAAACAGTAGGTCATAGAAGAAATCAAAAGTGAAATCAAAAAATTTCTGGAAATGAATAAGATGGCAATACATCCTATCAAAACTTATGGGATATAGCAAAAGCAATGTTAAGAGGGAAGTTTACAGCAACTAGTGCCTACATCAAGAATTGGAAAGGCACCAAACAGATTAGCTATCAATGCATCTCAAGGACCTAGAAAAACAACAATAAACCAAACCCCAAATTAGTAGGAGAAAAGAATTAATTAAAATTAGAGAACAAATAAATAAAATTGAAAACAAATACAAAAGATCAATGAAATGAGTTGGTTTTGTGAAAAAATAAACAGAGTTGATACACCATTGACCAAACTAAGCAAAAAAGAGGGAGAAACCCAAATTAATAAGATCAAAAATGAAAAAGAAAATGTAATAACAGATACCACAGAAATAAATAGAATCATTAGGAATTACTACAAAAAGCTATATGCCAACAAATTGGAAAATTTAGAAGAAATGGATAAATTCCCAGAAATATACAATCTACTAAATTGAGTCACAAAGACAGAAAATCTTAACAGAAGATAACCAAGAGATTTAATCAGTAATTAAGACCCTCCCAACAAAGAAAAGCCCAGGATCAGATGGCTTCACTGCTGAATTCTACCAGGCATTTAAAGAAGAACTAATTCCAATTCTTCTCAAGCTATTCGAAACAATTGAAAGGGAGAGAATCCTCCCAAACTCCTTCTATGAGACCAACATTACCTTAATTCCTAAACTAGAAAAAGACACAACAGAGTAAGAGAACAATAGACCAATATCCCTGATGAATGGAATGGTAGAAAATATTTGTAAACTATAAAACTGATAAAGGATTGATATCCAGAATCTATAAAGAGCTCAACAAACCCAACTACAACAAAACAAACAATGCAGTTAAAAAATGGGCAAAGGACTTAAATAGGCATTTTCCAAAAGAGGAAATTCAAATGGCCAACAGACACATGAAAAATACTCAGGAACACTAGTCATCAGGGAAATGCAAATCAAAAACAATGAGCTTTCATCTCACACCAGTTATATTTTATTTTATTTTTTAATTTTTGATAGGCAGAGTGGACAGTGAGAGAGAGAGACAGAGAGAGAAAGGTCTTCCTTTTGCCGTTGGTTCACCCTCCAATGGCCGCCGCTGCAGCCAGCGCACCGCGCTGATCCGATGGCAGGAGCCAGGATCCAGGTGCTTTTCCTGGTTTCCCATGGGGTGCAGGGCCCAAGCACCTGGGCCATCCTCCACTGCACTCCCTGGCCATAGCAGAGAGCTGGCCTGGAAGAGGGGCAACCGGGACAGAATCCGGCGCCCCGACCGGGACTAGAACCTGGGGTGCCGGCGCCGCAAGGTGGAGGATTAGCCTATTGAGCCACGGCGCCGGCTCCTCACACCAGTTATAATAGCCCACATATAGAAATCAACAAACAATAAATGCTGGTGAGGATGTGTGAAAAAAGATACCCAATTCCACTGTTGGTAAGAATGTAAACTAGTACGGCTATTGTGGAAGACAGTATGGAGTACCTCAGAAAGCTGAAAATAGATATACCATATGACCCAGCAATCCCACACCTAGGAATTTCCCAAACAAAATGCATCAGCATATGGAAGAATTATCTGTACCCCCACCCATGTTTATTGCAGCTCAAATCATAACAGATAAGATATGGAATCAGCATAGCTATCCATCAGCTGATGAATGGACAAGGAAATTATGATATATACACACTATGTATTACTCAATCATAAAAACAAATGAAATTTGTTCTAAAAACAATTATTCTTAGTGAAATAAGCCAGTCCCAAAAAAGACAAATACCATACGTTTTTCCTGATCTGTGGTAACTAATAAGTACCAAAAATGAGTGAAAATGACATTTTGAGCTTTCATGATTTTTTGTACTCTTGTCTCTTCTGTTGAACAGTGTTTCCTTCATGCTATTTGTTTTACTCGTTATTTAGTGTAGGGTTAATTTTATGACTATAAAGTAGACAAAGTATTCTGGGCCGGCGCCATGGCTCAATAGGCTAATCCTCCGCCTTGTGGCGCTGGCACACTGGGTTCTAGTCCCGGTTGGGGCGTCAGATTCTGTCCCGGTTGCCCCTCTTCCAGGCCAGCTCTCTGCTATGGCCCAGGAGTGCAGTGGAGGATGGCCCAAGTGCTTGGGCTCTGCACCCGCATGGGAGACCAGGAGAAGCACCTGGCTCCTGGCTTCAGATTTGCGTGATGCGCCGGCCACAGTGCGCCAGTAGCAGCGGCCACTGGAGGGTGAACCAACAGCAAAAGGAAGACCTTTCTCTCTGTCTCTCTCTCTCTCACACTATCCACTCTGCCTGTCAAAAATAAATAAAGTAAACAAAGTAGATCATTGTAAAAAATAAGAGTGGGGATAGAAGAGGAAGGAGGAAGAAGTGTAGAAGAGTGGGCAAGAGGGAGGGTAGGATGGGAAATATCACTGTGTTCCTAAATCTATATACATGAAATACATAAAATTTTTATACAATAAATAAAATTTTAAAAAATAAAGAATTGGTATATCAGTTATAAAAAAAATTGATACCTTGAAACTCAGAGCTTCTTTAAAGGTCGAATACAGGTTCAACCATAGTTAGTTCATGGAACACAGTTTAGAAAATTGTTGGACAATCTTTCATGATACAAGAATTTTGGTCAAAGGGGAAATGTCAAACTAAAAAGAAGTTGGGCCAAAAAAATGGAAAAAGCAACAGTCCTCCCAAGATGGATCTCAGTCTGTCAGTTACCAGCATGCTGAGACTAATACCTCACCAGTAGTTGTTGGATGCAATTGGGTTTATCAAGGTGGCTTCTTTGGTTTTCTTCAGCCATAAGAATCTAAAAAATGATTACATTTTATGCTTTTCTCCACATTAACAATATAATTTTACTTTACATATTTTTTGGTATTTTATTGGAGAAACATCTAGATCTCACATGCACTGGGTAATTCTCCAAATGCCCATAACAGCTGGGGCTAGACCAGGCTGAAGCAAGAATCCAGAACTCAATCCAAATCTCCCATGTTAGTGGCTGAGACCTAACAGCTTGACCCATCACCACTACCTCCCAGATGATACATTAGCAGAGGAGCCCAGACTCAAATCCAGGCACTCTGATATGGGATATAGGCATCCCTTGTGGCATCTTAACTGCTATGCCAAACAAGTGTCCCAGTTAGACATCTCATTTATCAATTTTATGGTAATTCCTAGAAAATAATCAAGAAATACTGCCTATAAAAGACTAAATGGTGACTAAGAGTAGAAAACACACAAAATACACACACACACATTAATATCGCATAGATGTTAGTAGGCCAGCAAATAAGGGATTTTCTGTTTCATTTCATATTCCATATAAATTGCACAAAGACAGGATTCTTAAAGATGAAGGCTAAGTCATTGTTAAATTCACGTCAGTCATTGTATCCTCTTGGGGTTTTTATATCATCTTTGTTCAGGAAATATTTGCTGAATTTAACAGAGAGAAGACTCCCAAGTTCCAATGATGCTAGCACCATTGCTACTCCATCTCTGGTTCAAAAGTACTTATCAAGTTAAACTACCCTACTGTCCATCAATCAAAATTACAACATGAACGTAGCTGAAGTCTGAGAGGCTATAACACAGCAAGCAGTTCAAGTCAACCCAACAGTCATTTATTCAGCTGTGTTTTGTGTATGGCATTACAGAGTTTCTCACTCATTAAGGCAGACAGTGTGTGTACACACATATTCATAATTCAATTTAAGTTTCTCTATTTAATAGAGATATAAATAATGAACTGGGGATGTAGCACATGATTAGGACAAGCAGGAAACAGAAACTGGTGTCAGATCGTGAAGCAGTTTGAAGGCTGAACATCACCCTAACTGGCGCTGATAAATCCTTCTGTCACCATTCCTAAAGGCTGAAAGAATGTGGAGACACAAAGCCTGAACAGCCTTATTATTCTAATGGGTACAGAATGGAGTGGTGTGATAGTAGGAACATCACTTCCAGGAACAAGAGGTTACTGATAAAACACCCAACTTTATCCTCTCCAGAACATTTGGTTAAGTTTTATACCAATATCAATACTATTTAAGCAGGCCAGTATCAAAATTCTTCAATACAATTTGCAGTAAAACAGAAATGATTAACGTAGAAATTTTCACATAATCCCCCCAAGGCCATCATTCTGAAATTACAAAGCCCATTCACCTCTCCCATCCCATCTCTCAAACTGACATGAAAGAAAGAAGTAAAGATAACTCACTAGGAGTTGTGAGAGAGAGAGGAGGGAAGATTCAGTGTGAACAGCACTGAGGCTGGAAAGAAATTGGGTTTGGGGAGGGGCAGATGGGAAGGCAATAAGTGGCAGTTAAATGTGAAAGAATTGGAAAGTAAGGTGAAAATATATAACTTGGTTCCTTATTAATATCCTCTGAGAAAAACACACAAGTAAATAAAAAATTCACTTTTTAATTTAGAAGAAAAGATGAGATTGGCTATAAACTGTGCTTCTTGAGCTACACTATCTGGGGACTGAAAGCTTTGGATACCCATTTCCTAGAGATGCAACAGAATCACATATAAACGGTCTTAAAAAGTTAATGAACTCTGGCCTCAGAATCAGCCCTTAAGGCATTCAGATCTGGCTAGAAAGCCCATGACAGTTTTGCAGGCATGGAAAGCCAAGACACTGTGGCAAAAAATGACCTAAATGAAAGATTTCTGTGAGTGAGATTCCGGTGGAAAGAAGGGACCATCAAAGAAGGAGGTACCTTTCTCTGAAGGGAGGAGAGAACTTCCACTTTGATTATGGCCTTGTCTAAATAAGGTCAGAGTTTGTGAACTCAAGAGGCTTCCATAGCCTTGGCAGCTCATGACAAGAGCCTTGGGTGATTACTGACATGATACTTGAGAGTGTCAATTGTTAAATCAACAACAAGAGTCACTGTGCACTTGCTCCCCATGTAGGACCGCTGTCCTTAATGTGTTGTACAATGAGAATTAATGATAGTCTTCAACTAGTCTTTGTGTGTCTGTGTAGGTGCAAACTGTTGAAATCTTTACTTAGTATAGAGTTGATCTTCTGTATATAAAGATAATTAAAATTCAATCTTAATGAAGAATGAGATGGGAGAGGGAGTAGGAGGTGGGATGGTTTGGGGGTGGGAGGGCTGTATGGGGGGAAGAACCGCTATAATCCAAAAGTTGTACATATGAAATTTATATTTATTAAATAAAAACTTTCTATTAAAAAAAAGTTCATAGAGAAACAAAATTAAAAGATAAGTTTATTTTGTTACCAAAAATATTAAAGTCCATGCATAGATTTTTTTGTAACTGGCATTTTCCATGAACATTTTGAAGATTCCACATACATCATGGCCAAAATGAAACACAATAAATTTATAACCAGATACTTCTTTGCTATGCAATTAAATTCTGATTTAACCCAGAAAACTATTTTCTTAACCTAGTGATACAATTTCAAGACTCTGGATATGAAAATGAAACATGTTAGAGATTTTAATTAGGCCTTGAGTTTTTCTTCCTGTTGTTGTCTAACTACCTATTATTTTTCCCAGAAGCAAGCTACTTGAAGTATCTGGGTCAGAAATTAAAGCCTCTCAGCTCCAAGTGAATCACAAATTAGAGCATTTAGTAAAAGTTTAATTTCTTTATAATCTATGGAATACATCAACCAGTTAATGCTGATCTTCTAGAGTGTCATGTTTTTATTTATAATAAAGAGATAGATGTATGTATATGTGTATTAATACCACATGACTGATTTATACTGTCATTATTTATTATTTATCAAAATAATTTAAACATGAAATAACCACAAAGTCACTTAACAAAATAGACTTGCAATTTATTTATTGTTAGTATCTAACATCAAGTTCCTGTAGTCTCAATGCTGCATTTCTATTTATTTATTTATTCATTCATTCATGCTCATTTTATTTGAAAAAGAGAGAGAGATCTTCCACCTGCCAATTCACTAGCTAAATTTCCACAACAGCCAGGGCTGAGCCAGGCTGCAGCCAGAATCCAGAAATTGAATCCGGGTCTCCATGGAGGTGACAGGGACCCAAATTCTTGAGCCATCACCTGCTGGCTCTCAGGTTACACATTAGCACAAAGTTAGAATAGGAAGCAGAGCCAGGAGTCAAACCCAGGAACTCCAATATGAGATATGGACATTCCAAGAAGAGACTTAACTGATTAACTAAATACCCACCCCTCAAATATTTTGAACACATACACAACTATTTACAAATAAGTGCTGTAGAGACTCAATGCCTTCTCATCTAGTATTGGGTAGAAAATGAACACTTTCTGCAAGCAAGCTAAAATGTTAAATAAATACAGGCTAGAATCCTCAAAGGTACTGAATATTTGTATCTAGATCAAAGATAGCTCTAAAACAAACAACTGATTAAACAGAACCACAAAATCGGCAGTGAATAAACACAAAGCCAGAATCCTGGACATCCGTAAGATCAGCGTGAGAACAGAAACCTAAAACAGGGGGAGAATGACTCTTAAAGAAATATCTGTGTTGTAGACCGCCTAACATCATGGATTGCAACAGAACATTACTTTATGGCCATTAACATGACAACCAGCTAGCAACTGCTCATTCTGAAAGTAAGTACCATTCAGATGTGCATGAACAATAATAATTTATGGATATGTACACTTGATGAGCACAAAACCATGATTAGAAGCCTTACACTGGTTAGCTTAAAGAAAAAATTTCATCTTTCAGTAAGATATTGCCCTGCTTTATTAATAATTTCAATATCAATAATCCTGTGAGTTCTTGCCATTTATTCAGAGAATTCTGAATACTGGCTCAAATAGACCAGACAACATGGTAAGTTTTTAAGGATTTTATTCAGTGAGAGAAATGCACAGGAAACTGAGGGCTTTAATTAGGGGAGAAAGAAGTCTAGAGGCTAAGTTGGGTCCATATCAGACAGAGAACAGGTCAGGAGAAAGGGGAACAAGCGTGCAGGCAGGAAAGCAGAGGCAGGACAGAGGCCATAAGACCTTGTACCCCAAAGGCACAGGACAACAAGACAACAAGGGTGCACAACAATGGATAGCCCACAGTGCTCTGGGTCTTTTATTCACTCCCAAAGGGGAGTGGTTACATAGTCTGATTGGCAGGTGGCTGCCCAGGTGTGGTCAGGTAGGGGCATCAGGTCACACAGGGGGTGTGGTCTTCTAGCACACAAATCTGATCAATTTATCCTATCTGTCTGCCTACATCAAATAGAGCGAAAAAAGAAACATAGTTCTAAATATAAGTTCTCTTATTCTCTGAAGGTTGCAAAATGAGGAACAACCATGGAAGGGAGAGACTGGGCAGCAGTCACCACCTCAGTGCCAATCTGCAGCTCTTTCAGTTCCAAGACACATTCAAGAAGAAGTGACAAGAAGGGTGGTGCTCACCACTCCCAAAGTCATATTGAACTTTAATTTCCAGGGCTGGCATTGTGCATAGCAGGTAAAGCCACCATCTGCAATGCTGGCATCCCATATGACCACAGGTTTGTGTCCTGGCTGCTCCACTTCTGATCCAGCTCCCTGCTAATGGCAGCAGAAAATGGCCCATATGTTTAGGCCCCTGTCAACCATGTGGGAGACCCAGAAGCTCCTGGCTCCTGGCTTTGGCCTGAGCCCTGGTCATTGTGGACATCTGGGGAGTGAATCAACTGATGACAAATCTCTTTCTTTCTGTCCCTCTCTCTCTCTAACCTTGACTTTCAAATAAATAAATAAATCTTAATTTAAAAAAATAGGTGGGACTTTAAAGAAATGATTAGTCCATGAGGGATAAGTAAGAAACGTTAATAAAAATGCGTTTGACTAAAATTCATGCATTGAGAGGCTAGCCTAAGTCCTTGGGCCCCTGCACCCATGTGAGAGACCCAGAAGAAGCTCCTGGCTCCTGGCTCCTGGCTTCTGATGGGCCAGATCAAGCCATTGCGGCCATTTAGGGAGTGAACCAGTGGATGGAAGACCTCTCTCTCTCTCTACCTCTGCCTCTCTGTAACTCTGCCTTTCAAATAAATAAATAAGTCTTTTAAAAAAAAATCTATGCATTGTATACCACAGATATGCATCATATTAACAGGGTAAATTCAGATACAGAGGAGCACTACACCCTCTTCTAAGGATGCAGAACTGATAGTAAGTCACTACTGAAGTTGCCATAGTTGATTTTTTCTACTTCCTTATTTTTAAAACAAGGTAGGCAAAGATTCAGGGATGGGGAATGTCTGGGCTGTAAGCCATATAAGACCCACAAAATCATTTGGTCTAGTCCTGCAAAGGCAATCACAGGTGGCACTCAAAATTCAGTAAATCTACAACAGGCTAATTTTTAAGCTGATAGTTTTGTATGGCCTGTGAATGATGTTATAAATACCCCACTGGGGGCCAGTGCTGTGGCGCAGCAGGTTAATGCCCTGGCCTGAAGCAGCAGCATCCCATATGGGCGCCAGTTCTAGTCCTGGCTGCTCCTCTTCTGATCCAGCTCTCTGCTATGGCCTGGAATAGCAGTGGAAGATGGCCCAAGCCCTTGGGCCCCTGCACCCACATGGGAGAACTGGAGGGAGCTCCTGGCTCCTGGCTTTGGATAGGCACAGCTCCAGCCGTTGCAGCCATCTGGGAAGTGAACCAGCAGATGGAAGACCTCTCTCTCTCTTTGTATGTGTCTCTACCTCTCACTGTAACTCTGTCTTTCAAATAAATAAATCTTTAAATAAATAAATAAATAAATACCCCAATGGCCTTTGGCAGAAAAAATGTTCCACACCCCTCCTAGATAGAATGATGCTGGTTATAACACATGGTCCAGATCCTGAGGTTGAAGGTCAACTGAAGAGCCCTGATGATGATTTTTTTTTATTTATGAAGTGTTTATTCTGTGCTTAATGTCGCACATGGGGAGAAGGTACAAAAGTAATGCTGATGCCTGCTACAACAGACATAGATGATGATTTCATTTGGAGGATTTGTACCTCCTTTTTTTGGGGGGGGGGGTTTGTTGTTGTTGTTGTTGTTGTTTGACAGGCAGAGTTAGTGAGAGAGAGAGAAAAGTCTTTCTTCCATTGGTTCACCCCCCAAATGGCAGCTATGGCCGGCGCGCTGTGCCGATCGGAAGCCAGGAGTCAGGTGCCTCCTCCTGGTCTCCCACGTGGGTGCAGGGCCCAAGCACTTGGGCCACCCTTCACTGCCTTCCCTGGCCACACCATAGAGCTGGACTGGAAGAGGAGCAACCCGGACAGAATCCGGCACCCCAACCAGGACTATAACCCGGGGTACCAGTGCCGCAGGCGGAGGATTAGCCTAGTGAGCCGCGGTGTCAGCTGATTTGTACCTCCTTAATAACAATTTTGTCACTTCCCTTGAATTTTAGAACTTGTTTAAATTTTGGGAATATGAACAATGGCCCTATCATACTTCATGCCTCATCGCTTAAGTTTTTGTGAACTGTCAGTCAAGTGGAAACCTTAGAAACACCAACTGTCCTTGGCAATGAAATTGAGTATAGATGGAGTAATTATGTGATGCACCTGCGCTTCTCTGCCACCCTAATAAAATCTCCAAGATAGTCTCTATTTTCCCCGCACTTCCTCTTCACCATCTCACTCAAGAAATTTAAATTTCATACAACAGAAATTTTTAAGAAAACGCTCCTTTATTCAAAATAAAATTTATCTCCAAGAATCTTCCATTTGTTTACTCATAATAAATTTCTAATTTGCTCATTAATTCATGCTTGGTTAATATAATTGCTTAAACTGGAATATGTTAAGGAAATACGGTTTACTTCTTCATTTTAGCCTTGAAAAAAGTGTAGTCCAAAGGAGTTTTGGATATAGGCATAAATTGAATGCAAGAGCTTTAAAAAAAAAGTGAAGATTATTAGGGTGGAAAAGGGGAAGGCAATGCCCTCTCTTCAATGAACTCTTCTGTGCTTATGACCCTGATTCCCGTCCCCCCTCTTCCCTGATGCTGCACCTTCACATTTCATCTCGAGCAGTCTGAAGGTTCGTGAAGTACCTTTCTCAGCCAGTTGCTGTTGCCTCAAAGCCACAATGCTTATCTAGTAGATATTTCTGCTCCCTCCTTCACCTCAGCCAATTGTGAGTGATAGAGATGTTTAAAAAACAATCACTTTAGTGTAATGAAGATCACTGCTAATTAAACTCAACACAAATATTTACTGAGTGTTTGATGTCTATCCTGTATTGTGTGTTTTGTAAGATCTTCTTATCCCTAGGCAAATTATACCACAAGACAACAGACTGTCTGAGCCTCAGGGGGGATTTTTCCCTAGTGTGCAATTTTTTGTTATTGGTATAGATTTATCCTTAATTCTTTGTTAAGAAAGTATCTTGAAAAGAGAGAGAATTTACACTGAAAGTTTTGAATTTTGATAAGTCTGATATTCAAATATCACTTAGTAAATGCTATTAAGTAAATACATATATATATAAATAGATTATGAATTTCACAATAGACACATCGCATATGACCACAGAGGTATATCAACAGGCTTAGAAGAAACTGGAACACTAAAAGAAACAAATGCTTTATCAATATATTTATCTCATGATATTTTATGGTTTATAGATAATATATATGTGTGTATAAATATATGTGTGTGCATATATATAGAGAGAGAATATATATATATATGGAGAGAGAGAGAGCGCACGCAAGAGCACGCAGACCACGTTTTCAGAGAACATTCAATCCAGGTAAATAGTTCTAAATCTTTTGGATTTCATGGACAAATCATTTTTCTGGGAAATGAAATAAGAAGAATTGACAATTGAGAAATTTTTAGAACTTAAAAGTAGAAGTTGTTCTTTCATTTAGCTAAATGTTTGTGAAGTGTACTCCAAGTGCCACACATGATCTTATTTTTTTCATTTAGAATTTATAGCAACCCTATGATGTTTGAAATATGTATTCATATTCTGTTATCATTCCCATATCATTTTTATTTTTCAAGTAAGGACATTGAGCTCCACACCAGTCAATGATGCCAACAGCCTGGGGAATTAGAACAGACACAATTTGAAACCCAAAATCCTTAACCACTATATTATCTCCATGAATTAACCTTTTCATTTCATGAAAGAACTTATTACTAAAGGACTAAAAAATGATCAACACAAAGTTCTGTTAGAAGTAATGCATTTGACTTTATGACAAAAACCTATATTGTCCATATTTTTGTCTTTTAAAGCAAAGATAAATCATGAGCCAAAATTGTGATCCAGATGTGCAACACAGGTCAAAAACGCTGAAGAGGGTCCAGCATCGTGGCATATGGGGTTAAGTCACCACCTGAAGTGCCAGCATCCCATATGGACACCGGTTCGAGACCTGGCTGCTCCACTTCCCATCCAGCTCCCTGCTAACGCACCTGGGAAATTAGCAGAAGATGGCCCAAGTCCTTGGGACCCTGCCAGCCACATCGGAGAACCAGAAGAAGCTCCTGGCTCTTGACATCCATCTGGCCCAGCCTTGGTTGTTGTGGCTACTTGGGGGAGTGAATCAGAGGTTGGAAGATATCTCTCTCTCTCTCTCTCTCTCTATCTCTATCTCTCTCTGCCTTTCAAATAAATAAAATAAACAAACAAGCAAACAAAAAAGCTACAGACACAGCCCACTGTGGCCAGAGATGTTGAATGGCAGAAAGGAGAGAGAATTCCTGACACAAACAGTAAAGGCACAAGCCTAAGGACAGAAATAGTGGAGTACATGAATGATGAAGAAATCAAAACAATCAGAAATAGACAAATGGGATTGTTAAGAAGCTTTTGCATTTGCAAAGGAGACACTCAATAAAGTGAAGAGGCAACCAACAGGATGGGAGAAAATAACCAGAATCTATAAATAGCTCAAGAAACTCAACAACAAAAAAACAAACAATCCAGTTAAGAATGGGCAAAGAGGACTCTGGCCTCAGCATCAGCACTTAAGACATTTGGATATGGCTGAAGAGCCCATGAGAGTATTACAGGCATGGAAAGCCAAGACACTCTGGAAAAAAAAAAAAAAAAAGAAAGAAAGAAATGAAAGATCTCTGCAAGTGAGATCCCAGTGGAAAGAACGGGGCCTTCAAAGAAGGAGGTACCTTTCTCTGAAGGGAGGAGAGAACTTCCACTTTGACTACGACCCTGTCGGAATAAGATCGAAGTCGGAGAACTCAAAAGGCTTCCATAGCCTTGGCAACTCATGACTAGAGCCTAGGGAGATTACTGACGCCATAAACAAGAGTGTCAAATTGTTAAGTCAACAACAGGAGTCACTGTGTACTTACTCCTCATCTGGGATCTGTCCTTAATGTGTTGTACAATGTGAAGTAATGCTATAACTAGTACTGAAACAGTATTTTACACTTTGTGTTTCTGTGTGGGTGCAAACTGATGAAATATTTACTTAATATACACTAAATCGATCTTCTGTATATAAAGATAATTGAAAATGAATCTTGATGTGAATGGAATGGGAGAGGGAGCGGGAGATGGGAGGGGTGTGAGTGGGAGGGAAATTATGGGGGGGCATTATAATCCATAAACTGTACTTTGGAAACTTATATTTACAAAATAAAAATAAAAAAAAATAAAAGAATGGGCAAAGAGGGGCCAGCGCCATGGCTCACTTGGTTAATCCTCCACCTGCGGCACCAGCATCCCATATGGGCACCAGTTCTAGTCCCGGCTGCTCCTCTTCCAGTCCAGATCTCTGCTGTGGCCAGGGAAGGCAGTGGAGGATGGCCCAAGTGCTTGGGCCCTGCACCTGCATGGGAGACCAGGAGGAAGCACCTGGCCCCTGGCTTCAATTGGTGCAGCACAGGCCATAGCAGCTATTTGGGGAGTGAACCAATGAAAGGAAGACCTTTGTCTCTGTCTGTCTCTCTCTCTCTCACTGCCTATAACTCTACCTGTCCAAAAAAAAAAAAGGAATGAGCAAAGAACATGAACAGGTATTTTTCAAAGGATGAAATCCAAATGGCCAACAGACACATGAAAAAGTGCTCAGATCACTAGCCATCAGGGAAATGCAAACAAAAACCACAGTGAAGTTTCGTCTCACCCCAATTAGCATTGTTATCATCCAACAAACAAAAAATAATAAATTCTGGTGAGGATGTAGGGGGAAAAGTTACCCTAATACACTGTTGGTTGAAATGTAAACTAGTATGACCATTATGAAAAACAGTAAAGAGAAATCTGAAAATAGATCTACCATATGACCAGTCATCCCACTCTTTGGAATTTACCCAGTGGAAATGAAACCAGAATATGAAAGAGTTAATTGTACCTCACATTTATTGAAGCACAATTCACAACAGCTAAGATATGGAGTCAATCCAGATGTCTATCAACTAATGACTGGATATAAAAAAATATGGTATATATAAATTCTACTGAATACTACCCAGCCATAAAAAAGAATTAAATGCTGTCATTTAAAGCAAAATGGATGCACCTGAAAACCATTATGCTTAGTTAAATAAGTCAGCCTCCAAAAGATAAATATCATATGTTTTCTCCAATATGTAGTAGTTAATATAGAATCCAAAAAATGAATGGGAACAAAACAATATCTTGTGACTTGATTGTTGCTTTTAGCCCTTTTTTATACTCCTGTGGAACTGTGGTCTTTATACTTTTTACTTGTTGAATATTATGGCTAGTGGTGCATTAAGCCTGTGATTATAGAATGGACTGAATTTATGTTTTTACAAAAATTAAAGAAAAAAAGGAAAGAAGGAGGACAACTGAGGGAAGGAAAGGAGCAGAAGTAAGGTTATCTTATTAGATATGTACTTAGGAAACACATGAAATACATTCTCTTTATATTGATAAATATTGAAAAATACATTTTAGGAAAAAAAAAATTTAACCCTAATTCCTCAGGAAGCCAGGGGAATTAATCAATAGCTCCCAGCTCTTTGCTGTGTACTTTGCAATAAAGACTTACTTTCTTTCACATGCCCAAAAAATCGGAAATTACTCAAGATACATGGCAAAAATTGTAGGCCCATTGGCTCCACAAAAGTCTGCACAAGATTATTTTACATGACATATTTTTAAAAGAAAACATTTCCAGAAAAAATGCAGATACTATATGTGCACCCCAATGAATTTTCACAAATTTCATTCACATAACATCTCATAAATCAAAAAACTTTACCTATTAACACTCCATAAATCCTCTCATATACTCTTCTAGTCAGAATTTCCCAAAAGTAATCATCATCCTATTTTCTATAACAAGTTTCCAATGGTTAGTTTTGTTTGTTTTTGAATTTTATATAAATAGAATCATGCAGCATATATTATTTTTGATCCATATTTTGTGTTTGTGGAATTCATTCACGTAGTTTCATGTAGCAATCATACATTTCTTCTCACTGCTTTATAGTATTGCATTATATGAAAACCACCATGTTGTTTTAAATATATATTTCATGATTTGTGTCTCTGCTAGTTTGTGGCTATTGCAAATAAGATTCCTTGAACACTCCTGTAGATGTCTCTTGGCTCATATATGTGTAGGTTTCTAAGGGAAATTGAATTACTGGTTTATAGTATAGATGTATGCACAGCTTTAATGAATACTACTAGTTTTCCAATTTAGTAGTACTGTTTATATTCCCACCAAAAGTATCACATTGTATTTTAATGTATACTACCGTAATTATCATAGAGACAGCCACCTATTTAGATATTTATTGGCCATTTAGATATTATCTTTCATCAAGTTCAAGTTTTTAGCCCATTTTTCTATTAAGTTGTATTTTTCTTATTGATATGTAGAGCACACATTCTGCATGAATAATTTGTTAAATATATATTTTACATTGTCAGCCCTTTCCCCTCTGCTATTGGTATCTTTCAATGAGCAAAAGGTCTTACTTCTAATTCATGGTTAGTATTTGTTGCATCTTATTTAGAAACCATGCCTCTCCCATAGTCAAGAAGGTATTCTAGCTGGCGCTGCGGCTCACTAGGCTAATCCTCCGCCTTGCAACGCCAGCACACCAGGTTCTAGTCCCCGTCAGGGCACCAGATTCTGTCCCGGTTGCCCCTCTTCCAGGCCAGCTCTCTGCTGTGGCCCGGGAGTGCAGTGGAGGATGGCCCAGGTGCTTGGGCCCTGCACCCCATGGGAGACCAGGAGAAGCACCTGGCTCCTGCCATCGGATCAGCGCGGTGTGCCGGCCGCAGTGTGCCGGCCGCAGTGCGCCGGCCGTAGTGGCCATTGGAGGGTGAACCAACGGCAAAGGAAGACCTTTCTCTCTGTCTCTCTCACTGTCCACTCTTCCTGTCAAAAACAAAAATAAAAAAGAAGGTATTCTTTCATGTTCTCTTCCTTAAGTGCTATTATGTTTTTCACATCTCATCTACATTCCATTTGGAATTTATTTTTGCATGTTGTATAGGTAGAGATCAGTATTTATATTGTGCCATATCATAAGATTCAATTATCCCAGAAACCTTTATATAAAACATTCTCCTTGTGCAGGCATTTGGCATATCAGTTAATACACTACTTGGGATGTCCATATCCCATAATTGGAGGTCTTAGGTTCAAGTCCCAGCTCCAATCTCAACTCCAGTTTTCTGCTAATGCATACCATGGGAGGCAGAGGTGACAGAACAAGTAATTTGATTACTGCCACCAGTGTGAGAGACCTGGATTGAATTTCCAACTTCAGGCTTTGGCCTGGTACATTCCCAGCTGTTGCAGGTATTTAGAGAATAAATTAGCAGATGTAGCAATCATACAGATGATATTTTTGGTGGGAATATAAACAATACTACCAAATTGGAAAACTAGTAGTATCCATTAAAGCTGTGCATACATCTATACTATAAACCAGTAATTCAACTTCCCTTAGAAACTTACACATATATGAGCCAAAAGACATGTACAGGAGTGTTCAAGGAAACTTATTTGCAATAGCCTGAAACTGGAAGACACAAATCATGAAATATATAAAAATAACATGGTGGTAATCATATAATGTAATACTATAAAGCAGTGAGAAGAAATGTATGACCGCTACATCTCTCTCTCTCTCTCTGCCTTCCAAATACATAAAAATAAGTAAATAAAAATTCAAAGATTAGTCTTTACCCTTTTTACCTTTACCCTCTTTACTATGTCATCTTTGCCATAAATCAAGTGAACATTAAGTCCGATTTGTATTTTTTAGCTCTTTGTTCTATTTTTCCATCTTTGTACCTATATAGCACTTAACTTCTGATAATATGTAAGTCTTCCAACTGTGTTCTTTTTCTTCACGATTTCCTAGCTATTCTTTTTTTTTTTTTTTTTTTTTTTTTTTTTTTTTTTTTTTTTGACAGGCAGAGTGGACAGTGAGAAAGAGAGAAAGAGAGAAAGGGAGAAAGGGAGAAAGGTCTTCCTTTGCCATTGGTTCACCTTCCAATGGCCACCGCAGCCAGCACGCTGCAGCCGGCGCACCGCGCTGATCTGAAGGCAGGAGCTAGGTGCTTCTCCTGGTCTCCCATGGGGTACAGGGCCCAAGCACTTGGGCCATCCTCCACTGCACTCCCTGGCCACACCAGAGAGCTGGCCTGGAAGAGGGGCAACCGGGACAGAATCCAGCGCCTTGACCGGGACTAGAACCCGGTGTGCTGGCACCGCTAAGTGGAGGATTAGCCTATTGAGCCACGGCGCCGGCCTATCCTAGCTATTCTTGATCCTTTCCATTTCCAGATGACTCATTAATTTTCATCAAAAGGGAAATTATACTGAATCTACAAGTCAACTTTGGGACAATTAGAACCTTTATGTTATAGTCTTCTAATCCATGGTATCACCTTCAATTTATTTAGGTCTACTTCAATTTCTTTTTTAAAAAATATTTATTCATTTTATGGCCGGCGCCGTGGATCACTAGGCTAATCCTCCGCCTTGCGGCACTGGCACACCGGGTTCTAGTCCCGGATGGGGCGCCAGATTCTGTCCCGGTTGCCCCTCTTCCAGGCCAGCTCTCTGCTGTGGCCAGGGAGTGCAGTGGAGGATGGCCCAAGTGCTTGGGCCCTGCACCACATGGCAGACCAGGAGAAGTACCTGGCTCCTGCCTTCAGATCAGCGCGGTACGCCGGCCACAGTGCACTGGCCGCGGCAGCCATTGGAGGGTGAACCAACGGCAAAGGAAGACCTTTCTCTCTGTCTCTCTCTCTCACTGTCCACTCTGCCTGTCAAAAAAAAAATATTTATTCATTTTATTTGAAACACAGAGTTACAGAAAGGCAAAGGCAGAGAGACAGCGAGGTCTTCTATCCACTGGTTCACTCCCCAAATGGCCTCAACGGCTAGAGCTGTGCCGATCCGAAGCCAGGAGCCAGGAACCTCTTCCACGTCTCCCACGTGGGTGCAGGGGCCCAAGACTTGGGCCATCTTCTGCTTTCCCAGACCATAGCAGAGAGCTGGATCACAGGTGGAACAGCAGGGACTCGAACAGGTGCCTATATGTGATGCTGGCACTGCAGCAGGCGGCTTTACCTGCTACGCAACAGCACTGGCCCTACTTCAATTTATTTTGATATTACATAGTATGCTTCTAAAATTTTCAGCAACTTTTTAAAAATCTGAAGATTTCATGTACAAATGAGGGTTTTCAGATTCTTCTGAAAATAAAAAATCTGGCACAGTCTAATACTTCTATGTGGCAGCAACAAACAGGAGCTACCCAGTGTAACTGAAGCATGTGTTCCTCACTTTGACACAGCTTCTACCACAAACACAGTACATGAGTCTGGATTCACAACTATGACTACACTCACTTAGTTACATGCTGAACCTCTACATGTTGTAAGGAAGAAAATTAGTGGCAAACATCAGAAATATTATTCTTTCTTAATTCATTCTGCAAATATTTATTGAATGCTAACTATGTGTCAGGCAGTATGCTACATGTTGAGGTATACTAATGAACAAAAATAGTAATTTTTGTATATTTTAACCCAGATATTTGAACATACTGTAATTAGAATTATATAACAACATTGAAAAACTTTAAAAAGAAAATATTTTGCATAGTGACCTTCATTTAGTCAATTTAAGGGAGTAAAAGTGATAGAACAATGAGAACAAAAAATGAACACAAAGGAAAAAAGCCCAGAGGGACATAGAGAAAGAGACTGCAGCTGTTCCATCACATTAACAGATATATTCTCAAAAACACCAGGACATCAGTGTGCCCTTGGGCTCATAATGTCTTCAGGGTCAAAACAACAGACATAAAATGCTGTAATGAACAGTGTGGACAGTCTTTGCTCCTAGGAAACTTCCATCTAAGGGTAGCAACGTAGGTCAGAATCAGATAGGAAAGTTTCTTGAGTTTCAAGCTTAGGAATTTTGACATTATCTTCTGGCTAATGGGTAATCAGTGGAGTTTTGCTGTTATTTTAAGTTTCTTAGCACACTCACTGAAGGTTGCTTCCTCATTGGATCTAAGGCTCAAAATAAATCAACCATAACCCTCAGATCACTAATGAGGCTTCAATGAATAAGGAGAGAAAAAAAAGAGGGAAAAAATCCTCCATCCAACGAACTCTTAAAATACAAAGGGGTAGTTCAGAGTAAGATCTATTTTTCTTCCCCCCAAGAACTCAAACATCTTTTCACCCACTCAGCTCAAGTTGTTGTTCCTGGTCTGGTCAGTAACATAAAACCAAAGAGTGGGGTGGAAGGGAGCATGATTGGGAGGGGGAAGTGAGGGAGAGGAAAGCACTATCCAGTTGCTACTAATGCAATATAAAATTTCCCCCAATGTAAATACTTTTTTATCCCTATCTTTCTTGCATCTTATTTCATTCTTGGCATCCAATCAACCCTACCAGAGTCATGCTCATAAACATGTTCAGGCCTCTGGGGTGCCATTTATACCAACCAGTGCATTTCTGGTACTACATTCTCTAAATGTACCACACAGGGATGCCATTTAGTTCAATACACTTGTGATTCATAAAACATTCTCCGAAGGCCTGAAAGAGTTAACTTGCATCTCTCCCTGAGCATGTGGCCAAGTGCAAAGGATTGATTGTGAAACTGCAACAGAAGCGCCCAATATCTAATTGGTACAGAATTCTGGCAACAAGCACAGAATCAGACAACATCATCTTTACTGTACAGTGGAAAAACTGAGAACCCAGGCAGGTTTTGCCCGCCATCACATAGCTAGCTGGACTCAGAGCAAAAACAGTTTCTAGGCCTCCGAATGTTCTGCCTAGAGCTCTGCCTGTGGTCTTCTACAACACCACACTCAGGGAGGGAAGGGGCAAATGGAAAAAAGTGTGGGGGCAGAGATTAACACAGAGTCCTTGTGAGGCCTTCCAGGTCTACAGATCTTTTTCTTTTTCTTTTTTTCATGTCTCTGAAATGCAAATGCTGACCTGTTCTGTGATGGCTGCTTAGATAAAACAGAATTTTAAGTGGTATCTGTAAAACCACCCCGTCCTGATTTCTTTCCTGGACAGTGGTACAGTCACCTCTGACCACACCAAACCCGGAAGCCTTTCCACATTTTACCTCAGTTCCCATCAGCATGTCTGCAAATTCCCACAGTTTACTTTCATCTCTAGCAAATAAGGCCTCTTGAGAAATGAGAGAAAATGGGGTCAAGGCATACACTTGGAGGATGCCAGGATGCCACACATCTAATTTGCATGCTGGCATTAAAATCCGATACCTTGTAAGACAAAGTCTCAAGTTTAAAACCTTCTGTGGTTAGAGAAGGGGCTGGGAATGAAGAAAGTAGACAAATTTGCTGTGACCAAAGTCCTTCATGCCAAAGGTTCAAAATAATAAACATTGGAGCTGAAAGTGAACTCAGACCTTGTCTGCTCCAAACCTCAATTTATGGCCAAGGAAACCAAGGTAAAACAAGGGAGGTGACCTGTCTTCAGCTTCCTGCCTCAGTGGAAGCACAGCTGGTGGGGGAGGGTATTTGAAGTCATATGAAACAAAGATAAAAGCTCACAGTCGCCTTGAAAAATGAGGATCTCTTCTAAGGGAGTACAGAGTGAAGGACATCCATGGTAACATGACCAGACCTCATGGAAGACTAAACACTACAATACTGAAGACCAGCTCTGATAAATTTATAACCAAGCTGCTTCTGCACTGAGGCCGGTCCCTCTGAGGTGTGGGTATCTGTCTGCCTGATCTAGTCCTTCGCTGTTGTGGGCACTAACTACCCTCTGCCTTTGCTTTGACTGCTTTTGAAACATGAACTCATACCTCTACTTTCCTTCTCTCTGCTCTTAAATCTTGCTTTATAGGGCTTCTGTTTCCTGTGGATGCTTCCTGACTTAGTTTTTTCTGTGTTTCCTGCCTCTTGTTCATTGACCAGCAGCTACTCCCCCTTGAACACACTTAGATTCAAATTCTGGGAAGGAAGATCTGGGGTTCACACAGTAACTCAGCAGTTGCTCAGTAGCTCTCCCTTGACCTTGAGGATATCAAACGTGATGGCTTTATTCAGAGAGGCATCCATCCCTGCTCCATCAGGATGGGAGACAGAGATAAAGTGTTCATCTTTCCCTGGAATGGGGATTTGTGCATGGGAAGCACTTGGAGCATAACAGATTCCTTCCCAAGTTAGTACAGTCAACCCTCTCTATCAGGGTGTCACACCCACAAACTCAAGCAACACAGATGGAAAACACTTTTTTTAAAATATGTCTATAGACTTTTTCTTTTTTAAGATTTATTTATTTGAGGGCAGAGTGATATAGAGAGGGAAAAATGCGCACATACAAAAAGAGGGAGGGGGAGGGAGGGAGAGAGGGAAAGAGGGAGAGAGGGAGAGAGAGAGAATGAATCACTCTTCCATTGGTTCACTCCCAAATGTCTTCAAAGGCCAAGACTGGGCAAGGCCAAAGCCAGGAGCCTAGAATTCCACCCAGGTCTCCCATGTGAGTGGCAAGGGCCCAAATACCTGGGCCATTTTCTGCTGTTTTCCCAGGCACATAAGCAGGGAGCTGAATCAGAACTAGAGCAGCCAAGATCCAAACTGGTGCTCCAATATGAGATGCTGGCATTGCACTCAGTGACCTAACCCACTGCACTACGTTGCCAGCCCTTATAGACTTCTTCTTTGTCATTATTTCCTAAACAACACAGTGTAATATCTATGTAAATAGCATTTACATTGTATTAGATATTGTAAATCATCTAGAAATGATTTGAGGTAGGACGTATATAGGTGATATGAAAATATTATGCCATTTTATATAAGGTGCTCGAGCATCCACAGAGTTTGGTAACTACTGGGATTCTGGAACAGTCTCCTGTGGACACTAAGGGATGATTACACTTTGGACTAGACTTTGTGTCTCCTTAGTTCCAGTGCAATATTCAGTGGCAGATATTTCTGAAACTGGCCTGCCTGGGTTTTAAGCTCATGAGCGTTACTTTCTAGTAAGTTATACTTTAGGCAAGTTATGCATCTATAACACAGAAATTATAATTCTTCCTATATCATATGGTTGGGGAAGACTGGGATAATTTATATAAAATGCTTATGAGAAGTTCTGATGCATAAGCACTGAATCAATTAGACACTATTATTGTATTAATTTTTCCACAGCACTGGTTTTAAAATGAGTCTGCAAATTTTTTGACACTTTTCTCACAAATGATAGAATCTAATTCTCCTTGTTTGAATATAGTCTACATTAGTAACTTGCTTCTAAGGCCTCGAATGCAACAAAAGTGACGCTGCATGATCTCCAGGCTAGGACAGAGAAGGTAATATAGCTTCCGCCTCATTGGGAATCTTACCCTTGGAAACAAGACACCATATTTTGAGGAAGCCCTGGACCTGTGGCAAGGCTGTTCTGGCCAACAGAATTGGCTAAGGTCTCAGCTGACAACCAGCAACCATCACCTGCTAGGTACTGAGCCTTTGAGATAATCACAGCCCCAGCCTTCAAGTCTTCCACGTGACGTCATGGTTCAGACTAAGTGATCCACTCCAAGAGTTGTTTGAATTTCTGATCCACAGAATCTATGGACATCATTAATGGTTGATTTACATCATTTTGTTAGAGGGTAATTTAGGCAACCACAACCTTTATTTCTTCCTCTCTATGACAGCACTGTTTGTGGGGACCTTGATAGAATCCAGGAGACATGAGATTATCTCTAAAGCTTGGCTTCTACACTGCAGGGCTCCAGAGAGAGGATTAAAATGAACTAAGAACTTAAAAAAAAAAAAAAAAAAAAGCATTGCCCCTGGATATGATGACTCAGAACCAGTTGTCTGGGACTTAGATATGGGTAATTTGAAAATGACCTTTATTTAAGTTCAACAAATCTGCACAAGGGGAGACAACTGACACATCTACTCCCTACCCTGATTTTGGAAGGCAAGCTGAAGATGTTCATTCATATTCATTAGGGATTTATAAGAATCGAAATATGCCTTGCTCTATGCCTAGGGCCCCAAGGGGGCTTACAGTTTGTGAATGAATTAGAAATATATTTGGTATGTCTGATGTGTAAGTATCCCTTAATGGAATCCAAGTTAGGAAAGGAATAAATATGGAATATCAAACTGTAACCTTCAATAGTGAATTCACAATATTTTAAAAATCAACACAATTCCTCTCTTCAAAACCTGGAGAACTAGGGGAAAAATGAGATTTCCCTAATTGCTTCTCTTCTACATTGTTTTGGGAATTGCAGTCAGGGTAATTAGGCAAGAAAAAGAAATAAAAGGCATCCAGATTGGAAAAGAAGCTGTAAATGTGTATTTGTGGGTCACTGGGGCACAGTGGGTTAAGCTGCCATCTGAACCCCCAACATTGATTATGAGTGCCATTTTGAGACCTGGCTGCTCCTCTTCCAATCAGGCTCCTTGCGACAGAAGATGGACCGATTATTTGGATCCCTGCCACCAACATGGGAGGCCTGGATGAAATTCTAGGATCCTGGTCCAGCCCAGCCATTGCAACCATTTGGGGAGGAACAAGAGGATGAAGGATTCTTTCTTTCTTCTTTCTCTCTTTCTCTCTCTCTCTCTCTCTCTCTCTCTCTCTCCTTTGCTCTCTGTAACTATGCCTTTCAAATAAATAAAAATAAATCTTTTTTTAAAAAAGTGAATTTACAAATGACATGATCATCCACACAAAATCTAGAGAGCTTAACAATGCATCTTCCTGGCCTTGAAAACCGTAGGGCTTTTCTCTCTATCCCCTGCCTTCACTCCCTAGATCAGAGGTTCTCAAGCTTTAGTGTGCAAGGAGAGTTGTTAAATGAAAATTTCTAGAATCAATTTAAAAAATTAATATCCTTGCCTAGGAATCTTCATTTTAACGAGAAATCTAGGAAATTCTGATGAAGGTGAAATTCAGACCAAACTTAGTAAAATAGGGTACTAAATCTTTCAGAAGTTGTTTAGCACAATGATTAAGAGTGTAGTGCCTAGAACCCCATTGCCTGGATTCAGTTCTTGGCTCTTTTACTTGCTAACTGCCTGAACTTGTGTATGGCACTTAACTTCACTGTGCATCAGTTCCCCTATGTAAAATGGGTTTAATACAGTGCCTACCCTACTGGTTTGATGTGCACATTAAATGCGAGCATTGTGGCACAGTGGGTTAAGCCACTGCCTGCAACAATGGCATCCCATATGAGTCCCGGCTGCTCCACTTCCAATCCATGTCCCTGCTAATGTGCCTGAGAATACAGTGGAAGATGGCCCAAGTGTTTGGATCCCTGCAACTCACATGTGAGTCCCAGTTGCAGTTCCAGGCTCCTGGCTTCGGCCTGGTCCAGCCCTGTCCATTGCAACCATTTGGGTAGCGAACCAACAGATGGAAGATTGCTCGCTCACTCTCTCTCTCTCTCTGTCTCTCGAATGCACTCTCTCTCTCTCTCTTTCTCACACACACACACACACACACCCCACCTCCCAAATAAATATTTGAGTGCATTAATGCATATGAAGCAGTTAGACTACTAGTTTATTTATTGTCATTTATTTATAGTGGGAGAACTACCTATCTCTAGAAGCTAGACTGCCTGTCTTGGCAAAGCACAGTGACACCAATCAGTGAAGGAAGAAAAAGTGCATTATGACAGTTTTCTGTTCACTCTCCTTTCTTGCCTCGCTTTTGCTTTCCCTCTCAGCAAAGCTGTGGCAAACAGACATGTTTTATTATAAATCAAATGAAGGCATGGGTCAGCCCATCCTTTTACAGTTCCAAGTCCTCTTCTGCCTGAAAGGACTATTACTTTCCTCCAGTTTGATCTCTATAGTTTATTGTCTTGTTTTCCATTATTTTGATTCATGCCATTAGTGAATTTAAGTTTCCATCTTCTGTTTTGGTTTGGTTTTTCACATTACATTGCATCAAGAGTTTGTTTCCAAATGTAAACTTAAGGACTAATGCTCTTAAACTTTGTGACTTATAAAATATACTACCCTCTGCCCCCTGCATCTCCCACTCACCCAGATGATGGCAAATCTTTAATAGATTGCCTTGCACCAAGGGAGGGAGGTCCCAATGCTCACATCAATAATTTATACTGATCAACACTTGCTCAAAGTAATGGAAAGGATAATGCACAGAACATGTTTTACTGTGTTTCCAAGTCTAATCACCTGAGGATCATTACTGGTATTCCTAGATATGCATGGAACTAACCTGATGGTTTCTAGTCCAAAAATCACAGACGGAGGTTTTGTTTTAAAATTATTCCTGATAGTCCATGGAGAAGTCTGTTAAATACTAGATACTGTTAATACTTCACTAACAAAGGGGCAGAAATAGCTCTTGACATGTGGTGTTACTGCAGGTTTTCTATCAGCCAATGTCTGGTTTCCTGAAGCAGCAAAAACTTTTTTAAAACCTGAAGCAGTTCAGAGAGAAGGAATCAGAGTGAGCTGATGAATCATGCATCCTCAGGAAGAGGGTTGGATATGACCTCTTAAACAACTTTCAGCCCTGGTTTTTGTTTTCCTACCATTCTACTCAAACACTAAGTTATACTCAAATATTAGTTGCACCTCAGAAACAAACAAGATGCATTCAGTGAACCTCCTCTCCCAACTCTTCAATGTGTTGCTTTAAACTTTCTTCTAGAAAAGTCTTGAGACAGGGATACAAGTAAAATTTAAGCTGCTTCAGTCATGTTAATTCTTTGAAGCCCATAAAAATTATACAGTGAGTGTGGATGGCTTTAAAGAAAAACTGCACATCAAATACAGCCCTGGGGTTGAAGTCATTATTTCACCTGGAGTGTAAGACAACACTGTCTGCTCCTTGGAGTGAGAAGAAAGGCTATATGCTTGACCTTAAGTGACCTATTTTTGATCCCTGTAAACATGAAAGGCTGGCAGCTGGGTATTTGCGTGCCAAACCCCACCCCCTCAATCAAATACCATGTTTGGAGGAACTCAGGGGCACTTCCTGTTTGGGGCCATGACCTAAGGCATGAAATTAGTCCTTATGCAGAATTAGAGCAACAGCATCTGCTAGTGGGGCTGGCTCGTCAACACTTTTTCCCCCACCCCAAACGTAGAAACTAAACCTGGGAAGAGAGCAGCAGGGAAGCTGAGTAACTTCATTAAGATCTAAATCCCTTCCTTGTACCATTTGTTGCAGTTCCAGCTCTCCTCTCCAAATGCTCATTTCTCTGTGCCTAGCTTCCCTTCTCTCACACACATACGAGGGGACTTCAAAAAGTTTGTGGAAAATGGAATCGAAAAATAAGTTTATTTTGGTGCCAAAAAAAACCTTGAAAGTAATGCATAGGTTTTTCACAGTACATATTCTGCATGAACATTTTGCAGACCTTTTGTATATAGGATTTTAAAATTTACTCTCTCTGTGAGGACTGGATCAAACACGCAGCATACAATTCTTCAAAGTGTGACCTCCCTTACAGATCTAAAATCAAATTTATGGGACTCTCGGAAAGAGAAAAGGAACTGTGCACTGCACTTTGTCAAAATTCCTCCATCTAAAAGCTACATAGTTATAAAAGTATAAGCAGGGAAAATCTACATCTTGAAGAAGGTGTTTACCATGTGCAAAAATTATCTGGTTAGTTAATTCAGACATTACAGTAATTGAACTAATTTAAATCCAAAATACCCATCTCAGAACAGAAATAGATGTACTGTTTTTATCTAGGTAATTACTAAGATAATTGCCAGACCTCCCCTTAGTTTTGCCTCATGACAAGCAAGCCAAGCCTGCTGATTTATATGTACTTTTACATATGTATATACCCTTGTATTAATAGACAAGTGTATTCTGAGGTCAACATTTACAGCCAGAAACTTCCCTCCCAGAGGTAAGAATAGGAAAGAAAATAAAGGCTAAGTTTCCAATCCGAGCTGCTATTTTCATGACATAAAATACAAGAAAACCTGTTTAAAAATCTATGTTGTTATTGTAGTTATGTTCAGTGGGTTTTATAAACATAGCAAAAATCTCTTTACTGGAAAATATCAATGAGATAATGAAAGTTAATACTATTATACCATTTCAAGCTACTGGCAAGGATGATAGAAGATTGACAAATTCCCTCCTCTGCATCCATGAAAGACAAATGAAACTTTCACCACTCTCAGAATATGTGAAGCTATTCTTGCTTCTTCCAACATGACTCTTTATCCACATTTACTGCAAGGAGCCAAACAATTGGAACCCTTAAACAGTCAGTCATCCATTACCCCTGGCTGTTGGGTGGGCTGGCCCGAGGCACTTCCAATAGTTCTTTATTGTGAAGTATAATCTACAGAACCAATGAACAACAAATCAAGTTAAAAGGAAGTCCAGGGGTGGATATTTGGCACAGCAGTTGGGACTCTGCTTGGGATACCTACACAGAATCCATTTCTGATTCCAGCTTTCTGCTAGTTTACACCCTAGGAGGTAGTAGATGGTGGCACAAGTGCTTGGTCCTTCCCGCCTATAAGTGAGACCTGCATTGAGTTCTTGGCCCTTGGACTTCATCCTGCCCAAGCTGTTGTGAGCATTTAGGGAGCAAACAAGCAGATAGATCACTCATTATCTCTCTTACTCTTTTAATTATCTCTCTCTCTCTCTCCCTCCCTTCCTCCCTCCCTCCTTCTCCACCTGTTGAGTAAAATGAAAATAAATGAATAAATAAATTTCAAAAAGGAAGCCTCACAGAGTTTTCTTCAAAACAATGTCTTTAAAATCATAAATCAACAAGAGCTACGTTGGTAATATACAGCAGAGGGTAATGAGGCAACTGAAAAATATGGGCCCCAGTTCCTTTTGCAGATTTTCCCTCACTGCAAGGGATTTATGCACTGAGAGTTTGGAGACCTGCTGTTGCTATATTTTCTCATTTTTAAGAGATTATGAAAATTCTTTTTTTGTATTTGCTGATTTATAAATATTTGCAACAAATTTAATTTTATAAAACACCATTCTAGGAAATCAAAACACATCTGTGAAAATAACTACCAATTTGTGGGATGTGTGGTTTATGTTTTCATCTCTGCACACATAGATGCACATGTGCACACACATGTACACATACTCACCCATCAACTAACACTCCTCGGCCTTAAAGCTGATGGATACTGGAAAGTGACTTTGTCAAACTTCACACATCCTCAGAAGTAACTTGCAGTAATCCTTTCATCCTTTGTCAGTTTATTATTTTGCATTTCCCAAATCAAACTATTTTATTATAATTTATACAACCTTTAATATAATTTATAAATTATAATTTATAAAATGTGTTATAATTTATACAATTTATAAAATCTACTGTAATAAACACGTAGAACACAGAGTTCTAAAGGAGGTTTCATGCATTTACTAAAACATGCAATCCAATACAGAAAATTTCATTTAAAGACTAAAATTATATATGCAACCAACAAACTCACAAAAAGTTAGGAATGAATGTTCTCTCATCCAAAATTGTGCTTATTCTTCTTAGTCACTAGAGGCAGTTTGACTCACAGCCAGAAATAACACACAGAGGTAAGCAGTTATTCAGCAGTAGACAGTTGCTAGGGTGTATCCATGTTTAAAAAAAAATTCTAAATGTGTACTATTCCATAATGATTTTTGAAAAGGTATAAATGGGAAAAGAGTGGATGAGTCAAATTCCATATTATTTATCATATTAAAACTTCTGCATCATATATTACATTCAAACTGCCAAACTAAAAGAAGTTTTCAATATCAATAAAACCAATATTGAGCCAAAATATGAAGAGGGGATACTCAGGTGCTGCCCTGATTTTTCTATTAGGCAAATATCTAAAGAAAATTGTTTTTTAGGAAAAAATAAGTCTAATGTTCAAATATATAACACTGTGGATTAAGAATGTGTAATATATACACAAACAAGGGATATGCAATGAAAGATGAATTATACAGCTGGACAGCCACTGTGCAATTTGGTATTTTTTCCCCTCTGTCACAAACAGCAGACTTCATTTTCCTGTGGAGTTGGCTGAAAGGTTTTTTCAGTGTTCTGAGAATTGGGAGTCATTGTGGGATGCATATTGGAAATAGCTGTTTGTTCAAAATAAGCTGAAAGCAAAAGGCTATTATTTCCAGCCTGAATCATTCTAATGGATTGAGTCATTCAGTTTCTTTCCTAGATCTTTACATTAAAAAATATTTTCTTTCTTTTCTTTTTTTTTTTTTTTTTTTTTTTTTTTTTTTTGACAGGCAGATTGGACAGTGAGAGAGAGAGAGAGAGAGAAAGGTCTTCCTTTGCCGTTGGTTTACCCTCCAATGGCCACCGCGGCCGGCGCACCGCGCTGATCCAGGTGCTTCTCCTGGTCTCCCATGGGGTGCAGGGCCCAAGGACTTAGGCCACTGCACTTCCCTGGCCACAGCAGAGAGCTGGCCTGGAAGAGGGGCAACGGGGACAGAATCCGGCGCCCCGACCAGGACTAGAACCCGGTGTGCCGGCGCCGCAAGGTGGAGGATTAGCCTATTGAGCCGCGGTGCCGGCCCAATATTTTCTTTTTTTTTTTTCCTCTCTCTGAAAACTTCCATGGGTTAGAATCAGAGTAACTGTAATTGCAAACTCCATGGCCATGTGTAAGCACCAATGTAACTCAAGCCTAGATTTCAGTGCTATGTATCTTGAAAAGGCTGCTGAAAGTCAGGGACTCTGTTCAGATTGAATTGCAGAGAGGCACTTTAGGCTCTAAATGTATTGTTGTTATTGTTCTTCCATGCATACCCATAAATCAGTTTGCCTCTTTGATTATGAAGCCATTACCATTAATTCTATTTAAAGAATTTAGGGGCTAGCTCGTGGTGTAGTGGGTAAAGCCACCACCTTCAGTGCCAGCATTCTATATGGGTGCCAGTTCCAGTCCTGGCTGCTCCACTTCTGATAGAGCTCTCTGCTATGGCCTGAAAAAGCAGTGGAAAGTGGCCCAAGTGCTTGGGCCCCTTTACCCATGTGGGAGACCCAGAAGAAGCTCCTGGCTCCTGGCTTCAGAAAGTCTAGTTCTGGCCATGGTGGCCACTTGGGGAGTGAACCAGTGGATGAAAGACCGATCTCTCTGTCTCTCTCTGTCTCTCTCTCTCTGCCTCTGTAATTCCACATTTCAAATAAATAAATGAATCTTTAAAAAAAAAAAAAGAATTTTAGAAAGCATCTCTGCTATGAGAGGTCTGCTTTAGAAACTGAAAAACAGAATCGTGGGGGTCAGCACTGTGGTGTAGCGGGTAAAGCTGCGGCCTGCAGTGCCAGCATCTCATATGAATGCCGGTTCAAGTCCCGGCTGCTCCACTTCCAATCCAGCTCTCTACTACGGCTTGGGAAAGCAATAGAAGATAGCCCAAGTCCTTGGGCCTCTGCACCTGTGTGGGAGACCCAGAGAAATTTCCCGGCTCGTGGCTTTGGATCGGCACAGCTGCAGCCATTGCAGCCATTTGGGAAGTGAACCAGCAGATGGAAGACTTTCTCTCTCTCTCTCTGCCTCTGCCTTTCAAATAATCAAATAAATAAAGACATAGAATAATGTTCTGCTTCAACTCCTTTTAAAAAATTATTTATTTTTAGGGGCTAGTATGATGGTGCAATGGGTTAAACCACTGCCTGCAAAGCTGGCATCTCATATGAGCACTGGCTCAAGTCCTGGCTGCTCCACTTCTGATCCACCTCTGTGCTAATGCATCTGGGAAGGCAACAGAAGGCGACCCAAGTATTTGGGCCCCTGCTACCCACATGGGAAGTCAGGACAGAGATCTGGACTCTCAGCTTCAGCCTCGCCCAGCTATGGCCATTAAGATTATTTGGGCAGTAAACAAGTGGGTAGAAAATCTCCTTTTCCCATTTCCCCCTCCCCCTCCACTTCCCCCCTCCCCCTCCACTTCCCCCCTTCCCTCTCCCTCTCCCTCTCCCTCTTCTCCTCCCCCTTCCCCTCTGTGTGTGTGTGTGTGTGTGTGTGTAAGTGTAGGTATATGTGTATGTGTATGTATATGTGTATGTGAATATGTGTGTCGTTCTACCTTTTAAGTAAAAATTCTCCTAGTAGCTGAATGATCTTGGGTAAATCCCTTAACCACTCAGAATCTGTTTCTCTTTCTTGAAAATGACATTAATATCTGATTTTCACAGCATTTATGAGATAAAAAGAAAAAATGCTTACACAGTTAAACACAATAGTAAAACTTAAACGAAAATAATTTTAAGATAAAAGCTGTTACAGTTTATTAAAATGTGGACCAAACAGATAAGTTTGCAAGATAAATCAATAAATAAACTTCAAAAGAAATACTCTAGTCCTCAATGTTGGTTATTTGTATTCTCTTGTAAAGTAATTGTTGTTATTGCTTGTGAGGTACAAGGAGAATATGTATGAACAGGGAGAGAGAAGGAAAGGACAGGGGATATGACAGGGTAGCTGAATCAGTTCCTTAAAGAATTCAAACTCAAGAGGTAAACAAGGAAATAAGCCATGAGCCAACAAATGACTATGCACCGGAAGTGAAAGCTATGCCTGCTGAAACAGGTACAGCCAAAGAGCTAAGACACCTGGGAGCAGGAAGAAATTGTTTTGCCTCTGAATTCTGTTTCCTTTCATAGCTGTGACGCTAAAAACTATGGCAAAGCTCCCTCTCCCCAGTAAAGTCTTTCTCAAGTCAAATGATTCTAGAGAATTTTAGATTTAAGTCTATTGTTTACAGTGTGTGGTCAGAACTCCTACATGTCACAGATGAATAAGCTTGAGCCCACAAAGATGAAGTTAAGTAACCAAGTTAGAGCAGGGCCAAAACATGAAGTCATCTATTATCTTCCTGCTTCACACAACCTGCAAGTTCTCTTTTTCTGAGTCACCTGGAAATACCCTTTAACATTGCATGCCTGTTCTACCAGAGCAAGAAAAAATTCAAATGGCAGTTGAAAATCTCTACAATAATTTGGCTTTAGGTTTTTTCAAGGCCTTGTTCCTTTTGCCCATTTCCACTTTTTTTTTCCTCAAGAGACTTTAATTTTGGCCTAGACTGCAAGACTTTCTTCATCTGTTAATTTATTGCCTAACAAGTAAAATCAGATATCCCAAACTAATAGATTCTTTCTTTCCTTCTTTCCTTATTTCCACGTGGCTTCCGAAGACACTGGACTTAAACTTAGTAGGCCTGGCTTGACCAAAGATCCTTGGAGACCAAGTGTGGCAAAGATCTGAATAAGCACTGGGCATGTGGGCATCTCAGCAGGATTTTTTATAGACATAGACTAGCAACAGGACCTTCCTAATGTCTTGGCTGAAAATTGAAGGATGTAAGGAATCCCAAGAATCAATAAGGTCGAATTAACTATCCATAGTAATCAAAATTAAATAGATAGGAAAAAAGGCAAAAAGAAAAGAAAATAGGAAAGAAAGAAGACAGGTACTATTGCTTACATATTTAAGATGTGGGCTGACATTAATGGTTACTATTTATGCAATGATGTAGTAATGACATTTTCTTTATACTTCATAAAGAAGATGGTTTAAATTCAATAGCTACAGGGCAATCAACCTCAGCCAAATAAAGATTTAATAGCATCTACTAAAAAGTCTTATCTACATTATTTAATTTTATGGAATCATCACAACAACCCTGTAATCTTGGTCTTAGTAGGCCTGTTTTAGAAATTAAGAAAAAAGATGTAAAAAAGTTGAAGTAATTTGCTCAAGATCACATAGATAGCATGTGGTGGAATTAGGCTTAGGAACTATGTCTGTCACATGCTACAGTCCCTAAATTTCCTTGTAGCCTAAGGTCAGGCACTTGAAGGGGTGGGCATTTGCACTGAAGGTTAAGACAGGTTAGGAAGCCCACATCAATATTGGAGTACCTGGGTTCAGGTTCTGGCTCACTTCCTGATTCCAGATCCCTGGGATGCAGCAGGTGATAACTGAAGTAGTTGGATCCCTGTGGCTGTGTAGAACTGGATTGAGTTCTCAACTCCTGACATCAGCCTGGCCCAGCCTCAGCCATTGCAGGCACCTGGGGACTGAACTAATAGATGGGAATTTTTCTTTCTGTCTCTTTCTCTCTCTCTTTCTATCTCTCCCTCTCCCTCTCCCTGTCTCTCTCTCTTCCTCACATAAAAAAAAAAACAAAAACAAAAAAAAAACAACAATCAATAAATAAAAATTAGAACAATAGTTTGACTCCAACCAAGGAACAGTGAGGAGAACTCCTATTGGAAGTTGGGATATTTGGGGTTTACCTTGATTCTCATTCCTGGTTTTTCATCAGGCTTTCCCAAAGACTTGGACCCTCCTGAGTCTTTTACTCACATTTGCACCTTCTATGTGTGCTAATTCACCATCCAGCCCTGACCACAATCCCCTCTCAGCTCATGGCCTCCTGTCAACACTATCCTGTCATCTGACCTGCCATCTGGGATTTGCTTTTGTTATTTCTGTCTGGTGCTGACAGCTCATAGGGCCCACACTCCACTGTATGACCCAAGGGCAAGAGCAAGTGTCAAGGCAGTCATTCAGAGATTAACACGTCTAAGGGCAGCAGTGATCAGGAAAAGTTACAGGGGAAGTGGACTTGGTGGGAAGAAATCATTGGATTAAGTAGAAAAGAGGGAGCGACTCCTTGTATCTAGGAAGGAAGAAGGTGAAAGTGTTTGAAAATAAGAATGCAGATACTAAGTAGACCACACTAGGAAAAAATAATTGATCTGGATAACAGTGAGAGATTGACCACTTTGGAAAAAGTGAACTGGATGTTCTAAATGTTTTAATATTTAAACCTCTCTGTCAATGTTGTATATTTTTGAATAGGAAAGAATGAAGGCAGAAAAATCAATGAGTATAATTGAGAAATATGTAAAATGCAAAATGACAGCAGGGATTCAAACTATGCTAACTAGGAAGACAACTGAGAGACCATGAGAAGAAGGGAATTCAAGAGGCATGATGACAAAGAATATAAATCTTGATTTAGCCATGATGATTCGAGGCTATTTGGGTAATGTTCTGTTACTGAAGATAGTGGAATCAGAGTTCCTTGTCTTCAGTGAAGAATTTCAGGGGCCAGTATTGTGGGTAAAGCCATAGCCTGTGACACCAGTATCCTACATGGGCATTTGTTCTTGTCCCAGCTGCATCACTTCCAATCCAGCTTCCAGCTAATGGCCTGGGAAAGCATTGAAGCATTGAAGATGGCCCGAGTGCTTGGGCTCCTCCCACTCACCCTGCATGAAGCTCCTATTTCCTTGCTTCTGCCTGGCCCATCCCCAGCTGTTGAGGCCATTTGGGGAGTGAACCAAGAAAAGAATTTCAGATGTGAGACAGAGCAGCAGCAAGTGAGGTAGCAAAATTTAATGAGAATACCTCTGATAGACCAGGCAGGCACCACCCCCAAAGGACTGAGAGCCCTGTCTGCATCCAGATTGGAATTTTTGTGCATATGGGCCCACTGTTTACCCTCCCCCATCCAGAGGGCTTTCTGGGAATGGAATTCACGAAATTTCTCCCCAGACTTTATCAGCACAGTGTTATTGTACTAAATAGCTGACTCTGCCACAAGACAGGGAGGATTCTCCTACGATGTCCCCAGGGAGGGCAGGAACCCACCTAACAAGGTTATCGGACTTTTGATGTGCAAATGCTGGTCAGCTCCCAAGGAATGTTTCTAAGTTTCTTCTTTCACTCAACTGCATAAAATTCCTGTTTTGTTCTTCAGCCCCTCTTACACACAAAGGCCAATGTCTAACTTCATACCTAACAGTTTAAGTAGAAATATCAAGCAATAAGCTAGAACTGCAAGACTAAAACTTATAAAATTAGTCTAGGTGAGATTATTCACAAAAGTTGAGATTGAATTCCATGAAAACATATGAACTATATGGAGGAACAGCAGAGACAAAAATTAGAATTTATCAGCACAAACTTGGATGTATTTACACCTTGTTCAATAAACATTATAGCCAACCATTATTGTGGAATAAGCCCCTATAAGTAGGACACTATAAACCAGACTGAAATCAAAGGCTAAAGTACCAGATCATTAAATGGAAGCTAAGCTGTTATCTGACCTTCCTAAGAAATCAGGAGAGAGATAATAGTCAAATTTCCCAAATAGAGAATAGCCTGTTTGACATAATAATGAAGTTTCTTCTGCTTTAAACTTTGCACAAAAAAAGGTAATCTGATGTCACCTGATATTTACCAATCAATTATTTTTCTGTTGTTCTGTCTCCCTTTCCCTGACTTATAAGAAAAGTAACAGCGATGACCAATCTGTACTTTTCTTTTTTAGGTAAGTATCTGCATTTCACAATTTTTAAAGTTTTATTTAGCTGCTTTCATTTACTTGAAAAGCAGAGCAAGAGAGAAAGGAGAGATGTTGAGAAATCTTCCATCTGCTGGTTCTTTCCCCAAATGCCCAAAACAGCCAGGCTGGGCCAGGCAAAAACCAGGAGCCATGAACTCCATCTGGGTCTCCCACATGAGTGGCAGGGACCCAAGTACTTGAGCCATCATCTGCTGCCTCCCAGGTAGTACACTAGCAGGAAGCTGGCTCACAGATAGAGGTGGGACTTAATCCTATACACTCTGACATAGGATACAGGTGTCCCAAGCAATGGCTTAACTCACTGCTACACAGCACCCACTCCTGCTTTGTTCTCTGTTTATGGTTTTTGAGCCCTTTTTGTCTCTAGGACAAATATCTGCAGGTCAGCCCATCAGAATGTTTATCCCTTCTGTGGAATAAAGTGTTGCCCTATTCTAGAATTGAAAAGAAATCCAATTAAGATCTTGAAATTGTAATAATTTTGTCCTTTAACAATTGACAACTATTTATTGATTATTTATAGTATTTCAGGAACCAGATAAAACCAGTTTTAATTTTTGGAACTGATAAGCACATCTGGTTAAAAATCTTTTGAAAAACTTAAAAATTATTAATGATGGTAAAATACACACAACATTAAATTTGCCATCTTAACCTTGTTTTTTAATTTTTTTTATTTGACAGGTAGAGTTAGTGAGAGAGACAGAGAGAAAGGTCTTCCCTCTGTTGGTTCACCCCCCAAATGGCCACTACAGCCAGCGTTGCACCGATCTGAGAAGCCAGGCGCTTCCTCCTGGTCTCCCACGTGGGTGCAGGGCCCAAGCACTTGGGCCATCCTCCACTGCACTCCTGGGCCACAGCCGAGAGCTGGACTGGAAGAGGAGCAACTAGGACTAGAACCTGGCGCCCAAATGGGATGCCGGCGCTGCAAGGTGGAGGATTAACCAAGTGAGCCAAGGCACCAGCCCCCATCTTAACCATTTTTAAGTGTGCAATTCTATGGTATTAAGTTCTTTCACATTATTACACAACCATCACCAACATCCATTTCCAGTACTCAATATATATTGCTAAAGTGAAAGCAGGCATTCATTAAACAATAACCCCCATCTTTCCCTCATCCCCCTCAGCCCTGGCAATCACCATTCTACTTTCTGTCTTTATTAATTTAGCTACTCTAAGTACCTCATATATAAGCAAATGGAATCACATAGAATTTGTCTTCTTGTGACTGGCATTTTATTTAGTATAATGAACACTTAAGTTCATATTCTGTAACATATATCAGAATTTCCTATGTTTAAGGCTGAATAATATTCTGATATATGTATAGACCATATATTTTTTTATTCATTCATCTGTCAATGACACTTGGGTTGTTTCTACCTTTTTTGTGACTAATTTTATTATGAACATAGATGTACAGATAACTCTTTGAGACCTTGCTTTCACTCTTTTAGGTATATTCTAAGATGCAGAACTACCAGTTTACATAGCAACCATAATTTTTTGAGGAAATCTCATATTGTTTTCCATAAGGCTTTATCCCATTTTACATTTCTGCTAATAGTGCACAAAGATCCCAATTTCTTCACATCATTGCCAACACCTGTTATTTCCTGTTTTGTTTTGTCTTGTGTAAAATAGCTATCCTAACAGAAGTGAAGTGGTATCTCATTGTAGTTTTGATTTGCATTTTTCTGATGATTAACAATGTTGAGTGCATTTTTGTGTGCTTATTGGTCATCTATATCTTCTTTAGTAAAATGTTATTGAAGTCCTTTGCCCACTTATTAATCAGATAGTTTGTTGTTGTTGAGTCGTAGGAGTTCTTTATATGTTCTGGATATTCAACCCTTATCAGACATGAGTTGAAAATATTTTTCTCATTCTGAGGGTTGTCTTAACTGTGCTGATTATGTTCTTTGATGAATGGATTTTTATTTTGATGTAGTCCAATTTGCATTTTTTATTTTGCTATCTTTGCTTTTAATATCACATTTAAGAAATCACTGCCAAATTCAATGTCATGAAGCTATAGTTGGCTAATTTATAAAAAAGGTTCAGGAGGTAAATTTATATGCCATATACTTCACCCATCGTAAGATTACAGTTCATTGATTCTCATTAAATTTATAGTTATGTAACCATCACCACACTCCAGCTTCAGAACAAGTTCATCACTCCAAAAAGATTCTTATGCCAGTTTATAGTCAACCTTTACTACCATCCCATACCGAGACAACCAAGATTTGTTTTATCTATAGATTGTCTGAACCATATTAAATTTTAAAATTATCTCTAAATGATCTAGCAACTAACAGAATTTGGAGATGGGAGGGAAAGTATGTTACATAACCCCTCTCCCATTACATAGTATATGCTCTTTACAAATTTCTTCCCACTGCTTTTAGTACCATATTTTATTTTCTTTCATCTTAATCTTTGTCAGAAGCAAATTTAACAATTGATCTTCTTGGAAAATGGCACACTTAAACTATGTGTTAGGATATTATTTAGTCTCTAGAATGTATCCTCTATCTTGAATCTAATTTCCTTCCGAAATAAGGCATGACATTTCTACCACGGCACCCAGGTGAGCTATGTGACTGGCCTAATCAACAGCCACCTGTCATGATCCAAACAGGTTTCCAGGTTGTTTTTATTCTTTTCTGCTCCCTCCCTAAGCCAAGACCAAAAGCTTACTGTTCAGTTCCAATCACATGTACTTTGCACACACTACCACTTATACTAGGTGGAATTCAATTGAGCCTTCAATACATTTTAAGTGAATTCCTGGAGGTCTTGGTATATGGAGGCTCACAGCCATGTTACTTTTCACAATAGATGCCTTCCAAAACATGGTTTTAAAAAAACGTTAAGGGAGAAGAAAGCAGAGTTGTTGTGGAAAAAAAAAAAAAAAAAACCAGCAAGGTGTTCTGATTTGTTTCAGTAACCAAATAATGTCTCTGATACCCAGATTAAATACAGAAGAGCTTGATTTGAAAAAAAATGCACATGTAACATTATAGACAAGTTTTAATCTGAATTTCCTGAAGTGATGAGGTCAAATTCTGAGCTATTTGTGCTTTTTAAAGATTAACTTCTGATTATAAGTTTTGTGTAGAATTAGTCCATATGATATACACATTGCTTTAGTGAGTTTCAATTGAGAATGATGCTTTTAACGGAGTGAAACCACTTCATTTCAGTGTTAGAATCATGACTTGAACCTCCCATAGCAAAGTAGTATGACAGTACGTTGTTACAGAGCAGGTTGTGTTTATGACTTGACAATGTACCCGTATCATCTTCTTATGTTCTACTAAAGGGATATTAAGAGGGCATGAATACATTTGTCTAAAGGACACCAAATCTCCAGAAAAAGAAAACATCCAAACTCTGACTCTAATGAGTTTATCCATTACTTAATGGTCCTGAGATCAGTGGGCAAAGAAGAGCCTCAAGGAATAAGAAACTCCTGTAAGAGAGGGAACCAATGGACCAATGGCCTGTTGTCAGCAACTTTGCCTAAATAATGCCTGGGAGAGTTCTGAATACAGTGTATAAATGAGATACCTGACCTGTGTTCTTCAGTACTGTGGATAAGCTCTGATGGGCATCCATGCTTGTTATGACAATAACAAGTCATCTTACTGTTTTCCAGGCATGGCCAAGTACATTGCTTCATGGGAGACTTCTTCCTTCTCTCTTTGCACACTGGTTCTGAGAAGTGACTGCCAAATTACTACAGTGACAAGATATCAAAGGACTGTTAAAAGCTGCCTGTTTTGAACAGATCCCTCTGTTTGGCTTCTTCAGTTGTTTCACTGTGAGGTCCTTGGCACCAAGATTGGCAATGTTTCCTCTCTGGACTGTCTACCAGGACTTTTTTGTAATAGCTTAAAAAAGTCAAAACTTATAACATAGATTTTTATGTGCCACTTATAACTAAAAGGAAACTCTTTGCTTTGCAAGGGAACAACAACCAAAAGTACAAATTCTTGTCTTATGCATTTTTATATGGAAGAATGAACTGTAGATAAAAGTTTAACTTGTATTAGAGTTATTGTCTATATTAAAGAGTCTCTTATCCATGGAGTAGATAATTTGTTAAAAAGGAATGAAAATTTTTCTACCCTCAACTCCAAGAAAGGGCAATAGACAGATTCTTGTTTCTAAAACTCAGATTCTTAAAAGTCCTTTAAAATTCATAATGGGAAGGAAGCTCAGAAGGTACCATTGACACTTTAAGAAAGATGAACCGGGGCCAGTGCCATGGCACAGTAGGTTAATCCTCTGCCTATGGCACTAGCATCCCATATGGGTACCGATTCTAGTCTTGGCTGCTCCTCTTCCAATACAGCTCTCTGCTATGGCCTGGGGAAGCAGTGAAAGATGGCCCAAGTGCTTGGGCCCCTGCACCCAAGTGGGAGACCTGGAGGAAGCTTCTGGCTCCTGGCTTCAGATCAGCACAGCTCCAGCCGTTGCAGCCATTTGGGGAGTGAACCAACAGAAGGAAGACCTTTCTCTCTGTCTCTCTCTCTTAGGGTCTGTAACTGTACCTCTCAAATAAATAAATAAAATCAGAAAGAGAGAAAGAGAGAGAGAAAGAGAGAGAAAGAGAGAGAGAGAGAAAGAGAAAGAGAGAGAAAGAGAGAGAGAGAGAGAGAGAGAGAGAGAGAGAGAAAGAGAGAAAGAGAGAAAGAAAGAAAAGAAGCACAAACCCTGAGGGGATTCTAGAACTCAATAAAGGGATGATGTTTGTCATTTCTGAGATAGGCAGATGTCTAGACATGCTTTGGTTTGGTGAACATTCTGCAGGAGTATGGCTGCACAAACTCCCTAAAGGGTGAGCTTTAGTAGCTGTGGGTCTGAGTACAGGTCTGAATTTATCAGAAAGAAAGTTGCATTACAGTTTTATGCTACCTTCCTTCAAAGTCCATGCTACACAGCAGGACACCGCATAAACTGGCATGTTGCTAATGCCTGTAGCAGCAGAGTCAGAGGAATAGGAGAAAATGGTGTCCAAGAGGATCCCAAACAGTGAAAGCAGTAGTAGACAGAGATTCCCTAGGGCCTCTGACTTGAGAGTGGTATTTTGGAGACTATATTTCACTCTGAAAGCCCTTAGAGATATAGAATATCCAGGAGAAGGGAATCAGAAGGCAGGGGTGTGATAATAGATTTTCTTCAATTGTGCAGGTGAGACTTAGATTCACTTACATTTTAACCAGAAAAGTAAACATAGCATGATGTTCATCCCAGAGCATAAAGCATTTTTAATGCTATATAAATGATAACATTCATATTGGGGGTTTTGAAAATGTGTTGGAATTTATGTCATCAATTATTTTTTCAGGCATCATCTAAAAGGGGGAGCAGATGAATGCAAAGCTCTCTGTGCTCTCACAGATACTGGGATGTGACTGCCTTGGAGCAGGCATGCAACATAATAAAATCAGGTGAATTCTACACTTGAGATGCTAACACTAGTATAGTGACACTCTAACTTGGGTGGCAGTTTCCAATAAGAGGTGACTGGTTTGAGTCTTGCTGTATAGGAAAGAATTTGCTGTTTCTCCCATTTCCAGTTCTTCTGTGGAGATAGAATCAGCCAATGCAAGCTTCCACCAGGACCATATCTGTGAATGTCCCTGTTTTCCTTAGACAGTCAACATCTTGCTCTCATCTTTCCTAGCACTCCAACATCCATTGGCCTGTTTAATTTCTTTCTCTAAAAAGATTTACTTATTTATTTGAGGATCAGAGTTACAAAGAGAGAGGGAGAGACAGAGAGAGAACTTCCATCTGCTGGTTTACTTGCCAGATGGACACAACAGACAGGGATGGGCCAAGCTGAAGTCAGGATCCAGGATCCAGGTCTCCCATGTGAGTGGCAGAGGTCCAAACACTTGGGCCATCTTCTGCTGTTTTTCCCAGGCTATTAACAGGCAGCTGGATTCAAAGTGGAGCAGCCGGGACACAAACCAGCACCCATACAGATGCTGATATTGCAGGCAGTAGCTTAACCCACTACACCACAATGCCATCCCCAGACTCCTTTTATTTCAAGTGTCTCATTAAGGTTAACATGTTAGCTGGGACTGAAATTTCTCAATCACTCAAGGTAATTGCTGCCTTGTGTCGTAATCTCCCTTCCCAATCCTATACACCCCAACCATACAGCATTTACCAGCCAGATTTGGTCTGCTGGGCCTCTTGTTCAAAACAGGAGGAAAAATATGAGTAGGTAAGAATATGAATTTGGCAAAGCAGTTTGGTTAGCGCATCTGCATGCCACATCAAGTGTCTAGGTTCAAGTCCTGGCTCCTCCACTCTTAATTCTAGATTCCTACTAATGAATACCTTGAGAAGCAGCAAGTGATGGTTCAAGGAGTTGGATCCCCGCCACTCACAAGAGAGACCTGGATGAAGCTCCTGGATCCTGGCTTTGTAGCTTTGGCTCTCATCCCAGTTGTTGCTGGCATTTGGAAAGCCAAAAAATGAAATATTTTCTTTCTCCTCTCTCTCTCTCTCTCTCTCCCTCCTTCCCTCCCTCCCCTTCTCCCTCTTTCCCTCCCTCCCTTTCTCTCTCCCCCACTTCCTCATGTGTGTGTGTGTGTGTGTGTGTGTGTGTAGGTAAGTAGGTAGATAGGAAGCTTCGTATATGGAGAAAGGGATCTGATAGGAAATATTCCTGGGCCTACAACACTCCTGGAATCAATTTGTTCCACCTTTTCATACTATGACCTCTGAATAGGTCACAATTTAACTCAATCCATATTCATTGAATATTTTTAGTGGATGCTTTGGGCAGAGAAAGATGAAAAAAAATAGGAGCTATTACAGTGGCTTAGAACACAGGTGTAGATTTAAATTCTGGATTCTACAATGCAGAGATTCTGTTTCCTCTTCAATTTGCCTCCTCCAAACCAAGAATAGATCACTACCCCAGGGCTTATGAGCTACTATTTCAAATAGTACTATTTCAGATGTACAAGGGTAAAAACATACGTTAAGAACTGCTAAGATGATTTATGTAAGAGCCTAGGGTATGTTTGGCACATTGTACGCCTAGAGAAATGGCTGTTTCTGATAAATGAAATATAAATAGAAAATGTGTGATTTGGGTTCCTACTCTTCTCTGCCTGGGATTCACTGACTAACACAATAAGTGCCATAGCCTTGTTACACCAGTTGTACACATTGAAGACTGACATCCTCTTCACTCCCATGTGGAAACACTTTACTAAAATACCAATTAATGATTTCTCATTTCTAAAATTATTCCAAATCTAGTACATTTCATAAAGTTATATTTTCTCTACTTTTTTACTAAATTTCCCCTAGCTATTAATTTACAATATGAAGCTGCCATGATTCAATTTTTGCTTAACAGAGACAAAAGTCTTCCTTAGTGTTGACATCAGAGGTCAGTCCATATTAGAGACAGCTATTGTGAATTCCTCACTAAAATGTTCAAACCAAACATACATGGAATTCAAATTAGTTTCACTCAGAAATGAAACCTTTATAAGATCATAGACTATAACACAAGAAGTATACTCCTGCTATTTTATGCCACCCCCACAAATTGTTTCCATACATGCCCCAAGTGCCAGTCTGTTTTCATAAATTTTAATTACAACTGGCACCAGATTGCTACTAAGGATAAGGGTAGTACAGAGCAGGAATGGAGGGCATTTTGACATCTGTTGAACTCCATAAAAGCTGTGAAATCTGCATTTAAGACTGGCTTCCTGAATACAGGGGGAAGCTGGTAAGAGACCAAACTTTCTGGCTAGTCTAGTAGCAGACATCAAATTCTGAGGTCTGCTTGGACAAATACCAAAAGCAGAACTTTTGCAGTTAAGCTAAAATGACAGAGGAAAAAGAATGAGGTCAAATACTAACAGAATTATCAAAAAAATTCTGTGATCTAATGAAGAATTGAAGAGAACTTTGATCAATATTAGTGGTATTGTTGAAGACCATGGTTGTTTCCAGGTGAGAAAAATTTTAAATGAACAAGACCATTGAGATGTGAAACTGCAGTACTCTCTTCTTGTCTGAGGGGGATACATTCCAAGACTCCCCGTGGATGTCTGAAACCATGGATAGTATTGTACTCTATACACTATGTATTTTCCTACCCACAAATACCTATAGTAAAGTTTAATTTATAAGTAGGCACAGTAAGATTAACAATAACTCATAAAATAGAATAATTATAAAAATATTCTGTAATGAAATTATGGGAAAGTGGTCTCTCTCAAAATATCTTAAGGTCCTTTACTCACCTGTGACTTCTCATAATGCTGTGAGTTCACAAAATGCCTAGCATATAAGATTATATGAGGTGAATGATGTAGGCATTGTGATGGCAGAGCAATAGGCTACCACATAAGAGTTACTTGAACACAGCACTGTGAACCACAGGAGTTCAGCTGATAACCAAGATCACTAAATCACTAACAGGTAAGTAGCACTTGTAGCATGGATACACTGAACAAGAGGATTACATTCCAAGCAAAATGGAGTGGAATGGCATGAATGATTTCATTATGATACTTTTCAGGATAGCATGGTATGTAATTTTTCATTGAATTTTATATAAATTTTAATTTAAAACTTATGAATAATTTACAGAATTTTTATTTAATATTTTCAGAACAGATCTGACTGTAACTGAAACTGTAGAAAGCAAAACTACTGATAAGGGGAGACTACTGTATATATTATGGGACTTCAAGAAAGTTCATGGCCGGCGTTGTGGCTCACCAGGCTAATCCTCCGCCTGTGGCACCAGCACCCTAGGTTCTAGTCCCGGTTGCTCTTCTTCCAGTCCAGCTCTCTGCTGTGGCCCGGGAGTGCAGTGGAGGATGACCCAAGTGCTTGGGCCCTGCACCCACATGGGAGACCAGGAAGAAGCACCTGGCTCCTGGCTTCGGATCGGCGCAGAGCGCTGGCCTTAGCGGCTATTTGGGGGTGAACCAACAAACAAGGATGACCTTTCTCTCTGTCTCTCTCTCTCACTGTCTAACTCTGCCTGTCAAAAAAAAAAAAAAGAAAGTTCATAGAATGGGCGGCACTATGGCCTAGTGGATATAAAGCTGCCACCTGCAGTGCAAACATCCCATAGGGGCACCAGTTTGAGACCCCAGCTGCTCCATTTCCTTTTTTTAAAGATTTATTTATTTATTTTGAAAGAGTTACATAGAGAGAGGAGAGGCAGAGAGAGAGAGAGAATGAGAGAGAGAGAGGTGTCTTCCATCCAATGGTTCACTCCCCAATTGGCCGCAATGGCCGGAGCTGCACCAATCTGAAGCCAGGAGCCTCTTCTGGGTCTCCCACTTCGGTGCAGGAGCCCAAGGATTTGGGCCGACTTGGGCCATCTTCTACTGCTATGCCAGGCCATAGCAGAGAGCTGGATTGGAAATGGAGCAGCTGGGACCCGAATCGGCACCTATATGGGATGCCTGCAGTGGTGGCTTTACCCACTATGTCACAAAGACTGCTCCACTTTCAACCTAGCTCAATGCTATGGCCTAGGAAAGTAATGGAGGATGGCCCAAGTGCTTGGACCCTGCACTCATGTGTAAGCTCCTGGCTTCTGACCAATTGATCCAGCTTTGGCCGTTGCAGCCATTTGGGGAGTGAACCAAAGGATGGAAGACCTCTCTGTCTCCCTCTCTCTGTCTCTGCCTCTCTGTAACTCTGCCTTTCAAATAAATATATAAATCTTAAAAAAGGGGAAAGAGAAAGGGAAAGGAAGGGGAAAGGGAAGGGAAAAGAAAGAAGGAAGGGAGGAAGGGAGGGAGGGAGGGAAGGAGGGAAAGAGAAAGAAAGAAAGAAAAAGAAAGGAAGGAAGAAGGGAAAAGAAGGGAGGGGAGGGAAAGGGAAGAAAAAAGAGTGAGCGCATGAAGATTCACATTGTCAGGGCCAGGTCTGTGGCATAGTAGGCCAATTTTGCCTGCCATGCTAGCATCCCAACATGGCTGCCAGTTCGTATCCTGGTTGCTCCCCTTCCGATCCAGCTCTCTGCTAATGACTTGGGAATGCAGTAGGAGATGGCCAAGTCACTGGGCCCCTGCACTCATATGGGAGACCCAGAAGCTCCTGGCCCCTGGCTTTGGATTGGCTCAGTTTCCACCATTGCAGCCATTTGGGGAGTGAACCAGCCGATGGAAGACCATTCTCTCTTCCCCTCTCTCTGTAACTCTACCTCTAAAGTAAACAAATAAAAAAGAAAGAAAGAATATTCACAGAATATTCACATTGTCTTTTAATTCTATTTTCCCACACATTTTTATATATCTTATTTGGCCAGAAAAGACAAAAACAAAATGTCACATTTTGCAGAACTTGTAGTATGAGTGTTGTCTCTGTATTTCAACAAATACCAAATGCACTTAAGTGGGTGGGGCAGATCATTCTCCTAAGGGAAGTGATTTACTTTTTTTTTTTTTTAAAGAGATTATTTATTTAATTTGAGAGTTAGAGTTACAGACAGTGAGAGAAGAGACAGAGAGAAAGGTCTTCCTTCCATTGGTTCACTCCCCAAATGGCAGCAACGGCCAGAGCTGCATGGATCTGAAGCCAGGAGCCAGGCACTTCTTCTGGTCTCCCATGTGGGTGCAGGGGCCCAAAGACTTGGGCCATCTTCTACTGCTTTCCCAGGCCACAGCAGAGAGCTGGATCAGAAGAGGAGTAGCCGGGACTACAACTGGCGCCCTTATGGGATGCCGTCACCGCAGGAGGATTAACAAGTGCACCACGGCTCCAGCCCCGATTTACTTCTTTGACATAAGTGAACAAAGTGCATATCATTGGAACCAACCCTCCCTTGACATCAGGAAAAATTTCATATACAAACACACTCAACACCAGCAAAACAGTCATTTTTTTTTTAAGATTTATTTTATTCATTTGAAGTCAGAGTTACACAGAGAGGAGAGGCAGAGAGAGAGAGAGAGGTCTTCCATCCGATGGTTCACTCCCCATTGTCCGCAATGGTCCGAGCTACACTGATCCGAAGCCAGGAGCCAGGAGCTTCTTCCAGGTCTTCCACAAAGGTGCAGGGGCCCAAGGACTTGAGCCATCTTCTACTGCTTTCCCAGACCATAGCAGAGAGGTGGATTGGAAGTGGAGTAGCTGGGTCTCAAACCGGTGCCCATGTGGGATGCTGGTGGTTTAGGCCAGGATGTTAACCTACTGAGCCACAGCACCACCCCCCAAAACATACATTCTATACAAAGATACTTCAAAAAGTTGTAAAAAAATTGTGTAATTAAAAAGTAATTTTATTTTGGTGAAAAATTTTTGAAATCCATGCATAATCTTGTCTTCTTTTTTTAAGATTTATTTATTTATTTGAGAGTCAGAGTTACACAGAGAGAAGGAGAGGCAGAGAGAGAGAAGTGTCTTCCTTCCACTGGTTCACTCCCCAAATGGTCACAACGGCCAGAGCTATGCCGATCCAAAGCCAGGAGCTAGGAGTTTCTTCCTGGTCTCCCATGTGGGTGCCAGGAGCCCAAGGACTTGGACCATCTTCTACTGCTTTCTCTGGCCATAGCAGAGAGCTGGATTGGAAGTGGAGCAGCTGGGACTCTTATTGGCACCCATATGGGATATCAGCACTGCAGGCGGCGGCTTTACCCGCTATGCCATAGCACCAGCCCCAATCTTTTCTTAATATCCATTTTCTATGAACTTTTGAAGACCCTTGGTATTCATGAATTTCTAATTTTTTTCACACCAGAATAAACTTAGTTTCTAATTCTATTTTTTCACAAACTTTCTAATGTGCCATCATCTATAAGAATCAATAAAATTCAATGAACAGAAGGTATTTGGCCTAGCAATGAAGATGCTGGTTAAGATGTCTGCATCCTACATTGGAGTACCAGGGTTTGACCTCCAGCTTTGGCTCCTGATACCAGCCTCCTGCTAATGCTGACCCTGAAAGTCATGGGAAGACCTGGATTGAGTTCCGGACTCCCTAGTTCAGCTCCAACCCAGCTCTGGCTGTTGCAAGTATTTGGAGACTGAACCAGTGAACAGGATCTCTTTCTGTACCTATCACTTCCCTCCATCACTCACATAAATTAAAAAAATTTAAAAACTCTGTGATATCTTTACTCATAATTTTCCCAGAACAAAAGCAGAAGTATCAATTAGCTACCTAGATAGGAAAGTTACCACACAAAACAAATTTAACCCGAAATAGCTCTAATATTTAAATATGCAGAAACAAGGATAAATAGCCCTCATAAGGAAAATGTAAAAAATATAAGCAAGTACGTACAATGTGAAATAAATATTTATACCTACAGACATGTAGAGAATTTTTGTGATTTATGTCATTCTACCCAAGCCTTCAGCAGGTCAAGGGAAGTTCAGTCAAAGGAAAGGTCAGGCAGCTGTAAAGCTAAGATACCCCAAAGGAAGGTTGAATCATTGTGCAAATAAGTGGCTTTAAAATCGTTTTGATCCACGTATCTATGACTAAAACAAATATTAAGCATATATCTTTAATTTATTATTATATTTATATATACAAAGTAACATGTGCATGTGCATATTACGTATTATGATTATACTCATATATAATAAAAAATTGAAATTTTAAAAGGATGAAATAAAGATAACATAGTGGATTATTTTATTCTACTAATTTATAAATAAAACTCTGTTACTACTTTAAAAATAATTAATACTACACAAACTTATTAACCATATGATTTAATAGATTAGTTATTTGTTTAAATCTTTATGATTCGGTCTGACATTGTGTCCATTATTTTGGTACTTAAATATTGTCATAATAAAAATTTAATTCCTGTATTTAATTCCTATATGAAAAGAAAAAAATTTCATTATTTTTTCTACTAAATCACAATACTCATTTTTTAATCTAATGCTCCAATTATGCAAAACTTTTTAACTGGTCATATTATTATACTACAGTGATGTCTACAATGTTAGAGGAAATAAATTCATATTTAACATATTCTCTTGATCATTTCAAAATTCATTAAAATGTATGAATTCATTTTTTTCCTCTTATTGGACTGATAAAGACCTAGCTCTATAGGTTTAACAGAAATGTCAGTTCTGTCATGTTTCCATTATTAAGTAATGCATAGATTATCTTTAATCTAAGATATTTTTGTGGGAATCTTTTAAATCCATCTGTCCACTTAGTGAAGTAGAAAATGAAATCCCTAAATCCACTTAACCAGTGTATAACAGTAGTGTATGTCAATCCACTGAAATTAAGCAAGAGAGAACACCACAGTCAGTACATTGGGATAGGGTAACTTCCACTCTCCCTTTTCTCGCTCCCCCTCTTCGTGGAGGAACGACACAGGACCCTGCGCTGTTCTTTCGTCTGCTCGGCCCTCCCCAGGTTTGCTGCTGGTTCTTCCCGGGTTGGCTACCGTCCCTTCCACCTCCGTGGAAGGGCGGTTCCCCCTGCCACATTCCCCACTTCCGCGGGGGAGCGGCACACCGCCGGCCAGCTCTCTCGGGGGCTGCACAGGTGTTCCTTCAGATAGATGTTCCTCTTAGATGTTCCTGGTGCATGTTGTCTCTCTCCTCCTTTATAGTCCTCTTCCACCAATCCCAACTCTGCTACCCACACGCCGAGTACGCTGCTCTCCTCCAATCAGGAGCAGGTCCTACAGTTTATTGGTTGAACTGGAGGCAGCTGTGTAGAAGCTGTTTCCTCCTCTCCCAGCGCCATATTGTGGGAGAGCAGATGCATAGAATAAGTCTTAATTCCAGTAACTTAGTCTAGTCCGAGTTGCTCCCAGTTGCTCCCCACACCTTTAAGAAACCTCAGATACCTGTGTAACAGCACAATTGTGCAGGGAACTGGTGACAATCTGTATATTAAATACTGGTCAAGCTTAATTTCTCCTCTCAACATAGTGATGTAGAATTGTAAGTTTACACTCTGGTAAGCATGTCCCCTGGTTTGAAATGAATTTGTCTCCATTAAGGTCTGACTCCTCTCCCTACAGAGTAGGGCAATGTGCGTTTTATGGTTCACGGAGAAATTCTGGGGATGAGAATGCAGGTTAACAATTGTTTAACTTTTATCATGACGTTAGATTCCTGAATTAATTTCTTTGTGGCAAATACAACCCAGAAACACAATCATTCACATCTCATTCATAGGTTAACAATTGTTTCACATTTATCATGACATTAGATTCCTAAATTAATTTATTTGTGGCAAGTACGACCAAGAAACACAATCATTCACTCATTAACATCACAGATATTTACTGATTCTATTATTACGGCTTTGCAATTTCATCTAAAAAGGAATTTGAGTAATTTAGAATAAGAATGAATAATCTCTAATCTAGATCAGAAGCCAGAAACTTTTTCTATAAAAAGGTCAGAAAATAAACATTTTTGGTGTTGCTGTCCAAACCACTTCTGTTGCTCCTACTCAGTTCTGCCACTATAGTACAAAAATTGTCACAGGCAGTAGTCAAAGAATGTACAGGCTGTGTTGCAATAGAACATTTTTTACAAAATAATGGAATTTGACTTGGGCCACAGTTTGCTAATTTCTCAACTAAACAAGAGCTTCAATTTATCTATCTTATTTGACCACAGTGATATGAGTCTATAAAATTTTACTTATCTGACTTTTGAGTTTGTATTTTCTTTAATTTGAGCAAGTAAGAAAACTGGGGAGCGGCCAATATTGTTTCATAGCGGGATAGGCCGCTGTCTGCAATGCCAGCATCCCATATGAGTGTTGGCTCAAGTCCTGGCTGCTCCGCTTCTGATTCAGTTCCTTCCTAATGCACTTGGGAAAGCAGCAGAAGATGGCCCAAGTACTCAGGCTCCTGGCCAGCTGTTGGGATATCCTGACGGAATTCCAGGATTCTGGCTTTGGCCCGGCCCATTCCCAGCCTTTGAAAGCATTTGGGGAATGAACTAAGGGATGGATGATCTCTCTCTTTCTTTCTCTTTCTTTCAAATAAATAACTAAATCTTTAAAAAATAAAATTAGGTAAAGCTAGTCACTTTCTTTTTTTAATTCATTTAAAAGACAAAGACACACACACAAACACAGAGAGAGAACCTCCATCCTCTGGTTTATCCACTAAAATGCTCATATAATCCACACTAGGCCAGGCTGAAGCCAAAAGCCAAGAACTCAATCTGGATATCCCATGGGTGGCAGACACACAAGTAATTGAACCATTAACTGCTGTCTCCCAGGGTGTGTATTAGCAGGAAGCAGAGCCGGGATGTGAACCCAGTCACTCTGATCTGTAGTACAGGTGTCTTAAATACTGTATTAAATGTCACCATAAACTAACCAATGTCTTGATTCTTATTCAGAGAGTTGTCTTTACTTTTTCAGATACCCTCTTTTGTACCCAAATGAGTTACTCTTGTAAAAGTCATCTGCCATACAGTCAAAAGAACAATCTAAGGACATAGTCTGGTATATGAAAGAACTAAGGTTTCCTTAAACAATATCTGCCAGCTGGGAAAAAAAAAAAAAAATTCTGCTGGCTAGAAATTTCAAGTCAGACCTTGTTTGGCTTGTGTGTGATAATAGGTATGTCAAATGCCACAGGCAGGAAGAACAAGGCAGAGCTCCCCAGGAAGAGAATTTACATCGGAATAGACAAAAAGCTGCCTGGTAATGACTACAGCATGCTACTGGCAACGTGGAGTTCACTTCTCGGTGTGCTCTTACAGGTTCTACCTCAATGCTATCCAGGGGTTCTCAAATTTGAGTGCCTAGATGTTTCGCTTTGGAAGCTAATTTTAATGCTGACTGTCTGTGGTTGGCATCCAGGAATCTGTCACCAAGAACTTCTGGTGATTCAAATGAGGCTGAAGACACAGGGTAAATTTGCTGAGTTCAAAATTCCCCCTGTATGGTCAGAAGGAAGATTAGTATAAATATATCTGAACCCTAAATCAGAACTTGGCAGAGAGTACATACTCAATAAATCTAAATAATTTTATAATTATAATTATGATCATATAATTATTATTTTATACATAAAAGAGCTAAATGTTCCCATTCTATAAAAATTACATTTATATCACAATTAGATAAAAATGGAAGGGATTAAATTAATAAATCTTCAATATAAAAATGGATACAATATGAAAGGGTCCAAAATTCCAAGCATTAAAAAGAAAAGTCATAATTGCTGAATCATAAGGCAATCATTAAACCAAACCAGATACAAGTAATGAAGGAAAAGGGAAAAGGCTTTAATCGCTATTTGCCCATCGATCACAAAACTACAGCAAAGATCTGTTTATTATCAAGATCGTGGGGGTCTTATCCATAGTTCTCTGATCCTCTTTTGCCTGAGTAAACCTGAATTTAAGACAATAAAATAGAGAAGGAAGTGAGACTTAGGGAAAAGGAAGATTTTCAAATTTTAGCTAAAGTCGGAGTCATAACATTCTAAAAAGATCATATTCACAGTAAATCTCCAGAGGTTGAATGTTTTCCCACTTGCTTAGCCCTTGGCAAAGAATTCCTTAGACTGTTGTTAGGCCAGGCTGGTCCTGGTTTTTCCATTCATTTGTTCATTCATTCATTCAACTAATATTTAATGAGCTCTGATCATGTCCCAAGCACTATTCTAGACACTCGGGATACAGAAGAAAAGAAAACAGATAAAGATCCTTGTCTTCTTAGAATTTACATTCTAGCAAAGAGAGGCACACTGGAAAATAAACACAGTAAATAAGCTATATTCTATGAGGGTACTTCAAAAGTTTGTGGGAAATGGAGTAACAAAATGATTTTATTTTGGTACAAAAGGATCTTGAGATCCATGGTTTTTTCTTAATATATATTTTGGTGAGCTTTTTTGAAGAGCTTGCATGCAAACAGGAAAAGTAAACTCATGTGTTAGTCCATTTCTGTTGCTATAACAAATACCTGAAATGTAACTTACAAAGTATAGGAGCTTATTTGGTTCATAGTTCTGCAGATTGAGAAGTCCAAGAGCATGATGCTAGCCTTCTTGTTGCATCACAACATGACAGAGGGCACAACACAGCAAAAGAGAGCAGGTGCACCAGTCCAAATCTGTCTTATTCAACCACTAATACCATCATAGGCACCTACACTCTCATAACTCATATAATTCTATTTACTGCCCAAAGACCCCACCTCCAAATATCATTAACATGATTGTGGGGATTAAATTTCTCCAAAACAGGAACTTTTAGGGAACACATTCAAATCATAGGAACTGGAAAAACAGACTGTAAGAGAATGAGTGGTGGTCAAGGTAGGCCTTATTGAGAAAGTGACATTTGAGCAAAGACCTGAAAGAGACCATACAGCCAGGTAAACAGCTACTTGTGACAGAAGTCTGGGCAGAGGGAACAACAAAGGTTGTAGAAGAGAATGCAGGACATTAAAAAAAAAAAAAAAAAAGAATACCAAGGAAGCCAGTGTGGCTAGAGGAGGATCAACAAGGAGATTAGTAAGAGAGCAAAGAAGTAATCAAGGGTCCAGATCACTGCCTACCTTCGTAGACCATTTACTGTAAGCATTTGGCTTTTATTCTGAGCAAACCGTGAAGTCTTTGTGCAGTGTTGAGTACAATAGTGACACACGAGGCTTTCAAAGGCCCACTCCGCTATGTTGAGAGTAAGTTTTAAAGAGCAAACATAGATCATGCCTGCGGTAATCATTGTGCACAGCTCATTGCCTCCAGCTACGGTAGCTACGGTGTTCTACACACTGCAGCACTTGGGAGCTTTGCTGCAAATACCAATACAAGTCATCTGCCTGCGCTTGATCACTGACCCTTAACTGAAGGCTCTGCTTGCTACTCAGTTTTGACCTCTGGCCGCCATATAATCTAATTACGTGGTCTGAGCCATTCTATTGTGTTCTCAAATTTGCCTTAGCTACCACAAAAAGGTGTACAAAGTTCAATCTCTTTTATCCAACACTGCATTAAAAAACAAGTAAAAAGGAGAAACACTTGAAACCTTCTATAACAAATAAAAATATTTGTAGTTTCCAGTATATGCCAAGTGCTATGCTTTGTGTGTACAAACAGTTAATCTGCTTACCTATGGAGCTACTGTTATTATTGGGAATTCTCTATGGTAGAAACCATGCCTTGAAGACATTAAGTAATTACAAAGAATAGGAGGAAGTATTCAAAGCTAGAAAGTGATACTACTACCCCAAAATACATAAATTAGCTTTGAAATCCACATTTATACCTCAAATGCCTGATTTAAAAAAAAAAAAAGTTCACCACAGTCTTATTCACACTATTTATTAGTGTAGTATAAGAAAACTTCAAGAAGCTTTAAAGAAATTGGATTAAAAGGTAAAGTTTATTTTGGTGCAAATAATTAAATTAAAAGTCCATGCATATGAAAGGCCTTCATGTCGCTCCCCATCTTCGTGGAGGAATGACACAGGACTCTGTGCTGTTCTTTTGTCTGCTCGGCCCTCCCCAGGTTTGCTGCTGGTTCTTCCCGGGTTGGCTACCGTCCCTCCACCTCCGGTTCCCCCTGCCACTTTCCCCACTTCCGCGGGGGAGCGGCACACTGCCGGCCGGCTCTCTCGGGGGCTGCACAGGTGTTCCTCTTAGATGTTCCTGGTGCATGTTGTCTCTCTCCTCCTTTATAGTCCTCTTCCACCAATCCCAACTCTGCTACCCACACGCCGAGTACGCTGCTCTCCTCCAATCAGGAGCAGGATCAGCTCCTGCAGGTCATCACTCAAGTTGGCGAGAGGCAGCTGCGTAGAAGTTGTTACTCCCTTCTCAGCGCCATATTGTGGGAAAGCAGATGCATAGAATAAGTCTTAATTCCAGTAACAGTCTAGTCCGAGTTGCTCCCCACACTTCAAAAATTTCATGGAAAATGAGTATTATAAAAAGATGTGTGATTTTCAAAATGTATTTGCAGAAAAATTAACTCATGCTTTAATTCCATTTCTGGACAAACTTTTTGAAGTGCCTCACATATCCTGTTAATATTGAGAGAACAAAGGAAACCTTATCAGGGGCTCTGACCTCAATATGACAAATTAGAGTAAAAATCCCTCTGATAGGGAATAATCAGGACAGGAAGTCAGTTGTTTAATTAAAAAAGAGTTAAAATAAGGAAAGATATGAAATCGCACATGTAACCTAAGTAATTTATTTTTGCCAAGAGTCATTTCTTTGTGCACTCATTCATTTGTTAATCTTTTGTTGTAAGACATTTTCTTACAGTCTGATTAGAGTGCTGTTACTTTCTTGCATAAAACATCATCTTTGAACTCCAATTTCAGTTTCTTTAAAGTGAATAATAAAATTAAGTCAGCCATGAAAAGGCATGAAAATGAACTTCTCTAGATATTTATGAGTATTTTTTAATTGTTTAAAGATGCCTTGTTTGTAACTTTCGGTGTTACATATCTCCCTCTTATAGATTCTACCCAAAACATTTAGTTTCAATTCTTGAAGAAACAACTCTCCATTTATATTCATACTTCTCTGGCTTTCACATTATTTACTAAATTATATAATTTCAATGACAAGTAGAGCCAGCATAAACAGATTTGGGAACGAACTCAGCTGACTTTTAGTTAGCATTAAAGTCTACTGATGGGGGCAGAAACCCATGGATTAACTAGAATAGTCTTCAGATTGCTAGTATTCTGTAACAAACATCATAGAAAGAGAATGCAGAGCATGAGTTACTCTAGAGGGTCAGTTAGATGGATGCTGATTAATTGAGCATCTATGGTACAGATTATTGGCTATCAAGTAATAAAATCTTATTTGGAATTGCAGAACATAGGAACTAGAAAGGACAATAATAAAAAGAAAGGTAACATAATCCAATCATTCAACAGACAGAAAACACTGGCCTTGAGACTTAGCATATCTCCCTAAGTTACTCAGACTAGGGAGTAGAACAGATTTGATGCTCTTTGTTCTGTGTTCCATCTTATCACTACTGGATAAAGTTACTTAAATGACCCAATTTTCTCTTTTCTCTAGTCCTGTTTTCAAATGCAATGCAAATAAGGCCTTCTCTCCTAGGAGATGTTTTACTTTGAGGTTTTCAAGCAAAAAAAAAAAAGTTTTTTCAGATGGCAATGTACATACAATCAGTATTCTTCTTATATATATGGTCCATTCACAGGGACTCACATTTGGGCATTGGTTAGGGGCTAGAATATAGCTTGAGAGAGAAAAAAGTGACTGAAACACTAGAAAGACTGAAAAAATAAACAAGAAACAGACTGGCAAGTTGACTTTTCCAGGTATTTTGCCAAAATGCCTAAGGTCATTGGTAACTACTCAGTTTTCAGATGATATAATGTGCCATAGAAACTGATTTAAAATTATAACATTTACTTTTCAAAAGTTATAATGCTTCTATGATAGACACTCATGTATATTTATAAAAATGGCTCAAAATATAATGTAATAAAAGTCACAAAGTGGAAATGTGGAATTATAACCAGATTCCATGCTCTCCTATTGATTATTTTCTTGTTTATTTTCTTTCTTCCAGGAAAAGATCTATAAAAAATGGATTTGGCATAAAAAAAATGTGTACATTATTAACTCCACTTTCAACTTGGCCCTAGACCTTCTGGTGGTAATGAACTATCTTTAAACCCCGCATCACATGATCCTTTCTTCTAAGAAGGAGTGGTGGTGTTTAAAGTCCCCTGTGGGAGGGTATCACTTCTCCCTTCTTACTGAGCATCCTCATTTTCCCCCTCAAGGATCAGTCTGACGCTGTACTGAGGAATTGTGTAAACCAACTTTAAAACATTTATGCCAGTGCATTCTTGATAGTATACTCTTACTAGTTCTTTTCAAACCTTTTTAAAAAAAGATTTTATGTATGTATGTATGTATGTATGTATGTATTCTAAAGGCAGAGTTAAACAGAGAGAGAGATGCAGAGGCAGAGAGCAAGAGCGAGAGCGAGAGAGAGAGAGAGGTCTTCCATGTGCTGGTTCACTCCTCAGATGGCTGCAACAGCCAGAGTTGTGCCAATCTGAAGCCAGGAACCAGGACTTCTTCTGGGTCTCCCACATGGATACAGGGACCTAAGGACCACCACCCCTGGCTCTGTCATATCTTGTTTTTCTCCTAACAAAAGACCTTTGAAGATTTGTAGTTATTATTATGCATTGAAATTCCCAATTTGGGGCATCTCATCAATACACAACAACATAGAAGCAGACAGCACCACAGACTGCATGGGTTTTAAGAATATAAAATCTATTGGCTGGCGTAGTGGCATAGCAGGTAAAGCTGCCACCTGCGATGCTAATATCTCATGTGGGAATCAGTTCAAGTCCCAGCTGCTCCACTTCCAATCTAGCTCCCTGCTATGTGCCTGGGAAGGAAGTAGTGGATAACCCAAGTCCTTGGGCCCCTGCACCATGTGGGAGACCTAGAAAATACTCCTGGATCCTGGTTCGGTCTGGCCCAGCCCTGGCCACTGAGGCCATTTGAGGAGTGAACCAGTGGATGGAAGACTTCTCTCTCTCTGTCTCTCCCTGTCTCTCTGTAACTCTGTCATGCAGACAAATAAAATAAATCTTTAAAAAAATACAAAACTCAACCAAAACATCAAAACACAAACCCAAACTGAGTGTATTAAGTACACAATGTCTCTTCACTTCATGTGTTTATTCACTTTTTTATTGCCCAGAACTAGGAAGTGAGGAAAGGAGTACAAGAAAGCAGAGACACTTTCCTGAGAAAAAGTTCCAAAAATAAAATGGTAGGAAAAACTTGGGCAGGAAAGGGAATGAAAAAAATGGTAAATTTTCCACTTATGCTAATTAAGTGTAATCTCAGTTGCCAACTAACTATTGTGTCATGGGTTTGTAAAGCCAGTTTAAAGACTTCATTCCTGATTAGATCAAGTACAGCAAGTACCAAAAGCACTCATGATAAAGCAAACTCCATTAGACTGCTAAAATATAACAGGAATCCACTTTCACAAATCAATGTATTTCCATGTTGCCAGAACTTACCACGTTGAAAATACATGAATAATCATTCCTCTCTTTTTCTTGATCTCTTGTTTCTTTCTCCAGGTCCTGTGGTAAACTGTGGAGGTGGAACAATGGAGCCTTTCATATAGAAGAAAAAAAAGAAAGTTGGATGCAATGTTCTGTCTCTCTTTTTTTTTTTTTTTTTTTTATATCACTGTGAACATGCTGGGGGGAAAAAAAGGAAAAGAAAAGATCAACCCTCTTTCCAGTGATCAAAAGGTATTTCAGAAATAAAGGAAGAATCCCCAAGAATGGCTTTGTGTCTGTCTGTCTTCCAATTGACTGTCATTGATAGTATGTGTTAAACTTTTTCAGGGTTAGGAATCCAAGCCCAGAACAGACAACTAAAGTACACACTTGAGTTTTCTTCTGAAAAGCAATCAATGACATTAGGCTAAGATGACTGAGAATCCTTGACATTATAAAGAATTCTATAAGCAAAAACTGCTGGCACCATTGAGCATTCTAAATCTTTAGCCAGACAAATGTAGATAATCTCCCAAAGTTGATCTGACTTACTGCTTACAAAATAATATCAGTTAACGAGCAGTGAGATCTTGTAACTTATATTTAACTTCAGGATCAGGAGACAAACCAAGGAAAAAAATACATGGAGTTTTGAAAGATTACAATCTACATTAAGTCAAAATCTCACTTATTTCCTGTTCTTTATTAGAAAGCAAAACAAAAGTTGAATAGCTAAAAGAAGAACCAGTATGCACAAAAGATCTATCAGTACATTTTTTCAATTCCATCAACTACTAAATAGGCAGAGATTTCAGGATTCCTGCACTTGCTGGTTTCTAAAAGTACACTGTCCTCACTAAATCTTTTAATCTAGTAGATCTTGCATTAACATAAAGTTTTTAAAATAATGTTCCTTTATAGTTATATAATACTTTACAAACTAAAGGTCCCTAACAGGATTCATTCCTCATTAACTCATTTTATCTTCCCTTCAATACACATAGCTATTAGTCCCATTATTAGTAAGCCAGGGTGATACCAACTGACTTACATAAATGGGGATTCAGAACATTGCAGAAACTAAGAGGATTAGATAAAAGTCTTATACTTAAGAAGTAATAGAAGCAGTAATGCTTCATCCAATATTATGATACCACATGAAAAAAATTATATTCAAATAATGTAGGGAGCTACATTTTATAACAGGAAAGTGGTGATTTTAAAATCCAGTTTAACTCATTATACACCCAAGTACATGCTTCTTTCTTAGAATGTTCAGCCATGCAGTCAAGATTCAGTCAAATGCATTTGGAATGGAGGATCAATGCTGTGTGAATGAGTACCCAATTGCTAAAGTTAATTATTAACATCTTCATCTAGTTTTAACTTATAACCATACTGGGAGAAACCGAGATTGCATTTGAACATTGCTCCAGCAACACTTCAAATGTTAAGAACTAATACCAGTTTTAATACTGCTGATTTACAAGCTACAATAAATGTGTTTGACTGCTGTTCCCTGGAGGCTTGTTTAGAAGTGAAAACAAAGGGCTAGTCATAAAGATTCTTTTTGTTCTTAATTTAGTTGAGAAAGCAGCATGTCACTAGAGAGACCGTTCCATTTGGGTTATGGTACACTATTAGTGTTCAATCAACTTTAAGAAACAACACAATGGAGAGGCTCTAATTTCTATATGTTTTAATTTAATTAATATTTATTGAATAATTAAAATTCAGAATGCATTAGGATAGGTAATGTGAGGAGATAAAATATTTTTTCTTCCTTTCAAATTCATTGAAACTATTTCCAAGGAATAAAAAATTTTAAACTGGATTCGAGAAAAGAAAAACAGTGAATTGGATACCAGAAATCAAATTTTGCTCCTACCAAAACCCCTTATAAAACCACTGTAAATGGATAGATGGATGGATGAATGGATGGATAGACAGATAGAAAGAAAGAAAGATAGAAAGAGGATTTTTAAAGATCTATATCCAAAGAGAAAGAGCAATAATACAACAGAACCAAATTTAAGAAGTTAGGAAAGCAGACATACAAGTGTTAACTAAAGGGTCTTTCAGACCCCCATAAGGCCAAACCTTAAACTAGCAATGAGAAAAGCTGAAAACTGAACTGATCTTCACTCCAAAATCACCAAGAACCTTAGAAACTGGCAGGATCAGATCCCTCCTGAGCAAGGGCAGGAGGATGGGGATAGGTAAGGGAAATGGAGAGACAAGGTAAGATTTTTTTGGAAGCTTTGAAAAAGTAATTAGGTGCTCACTTCAGCAACACACATACTAAAATTAGAACAATACAGAGAAGATTAGCATGGCCTTATGCAAGGATGACATGCAAATTCATGAAGTGTTCCATATTTAAAAAAAAAAAAAGCAGTTGGATCCCACTCCATGCTTATTGCTATCCCATGTCACTGGGTTATTTCCCTTCATGCACAAGGCAGAGGACTAGAAAGGTTAAATCAGAGTCTCTACTCTGAGGAAGCAATGCATAGTTGCAATGGGAGTAGTGGTCTGAAAAGGTGTGAATTCAGCACATAACTGCTCAGGTATCAGATTGCTAGCAGAGAGACCTGACACTACAGACATAAGATTGGAAGATACTTCTCCAGTCAACCAGCCCAAGTGAAAAGACTTCACATGATATTAGGGGTTCATATAAAATTAGCCTAACTGAATTTCCTTACAAGTCAACTCAGCATTAAGAAGACTGAACCATTCCAACAGAATTTAGACATCCCAATCAGAAATTAGATTCTCTCCCACTGAATCATGACCAGTCAAGCAAAGGTTAACAGAAAGCTGAGGGAAGCTTCTCATATGGAACACAAGAGGTGAGAATACAGCAAATGAACAGCTTTGAGAAAATAGTTCTGATAGAAGAAAACTTCAGAATACTGTCAATATTCCCAGAGAAAGAATTTTCATAGATACATAGTTAACAGCTAACCAGTACATATGAAATATTATGAAAGATATTACAAAACTCAAAAAGCAAAAAGAACCTTATAAAATAAAACTTGATAACAGAAAAATATGTCATTAGAAGTTTTGAAAAGGAAACCTTCAGGAAAATTATGAGGTTGAGGCACCCCAAAGGAAATGTGGAATGTGACAAAACAACATAACTATTATAAATTTAAGAGACAACCTCATTGAAAGGGGATGAGGGGCCAGTAGTCTTAGCTGCTCTTCTTCCAATCCAGCTCTCTGCTGTGGCCTCGGAAAGCGGTAGAAGATGACCCAAGTATTTGTGTTCCTACACCTGCATGAGAGACCCAGAAGAAGCTCCTGGCTCCTGACTTCAGATCGGCCCAGCTCTGGCCATTGAGGCCATCTGGGGAGTGAACTAGTGGATGGAGGACCTCTCTCTCTCCTTCTCACTGTCTGTAACTCTAACTCTCAAATAAATTTTAACAAAAGGGGATGAAGAAGAAAAGATGCTGATCTAAGTTATATTGGAAATGAATGTAGTCTGAAACACTGAAGGCAAAAGAAACTCTATACATGCACTGAACTCTAATTGATAAAGCTTTTTCTCATGAAGGTACCAACTATCAATTTTGATACCATGATATATGTATACTGGAATTGAATCATTAAGAAAATGGATATAGAGGCCGGCGCCGCGACTCAATAGGCTAATCCTCCACCTTGCGGCGGCGGCACACCGGGTTCTAATCCCGGTCGGGGCGCCGGATTCTGTCCCGGTTGCCCCTCTTCCAGGCCAGCTCTCTGCTGTGGCCCGGGAGTGCAGCGGAGGATGGCCCAAGTGCTTGGGCCCTGCACCAGCATGGGAGACCAGGATAAGTACCTGGCTCCTGCCTTCGGATCAGCGTGGTGCGCTGGCTGCAGTGCGCCGGCCGTGGTGGCCATTGGAGGGTGAACCAACGGCAAAGGAAGACCTTTCTCTCTGTCTCTCTCTCTCACTGTCCACTCTGCCTGTCAAAAAGAAAGAAAGAAAGAAAGAAAGAAAGAAAGAAAGAAAGAAAGAAAGAAAGAAAGAAAGAAAGAAAGAAAGAAAGAAAGAAAGAAAGAGGATATAGAATGCTATGAACCAGGATTCTCACTGTTGGAATAAGAGTTAAGAAAGGGAGGCAGCTAGAAGAAGCTGTGTAGAATATAATACAGTTAGAGACATCTGTATGAACACGTGTTCAGCTTAATCTAGATCAGATGCTTCATATACAAATATTTATAGATATATGTATATATACAAGTTGGTATATACACATACACTTTTTCTCTGAGTGCTGAGAAGGTCTACAAGCAACAGGCACATTTAGTTTTAGATCATGATTTCCAATATCATTTTCCAAGAAAACGAGCCAAGCCTTTAGGGAGAAATGTCTTAATCTAGGACTAGGGTAGGAAACATACAAGATTAGTATCTTTTATAGTGCCAGAAAGTAAGAAAATGCTAAAAAATAAATGAATATATAAATAAACACATTAGGCTTGAAGTATGTAAAAGGGACAAGAAGCCAACTAAAGGAGTGCCTAATGGCTAAAACTGGAACAATTTCAGCAACAGAATTAATAAAGCAGTATTTGATTACAAGCCAAAGTATAAAATAAATACTCTAAGTCCATAATGCTATAAATAAGTAATTGAATACATAATAAGTAAGGGAAAAGAGAAAAATATCCCGTATAAGAAAATTTCAAATAGTTTATGTATATAATCTGTACTCAAGGAGGTGGAGAATAACTCCCCAACTAAATATGCGCTGCATATAATGACTTTTTTCCAAAAAGTATAGGATGGAAAGGTGATAAAATATCACACAGTGCAGAAACCTGAGAAAAACCACCTGATCCAGGTTAATACCAACAATGATGTCATGTTTGTAGTATGAGGGGTCTTCAAAATGTTTATGGAAAATGTGCATCATGAAAAAGTTATACCTGGATTTCAAAAATATTTTGTGCAACAGTTAATGTATCCTTTATTTAATGTTTCCAGAAACAAAACTGACATCATAATAGATGTGCATGACTGATGAGCTACTAAATGTAAAGTGATTTTCTAGAGGGAACCCTAGAACATTGGGCAAAATCTAAGGAAATATTTTTTAAAAAATGGACCTTAGTTAATAAGAATGTTATACTATTACTATTGTCCTACTAATTGTGACAAATGTAACATACCAACATAACATTGCAAATAATAGGGAAAATATGCCAGAGTACACAGGTATTTTCTATAATATTTTTCATAATTTTTCTGTACATCTAAAAGTATTCTAAAATTAAAAATATTTTAAAATATTTTTAAATTAGAAGATTAAGGCAATAAAATGTCTGAAAATTAGAAAAATGTGAAAATAGAAAAAAAGATAGAACAAGACATATAGGGGATTTAGATAGTGTCCAGTATTCAACAATAGATGTTCCAGAAGAGGAAAGAAAAAATAGAAAAAACCATAAAAGAAAACATAGAACAGAATTTTCTAGTCCCAATGAGACTTCAGACTAAAAAAGATCCATTAGATATACAACACATTGTATGGAAAAATAAGTTATACTCATTGACAATTTTAAAGTATCTGAACATTAATATTAAAAGATATATTTTAAAATGAATGACAGAGAGAAAGGGAGAGACAAAGAGAGAGAAAGAGTCTTTCATTCGCTTGTTCACTCCCCCAGCTGGCTGTAATGACCAAGGCTGAACCAGCGTAAAGCCAGGAGACAGGAGCTTGATCTGAGTCTTCCATGTAGGTAACAGGAACCAAACACATGGTCCATCTTTTGCTGTTTTTCCCAGGCCATTAGCAGAGAGCTGGGTCAGAAATAAAGGAGCCAGGACATGAACCAATGCCCACATGGGATGTCAGCATCCCAGGCTTTGGTTTTACACACCATGCTACAACACCTAAATTCAGAACCTTTAATTATGATTCTTTTTTTTTTTTTTATTTTTGATAGGCAGAGTGGACAGTGAGAGAGAGAGACAGAGAGAGAAAGGTCTTCCCTTGCCGTTGGTTCACCCTCCAATGGCCGCCGCTGCAGCCGGCGCACCGCGCTGATCCGATGGCAGGAGCCAGGATCCAGGTGCTTTTTCCTGGTCTCCCATGGGGTGCAGGGCCCAAGCACCTGGGCCATCCTCCACTGCACCCCCTGGCCATAGCAGAGAGCTGGCCTGGAAGAGGGGCAACCGGGACAGAATCCGGCGCCCCGACTGGGACTAGAACCCGGTGTGCCGGCGCCGCAAGGTGGAGGATTAGCCTAGTGAGCCGCAGCGCCGGCTTAATTATGATTCTAGAAGAGAAAGCAGATTTGATCAGCCTTAACCATAAAAGGTATGAACAACAGAAAAAGGTACCCTAGTCCACTGTTGGTAGGAATGTAAACTGATACAGCCACTGTGAAGACAGTATGGAGATACCTTATAAATTTGAGTGTAGACTTACCGTATGACCTAGCCATCCTACTCCTGGGAATTTACCCACAGGAAATGAAATTAGCATATGAAAGAGGGATATGTACATCCATGTTTATTGCAGCTGAATTCACAATAGCTAAGATAAGGAATCTACCCAGATGTCCATCAGCTGAAGACTGGATAAAGAAAATTATGGTATATGGAATACTTCACTCTTTTACTTTCTCCCTCTCTAACTCTGTTTCAAATAAATTTAAAAAAAATCTTTTAAAAAAATAAAAAGAAGCAATTATTTGGGAAGCAGAAATGGTATGGTAATTTATTAAGTTAAAACTTTTTCTGTCCAAACAGGAGCACAAATAATCTTTAAAGCTTGTAAACCAGAAAATAAGAGTACAAACATATTTTTAGACAAATTGAGGTAACCCCACAGTAATTAAAATCCAAAGCTGTTAATTCTTCACTATTTCAGTGATTTCTCCCATTTTACTATGAACAATGAAGGCTTAAAAATAAGTTATTCAAGATTACAAAGCTCCTCCATGTGAGAGTGAGGATTCAAACCCAGGTCTCTATCAGAGTGTAAATTCATATACTTTCTCTTACAAATGGAAGCTATCTCAATACCAAAGATCTTGGCTATCAGTAAGATTGTTAAGATAGAAGCTGCCTTCCTATGAGGGAGCCATAATGAAGGACAGTTACCTTCCAGATCTAGGACCCAACACAGGCTTTAGCCCCTTGGGGAGACCTGTCCAGAGAAGTACACTGCTGAGGCCCATGTTTTTGATGTCCAGGTGCCATCTAACACATTTAAAACTCTTCACAGCTAGAGAGATGAATGATTCATCTAAACTCCTTTTGCAGTGAAACATATGATTAACCAGGAAGAGACCTGGCCCACTGCAAATCCACGTCATGGTCAAACTTCCTGTCTTCCTGTCTCACTTTCATGTTACCCATGGCTGAGATTTGGAGATAGTTCAATTTAGCCATACTGTTCCTCAGCTGGGCCCTTTCTCAGATATTTTCCTAGGCATTTTTGGTCACCAATTTATTCCTTTCCTTGGAGTAATTTTGTTAAATTATCACCACCACTTTAAACTCTTAATCCCTCTTCTACCTCCTTCTTTTCCTCTTTTTCCTTTCTTTCTTTCTCTCTCTCTCTCTCTCTCTCCTGATAACTGCATAACACTTCTTCAGGAAACACACATAATCAGTTTTATAACCTATAAATCAAATGGAACTATGATGCATCCATTCTTCCTACCCTCCCATACTAGAATAGGAGTTCTTTTGTACCATCTATTATGGGCCCTCCTCTGTCTCCCTACTTCTTCTCTCTGCCATCTTTCCTTTATTCTAAAACAGCTCAACAGTTCCCACCAATGAAAATCCTTTCTTTCTTCTCAGTTTCACTTTTTCTTTTCCAGATGTTGGTGAAGCACTTTTTATATGCAAGACACTAAACTGATGATGAAAAACTCTGGGAAATGGAATAGGCATGATCCCTACCCGCATTGAGCTTACAGTCTTAGTGAGAGAGCAGATGATAAGTAAGCATATAAATTTATAAATTTCCACAAATAGAGCACAGTGATAACAATAAAAGGGGGGTTCACTACTTTCGGATAGTGGGTAAGAGTTCTTAGAATTTCATCACTTCCATTACTGGAGTTGTGGTCATTTTTCACTTGGATATAGTGGACGTTAAAAAGAACTCCCTGCTTCCAAATCTCCTTTTTTGGTGATTCTCATATATTGCTACTAAAGTTTAATGTCTACACCAGATCCAGTCTTGCTATTTCCCTATGTGAGCCATCAGTGATTGCTCAATACCTGCAAGCCCAGATACTTGAGCCCAACATTTTAAATAACCTCAGTGATTAGAGAGACTATGATGTCACTCTATAAGCTGAGACTAGTGCTATGAGGAATGCTTTGTGCCGTCTTCATTCTCCAGAACTCCTTCATGCTTGTTACTTCACCAGCCACTCTTTGCTCTCATTTTTGTCTAACAAAACAAAATCACTGGAAAGAAGAGCATCGAAAGGCAGAGCTAGAGCAAAAGCATTCTCTCCTGTGACTACTACTTGTCCTAAGAGACAAGTTGGGCTGAAGAACCTGCAGAGTGGAGAAACAAAGTGGCTGAGACTGGAGAAAGAAAACAATTGAGAGCCGAGAAAGCAACTCCACCAGACAGCAGCGGAAAAGATACCACAGTGTGGGCTGTGAGACAAACGCATCACACAACTCCTCTCTTATTGACTCTTTACTCCCACTTTACAGGAGCCCAAACTGTATATTCATTAAAATGCCTTTAGGAAAGCTGGTCAACTAAAACAAAACAAAAACGAATTGACCATTGAATAAATCTGCTTCAAGAGGGTAGGAGAATTTGACATTCTGCCAATCTGACCAACTCTACCCAGGGAGGGGGAGCCAAGGTTAACTCCATGGGCAGAGGAGCTTCTGCTCTACTTTTTCTTTAGCATTTGGGAGGTTATTGTGTCACCAGTTGTATCTGTATCAGCTTATGGATAACAGGGACTGGAACTAAATTTTTCTCTCCCAAGCTGCCTCTGAAAGAGAACATGGAACTTAGTTGGGATCTCAGTTAGAACTTGTCAGAAGCTCTCCTGCAACAGCAGAACAGGTGACCTTTCAGCGGTGTGGTCACAGCTCACTGGCTCCAAGACCTGACTACTAAATTATCACACATTTTGCAAGCTAGCTGTTAAATTCAAAAATCATTAAATTATTAAATTTTATGGTTATTTAAAGTTACAGTTAAATGGGCCAGGATTGTAGCACAAGTTAAGCTGCTTCCTGTGATGCTGGCAACCCATATGGGAGTAGGTCTTTGTCCTGGCTGCTCCACTTCAGATCCAGGTCCCTGCTAATGCACTTGTGAAATCAGCGTAAGGTGGTCCAAGTACTTTGGCCCCTGCACCCACATGGGAGACCTGGATCACGCTCCTGACTTGTGGCTTTGACCTAGCCCAGTCATGGCCATTGTGGCCACTGTGGCCATTTGTGAGGTGGACCAACAAATGAAAGATTTCTTTTTCTCCTCCTCCTTCTTGTTCTTCTTGTTCTCTCTCTTTCTCTTTCTGCCTTTCAAATAAATAAATCTTTTAAAAATAATAATATAAACTTACAATTAAATAAATTCTATTAAAAGTAGAGATAAGATATCTCAAAATTATCACTCTATAGTTACCATACTGCATTTCACTATCACATGTATATGTTCTCAAGATTATTTACATCTATTAATGTGTAAGCTGCATCTCTCTCCAACTCCACATTTGGTGACATCCCATTGGCAGTTTGAAATGCCAAGATGGGAATAGTTACACTTTAAGTTACAATAAAAGTATGTGAAGGGGTCAGCACTGTAGTGTATCATGTAAAGCCACCGCCTGCAATGCCAGCATCCCATGTGGGCGCTGGTTCGGGTCTTGGCTGCTCCTCTTCCAATCCAGCTCTCTGCTATGGCCTGGGAAAGCAGCAGAAGATAGTTCAAGGGTATAGGCCCCTGATCCTGCATGGGAAACCCAGAAGAAGCTCCTAGCTCCTGGGTTTGGATGGCTCAGCTCTGGCCATTGCAGCCATTTGAGGAATGAACCAGCAGATAGAAGACTGACTCTCTCTCTCTCTCTTTCTTTCCCTCTCTCTCTTTCTCTCCCTCTCCCTCTGCCTCTCTGTGACTCTGCCTTTCAAATAAATAAATAAATCTTTGAGGAAAAAAAAGTACGTGATTACCATAAAGCAGGGCTTCTCCCAATCCATAAAGAAGCACTTAATCATTTTGCAACACAACTTTCATTGCCTGTGGTCTACATGGCAAGGTCAACTGCCTGGATGAGGAACTAAAGGAGTCAGAATGGACCTCTGAAGTACTACAAGGTGGGGTCGTGCTAGCAAGGACAAGAACTGCCCATGAGTCACATCAGATGCAGGTTTCAATTTTGGATACCACCAGAGCACTCCAGGATGGCACCACTCACTGTAAGTGGACATGAGTCAGGGAGCAGCATAGACCAGCCATGACACAGCAGAGACCAGCTACGTGCAAGATACCAAAGATGCACTGTCTTCCTTTTGCAGAGAGAAACAAGAACACTGAGCACTTCATTCAATAGATGAAAAAATTTACTTGATTGAATTATTTTCTTGATAGCATTGAACAAAATGCTACATGTTCCTCAGGCCAAGCTCTTGTGGTAGGGATGGTAGAGAGAGGACAATCTTCAGTGAGGTGAGACCACTGATAGAAAAAAGGAGCTATACTTTGGTGTTGTTGCAGAGTGACCACCGTTGAAGTGGTTAAGTGCTGTCAGTACCTTCCATACATACATTAAAAAGTCAAGGTTCAGAAAGTTTCTAGAATTCACACAAGGAAGGGTATGAGGAAGGAAAATATAGTATAGTAACTATGGAGTGATAATGTTGCGTATTTCTTGTTTTAATTTTGAAGATGATTAATATTATAAACCTTGCCGGCACCGCGGCTCACTAGGCTAATCCTCTGCCTAGCGGCGCCGGCACACCGGGTTCTAGTCCCGGTCGGGGCGCCAGATTCTGTCCCGGTTGCCCCTCTTCCAGGCCAGCTCTCTGCTGTGGCCCGGGAGTGCAGGGGAGGATGGCCCAAGTGCTTGGGCCCTGCACCCCATGGGAGACCAGGAAAAGCACCTGGCTCCTGGCTCCTGCCATCCGATCAGCGCGGTGCGCCGGCCGCAGCGCGCCGGCCGCGGCGGCCATTGGAGGGTGAACCAACGGCAAAGGAAGACCTTTCTCTCTGTCTCTCTCTCTCACTGTCCACTCTGCCTGTCAAAAAAAATATATATTATAAACCTTGAAAGCAAGGTTAGTATGACCTCAAAGAGTGGGTCCTAATGTTTTATTGCCTTTCATCATCTTTACTCGAGTTTTTCTTGGGTCCTTCTGGCTACATAGGTACTTCTCTAAGTCTGGGACAAACCAAGACAGGGTGTCCTCTCAGGGAAGCACCTGGAACAGATAACCTGGAAACCAGGTCAAGTCAGGAAAGCTACTACCTCAGGCGACCATGAACACTTTAGGTCCTAGGACAAGAAATACAGTGTCACTAGAAAGGAAGTTGAGGTCAGAAGCAAAGTACACAAATCATGAAAAAGGAACATAAGCCACAAAGTAGAATAGAGTTGAGAGATTAGAACAATGTTATGTGTGGAGCAGAAAGGTTATATCATAAAGAATTAAATGCAGGAATCCTGAGCCAGTGTTCTTTTTTTCCCAGTGCCCAGCTCATCTTCTCAGAGCAGCAGGAGCCTCATATAGGAGCCCAAACCAGGCACAAAAACAGCCTTTCTCCCAAGTGTGAGGATTACTCATGCATTCCCTCCTACTGCATTGTATGCTCTAAAACTATCTCTACCTGACTCTCAGTTGTTATGAAAAAGAAGTATGTTTACTAGCTTATCAACATAATTCATACAAATAATTTAGAAATTCAAACAATACAGAAAGTTTTGTAAAAAGAAAACACAAAGCAGTCCTTTGCCCAACCCACCCTCTTTACAAGTCCAACTCCCCACAATTTGCACTAAACTTCTGTCAACTTCCAAGTGCTCCATACCCTCCCACAGCTCTCGAAAAACAGCACATGCCACAGCCTGTCCTGGTATTTCTCCCCTGATTTTATTATCCCAGAGTGGGAGGAGTCCAGCATAAAAGTCTCAAGACAAAGAGCCTTAAGGAATACAAGGAGACCAGGTTCCAGAAAAGGCTGGAGAAGGAAGAGGGGGTGTTTACTCGGGATCCTTTGTTTCGCTGATTTCCAGAGGTGGATGGATGGTTCCTCACCATTGTTTGGTGTGGACTGTATGCTCTGCCAGCTCAAGGGGATGAGTCAGCACCTCCCTCCTCCTTACTTCCCATCCTCTGATGATGCAGCTCTCTACAGCCTTGTTGATTTCCGCTAATACTAAGAAGCTCCTCAAACACAGTTAGTGCAAGACATATTCTCCATCTCTGTGGCAGAAGTTTGTTCTGGGGGTTGGTGATACAATGACTGAAGTTTTCCTTTGTCTGCTGTCCTGGAGAACATATATTCACTCAATGAACAAAGATTTGCTAAGCATCCACTTTGTGCCCTGTATGTGCTCAGCATGGTGGATGCAGTTTAAATGCAAAGTCTTTTCCCCTCATTACAATGGTCCAGAGGGAAAGTCAGGAAAAGGCCACTACAAGGCCCTATGCGAAGAGCTCTCACAAACACAAGGCTCAGTGAAAGCACTAGGAAGGACACTGTACCCACAACTCAGAGGTCAGGAACAGAACAGGGATTCCACAGTGAATTTCAAAGACCAAGTTTGTGTTAGGGGTTGATGGAGAGTATCTCAGAGCACTGAACCTGACTAAAGCAATCTTCCTATAATCTGAGCCCCAAAACTGCTGATGGATATTCACAACACCTGGATAATTTCTGACAATTTTGTGGATTAACATCCTAAATCCTGATTTTTTTTTTTTACAATGGCCCCTGCATACTATCAGATTTGACCATTATAAGCCATTTCCCCAGTTGGAGAACTAGCTTTGAGCTGGAATCCCTGCAGAGCTGAATAAGCAAGCCCATCCCAGCAGACAGTATGCTCCCGGCTCTGTGGGTCTGCCTGGACTTCTGGTTCAGCTTTGCTGCTTCCGGAAAACCAGTTCCAGTATTGTCATCCAGATGCTTCCTTCCTCAGCAGGGCCTGAGCACTCTAAGGCTCTGCAAGAGGAAATACAGTGCTTCTCAAAGCTACATCCCACTGTTTCCAGAAATTACATGAAGGAGAGTGGAAGCAGGAGGACAGGGCACTGGAAATCCCCAGAGCCCCAGCCAGTCTCCCCTGAAATTCTACCTTGGTATTTTATCACTTTATCTGAACATGGTAGCTTTTCAGCTGAGTTTCATCCAAAAAAAATAGCATTTGAAGTAAATATGTTGCAAGTTTTTTGACAGAAAATGAACATAATCAATATAACAGTGGAAACCAGAGAAGAGGGTAAACTATCCAGGTCTGGAAAGCTGAGAGAATGAATCTTCACAAGTTTGCGAGTTAGGACTGCCTTTAAAGAAACAGAAAAGAAGGGAAAGAGAAACTAATAAAAGTTAACAGTAGAATGAGTGACTGAGCTAAAGAGCAAAGCAGACACCTGGGCAAGAGGGAGGAGATAAAGTGTCCAAACTAGGACCAAGGAGATGGAAAATATTATAAGAAATTTACATTAAAATAAGCAGTGAAAAAAAGCAAAGGAGACAAGATAGCCAAGTATGGGTGATACCATACTTGGTCCACAGAAAATCACTTTATATTTGCTAATTGTGTGAAGTTCTAACAGCTATCAAATGTGCAGTTCCCAGTTGTTCTCTATGCACAAATTCTTCAGCGAATCCACATCCTCAACATGACTTAAACTGGGACAGGAAATCACTTTATCTAACTTGTTACAGGGACAGGGAGTTCAGCCCTGGCCATTTTCAAAGTTAAAATTAAATTTCCTCTGCCCACTTTTGTAAATTCCTCTATGTTACTCCTCCATCCCTCCCTGCCTGGTTTTCTGAGAAGAAACAGTCAAATGAACAGAGTCCAATAATTTTCCATATGCAAGAGAAAAGGACTACAGGAACTCTGAGACAGGAACTCATTTCAGAATTAGTTCACAGCATAAGCAAATATACAAACACACACACACACACACACACACACAGAGAGAGAGAGAGAGAGAGAGAGAGAGAGAGAGGGAGAGAGAGACCACCTCCAAGAGCCTCTGAGAATAGTGTTTCACTAATTATCCACTAAAAGACTTGACCAGGAGCCAGCATTAAGGCACCCAGGGTTAATCTGCCACCTGAGACACCAGCATTCCATATTGGAGTGCCAGTTCAAGTCCTGCTTGCTCCACTTCTGATCCAGTTCCCTGCTAATGCACTTGGGAAAGTAGCAGATGATGGTCCAAGTGCTTGGGCCCTTGCAATTTATGTTGGAGACCCAGATGGTGTTCCTTGCTCCTGGCTTTGGCCTGGCCAAACCCCAGCCATTGTGGTCATTTGGGCACTGGATGAGCAGATGGAAGATCTCTCTCTCTCTTTGTCTTTCCCTCTCTCTGTCACTCTGTCTTTCAAATAAATATAAACAAAATCTTTAAAAAATGAACCAAATTCTGGCCTAGATGAAACATATAGTTTCAGGTTGTCTACCAAATCCACATTGATACATTTCTGCATGTTTCTTTCTACATGTTTCATCACCATTGTGCGTAACAGGAAACATTGGATTAGTATTTTGGAAATCTATCCACCGGTAAAGAAATGGTCTGTACAAAATTTTCACCCAGTATTGAGAAGTGTATCTTTCCAATGTAGAGAAAATGTCAAAGAGGGAATTTTCTAACCATGTGTTCTCCTAACAAAATTAGAAGAAAATATTACTGTTCCCAAGGAATCTGGGATAAAACTGGTTGGGAAGCACACACTGGAGAATTTTTAGAAGCACCACTAGTGTCTATTTACAGGTTTTTAATTGTCAGTAGTAAATTCAGAAAACCATGTGACCCTAAAATTATTTATTTTTCTCTATGATATTTGGAAAATATTTGGCCACGTATTCATTTCTTCATCTAGGTATAAATAGAGTTCAACTACATGCAGACTTTTTTTTTTTTTTTTTGACAGGCAGAGTGGACAGTGAGAGAGAGAGAGACAGAGAGAAAGGTCTTCCTTTTTGCTGTTGGTTCACCCTCCAATGGCCGCCGCGGCCGGCACACTACGGCTGGCGCATCGCGCTGATCCAAAGCCAGGAGCCAGGTGCTTCTCCTGGTCTCCCATGGGGTGCAGGGCCCAAGCACTTGGGCCATCCTCCACTGCACTCCTGGGCCATAGCAGAGAGCTGGCCTGGAAGAGGGGCAGCCGGGACAGAATCCAGCACCTTGACCGGGACTAGAACCCAGTGTGCCGGCGCCGCAAGGCAGAGGATTAGCCTAGTGAGCCGCTGCATGCAGACTTTTGCAAATAGTTGTACTGAGGTTTTCTGGGAAAGGAAGAAGTTCAACCACATCCAGGGTTGGGGACAGCCAATAAAACAGATTGTAGTGTCACTTTAGCAAGACATTGGGGTTTTCCTTGAAAGAGGGAACTAGTTAATCAAGAACACATGTTAGGATTGCCTATTTTGAAGACATTAAAAAGAATTACTAATGTTATAGCCCCATTGCTTTTATTTTTTTAAATTTTATTTATTTGAAACAGTTACAGAGAGAAGTAAAGACAGAGAGATATCTTCCATTCGCTGGTTCACTACCCAGATGGCCGCAACGGCCGGAGCTGTGCAGATCTGAAACCAGGAGCCAGGAGCTTCTTCTGGGTCTCCCACATAGATGCAGGGGCCCAAGGACTTGGGCCATTTTCTACTGCTTTCCCAGGCCACAGCAGAGAATTGGATCGGAAGTGGAGCAGCCAGGTCTCGAACCGGTGCCCATATGGGATGCTGGCACTGCAGGCGGAGGCTTCACCCACTACGCCACAGCACCAGCCCCCCCCCCATTGCTTTTAAATTGTTCATGCACTAAGAGATTTATAATAATGAAAGAGGGTAGGCACTTGGCATAGTGGTTAAGATGCTTCTTGGAGTGCCCGTATCTAATATTGAAGTGTCTGGGTACAAGCTACAGCTTTGCTTCCAATTCCAGCTTCTTGCTAATGTAAACCCTGAGAGACAGCTTAGGCAGTTGGTCTCTCCTGTCCACATGGGAAACTTGGATTTAGTGTGAGACCCAGCTACTGGCTTCAACCTGACCCAAGCCCAGCTGTTGCAGACATTTGGAAAGTGAACCAGCATATGAGAGATCTCTGTCTCTTAAATAATTTTTTGATTTGATATCCATTTCTTAAATAATATAAATAAATAACCATTTTAAAATAATTAAAATCCTTAACTATACTAGAAAAAAAAGCCACATTCAAAAAACACCTCTGTTGTGGAAGTTCATCACAATGTTACATAAGAATGTAGGTTTAGGAGCCAAGTTGTGTTACAGGGGGTTAAGCCACTACCTATGAGCTAACGTCCCAAATGGGTACCAGGGCTCCACTTCCAATCGAGCTCCCTGCTAATGTGCCTGGGAAAGCAACAGAACATGGCCTGAATGCTTGGGTCCCTACCACCCATGTGAAAGACTCAGATGGAACCCTAGGCTCTTGGTTTAGGCCTGGTTCAGGCCTGGCTCAGGCCTGGCTATTGCAGCCATTTGAGGAGTGAACCAGTAGATGGAAGATTTCTCTTTCTGTCTCTCCCTCTCTATATCTTTACCTTTTGAATAAATAAATAAATTTTTTATTGGGTTCAAACAAGAAATTCCTTATCAGCTACACTACTCCCTTAGGTCCCAGTTTGTCCAGTGTTGGGCTATACAATACACTTCCAGAAGCTTAGGAGGAAGAACTCCACGTAAGATTGCAACCTAAGTTTGAATGTCCCATCTTTTTTTACTCAACTCACATCTGTAACTTCAAAAAGAAGAAGAAATTTGGGTAAATTTTCTACCACTCAGTGTGCAGTAACATTGTTAGGTAGAAAACAGCTAGAGGCCAGTGTGGTGGTGCAGTAGGTTAAGCAGCCTGCTGAAATGCTGGCATCCCAAAAAAGCCCATATGAGTGGTTGCTCTCTCTCTCTCTCCTTGTCAGGACAGACAGAAGGGAGGGAGGGAGGGAGGGAGGAAAGATAACCGAGCATGTTAGAGTAACAAACCACCTTTTTCCATAGACAGATTCCCTAATTAAATTGACAGTGGCTAGACAAGAGAGTTTGTTTGATTAAGAAACAGCACTATATGAATTGTATCAGATTCTGCAGAAAGGAACTGGTTGGGATCACTTCTCATAAAGTACTAGTTTCCTTAGGGCCAGAGCTGTGGTACAGTATGTTAAGTCAGTACCTGTAGCACCAGCATCCCATATAGATGCCAGTTTGAGCCCAAGCTATTCCACTTCCAATCCAGCTTCCTTCTAATGAAGCTGGGAAAGCAACAGAAGATGGCCCAAGTGCTTGGGCCCCTGCACCCATGTGGGAGGCCCAGATGAAGCTCCTGACCCCTGCCTTTAGCCTGGCCCAGTCCTGGCTATTGCAGACATTTTAGGAGTGAACCAGCAAATGGAAGATATATTTCTCTCTCTCTCTCTCTCTCTCTCGCTCTCGCTCTCGCTTTCGCTGTCACTCTGTGTGTGTATGTGTATGTGTATAATCTGTTTTTCAAATAAAATAAAATAAATCTTAAAAATATTTTTTAAAAATATTAGCTTGCTGCAGAAATATACAGGATAACTAAAATTGAAAAAGAAAAAGTAAATAAAGAGAAAGATATTTGTAACACATTCCCTCAATGTAATATTACCTACTGAAGAAATAGGAAGAAAATAAACACTACGGCCACAGGAAAAAAATGAAGAAAGGGTGTGAATGTTTGAGGGAGGGCTACCTAACATCTGAATGCCATTGAATGCATGTGAATATTAGTAAAAAATAAGGCCCTGCTTTTCCCTATAAGAGTCAAAGAGGCCAGGGATTCCTGTTCTTATCATTGATTACTATAGTTCAGTCATGTGACTTCAGCTCAGTCAGTCAGGTGCTCCTATCTGAGACTCTGAGGCTTGGGAAATGTGCAAAGACAGAGAGGCAACTGAGAATTTATTCACAGTAGTATTAACAGTTCCAAGGCAGTGGCATTAGGTTGTTCAATGGATTACAATGACAGCATCTCACTTGTCTTGTCCTGTGGGGCTAGGTACACTGCATCCCTTGCCAACCAGCCTTCCTTTACCAAGTCCTTCCAACTTTCTCATCCACTCCAGAAACCCCTCATATCCTTCCAGAAATATCCATTTCTGTCCAGCTTGGTCACAGTTGGCTTTTGTTGCTGCAATTAAGAGCTGTAACTGATAGAAGAGATGAATTGACAGTTCTCAAATTATAATATGTGGATAATAAATATTGGGAAAGGAAGAGTAAATAAGGAGAATAAAATATTCCTTTTCACTACTTGAGCAATGATTAAAAGAAATGTTAGACTCCAGTATTGGCAGAGGTTTAGGAAACAAGTAATCACAATAAACCATGAGTGGGAATCTAAGCAGATGCAACTTTTCCACCAGGCAGAATGGATATGGAGAACAATATCATACATGTAAATACCTTTTTTATCAGCAATTCTACAACCAGCAATTTACTTTAAAGAGATTGTTAGTCAAGGCACAGAAGCAATGTTTGTGTGACAGCAATGAATTGTTAAATTATGACAAATCCTTATAAAAGAATCTTAATTGGTACTTCAAAAGGCAGGTTATATATATATATATATATATATATATATATATATATATATATATCTTTACTGAGAAATATCTCCACAGCATGCATCAAAAAGAATAAAAAGTCACAACAGAGTAAATATTATGTAATCTTACATAAAAATTGTGGTAGGCAGGATTCCAAGTTGTCCCCTGATCTCTGTCCCCTGATGTTGTATCTGTGATTGTGTTATATTACGTAGAACCAGTTGACTTAAAGTTAATAAAAAGAGAGCTTATCCAGATGAGCTAGACATAATCACATGAGCTGTTTAATAGCAGAGCTGATAGCAAAAGAGGAAGTTAGAAATTCAAAGTACAAAAGGACTCAACATGTGCTTACTTGCTTGAAGATGGAGTGAGGGAGACCACAATGAATAAATCTAATAGTAATGCTCAAGAGCTGACAGTGACCCCCTAATCAACAAGTCAATACCCAGTAGGACAACAAGGATCTCAGTCCTATAACCATGAACAAATAATAACCTGAAAGCACTTGGAATAGGCTGTTTCTCCGGCATTTCCAGGAAAGAGCCCAGCTGGAATGACACCTTTTCAATTTCTGTAAGATGCTAAGCAGTAAGCCCAGCTCACAATGCTGGACTCCTAAACATTTCTTTTCTTTTTAAAAATTGTTTTGATTATTTATTTTTGTTTATTTGAAAGGCAAAGAGACGGAGAAAAATCTCCCATATGCTGATTCATTCCTCAAATGCCTTCAATAGCCAGGCTAAAACCAGGAGACAGAAGCCAACACAGGTCTCCCCTAAAGGTGGCAATGACCCAAGTAACTGAGCTACCACCTGCTACCTCTCAGAGAATGTATTAGCAGTAAACTGGAATGGGAACTGCAGTCTTGACTCAAACCAGATCCTCCAATATGAAACAAGCAGCTTCTTAGCTGCTAAGCCAAACACATGCCCCTGAGCTTCTAGTTACATTTTCCAAGAATTTTTTGAAGTCCTCACACAGTTTGTATGTGTGAAAGAGAGGGAGAGATAGTGAAAGAGAGGGAGAGATAGTAAAAGAGAGATCTTCCATTCTCTGGTTCACTCCTCAAATGGTCACAAAAGCCAGGGCTAGACCAGACTGAAGTCAGGAATGTGGAACTCCATCCAGGTCTCCCTAGTGGGTGTCAAAAGCCCAAGCACTTGAGCCATCTCCTGTTGCTTTCCCAGGTGCATTAGCAGGGAGCTGGATCAGAATTGGAGCAGCAGGAACCTGAACAGTATTCTGATATGGGATGCCAGTGTCCCAGGTAGTGGCTTAACTTGCTGTGCCACAACACCATAACCACATTTCAGATCTTGCTGCCATTGGGCAATGAAATTGGGGAGCAGGGGTGATATTTAGTTTATTTAAAACTGCTCTATATTGCTTTTTCTTCACAAATATAATTAGAAAAATGTTTTAATATTTGGACAAAATGGAAACTATGTAATATACTTTGAAGCCTTTTGAGTGCTTACAGATTTCTTCTGAAGCTTGTATAGGAAAGAAGCCTTTTTTCTCCAATGCCTGAAACCAGCAAAGTAAGCTTCTATGTTTTTCCCCTATCCTAGAATAAGGAAGAACTTCAAGTGCAGTAGAATATAGAAAGCAGGATTCAATGTGGATGTTCCGTCATTTCTAGACTTATTTTTTCCCTCAGGAAAAGCAGACATATTAATACCTAATGTAAGACTGTTGCTAAGATCAACCATGTGAAACATGGTATGGAGTTAATATGTTTTCACCCCATGTAGATAAGAACAGCCAACACCCATTGAGTGCTTACAGTTTGTCAGGCACCATTCTATGTACTTTACACTCTTGCTTTTCAAAGTGGGTGCAACCTGGGCATCACAGAGAGCTTGGGAGAAATGCAGATTCACAGGCCCCACCCACATCTACTGAATCACAATCTGTATTTTAACAGAATTTCCCTGTGATCTGCATGAATATCAAAGTTCTAAAGTATAGGATTATTTGTTATTTAATCCTTGCTTTCATATTAGAAAGGTGTCACGTCATACCCCATTTTACAAGTTTGTAAGCTACTCTTACACAGTTACTTTGCCCAAGTACCAAGCTTAAAAAAACATAATCTGATTCCATGAACTTAGTCACTGCCCTATTGCCTCTCATAGAAGGTTCTGTCTAAAGGGATTTGAATTTAACTCCGATTCCATAGCCTTTCTTGCTTCCTCAGCACTGCTATCCTGATATAGGGATGGGCTAGAGCTCATTTCCCATTTGGAAAGAAGAAAAGCAGAGAAAATAAGACTGACTTTAATGTTATGGAGATACTGAGTCAAAAGAGATTTAGAAAAAGTCCTCACAAAATCTTATTCTTTCTCTTTTACCATCTATTACTACAACTGTCACTTCCTTTCCTAGTATTAGTCTAAGCATTTATACGTACAGTTCTCCCCTTATTTTTTTTTTAATTTTATTTATTTACTTGAGAGTTACAGACAGTGAGAGGGAGAGACAGAGAGAAAGGTCTTCCTTCCATTGGTTCACTCTCCAAATGGGCGCAACGGCCAGAGCTGTGCTGATCCGAAGCCAGGAGCCAGGAGCTTCTTTCCAGTCTCCCATGCAAGTGCAGGGGCCCAAGCACTTGAGCCATCTTCTACTGCTTTCCCAGGACACAGCAGAGAGCTGGATTGGAAAAGGAGCAGCCAGGACTAGAACCGGTGCCCATATGGGATGTCGTGGTCACAGGCGGAGGATTAACCTACTGTGCCACGGAGCCAGCCCCTCCCCTTCTTATTGAAAAGTCCTGCCCAAAGGAAGACGTCTAATGTTAATGGAAACCTCAATGGCAAGTGAAATGTACTTGGTACTTATTCAGCCTGTAACTAAATTCAAAGTGAATAAGAAGTATTTGATTCAAATATCAGGTTCAAGGCAGTGATACTTTAAGTATTTGATAATAATAGTTATCATTTATATATCATCTACAGGTTAGTTTTTGCATCTATTATGTACCATAATCTCAACAAAACCTGGCAATGATTACTATTCTAGTTTTATAAATAGGAAGTTTAGGCTAGGTGAATAGGTAGAAGAACTGGGGCTTGAAGTTGTGCTTGGGGTACATCCAAATATCAAAATGCATGACTGTAAAACAACTAACCTCCAATGATTATATGTTAAGATCTAATCCCATGAGGCAAAACTAATCTGCAATACTAAAATATGAATTTTAATCATGTATTTTTAAAATGTTTAATCATTCCCTATTTATTTTAGTCATAGCAACAGAAAAAAAGGGGGGGGGTGGGCAGAGGTATTCTATCCACTGGTTCACTTTCTAAATGCCTATATCAGCCAGGGTTGGGCCAGGCTGAAGCCAAGAGACAGGAAGTCTATCTGGATCCTCCACATAGGTGGCAAGACCTCAAGTGTTTGAACCATCACCTGCTACATGCTACCTCCTAGATACATTAGCAGGGAACTGGGTTGGAAGCAGAGTGGAGGTGGGACTCAACCACAGGCACTCCCATATGGGATGTGGGCATTCCAAACAGCTGCTTCGTCTGCTGCAGTACAATGCCTGCACCTAATTATCTTTTGAAAAACATACTTTTATTTTAAATAATATGAAAGTAGCATTCCTCCTGTAGAAACTCAAATATTTTCCCTACATTTCTTTTTATGTTGTTAATTTACAAAACTAATTCTTTTTTCATAAATTATGTAGCAAAATGGCATTTGTTGAAAGCAGCTGGCACATGAAGAAATTGAAAAAGTTCTTTTTAAAGAACTAAAAAAAACCAAAAACACTTCAGGCCAGCACTTGTCTGATCCATCACAAATTCTATTTCTGGAATGAAACACAATGGAATCCTCTTTGACATTGCTTCTGAGGACAAGAACTACCATGTACTCTATGGACCAACACTGTTCAGATTTCCTTTGGCCTTCTGTGACCACAGTTCTTTTATGTACAGTACATAATGAGCAGTACAGGTATAAATCAATGACCTTAGCAATGTGATCTACCATATTTTTATTCTTTTAATTAAATACCAATATCTTACCAAATATAAATTTGAAACCCCCAAACATCAGAATTCTTTGCTTTCAAGTGATAACTCCTATTATCATGACCCATCCCCAGTTCCTTCTTGAGTACTCAAGCTCCTGGGTGAAGATGTGTCCCTCAGCAATCAATGAAGCTTTATGAAAAAATTCAGCCATGTGATAGAAACTCAAGCAGAAATTAATTTCTTTAAATACAGAAATTTTTCAGACTAGAAAACCTGAAAATTCAGAATTCTTTATCAGAAGGCAAAGTGCCTAGACTGTGAAGGATATTTTATTCCTAGTTGAGGTAGCTAAGGCTCTTGTCCTGCTTCTCCAGGAGAAAGTTCCCTCTAGTTGTGCAGACAGTGGGAAGGGTATGTCCCCCTTTCTCTGGCTGATAGTGAGTTGGCAAAGGGCAGTTGGTGACAACTGTTCTGCTTGCCCATGTCAAAGGCTGTTGGTGTTCACATTAGGACAGGGTACTGCTTATTGTCCCAACAAATTAGTCATCAGAAAGATGGGGAACAAGGACACTGACAAGACCAGAGAAGAATGATGAGAGCAAATATACTACTGAGAGCTTGCCACAGGCCAGGTTTTATTAATGCTAATAAAAATAATAAAATAATAAGAGCAATAACAGCTAGCATAGCCTGAGCACTTACCATGGGCAAGCAGTGTTAATTTATTAAATAGCATGCTTACAAAATAAGAATTCTCATTATCTTCATTAAGCCATGAGCAACCAGAACCAAAGGAGGTTAAGAAATTTGCCCAAGATTACACCGTCAAGAAAAAGCAAGAGAGGAACTTGAATCCAAGCCAACTGAGTTCAAAGCCTGGGCTCATAACCTCTGTTCTGTTGTCACATTGAACCCTAACAACATGTCTCATGATTAATAAAATTCCATTATTATCTTCATTTAAAAAAAAATAGAATACGTCTTAGAGAGGTAAAGTGTTCTCTCTCAGGTCACTGAATTGGTAAGTGTGATAAACTAGGACATAATAGCAGTCCCAGCTGTCATCAAACATTAGTTCATTAACCACTTGGCATTCCCACCAATGAGTTTAAAACCTAAAATGTTACAATATACAATCATACCTATGCAGAATGGTTATGGATAGAATGTAATAGAAGAAAAATGTGTCTGAAAGTCATTGCTAGTTACTAAAAAAGACTTGTGATGAATACTTCACCACTGAGGTTTTTCAATGATCCAGTAAAGCAAATGGGTGATCGAAGGAAACGTTTATCACTTAGAACTAAGGTCTGGTATCCCTAAAGACTGTCAGTTACTCCAGAATCTAATATTCTCAGCCTTCCTCAGAAAGAGGTAGGGAGGGAGACAGGGCATAGAAATGATGGCCTTGGAACAAAGGTTCCAAGGAGGTTAAGAAACAAAGGTTCCAGTTGTTAAAAGTTAATGGGAATACTGGGTTTCTGCCTGGGTCTCTACTGAAATACTAATAGATGTGACAGTACTCCCCAAAATTGCTTGTAATAAAAGACCACTATTAGAGATTTAAAAAAAAAAAAAGAAAAAATGATGGGATTTAAAATTCACTATGAACAATTAATATATGGATGATGTTCTCCCTCAACTTTATAATATTTTTGTAATAAGTACGCATTAGTTTTTAAAATAAGTATCTAGGGACTGGTGTTGTGGCACAGCAGGTTAAAGACCTGGCTTGAAGTGCCAGCATCCCATATGGGTGCTGGTTCTAGTCCCAGCTGCTCCTCTTCCAATCCAGCTCTCTGCATGTCCTGGGATAGTAGTAGAAGATGGCCCAAGTCCTTGGGCCCCTGCACCCACATGAGAGACTGGGGCTCCTGGCTCCTGGCTTCGGATTGGTATAGCTCCAGCCATTGCAGCCATCTGGGCAGTGAACCAGCGGATGGAAGATCTCTCTCTCTCTCTGTCTCTACCTCTCTCTGTAACTCTGTCTTTCAAATAAATAAAATAAATCTTTTTAAAAAATAAAATAAAATAAATATCTAAAACTTTAAAATCATACCTGGTTGTAATTCAAGTTGAAACAGAATTAGGATGGGTTCTAAATGTAATATGAGTTGTGTCCTTATAAGATGAAGGGAATTTTGACACCAAGACACACAGAAAGAATACCTTGTGAAGACAGAAGCAGAGATTGGAGTAATAGAGCTGTAAGCCAAGGAATGCCAAGAGTGGCCAACAACCATCAGATGATAGAAATAGACAGTGAAGGGTTCTAAAAAGAGTGTGATTCTGCTTACACCTTGATTTTGGACTTTTGGTATCCAGACTGTGAGAAATTAAATTTCTGTTGTTTCAGGCCATGTGGTTTGTGATTCTTGGTTATGGTTATGGAAGCCTAGGAAATGAATATATCAGTCCTTATAGTTATACAGATATGTTTTAGCAATTGTGCTTAATAGAATTCCTTGGCTTGGTACATAAATGATAATAGCTAACCTTTATTGAATCCCTACTGTGTGTCAAGCATTTTGCTAAGCAGTTAACATATATAATCTCATTAAATCCTTATAATGCTCCCATAAGGTGTTATTACACAGTACTACAGGTGAGGAAACAGCAAGACTTCAAGCTACAGAATATGCATGTCTATAATCCAGTATGGCATCACTTAACAAATTATCCTACTTCCAAATAGGGTTACATTCTGAAATACTAGGTGTTAGGAGTTCAGCATATCTTTTGCAGGGGTAAAACTCAACCAATAACACTGGGAATGCAGGTCATATTTGTTTATTATAGAAAGCTTTTATTTAATAAATATAAATTTCGTAAGTACAACCTTTGTATTATAGCAGTTCTTCCTCCCATAGCCACTCTCCCACCCCCTAACTATCCCACCTCCTACTCCCTCTTCCATCCCATTCTTCATTAAGATTCATTTTTAATTATCTTTATATACAGAAGATCAACTCTATACTAAGTAAAAATTTCAACAGTTGGAATGCAGGTCATATTAGTCAGATAAAGTCTTCCAATGTTGTTAAGACAGGCCTCCATTGAATACATATTTATTAGTGACCACTGTGTGTGTGTGTATGTGTGTGTATACATATATAGATGAAAATCAGTGAACAAATATTAAAAAGGTCTCCAGCTTTTTGGAGCTGCAATATTTCTATTTATTATCAATTCTCTACAATCACATAAAAATAACTTTTACTAGCCAATTATTTTATATCAGGCACTGTTTCTAACTGTTCTATATGCATGATTATATTAAATTATCAGAATAATCCTACTGGGTAGATATTAATGGAAGCCCTATTTTACTGAAGCTAGAGGAGCAAATGACCACAGTCACATAGCTAGAAAGAGAAACAAAAGTAGAACACAAAATAGGCAGATTGGCTCAGAGTCCAGGGTCATAACCATAAAACTATACTACATCATTTGTGGATAAGGCATTGACAGGGTGGGAAACATATTGAAAGTTATCCACTCTTAGTTCTATATTATCAAAGATTCATTAAATACTGTGATTTTCCTTAGTATTCCAAAAGTCTGAACTTTTGTCAGCAGTGCATACATGGACAGCTGTTCTTGAACTGTCAGATGCAAATCAAATGCCAATAAATAGAATCATATATCAGCTGAATTTGCATACGAGTGCTTTCTGAGGTAATTTTACTTTTTTTTTGTTCATAATCTTTTGTTGGCAATGGGCTCCAATTCTCACCTTTACCTTATGGCAAATAAATCGATGGATGAATAAATGATATATAATTAATGATAGGTCATTTCTCCATAGCATTTCTTCATCTCTATCTCTGTCTCTGTTTCTTTCACTCTTTTTCTATCTCCATTTCTCTTTCAGTACCTCTCCTGGTAGGAGAGGGGTTAAATACATTAACAGAGGGGGCGCAGCGGGTTAACGCTCTGGCCTGAAGCGCCGGCATCCCATGTGGGCGCCGGTTCTAGCCCCGGCTGCTGCTCTTCCCGTTCAGCTCTCTGCTATGGCCTGGGAAAGCAGTAGAAGATGGCCCAAGTCCTTGGGCCCCTGCACCCACGTGGGAGACCCCAAAGAAGCTCCTGGCTCCTGGCTTCAGATTGGTGCAGCTCCGGCCATTGCGGCCATCTGGAGAGTGAACCATCAGATGGAAGACCTCTCTCTCTCTGTCTCTCCTCTCTCTGTGTAACTCTGACTTTCAAGTGAAAAAATAAATCTAAAAAAATACATTAACAGAAATCGCTATTTAAAAGAATATTTTTGAAATAAGGGTAAATTGACTTTAAATTTGATGTTCTGTGGTATCAGGATCACATTTGAGCATTAACCCACATTGAGTTCTATCAGCATTTATGGCTGCATTATTTCAAGGAAAATTCAGACCCAGTGAAATCCATTTCCTTGGGTCCCACACCAAGACCAAAATGGGAATGAAAACAAAAACAGCTGATCAGTTTTCTAAACTCATTTATGTTAAAATGTGACTGTAGCTAGAGGCAAAAACCACCCAACTCCAAAACTCTAGGAGTCCACAAGCTTCGCAATATTCCTCCAACTGTAATTAACACACTACTTAAAATGATTCCGTTCCCCACTTAGGAGAGGAATAAGAGCCAAAAGATTAGAAAATCTTGCCCATTGTTTTTCTCTGTTAAATTTAGGGAAACAACTTCATAGGAAAAAGTGTTCACATTTGAGGAGTTCCTTCACTTAGCTTCCTACAACACAGCAGCTGTAAGTCTGAAAAAAGAATGCAGGGTGATGCCCTGAAATCCCTAGATATGGGGAGGTTGGAACAGGACAAGAGAATCTTGTCTTGGCCATAGCTGCACAATAACATTGAGACTCCTCTCTAACAAGTTTTCATGCCAAAAGACCACACACATCAGAATTAGTAGACTGAATATCTCTATACCTCAACTTACCTCCAGAACTGTAAGAAATAAATCTCTGTTATCAATTACTTAGTCTCAGTACAAAATGGACTAAGACACCAACCAACACCTGTAGAGTGGGACTCTCTTCCTCATTGCAAAATAGAACCCAAGCGCAAAACCTCTCACTGAAATATTTTCTCTTGACTAGTTTCACCAGAAGGTTTCTTCCATTCCAATCATTTTTGTCACCTATGCTGTACATAGCTGATAGGCTAAATGTTCTGAGTTTGAAGTTGGGAATTTTGTAGAATATGAACAAGAGAAAGTTACCAGATAACATGATGAATACAATGAAACCTGGTTCTTCTAAAAGAACTTGGCATATCCATAACATGGATTTTCTTTCTTTCAGTTGTGTAAGAAAGTAGAATTTTATTTGCTTTCCCTGAGCAACCCTAACAATGGGCTGGATCCACAGTATAAGTCTATCAAATTCCAAAGGATCTCGCAGCAGTTGGGCAGAGGAGCACATATATTGGAGCTAATGGACATGTCAGCTCAGAGTTTTCTAAGATACAAACAGGGAATCATTCTGTTTGATCTTATAATGAAAGAGCAGGCGAAAGTCTAATTGTGGAGGGTAAACACTATGCCTTAACTATCCAAAATTCAACAATGTGTTTCAGTTTGTGGCAGGCAGGAACAAGATTAATTTTTGTACACTGCATGGTAGAAAAAAAAAATCTGTTGATGTTATATCCCCAAAGACTGCTGATGCAACTTTTCTTGGGCTGCAATTCCTCCCCCATGCTGGGAAACAGTAAGTAAATGCCAGCTATTTAAGCTTGAGATGAAGTTTGTTGCTGAAGACCAGGAGTCAGTATTGGGAACAATAGCTATGCCTCCTTGTGTGTGCTCATACTTAAACTGCTGCATTCGGGTAGCTTACCAGGATAATAAGCCATTTTAGCTCCTGACACTGGGAGTTCTACTCATAATAAATAGGTTAAATAACAAAACCATCCTTATTTTAATGATTGCCATTGTTGTAAAGATAAAAATTCAAATCAAACAGTTGGTCACTAAAGGTAATTAAGGCCTCAGTTAATATATACATGAACAAAATACAGAATAAAAATATACAAAGACAAAAACATAAATGCTTTATAGATTTGAAATGAATGAGCACAATTATAAATTTAGGTCAGGTCATACATTAGGCTTGTCTCACTTTCATGATTAATTAACCCTGCAAAACAAATATACATATCACTAAGTAAGGGGAATAAAGAATTGCAACCAATAATTCAATCTATAACACCATGGATATGACAAAGAGAATATGTCATTTATGTCTACAATAGGCCATTATAGATCAGGAAACACATCACCAAAATAGGAAAGAAAAATTTGCAGCCCTAAGAGCTGGAAAGAATCTTAAAACTACCTTTACATTACAGATGAGGAAATTAAGGCCCCCAAACAGGAAAGGTCTTCCTCACAATTGTGTCCTTGTTGATAGCCTACCAAGGTCAGGCCAACCCACCTTCCTATACATAACAGCACAATACACCAGAGGAAGGGAAGGTACCCTCTTCCCAAGCAAATGGGTATCAGTTCCAGTAACAAAGAATTACAAATTAAATTTTTTTAATAAATTTCAAGTGTTTCACTGAAACCAAGAAGTCCTTAGGTCTTTTGGAAAATTCTAATAAGGATGCAAATACTACATAAACAACTGTCAAATTCACAAATTCCATGATTATGCTTAATTTAACAAAATAATTTCATCTTTATGAACACTGTAATCATCACTTCTCACCAAATCAAATGAAAAATACCATAAACTGTTGCCAAATTTATTCTTTTTTACTCTTACCCTTTATAGTAGCAACTGATATGTCCTTAGACATTGCTAGTGCTTTATCATTCATCCAAAGGGCCCACCAAACTACTTCAGTTTTTTTCTCTTTACGTCTTAGCCTTCCATCGTCACAAAAGCATATTTATACTATCACATGGTCTCCTCTTTTCATCTTTAAGCTGTCAAGACATTAGTGTTTTCACTTTATAGTTGAACACCAGGGCCTAGGCAGGGCCACACACAAAGCAAATGTCCTGAATGAGTGAAGCTGAATAATAAACTATGAAGACTGCACAGAAGTGTGTTTACTGTTCCAATTCAATAAAGCCCTAAAACAAAGGTTGCCTTTCATATGTGCAGTTGTCCCCTTCTGGGCTAATAAGCAAAAATAATAAGCTGCTCACAGAAATGAATGCAGAAGACTGTCACATTCAGAGAATGGGATCCCCTAGTTCTGCTGTAAGCAGGGAAAGGAGGTTGGGGAGTAGTGGAAAACATTTCTCAGCTCCCTCAGGCCTTCGAATATTAGTTTAACCATCAGAAGAAAGAGCAATCTTATTTGGTAGAGCTCCAGAAAATAGAACTAGGACAAGTGGGTGAAGTTAGAGAGAGAAAATATTTCTGCTCAAAATATGGAATAACTAGGTGACAATCAGAGCTACCTAAAAATGGACTAGGCTGCCCCATGTGGCACCATATTCCAGGTCATCAGTAAGTGTCTAAGGAGAAGCAAAGTGACAGGGATTCTTTCCGGGGAGGGGCAATCAGTGGAGATGATACTGTGAGATGCTTTTGATGCTGCCATTCCATAATTCTCAGCTCCCACCTCCTTACAGCTTCAGTGAGGCCTCCTGGCAGGTAGTAGTGGTAACTGTCGCTCCCCCTCTTTGTGGAGGAACGACACAGGACCCTGCATTGTTCTTTCGTCTGCTCGGCCCTCCCCGGGTTTGCTGCTGGTTCTTCCCGGGTTGGCTACTATCCCTTCCACCTCCGTGGAAGGGCAGTTCCCCCTGGCCACATTCCCCACTTCCGCAGGGGAGCGGCACACCACCGGCCGGCTCTCTTGGGGGCTGCACAGGTGTTCCCCTTAGATGTTCCCCTTAGATGTTCCTGGTGCATGCCGTCTCTCTCCTCCTTTATAGTCCTCTTCCACCAATCCCAACTCGGCTGCCCACATGCCGAGTACGCTGCTCTCCTCCAATCAGGAGCAGGATCAGCTCCTGGAGGTCATCACTCAAGTTGGCAAGAGGCAGCTGCGTAGAAGCTGTTTTCTCCTCTCCCCAGCGCCATATTGTGGGAGAGCAGATGCATAGAATAAGTCTTAATTCCAGTAACTTAGTCTAGTCCGAGTTGCTCCCAGTTGCTCCCCACAGTAACAAGGTTTCAAAAAAGGATAGGGAACAGAGAACTTAAGTTCAAATCCCAATCCTATCACCAATTAATTGAGTAATTTCAAATTTACTGTTTTGTGTCTCCATTTCCTTACCTTTAAAGTGGAGTTTTCTTTTATTATTTTTAAATATTTATTTATTTATTTGAAAGGCAGAGTTATAGAGAGGCAGAGAAAGAGAGAGAGAGAGAGAGAGAGAGATCTTCTTCCATCTGCTTGTTCACTCTGCAATGGCTGGAGCTGGGCCCACCTGAAGGCTGGAGCCAAGAGCTTCTTCCCGGTATCCCACATGGGTGGAGGGGCCCAAGCACTTGGGCACATCTTCTACTGCTCTCCCAGGCCATAGCAGAGAGCAGGATCAGAAGTGAAGCAACCAGGTCTCCAACTGGCACCCGTATGGAATGCTGGCATTGCAGGTAATAATTCTACCTGCTATGCCACAGCACCAGCCTAAAGTGGAGTTTTCTAACATTACTTGTTATGATGAACAAGTGATGTATTACATGTGAAATGCTTCAAACTGCCTACTGGTGACTAAGTGCTCAACAAATATTAGCTGTTGTTATTATTATTTTTATGACTTAAAGCAGGAGATAATTAGAGGAACTACAGTCATATTGGAAAGGACACCATGATGATTTAAATCTGGCCACAGCAGGGCAAATACACAGTGGTGGAGATAAGCAAAGGGCTCATTCTGACAGGTCCATTAGCACATAAGGTGACATGGTCAATGCTAAGAGCAATCTTGGGGATTTAGATACCTTTCTCTTTTTCATACCTCTTGTTGACTTACTGCCAACATCAGGATGTACTGTGAGTCTCTCCATCACTATCAGCTCTTCTAACAAATGTTCAAACCTCCCTAGAAGTATATCCAGCCACCTACTCTCATCCTTTATCTGTAAACCAGAAATGAGGTATAAGCAGGTGGTACAGTAGGTCAAGCCATCACTTGGGGACCCGCATATCATATCAGAGTGCCTACTACTCTGCTTCCAACCAAACTCCTTACTGAAACACACCTTGGAATGCAGCAGATGATGGCTGAAGTTCTTCAGCCCTGCCACCCTGGATAGAATCCTATTTCCTGGCCTCAGCCTGTCCATTCCTGGTTGCTGCAAGCATTTGGGGAGTGAACCAGGGGATGGGCTATCTCTGTTTTCTCTCTGTCTGTGTTTCTCCCTCTCTCTTTTTCTGTCTCTTTGCCTTTCAAATGAAAATAAATAAATTAAACTCTTTTTAAAAGACATGGGGAGGCCGGCGCCGCAGCTCACTAGGCTAATCCTCCGCCTTGCGGTGCCGGCACATGGGGTTCTAGTCCCGGTCGGGGCGCCAGATTCTGTCCCGGTTGCCCCTCTTCCAGGCCAGCTCTCTGCTGTGGCCAGGGAGTGCAGTGGAGGATGGGCCAGTCCTTGGACCCTGCACCCCATGGGAGACCAGGATAAGTACCTGGCTCCTGCCATCGGATCAGCGCAGTGTGCCGGCCGCAGCATGCCAGCCACGGTGGCCATTGGAGGGTGAACCAACGGCAAAGGAAGACCTTTCTCTCTGCCTCTCTCTCTCACTGTCCACTCTGCCTGTCAAAAAAAAAAAAAAAAAAAAAAAAGACATGGGGAAAACTGTTCTTTGGGACACACTGGGAAGAGAAACTTCGAGTGACCACTGTATTTGAATGTATATGTCTCTCCAAAAATCATATGCTGAAACTCACACTCCAAAGCAATGGTATTGAGAGATGGGAACTTTAGAAGGTGATTTAGTCAGGAAGACATCATGAAGAGATTGGTGACCATATCAAAAGGCTGGAGGGAACTAGCTAAGCCCTTTAGTGTCCTTCCATCTCCTCTGCCATATGAGGGTGCAGTGTTCATCCCTTTTGCACTTTGAACCCTTCCCACCATGTGAGGATGCAGCCAAAATGTCCTCAACAGACATCAAATCTGCCAGAACCTTGATTATAAACTTCCCAGCCTCCAGAACTATAAGAAATAAATTTATGTTCTTCATAAATAACCCAGTTTCAGGTACTTTTTCTTTCTTTCTTTCTTTCTTTTTATTTTTTGACAGGCAGAGTGGACAGTGAGAGAGAGAGAGAGAGAGAGAGAAAGGTCTTCCTTTGCTGTTGGTTCATCCTCCAATGGCCGCTGCGGCTGGCACACTGCGGCTGGCGTACCACACTGATCCGAAGGCAGGAGCCAGGTGCTTCTCCTGGTCTCCCATGGGGTGCAGGGCCCAAGCACTTGGGCCATCCTCCACTGCACTCCCTGGCCACAGCAGAGAGCTGGCTTGGAACAGGAGCAACCGGGACAGAATCCGGCGCCCCGACCGGGACTAGAATCCAGTGTGCCGGCACCACAGGCAGAGGATTAGCCTATTGAGCCACGGCGCCGGCCCAGTTTCAGGTACTTTTAATAGCAACATAGACAGATAGAATACTTGCAAATGGCAAGGGAAAAAGGAAATCATGTCTAATTAACTTTTTTTGAGCCACTTCTTGGTGTGTGGACTCTCCTGAATCCTCTCTATGTGCCATTTTTTTTTTTGAGTCTCCATTTCCTCATCTCTAAAATGGAGTTTTCTGGGACCAGCTTTGTGGTGCAGAGCATTAAGCTGCTGCCTGCAGCAGTTCAAGTCCTAGCTAGCTCCACTTTTGATTCAGGTCCCTGCTAATCTGCCTGTAAAGCAGCAGAAGATGGCTTAAGTACTTGGGACCCTGCCACACACATGGGAGACCAAGACGGAGTTGTAGGCTCCTGGCTTTGGCCTGGCCCAGCCATGGCCATTGCAGCCATTTGGTAAGTGAACTCGCTTGTGCATGCTCGCACTCACTCACTCACTCTCTCTTTCTCTCCCCCCCCCCCACCTCTCTGTAACTCTTTCAAATTAATCAAAGAAAATTTAAATGAATAAATAAATAAAGTGGAGTTTTCTAATGCGACTAGTTATGAACAAGAAAGGTATTACATGGAAAGTGCTTGAAACAATGTCTGAAAGAAACTACATGCTCAACAAATATTACTTGTTGTTGTTGCTATTATGATGGACTTGGAGTCGTATTGATTTCCCCTTTACCACTTTATTCCATTGAAGAAAATCGAGAGCACACTCTTTCTCCTGCCTTCCCAGCTTCAAACCTCTGGCTTCAAAGGGCTCATTTCATACATCTCAGGCCTAGCTTACCTCTTCCATCACAGCAGATCAATCATGCACACTGCTGTCATGCTGTGTCAATTTGCTCAACAATATTTAGGTCTGAGCTCCTTGGAGAAAAAGACTTTGTCATTTGTACTTCCACTTTGCAAGCTACCACATGTATTCCCTGAAGTGTATAAATAATAGGAGCAGGTTAAAGGAGATTTTCAATGCGTTGAAATTTCTACATGAAAAATGGCAACTTCTGTTTCTGAGTTTAACCCCCTCATCTACTGATACTCATTTTATGTTTATATCTGGTAGAGAAAGGAAGCATTTCACATTAATTTAAATCTGTTCTAGTGTTCTTTTGAAATGAGAGTCATCCTCAAGAGTTTAAATTTGAATATCCAGTAACTATGTAAAATTTCAAAAGCTTATTACTCCCTCCAGTAATAATTTATTTTAACCATACAGTACTTTCTTTACTAATATGTGATACCAATTTGATAAATGTTTATTGAGTTGAAAAAAATGAGACTCAGTGAACCTCATGAGAAGACTAGAAGGCAAACAGGTTTGATAATGATTCCCTCATTTTACCACCAAGAAAGTCTTAAAACTGATAAATGGCAGGGTCAGGATTTGAATACAAGCTTTCTGATTCCAAGTCCTTTTGCGATTTATTTGATTCCTCTATATTGGCATTCCTCAAATTTTAGTGATTTGCATACTATCCTGAAGATTACCATGTCTACACACCATCTATACTGCTACTTCACAGTTTTCTTTAAATTAACCCATTTGGGGGCTGGTGTTGTGGTATAGCAGGTAAAAGCTGCTGCCTGCAATGTCAGCATTCTATATGGGAGCCGATTCCAGTCTTGGCTGCTCCATTTCTGACCTAGCTCTCTGCTAATGGCCTGGGAAGACCAGCAGAAAATGGGCCAAGTGCTTGGGCCCCTGCTACCCACATGAGAGATTCGGAATAAGCCCTCGGATCCTGGCTCAGCCTGCCCAGCCCCAGCCATTGCAGCCATCTGGAAAGTGAACCAGAGGATGAAAGATCTCTCGATCTCTCTCTAGTTCCTTCATCTCTCCCTCTCTCTGCATAATTTTGACTTTCAAATAAATAAAACAATCTTTAATAAATTAACATATTTTGATCTGTACTATAGTATTTTTAAATGTCCAACCATAAACATATGAGGTCTTTGTACACCACCTCGCTCCTAATTTGCACTATCTCCCTCTATACTATCAACACTACCTCCTCCAACATACTCATAATCCTTAGACTTGAAAGCATCTAATAGAAGGAAAAAGTCTCTTTCATTCTTCTGTTACCTTCTAGGCCTTCTTTTGCTGGGCCACAGAAAAACCAAATAAGCTGGCCGGCGCCTCGGCTCAACAGGCTAATCCTCTGCCTTGCGGCGCCGGCACACCGGGTTCTAGTCCCTGTCGGGGCACCAGATTCTGTCCCGGTTGCCCCTCTTCCAGGCCAGCTCTCTGCTGTGGCCTGGGAGTGCAGTGGAGGATGGCCCAAGTGCTTGGGCCCTGCACCCCATGGGAGACCAGGATAAGTACCTGGCTCCTGCCATCGGATCAGCACGGTGCGCTGGCCGCGGCGGCCATTGGAGGGTGAACCAACGGCAAAGGAAGACCTTTCTCTCTCTCTCTCTCTCTCACTGTCCACTCTGCCTGTCAAAAAAATTAAAAAAAAAAATTTAAAAATAAAAAAAAAAAGAAAAACCAAATAAGCCTTGACTTCGGTATCTCCTCATGAACTGAGTGAGAAAATGTACAGCAATTTCAGTTCTAGTTGCCGGGACTGCCTGGGTGATACTTCCTCTGTCAGGATAATTGTAGCAGACATTTGAATCACTTAGCTTTCTTAAAGAGAACTGACAAGTACCCTCTTTCTAACTCATCTCTCCGTTTCCATTCTACTGCGTGTTCTCCAAGTAAGGCCTTTATCTTCTCATGCTTAGATCTATGTAACAGCATCTTCACTGGTGTTTCAGGTGCCTCTCTCTGATTCTGTCCAGACCTCAATCTTCTGCAAGCTGCTTTGTGATCAGACTCAGCTAATGGCTTCTCAACAACCATTTCTTCCAGTCCCTGCCCTACCTACCACACCACTGTTCAGAAAACCATTAATGGTAAATTTACTGGTAAATCAGTAAATCACACAAGAAAGGTCCCACACTGCTCCTGCTTGTATGTTGAGTAGAGGATTCCTTTACCCTATCCTGATCGGTTCAGCTCAATTTTAGGAACAACTCTAAGAAAGTCAGACTGGGTTTACTGTACTGAAAATGGATGCTTTAATGCATATGTGTAACCAAACATTCACCTGATTTGTTCCTGAATGATCATACTGGTTGTTTAAATACTGAAATATATCTCCACTGGTTGGTAAACAGCTGTCACTTATAGCCCCCAACAAGTCCTTCCACTGATCCCAACTCCTTACATTTTAGCAATTAAAGCATAGCAGGGGTCTCTCAATACCTTAGATGTGGCAAGCATCTATTCTGATAGGTCTGAACCAGTAGTAGTTAGGTTCTAAAGTATTTTTGATATCACTATTACACGCTCTCAATATGCTAATCCTCCACCCACGGCGCCGGCACACCGGGTTCTAGTCCCGTTCGGGGTGCCGGATTCTGTCCCGGTTGCCCCTCTTCCAGGCCAGCTCTCTGCTGTGACCCGGGAGTGCAGTGGAGGATGGCCCAAGTCCTTGGGCCCTGCACCCACATGGGAGACCAGGAGGATGCACCTGGCTCCTGGCTTCAGATCAGCGCAATGTGCTGGCCGCAACAGCCATTGGAGGGTGAACCAACAGAAGGAAGACCTTTCTCTCTGTCTCTCTCACTGTCCACTCTCCCTGTCAAAAAAAAAAAAAAAAATTAAGAGCTCCCCCCACACTGCCTCAACTGGCAATGGGGGTTTTAGATCCAAAAGCAGATTTGCCACTGGTCATCTGTCTGGGCTTGGATGCGTTATCTTACCTCTCCAGGTCTTAGTTTTATCATTTGTAAAAACATCCTTCATTCATTCTGTGGATATGGAATGAGCAAATCCTATGATACAAGCCTGTTCCTTAGACTAGGGATACAGTGGTGAACAAGATTCATAATCTTTCAAGGGAATGTACATCAAACAAATAATTACACAAATAAGGATGTAATTGAAAATGAGAAAATGCCATGACGGCCAAAGTAATGAGCAAGGATTAAGTAGAGATGACATGGCAATTTATCCAGTTAGGTGGAAGCTTATAAGAGCAGAGAATTCGAGCCGGCGCCGTGGCTCAATAGGCTAATCCTCCGCCTTGCGGCGCCGGCACACCGGGTTCTAGTCCCGGTCGGGGCGCCGGATTCTGTCCCGGTTGCCCCTCTTCCAGGCCAGCTCTCTGCTATGGCCAGGGAGTGCAGTGGAGGATGGCCCAGGTGCTTGGGCCCTGCACCCCATGGGAGACCAGGAAAAGCACCTGGCTCCTGGCTCCTGCCATCGGATCAGCGCGGTGTGCCGGCCGCGGCGGCCATTGGAGGGTGAACCAACGGCAAAGGAAGACCTTTCTCTCTCTGTCTCTCTCTCTCACTGTCCACTCTGCCTATCAAAAAAAAAAAAAAAAAAAAAAAAGAGCAGAGAATTCTTCCTAGAGGAAATGACTTTTAGGGTGAAATTTTTAGATTTGTCAGACAGGAGGAAGGGAAAGGGAAAAAAGTTCTTAGTATTTATAAACATTTGGAAAGGAAGGGAACTTAAATTGAATGCACTTTAAAACATTCATGGAAAAATGGAATTAAAAGATAAATTCATTTTGGGTCAAAAATTTTTGAAATTAATAATAGTTTTTTCCTAACACACATTTCCATAAACTTTTAGAAAATTCCTTGTATATTATGAATACTGAGAGAAGATAAATATGATAAAGAAAAATGAATTTCAGATGGGGCAGGGCTCACAGGAAGGCTTTATTAAGTAACTTACAATTTTTTCTAAGGTTATTGAGAAGCCATTGATGACTTATAAGCAAGGTAGTAACAAGAAGACATTTATTAATTTATTTATAAAGATTTATACTATTTATTTATATGTTATATTATTTATGTTCTTATTTATTTATATTATTAATTATATTATTTATTTATATTATTATTTATTTATCTATTTGAAAGGCAGAGTTATAGAGAGAGGGAGAGAGAAAGAGAGATCATCCATCTGTTGGCTCACTCCAAATGATGGCCAGGACTTGGCCAGGCCAAAGCTAGGAGCCTGAAACTCTATCTAGGTCTCCCACATGTATGGCAGAGACACACGTACTTGGGCCATCTTCTACTACTTTCCCAGGTGCATTCACAGAGAGCTGGATCAGAAGTGCCCAGACTCAAACCAGCACCTACATAGGATGACAACGTGGCAGGTGGCAGCTTAACCTGCTGCACCACAAAGCAAGCCCCTCCTTTATGACTCCTAACCCCAGCCTACAAGATTATTCTTCAATATACCAGAAAAGGTTGATTAATTAGGTAGGGACATAATTTTTATTTTTTAAAGATTTATTTATTTGTAAGGCATAGTTACAGAGAGGCTGAGGCAGAGAGAGAGCTCTTCCATTTGCTGTTTCACTCCCCAGATGGCTCCAACAGCCAGAACTGCGCAAATCTGAAGTCAGGAGCCAGGAGCTTCTTACAGGTCTCCCACACAGGTGCCGGGGGCCAAAGACTAGGGCCATCTTCCACCGCTTTTCCAGGTCACAGCCGGGACTCAAACTGGCACCCATATGGGATGCTGGCACTGCAGCAGCGGCTTTACTCACTTCCACAGACCCTGCCCCATGAACATAATTTTTAAATCCTGAGAAACAAACTCCCTCCTTTTAAAACTCAATTTAGGGAGCTGGCACTGTGACACAGAGGGTTAAAGCCATGGCCAGCAGTGCTAGCATCCCATATGGGCGCCGGTTCAAGTCCCGGCTGCTCTACTTCCAATCCAGCTCTCTGCTATGGCCTGGGAAAGCAGTGGGTAATGACCCAAGTCCTTGGGCCCCTGCACCCACGTGGGAGACCTGGAGGAAGCTCCTGGATCCTGGCTTCGGATAGCCGCATCTCCAGCCGTTGTGGTCATTTGAGGAGTGAACCAGCAGACAAAAACCTCGATCACTTTCTCTCTCTCTCTCTCTCTCTCTCTCTCTCTCTGCCTCTACTTTGCTCTGTAACTCTTTCAAATAAATAAAATAAATCTTTAAAAAAAAAAAAAAACTCAGTTTAGCTGAGTTTTTTCAAGATGGTGGAATAGGGAAGGGGCTTACTGCTCCAGTCTAGGAGAAGATAGTTGAAAAAAAAAAAAAAAGTGGAGCGAGTGCAATCTCAAGTAAGAGTTAGGAAAAAAAACACAGAAGAAACTCCATGCAAATTAGAGGGACACTGTCTATTTTTCGCTTTGTGTTTCTATGTGGGTGCAAACTGTTGAAATCTTTACTTAATGTATACTAAACTGATCTTCTGTATATATAGAAAATTGAAAATGAATCTTGATATGAATGGAAGGGGAGAGAGAGCAGGAAAGGGGAGGGTTGCGGGTGGGAGGGAAGTCATGGGGGTGGGGAGCCAATGTAGTCCATAAGCTGTACTTTGGAAATGTATATTCATTAAGTAAAAGTTAAAAAAAAAAAAAAAGAGGGACACTGTGGACTTACATAGAGGGTATGGACACACACAACTCAGGATCCCAGCAGCTGGGAGCCTCAGCACCAGCTTAGGAGAGTGAGGTGAGACTGGACTGCAGCAGCCCAAGCCTCTGGCGATAAAACTGCGGGAAGAGCCTGGCATGAGACCAGATTGGAGCCCTGTGGAGGACAGGGGAAAAAGAGGGCACTTTCTTGTCTCCCTGAACACCTGGCATCAGCGTCCTATAACTAGCCTAGAGAGGGCAAGCGCCATTTTGGACTGATGTAACAGCTGCACCAGCTCATGTCTGTACACCCAGCAACCAGCAGAGAGGATATGCCTGGCTCTGGCTGGGAAAATTGATAGAGGGCTGAGTGCTCATGACTGTGGGAGCCTTGTGTGCTGGGACTGTGAAAAAACACTGTGGCTGTGTATATGGGTATAGGGTGTGGCTGAGTTTTTGGGCAATCACTGTGGCAGCTCCACACACTCACATCTGATTTCCTGGTGAGGGTCATTGCTGCAGCACCCATGTTCACACCAAGGACTGCACAAATCCTTTGTGTAGTTCTTGTAGCAGCACAGACGAATACTGTACCCACCAGGCCTAGCACCCTGGTGTTGGTCTCTTTGGAGGAGAGGAGGTGAGTATGAAACTATGCCAACAGAGCTAAACAAATGTCCTCATTGATTTAAAAAAAAAAAAAAAAAAAACCAAACAGGAGATTTACCATGCCCAAATTAGGTATCACCTTGGAGATTCCCCTCATCCTGGAGCACTGAACAGGGCTCCCTGACCACACCCAGCACATGCATCTGGATATTCACTGAAAGAGCAGACACTCCACTAACCAATAGAGACATACTTCAAAAATAAAAGCCATCACAGGGAGAAAAAAACAACAACACAAGTATCTCCACAAGTGCCTAAAAATAAATGCAACAATTCAAGAAAGACAACATGCTGCCACCAAAAGAATACACATTTCAAATACTAGAATGTGAAGATGGAGAGATTGAAGAAATGCCAAAAATGGAATTTAAAAAACTGAATGTAGAATTATCAGAAGTAGTCCAAAGCAAATTCATGAACTAATGAAATGAATACATGACATGAATGAGAACTTTTTCCATTAAATTGAGATTTTAAAATGAAATCAAAACAAAATATTGGAAATGAAGAATAAAATAGATCAAATAAAAATGTGATGGGAACCCTACCAGACTCAATGAGCCAGAAGAAAGAATATCCAAGCTGAAAAAATAAAGAAATAAAACTCAGTTTAATAATAAAACACAGTCTAATATTTTACTTTACAAGATCCTAAGCCTACAGCTAAGGACAGTGGTTAGTGACTACGTGTGTGGCAGTGTGTAAATGGTTTCAGTCACAGACACAGGAGGCAGCCTGCCTGAGCTCAGACTGCTGCCTCTATCATTTTGAACACTGTGCCTCACTTTCCTTATTGGTAAAATGTGCAGAATATATCATAGAGTGGTTAAATCAAATATATGTGCTTTGCATGCAGTAAGCATAGATATTTTATTATTTTCAAACACTAAATTTTTAAATAATTACTTATTTTGTTTTTAAGAGCTTGGCTTAGAACTGTTAAAAAGATTAATGATATCAAGACCACAGTCAATTTATTGTTCTGAAATCTGCATGTAGAAATTACGTGCAAATAAAATCTTATCTTCTTCTTTATATATTATTCAATAATACTAAAATATAAGAACCAATGAGATGCTCCAGAGAACGTTTGTAATAAATGCTCTGAATTGACTCAAACAGCAGGAACAAATGAGTACAGCCTTTGAAGTTTTGTATAACACATTTACATGAAAAAGTTTAGAGCAACTTTATCTCTGGTTTTAATACTGAACTTTGTTATATTTGATCTTAATGAATTATCAAGTGTTCAGCCCTGTCCATCTGATTTTTAGTATTTGTATTTATTTTCTATTGCTGCTGTAATAAATTACTATACTATTTATTGGCATAAACTAACACAAATTTATTATCCCAGAGCACAAGTATGAAATGGGTCTCACAAAACTAAAATCAAGTTGTCAGCAGGTCTGTGTTCTTTTCCAGTGGAACTAGGGGATAAACTATTTCCTTGCTTCCACCCTCTCGGTGCACCCCACTGTCTTTGGCTCATGCTCCTGTTCCATTGTCATCAAGGTCAACAATCTGGGCTAAATCCTTCCCACACCCTCTCTGAGCTAGCTCAGGCTGTCATAACAAAATACTATAGACTGGGGGTCTTAAGCAACAGACATTTATATCTTCAGAGTTCTGGAGGCTAGAAGTTCAAGATCAGAATACAAGCATGGTTAGGTTCTGGTGATGGCACATGGTTCTTAGGTTACAGATAGATTCCTTTTCACTGTGTCCTCAGAAGCAGAGAACCAGAGTAAAGCTCTCTGGTGTCTCTTCTTATGAAGGCACTAATCCTCCTGTGAGGATTCTACCCTCATGAGCTCACTGGAACCCAATTACCTTCCAAAAGCACCACCTCTAAACACCATCACATTGGAGGTTAGGGCCTCAACATTTGAATTAGGTTGGGGGGCAGGGGAAGAGCAGATTTCATTTAGTCTGTAGCAGATACTATCACTGTAATTTCCTCTTTTGCCTCCCTCTTCCATGTTTAAGGAACACTGTGATTACACTGGATCTACTTGATTTAACCATGATAATCTCCCTAGTTTAAGATAACCAAATTCGTGATCTTAATTCCCCCTTGCCATGTAAGGTAACATATTCACAGGTTTTGGCATTAGCAGATGGACATCTTTGGTACCATTATTCTTCCTGTCATAGCATTATATCCATCATAAATTCAAAGTACCTAGGGTCTAGTGCTGTGGCATAATGGATAAAGCCATTGCCTGCAGTGCCAGCATCCAATATGGGTGCAGGTTTGAGTCCCAGTTACTCCACTTCCAATCTAGCTCTCTGCTGTGGCCTGGGAAAGCAGTGGAAGATGGCCCAAAGTCTTTGGGTCCCTGCACTCACAAAGAAGCTCATGGCTTCTGGCTTCGGATCAGCACAGCTTTGGCCATTGCATTGTGTTACATGTGTCATATGTGCATTTATTATGCAGATACCTTGTATATATTCATATATGTGTCAAATATACATTTATGTTCAACTGGCTAAGCCATGGTACCAGTTTGTTTTATCAAAACACCAGTTGAGATGTTCCTGTGAGGGTATTCTTTAGATATGATTGACATTCAGATAAGTAGTCTTTGAGTAGAGCAGGTTGCCCTCATAATATGGTGAGCTTCACCCAACCAGCTGAAAATTTTAAGAGAAAAAACTGAGTTCTCCTAAAAAAAGGGAAATTTTGCTATAAGCCCTCAAGTACAAGGCTACAGTATCAACCCCTGCTGGAATTTCTGGTTTGCTGGCCTGATCCATGCATTTCATACTTGCCAGCTCCCATAATCTCATGAGCCATTTCCTTAAAATAAATAAATCAATAAAATTTGAATTAAATTATAAGCATCTTAAGATATGCATATGTATATTTTATATAAATATTCTTTAAGTTTTGTTTCTCTGGAGAATCCTGATGAGCCTGTATTGTGGCACAGTGCATTAAGCTGCCAGTCACAATGCCAGCATCCCATTTTGGACCATTGGTTTGTGTCCTGGCTGCTTGGCTTCCAATTCAGCTCCTTGATAACGCACCTGGAAAGGCAGCGGAAGATGGCCCAAGTATCTGGGACCAAGCCATCCATATGGGAGATCAGCATGGAGCTCCAGGTTCCTGTTTCAGCCCTGGCCATTGTAGCCATTTGGGGAGTGAACCAGCAGATGAAAGATTTTCTCTCTCTCCCTCTCTCTAATTTTAAATAAATAAATAAATATTTTTTAAAAATAATAAATGCCAGCGCCGCGGCTCACTAGGCTAATCCTCCACCTTGCGGCGCCGGAACACCGGGTTCTAGTCCCGGTCGGGGCGCCGGATTCTGTCCCGGTTGCCCCTCTTCCAGGCCAGCTCTCTGCTGTGGCCTGGGAGTGCAGTGGAGGATGGCCCAAGTGCTTGGGCCCTGCACCCCATGGGAGACCAGGAGAAGTACCTGGCTCCTGGCTTCAGATCAGTGCGGTGTGCCGGCCGCGGCGGCCATTGGAGGGTGAACCAACGGCAAATGAAGACCTTTCTCTGTCTCTCTCTCTCTCACTGTCCATTCTGCCTGTCAAAAATAATAATAATAATAAATAACCCTGAATAGTAAAGTAAGTTAATGGTCCATGTTAAATTTGAAGAGAGCTAGAAATTATCATAATTTTTTAAAGATTTATTTATTTATTTACTTATTTGAAAAGCAGAGTTACAGAGAGGCTGAGGCTGAGGCTGAGGCAGAGAGAGAGAGAGAGAGTCCATCTGTTGGTTCATTCCCCAAATGGCCACAATAGCCAGAGATGGGCCAATCCAAAGCCAGGAGCCAAGAGCTTCTTCTGTGTCTCCCACATGGGTGCAGGGGCCTAAGCACTTGGGCCATCTTCTACTGCTTTCCCAGGCCCCAAGGCAGAGATCTGGATCAGAAGTGGAGCAGCCAGGACTTGAACAGGCACCCATATGGGATGCTGGCACTGCAGGCAGTGGCTTTACCTGCTATGCCACAGTGCCAGCCCCGAAATTATCATTATTAAAAACAAAGTATGAGGTAATCAGAGATACAGGATGCATGCCTATAAGAACAATTCTCTGTATTTCTTTTATAATTAGCATTACAGCAATCTTGTTTAAGACTAACAGTGACTGAACTGTTTATTTCCTAGCATGATCTTCGGTTTCACTCAAGAACCTGGTGAAAATGAATGTCTGCTATGGAAGAAAATGAAACTAATAAAAAAATGCAAACCTAAAATACGCACAAGAATTCAGTAATTTCATATGTTTAGGGTATATTTATCTCTAATTTTCCACAAAAAGTTTCTATAAGCCTTATTTTTAAAATTTATGCCTTTGATTATTTGTGTAACACCAGTCTACAAAGCCTATAAGGCCACAGAGCAGGCAGGGGCCTTCGAGGAAGCCTGGGGACCAGAAAGGTTGCAGGTGAATTGTTGCAAACAGTATTAGGAGGATCTAAATAATCCTGGCATTAGAGATTTAATTGTACTGTGTTTTCAAATATTTTTGCATTACATTAGATTGCAATGCAAGATTGTCCTCTCAATTAGAGTTCATGAAAGGGAAAAAGAAAAATACTCTAGCCACAACTATGATTTTCAAGTTGCTAACAAATAAGCAGACTACCTTGAGTTCCCTTTGCCAATGCTACTATCATTTTACTAGACTGCTCTAGAGATCAATAAGGCTGGTAACCAGAAAGGCATTCTTGCTATTGAATGAATAATACACATCCTTGGTCCCCCTAGATAGTCTTAGGTTTGAACTAGGAAATGGTGAACATTCTTTTTAAAGAACCAAACAGTGAATATTTTAGGCATTATGAACTACTACTCAACTATACCATTGAGCACAAGAGCAAAAAAGTAATATAAGAAAGAATTAGCATAGTTCTAGTAGAATTTGAATTTAATGTAATTTTTGCCTGCTACAAAATATCATTCTTCTTTTTACTGTTTGTAACCATTTAAAAATCTTTTCAAAGATCATTCTTAGCACCAACACTATGCTAGACTCAGCCCATAGGACAGCTTGCCAATCCTTTCCATAAAATAACAGACCTTGAAAATGTAAGATTGATACATATTGTTTAATCAAACACATTTATTTTTATCTCTGAAATATATAAAACAATTTTATGTTAATGCAGATAGCTATCTTACTTGCAGAAATAACGGGTTCCACCAATTCAGATATCTGCCCATACTGAAGTCACAAATGGAAAGTGGCTTCATTCACTCATTTCTTCATGAAAGTACTTATTGAGCGCCTACCATGTCCCAGGCACTTTATGAGGTACATGTACAAAAGAATGAATATTCTACAAATTCATCCCTAAAATAGGCTTTGGAAAATCCCCTCATTCCATTGCTTTCACCTGCTTTGGATTTTAATTTTTTTAAGTAAAATTTTTTTAATTTACAGGAGTATTTGATTTTTATTCTCCTTACCCAACCCCTGCAAAACTACAAAGATGAACAAGAAGAAATACTATCAGCCATACTGAGCTGTACCCAAATGAAGTAAAACAAATAAGAGCATTTAACATGAATAATAAACTTTCATAATCAAGTGAGATGAGACACCAATGCATGTTTCATCACATGCATTAGGGATAGTTTAATTATAAATAACTATAATAGCCTCAGCTATGGACAGGATATTTCATATTACCTTCCCACCTCCAAGTGCATGAAATCAATTTTTAGTTATAGTGATTAAATGTAAGTTTCTACCCTTCAGGAAAATAATGGTCAGAAGACACTAATCTATTGCAAAGCTGAAAACAGGGCATTGCAGGGACAATCTAATTATCAAAGTGTATTTACTGACTGCCTCTTACTTGCCTAAGAAAATGAATCTGCTCCTCTTTCACTCTGAGTGAATTTGAATATGTTTGTAAACTTTGGTATGGCTTGATGTTCATCACAGTTCTACCCAGATTAGTGGAAAATTAGAAATAATTTAAATGTCCATCATGGAAGGAAAAAATAAAAATATGATGGCAACACATTATGCCACCTCCATACAATGGAATATGGCAATTACAAAAGATAACTCTAGATGAGTAGATCAGTAGCTCCTACTGAAGAAAGATATCAAAAATATATTGGGCCGGCACCACGGCTCACTAAGCTAGTCCTCCGCCTTGCGGCGCCAGCACACCGGGTTCTAGTCCCGGTCGGGGCGCTGGATTCTGTCCCGGTTGCCCCTCTTCCAGGCCAGCTCTCTGCTGTGGCCCGGGAGTGCAGTGGAGGATGGCCCAAGTACTTGGGCCCTGCACCCCATGGGAGACCAGGTTAAGTACCTGGCTCCTGCCATCGGATCAGTGTGGTACGCTGGCCGCAGCGCACCGGCCGCGGCGGCCATTGGAGGGTGAACCAACAGCAAAAGAAGACCTTTCTCTCTGTCTCTCTCTCTCACTGTCCACTCTGCCTGTCAAAAATAAATAAATAAAAAAAGAAGCATTTTTCAAAGAGTAGCTTATATGACAGCATTTATGTAAGGTCAAAAACACTTATATACTAACCAAATTTTTAAAATCATTATTTTGGGGGTGGCTAATATTGGGGTGATTTTTCCTATTGTTTTAATATTTTACAAAGGGCATATATTGAGCATTATCAAATTCTACACAAATAAATAAAGGTTTTTACTTTATAAAATTAATATTCAGAAGAGTTTTATGATTAAAATGATCAATAATCATTTCAGCAGCAAAAGAGGTACCAGAAACATGAAGTTTGTCAGGACGGCAAGTTTTTGCTCAGACGTGGGTTTACCACAGCTGTTGAAGTTTACCTTTAGGGGCCGGCTCTGTGACGCGGTATGTAAAAGCCCCAGTCTGCAGCACCAGCCTCCCATGTGGGTGCCGGTTTGAGTCCCAGCTGCTCCACTTCCAATCCAGCTCTCTGCTATGGCCTGGGAAAGTAGTAGAAGATGGCCCAAATCCTTGGGTCCCTGCACCCGCGTGGGAGATCCGGAAGAAGCTCCTGGCTCCTGGCTTCGGATCGGTGCAGCTCTGACCACTGCGGCCAGTTGGGGAGTGAACCATCAGATGGAAGACCTCTCTCTCTCTCGTCTATCTCTTTCTCTAACTGTCAAATAAATAAAATAAGCCTTTAAAAAAAAAAAAAAGAAGTTTACCTTTAATGTGAACTTTCTGAGACTGCTAATCCATTCCCACTATTGTGCCCCAACACCTGGCCATCCCACATGTGCATATTGCTTTCTAAAAGCTCAGCATCCTAGCACTGAGAAGTTTCAATATAAAATCCAAATCATTCATTCTACAAATGAAGGAACAGATTCAGGGAAGTAACATGACCTGCTGAAAGTACCATAGCTAAAGCTTGTCAACACAATCCCTCTCACTTTTTATCAACCACAGAAAACTATCCTAACCCTGTTATCAAACTTCCCTAAGTCTTCGGAATTCCTACAGTTCCCTGGAACTCCCACATGAATCGAATCTAAGCTTGTTCTGGGGCTTATCAACATCCTGGCCTCTATGTACTCACAGAGTTCTTGGGTGCACCAGGCTGAAAGGACAGGGAGAAGACCCAGATATACCTCTGCGATGCTAAGAGGTGCATTGCCCCCAGGGCTCTTAGTGGCCAACAGACTCAAAGAGAAAAGCAGCCTCAACGTGTTTTCCAGCTGCCCAGGTCTAGACAACATGAACAATATCAGTACTGTGCATCCATGGAGATGTTCGTGTGTGGCATTTTGCACGCATCTATCAATAAGGTGGGAACTTTTGAAAGTAAAGTAGTAGTGGGGCCGGCACATGGCGCATCGGGTTAAAGCCCTGGCCTGAAGCACCAGCATCCCATGTGGGCGCCGGCTCTAGTCCCAGCTGCTCCTCTTCAATCCAGCTCTCTGCTATGGCCCGGAAAAGCAGTGGAAGATGGCCCAAGTCCTTCGGCCCCTGTACCCATGTGGGAGACCCGGAGGAAGCTCCTGGCTCCTGGCTTCGGATCGGCACTGCTCCAGCCGTTGTAGCCATCTGGGGAGTGAAATAGCAGATGGAAGACCTCTCTCTCTGTCTCTACCTCTTTCTGTAACTCTGTCTTTGAAAAGGAAAGAAGGGAGGGAGGGAGGGAGGGAGGGAGGGAGGATGGAAGGAAGGGAGGATGGAAGGCAGGAAGGCAGGAAGGCAGGAAGGCAGGAGAAAGAAAAGTAGTAGATGCAGTTCTGTTATACAGAGATGAAAGAATTTAAATTTAAGGTATGAATGAAGGAAAATATTGTCAATGCAGTTAAGAAATACTAATAGCTGTAATTTATTAGAACCTATTATGCACTGTGTTATGCACCTACTATGCATAAAGTTACCTCATATTTCCAATATAATCCACAAACTTTTGCTCTCCAGTTAGTAGAGTAGCCCTTCCTTATTCAAGGTTTTGCTTTCTGAGGTTTTCCTCACTACAATTTCAATTACCAGCAGTCATCTGGGGTCTATAAATATTAAGTGTAAATTTCACAACTCACATGTTTTAAATAACTCATTACTTTATAACAATATATCATTATAATTATTCCATTTTATTATAGTTGTTGTCATTAATCCCTAATTGTGTTACAATTTATGAATTAAACTTTATCATGGGTATGTAGGTATGTACAGAGAGTAAAAAAATCCAGTATTTACAGTGTTCAATAGGACCTGCAGTTTGGGGATATATCTTCTGCGGATAAGACAAGACTACTGTGCAACAGTGCTTCCCTAGGATAGGCTACAGTGAGGAGGCCTCTTCATATCACTGGGAGACAGTGGAGACGAAAATGTTAAAGAGAAGGTTACTATTGTTATGTGCCACTCTGAAGTCTAGAAGGATAAAGATGGTGAACAATCAGTGGCTAGAATGTTTAGAACATTTCCATGTTTGACAGGCAGAGTTAGACAGTGAAAGAGAGAGAGAGAGAGAAAGGTCTTCCTTTTCCTTTGGTTCACCCCCAAAATGGCTGCCATGGCCAGCGCACCGAAGCCAGGAGCCAGATGCTACCTCCTGGTCTCCCATGCGGGTGCAGGGCCCAAGCACTTGGGCCATCCTTCACTGCCTTCCTGGGACACAGCAGAGAGCTGGACTGGAAGAGGGGCAACCGGGACAGAATCCAGCACCCTGACAGGACTAGAACCCAAGGTGCCAGCGCCGCAGGCAGAGGATTAGCGTAGTGAGATGCGGCGCCGGCCCCTTCATACATTTTTATTTATTTGAAAAGCAGAGAAACAAGTGTTAGGTAAGGAGACAGAAAATAAGTGAGATCCCCTATCCACTAAATGCCAACAATAGCCAGAGTTGGGTCAGGACAAAGCCAGAAGCTGGGAACGCAATCTTGGTCTCCCATATGGATGGCAGGAGCCCAAGCTCTTGAATCATCACCTGCAGCCTCCCAGAGTGTGCATCAGCAGGAAGCTGGAATCAGGAGCAGAGCCAGGACATGAACCCAGCATCTGTGATAGAGGCTGTAGGTGTCCCAAGTGGCATCTTAACCATTATACAAAATACCTGCTGTTCAGTGTTTACCTGTAGAGTTTGTTCTCCTGCCTGTCATGTGTCCATGAAATCTAACCCTATCTGGCAAACTGAATTTAATTACTGGGACTGAGCTGAGTGAACAGTAAATGTACTATTTTCTGGAAGTAAATGATTCATCTATATGATGTAAAGGAAATTTTCCAGGAAGAAGGATTGCTATTTAGCAAACACCATTAAACTTATCAGAGCAGTTGTAATCATTGATTGACACAATGATTACATTGTACTCACTACTTCCTTTGGTAAGGCCAATCTATAAGGTCTATAAACATGCTTTGTAAATCATTCCCAATTTCTTGTCCATATCCCTTTCCTACCTTCATGCTGAAATCAATTGTAGATTGTAGAAAGGTTCAGTTAAAAGAATAAATTACTACACACAGAATGTGACTCTCCTGACATGTTTCTCTGCAGTCTCACAGGCTGCATGCAGAAGTACATGCTCATACATAGTTCGTGAGCCTGTAATCATTATTTCCCTTCAGGTATTTTAGCACTGCCATTATCCTGCTTTTCTCTTACCTACTTAGTGTCTAGGTTTCTTATGAAACTTACTCCACTAGGTCATTCTTATAATTGCAACACCTTCCACATCCATGGAGAGGTAATTGTTGTACATTTTCCCCAAATATATTCTGCTGATATTGTATCCCAGATCAGTGTTGTCCAATAGAAATAGAATGTGAGCCATAAATATAATCTAAAAATTTCTAAAGGCCACATTAAAATGACTTAAAATAAACAGGTGAAGAAATTTTAATAATTGATCCCTTTAACACAAAACATTCAAAGTACTATTGTTTCATTCAGTCAATTATTATAGTCAATATTTTTAAATTGATAAGGGGATATTTTACTTTTTTTGTACTAAGTTTTCAAAATCCAATATGTACTTTATACTTTCCATTTTAATTCAAGTCACATTTTGAGTGCTCAGTAGGCCACTTGTGGCTACAGACCACAAGTATTAGACAGTATAGATTTAGAGCCTGAAGGAAGGCATTAAATGAAATTAGACATTTACCTGCATCCTCTGTTAAGCTCTTCTCTATCCTCATCATCTTTCTCCACCCTGGCCCCAAACTAGAAATACAATTTCTTCTCAAATCAACTTCCCAACTAAATTAATAAGAACCATGTCAGGGCCAGCGCTGTGGCACAGCGGGTTAACGCCCTGGCCTAAAGCGCCGGTATCCCATATGGGTGCTGGTTCGAGACCCAGCTGCTTCACTTCTGATCCAGCTCTCTGCTATGGCCTGGGAAAGCAGTAGAAGATGGCCCATGTCCTTGGGCCCCTGCATCCGCCTGCAAGACCAGGAAGAAGCTCCTGGCTCCTGGCTTCGCATTGGCGCAGCTCTGGCCATTGCAGCCAATTGGAGAGTGAGCCATCAGATGGAAGACCTCTCTCTCTCTCTCTGCCTCTCCTCTCTCTGTGTAACTCTGACTTTCAAATGAATAAATAAATCTTAAAAAAAAAAATGTCTTAGGCATTCTCCAATGTCTGCCCCGTTTTCCACTATAACTTCTCTCAATTCCTTCATTTTTCAAATAGGAAAACTGGTGCCCAGAGAGGTTGATAATCGACCCAAGTTCAAACAGTAGTTATGAGCAATAATCAGTCTTTCCTGACTACTTTGAGGATATAAGCCCTCTGTTTTCTCTATTTCTTCCTCACAGTCCAGTCATTCTTCCTTTTAGACTCTAACAAAAAAACTTGATCTTATCTCCTCCTCAGATATGGCTAAACTGGTATTTCAAGCACAACATATGAATTTAGGAATAACACTCTAGTAGCTCATACTGGCAACTTCTCTGCATTTCCTTAAACATAAGGCTAATAAACCCTTCACATAAGAAGTGAAGAGGGGGGGCCCGGCGCTGTGGCTCACCGGGTTAACGCCCTGGCCTGAGGCACCGGCATCCCATGTGGGTGCCGGTTCCAGACCCGGCTACTCTTCCAATCCAGCTCTCTACTGTGGCCTGGGAAGGCAGTGGAAGATGGCAATTTTTGGTTCTAACAATACATGTTAATAATAACTTCATATGACTAGTATCTTTTATGAAAAGACAATCAATCACCCAATCTGGTTTAATTCTCCCAGATCTAAAATCAGGCTTTAAGAAAAAGAAAAATATTTCATGTAATCATTAAAACATTTTTCAGAGGTAAAAACACAGATAATACAGTTTCATAGTCTGAGCCCTGACTATATAAAAATCATTCATCAGTATAAAGTGGTTTAACAGTGATTCAGGTTGAACACACAAAGTATTCCACTTAGATTTCTATACATGAAGAACATAGCAATGCTAAGGTAACCATTTGTTAACTACTGCAAAGAGAAAGAGGAAGAAGAAGGAGGAGAAATGATGAAGAAGGAGGAAGAGGAGAAAGGGAGGAAGAGAAAGAAGGAGAAGAAGGAGAAGGAGAAGAAGGAGAAGGAGAAGGAGAAGGAGAAGGAGAAGGAGAAGGAGAAGGAGAAGGAGAAGGAGAAGGAGAAGGAGAAGGAGAAGGAGAAGAAGAAGAAGAAGAAGAAGAAGAAGAAGAAGAAGAAGAAGAAGAAGAAGAAAAGAGAGGAAGGAAGGGAAAAGAAAACAAGAGAGCCTAGTCAAGATCCTAATTTTAAACAACAAAAAAAACTGGCAAGGAGCACATTTTATGCATATATTATATATATATATTATATTCTCTTTTGTCTTGGGTAACTTTAAAGCCTTTTTAATGATCAATTTAAACAAATTACAAAGATTCCCACACATCTCATCAATCTGTCCTAAATGATTCATACTTTAACTCTCAATATACATCGAGTGATATATTTATGTGGAAGTGGGAAAATGAGGAAACTTCGTATTTTCCTAAGACGCTCCCATTCACATTGCTTGCCACAAGAAAATGAAGGCTGAATTTCCATATGCAGATTGTATTTATAATTTGTAATTGTTTGCTATAAATACATATAACTTTAAAATTATTGTGCTATTTTTTTCAGTTAAATAAAATTTTACAAAAAAACATTTTAGGTTAACTAATTATGTTTGCAATATAAAGGAATAAAAGATTAAATGCTTTTGTAATTTACATTGAAAAGATCAGGTTTACATTTTTTGTGTGTTCAGATGTGCATGTTATTTTTCCTTAACTAGGGATGTATATGCAGTTTAGTGTGAAGGGGAGATAACAAAAAACACCCTTACTAGCAATGGGGTCAATGCTTGAGTTTCTCAATAAACTGGTATTTATAGACATAAATTTTGCCTTTTCTGTATCTGAATATTAAGGTTTTACAAATAAACATAAGAACTAAGTGTTCTTAACAAGAGAATTTGGGCTCTCCCAGTGCAGTCCTCTTCTCTTTGGAGGAAACAATAAATATTTTTATCTCAGTTCATAATTCCTGCCAAACAACAGTATTCTCAAGTTTGTTGGGTGATAGAACCCATAAAAGTCATTAGTTTTTTGTGGAAACCTATAAAATGCTGGTACATTGTGTCTGCCCTGGGTACCAGAACATTTATAAGCAGAAAATATGACTATATTTGATTATATATGTCATCTTATTAAACACAACACAGATTCTCAGATATTTGCTATTTATTACTTATATGTTAATACTTATTTGATCTTGCACACTCATCAGCAAAAGAACACAAAGGTTTAAAAAAATTTAAATAAAAGGTAAATTTAATTGTAGAATTCTAAGTTCAGGGGCCGGAACTGTGGCGCACCTGGTTAAAGCCCCAGCCTGCAGTGCCAGCATCCCATATGGGTGCCTGTTTGAGACCCGGCTGCTTCACTTCCTATCCAGTTCTCTGCTATGGCCTGGGAAAGCAGTAAAAGATGGCCCAAGCCCTTGGGCTCCTGCACCCATGTGGAAGACCCGGAAGAAGCTCCTGGCTCCTGGCTTCGGCTAAAGCTGTTGCAGCCAATTGGTGAGTGAACCATCAGGTGGAAGACCTCTCTCTCTCTCTCTCTCTCTCTCTCTGCCACTCTTTCTCTGTTTAACTCTTTCAATTAAATAAATAAATCTTAAAAAAAAAAAAAAAAAAAAAAAAAGAGGCTGGCACCGTAGCTCAGTAGGCTAATTCTCTACCTGTGGCGCCGGTACTCCAGGTTCTAGTCCCGGTTGCTGCGCCAGATTCTGTCCCAGTTGCTTCTCCTCCAGTCCAGCTCTCTGCTGTGGCCTAGGAAGGCAGTGGAGGATGGCCCAAGTGCTTGGGCCCTGCACCCCATGGGAGACCAGGAGGAAGCACCTGGCTCCTGGCTTTGGATTGGTGCAGCGTGCCGGCCGCAGCAGCCATTTGGGGAGTGAACCAACGGAAAAGGAAGACCTTTCTCTCTGTCTCTCTCACTGTCTTACTCTGCCTGTCAAAAAAAAAAAAAAAAAAAACAAAACAAAACAAAACAAAAAACAAAAAAAAAACTCCAAGTTCATTATTTGTTTCTAAAATTAACATGAGATCTATATCATTTCATATCAGTTGTAGCACATCTGTGTTGCCCGGTGTTGCTCCCCGTCTTCGTGGAGGAACGACACAGGACCCTGCGCTGTTCTTTCGTCTGCTCGGCCCTCCCCGGGTTTGCTGCTGGTTCTTCCCGGGTTGGCTACCATCCCTTCCACCTCCGTGGAAGGGCGGTTCCCCCTGCCACTTTCCCCACTTCCGCGGGGGAGCGGCACACCGCCGGCCGGCTCTCTCGGGGGCTGCACAGGTGTTCCCCTTAGATGTTCCTGGTGCATGTTGTCTCTCTCCTCCTTTATAGTCCTCTTCCACCAATCCCAACTCTGCTACCCACACGCCGAGTACGCTGCTCTCCTCCAATCAGGAGCAGGTCCCACAGTTTATTGGCTGAACTGGAGGCAGCTGTGTAGAAGCTGTTTCCCTTCTCAGCGCCATATTGTGGGAAAGCAGATGCATAGAATAAGTCTTAATTCCAGTAACTTAGTCTAGTCCGAGTTGCTCCCAGTTGCTCCCCACACCCGGGAATGTGTATGTGTGTGTGTGTGTGGCACGCACACACGTGCATGTATGTATTCTATGTCAGTTCTTAATTTGGTATAGCATAGACAAATCATTTGAGTAACTATTTTTGTTTTGTTTTCAATGCACTGTGCTTAAATCATGTGGTTACTGCCCATACCTTATGTTCCTTAAAAGACACTTCTAAATGAAAGTGTTCTGAGAATATAAGCAGCCTGTTTTTAACGGTTTTGAGCAATTACCACAATTAAAATTTTGAAAAGTATACAAATTAAGAAGCAATTTTTTTATGGGAAGTGACTTCAAAAAGACTTCTTGACAGTGAATGTGTTGACTCTTCTCAACTTCAAAAGCTAAGTATTCTGTATACAAAATAATTGTTTGTGATATAATTCTGAGTGGAGAAAAAAAACTGCAGATTTCATTTTCTATGGAAAAAAAAGGAAAAGGGAGAAAAGTCTGGAATAAAATAAAAGTTGTTTAGACAGTTTACTCCAGATGGTAAAGAAAGAACTCTCCATTTTTACTTTATAGACTTCTATATTATTTAGTTACATTTCAATAAATGTGCACAACTTTTTTACTTTTGAAACCAACAAACTTTAACAATATTTTTGCTGAATTGTTTTGATCAGGTAAATTCACCAAACAATTTACAAGTGACCAATTAAAAAACTGGGTGCCATAAAAAACACTGATCACAAATAGAAAATATTTAATCAGTATAGAGTGGATCTTTTGGAATCTTTGCTCTGCACTCATGGATCTCAATAAAAACTCATGAGACTGACTGGTAGGTTTTCTTTCATTCTCTGTCTCTGTCTCTCTCCTACCAAAAAAAAAAAAAAAAAGGCAATTTTAGATTCCTAACCTAATAGAAGATGCTCAGTGAATAAATGGCAGTGATGAATAATAAACAATGAAAGACCAGGATAGTGACAGCTATGATCCTAAAGGTAGCACCTAAAATATCAAATGTCTCAACTAAATGTATGTACAAGTTTGAGAACAAGCCGGCAGTCTCTTAAAACTACAGAGTATACATTCCCAACTAAATTCTTAATTTTCAAATCAACAAAAAAGATTAGATTTCCAAATTCTCTAACAGCAGAAGGAATCTAGGGAAAATAACTGATTACAATAAAAAGAGTATTGCAGAAATATATTGTAAGGAAAGGGGTGGCAGAACAGAGAGGATACAGGGTATGAACTCACAGCCAAAATGAATTTACTCAAGGGAAAATAAATTCGCAGAGGTGGCTAACTGCCAGCGTGCACACAGGACAGAACAAGCACATGGCAGAGATTAAGAATTCAGTTACCAGTTGAGTTTATATAGCATAAGCCAGGTAAGGGCCATGAAGTGGGGTGGAGCTGAGCAAACTTTTTGCAGGCTTTTCAAACTCATAGGCCTTCCTTTCTGTAGGCGAGTTAGTTGGAAAAGAATGCAGAGGGTGGGGTGGAGTAGAATACAGGGCATGGGACCAAGGCTGCCTCTGAATCCAAGGACTGTGTCCTTGTTCTATCATATGTGTGTGTGTGTATGTTTGTATGTGTGCTTTTGTGTGTGTAATTTTCTTTTTCTGTTAAGAAAAACTTTGGTTAAATTCATAACATTACAAATTTTTAAATAGAATGTGAGCCAAATATTAAGTTCTTGAAGAATAAACAGATTTTTCAAGGAAAGCTATGACTCTCTTTCTTGCAGCCCTTTGAAAATAAGATAGAAGTGGCTTTGTGTAACCTGGCTTAGGCACAGTTCTGTTGAGGAGTCAGCAGGAGATAATCGGTACTTTGACATTGTAGCTACCTTACTTCACCAGGAAGTTCAAGTGCATCCGTGTTGATTTTTACTTCTGTATTACAGCATTTTAAAGGCAGTGAATATCATTTTCACAAGCTTGAGCCACTGTACATGTAATCATTTCCATTATTATCAATGCTCATAAGTACAACAGTGGGGCCATGATCTCTTGAAAGCATTATGTAGTTGAGTGGAGTTAAAAAGAAGAGTTTGTTGGGAAAATAAAAAATGCTAGATTTTCTTGGGGCCGATGCCGTAGCACAGCAGATTAATGCCCTGGCCTGAAGCACCGGCATCCATATGAGAGCCAGTTCTAGTCCCAGCTGCTCCACTTCCAATCCAGCTCTCTGCTATGGCCTGGGAAAGCAGTAGAAGATGGCCCAAGTCCTTGGGCCCCTTCACTTATGTGGGAGACCCAGAAAAACTTCCTGGCTCCTGGCTTCAGATCGGCACAGCTCCAGCTATTACGGCTAATTGGGGAGTGAACCAGAGGATAGAAGACCTCTCTCTCTCTACCTCTCCTCTCTCTGTGTAACTCTAACTTTCAAATAAATAAATAAACCTTAAAAAAAAATACTAGATTAGATTTTCTACCACTTCTGGCATCTAAGTAAGTTTCTAGTAAAAGGTGACCTCATAAGATATCCTATTCTTGTTTATTGACTTAACATTAGGTTGACCTCTACAATAATGCTTATTTGAAATGTCATAATAATGATCATAAGTATATTATGGTTTACACTTTTAATTATAGGTTGAACCAATGCATCCTCTAGACAAGGATTTCAGAGCTGCATGGTCACCTTCACAAGCTGATGCTACATGCTGTTATACATGTTCAATTTTTCAAAGGGTTTGGGAACTTGGTTTTCAAAGAGCAATTTAGGATCTAGAATTGGTTTCTTCCATTACAAAGAAAATTTGTTTGAAAGGACCAACTAGAGAGCCACCCGCTAATTAACATAGCAATTATTTCTTTAAACATTTACTAGGTGTCTGGGATGCTGCCAGGTGCAGAGACATACAAATAAAAAAGACAGACATGTTTAGATGACTTATTTATAGCAGCTCACAGATAAAACATATTCACTGTGGCAGGTGTTTGGTGCAGTGGTTAAGATGCAGCTTTTAACCCCTACATGCCATATTGTAATCCCTGGTTCGAATCCTAAGTCCACCTCTGATCCAGCTTCCTGCTAACTGCACACCATAGGAGGCAACAGGTGATGATTCAAACACCTGGGTCTCTGTCACCCATGAGGAAGACTCAGAATGAGTTCCTGGCTCCTGATTTTGTCCTGGCTGTTAGGACCATTTGAAGAATGAATAAGAGGATGGAGTGTCCCTATCTGTCTCTCTATCTGTGTGTCTTTCTGTCTCTCTTTGCCTTTCAAATAAAATGAAAGAAACATTTACTAAAAAATTCAATAATATGACACATTAGCTCTGAGGAGAAATATCATACTTTCTCCCTTTGGCCAAACAGAAATGCAGTTCTGTACACAGACACATATTCACAATTTTTTCAATGTGAATATAAGAAAATATGCATGCATTTTGCTATTTAAGAAAGAAATGTGATTTTAGCTCTAGTGATAGTAACTGTTGTCTATTGAACACTACTACTGTACCTATGTTTGATATTAACTAATCCTCAAAATCACCCTGAAAGTGTTATTTCCATTAAACAGAGGTTATCATCTGTAAAAGGATAAATTGTTATATTCATATGCAAAATGATAAACTGAGAAAGGCCTTCCCAGAATAAGACCCTGACATTCTGAACAATGTGCATTTCCATGGCAAAGTAGCAACCATTCAAGGAGATGGTTAACAGTGACCATTCACTGAACATCTACTATATCCTTATACTGTTCCAGGCCCTTTACAACGATTCTGTCATTTAATTGTCTCAAGTCTTTAGGATAGATAATAATTCCTGCCATTGATTATTGTTAATGATACAAGAAACCAAGGCTACATAATGTACCCTAAATCAGACAGCCACCTAACAGGTTACCAACCTGCAGCTGTCTGACCCTCAAACACTCTTCCTGTCCTACACAATATCTCCTATAAATGACTCCAATCTACTTCTCTGTGTCTTTGTTCAAGCTGTGCTCTCTGCCCAGAATGGTCTCCCCCAGGCCTCGACCCAATCATCAAGGCCATTCACACTTACTACTTCTGTATGAACCACCCAAGGCAAAATTTGTCATCACAGCACATGTCTTTGTTACTAGTCTAGCACTTATCATTTAGTATTGAATTATTTGTATATATTTCTCTCCCAAGGGAGATTAAGAAAACCTTGAGAACAAAAATTGCTTCTTATTCACTTTTGAGTTCTTAGTGCATAGTACTGGGCTTGGCACAAAGGTTAGCACTTAGCAAGTTAATTGATGGCAGGCATAATGACTCACATTCTAAAAAGTGACAATACTAATATTCTTCTGCCTCTAGTTGAGAGTTGTTTATTTTTACTTGTTTGTTTTAAAGATCCTCAGAAGAGTGAATGTTACAACCACTCCACTCTCCCTGTTTGCAATTCTTCTAATAGATCATTCTAGCCCTATGTATGCATGTATACTCTCTGCTAAAATTCTTTCTTTTCATATTTTAGAAAACACCAAGCAGAAATTTCACAAAATCTGTCTTAATTTTTCCTATTTACTGATTAATTGAGTTAATGGTACAAAAATTTATCTCTGGATTTCTCACCACAAACACTAAGCCATTTCCTTGTCAGTGAGAAATCTGATAGCCACAAGGGCATATATTAGTACCATTAGGGAAGAGCACACTGAACAAGGATGGTTGGCTTAGCTCTTCAAACAAATGCATTTGTACTGATTTATATATTCAAACCAGTTACCAATGCTGTATTTTCCTGTGAGGAAAAAAATAAATGCTTTGATTTTTTTTAAGACTTATTTATTTATTTGAAAGGCAGAGTTAGAGGGAGAGAAGGAAAGACACAGAGATATCTTCCATCCACTGGTTCACTCCCTAAGTGGCTACAACAGTCAGGATTGGGCCAGGCTGAAGCAAGGAGATTGGAGCTCTAATCAGGTCTTCCACATGGGTACAGGAGCCCAAGGACTTGAGCTATCCTCCACTGTCCTCCCAGGCCCATTAGCAAAGAGGCAGATTGGAAGTGGAGTAGCCAAGACTTGAATGGGGGCCCACGTAAGATGCCAGCATTGCAGGCTATGGCTTAACCCAGGACACCACAACTACGGCCCCAATACTTTGATTCTTGTTTACCAGGTTGAAAAACTAGGATACAGAAGAAATAAATGATTTGACCCAAACCTTATTGTCTTAGAGTCTAGAATTTAATTTAAATAATTTTACCTGCACTGAAATCCAAGGCCACATTTTCAGAAAAAGTGGATTGTAGCTATATTTTCTTCTTTATCAAGATAATCAGTCCATCCCTTTAAATAACTTCTTTCTGTTTTTAAACTGACATTAATATACAAGCTTATATGAAAAACAGACTAATGAAAACATCTGGCTTTTTTTTAATTCTTTACTAAATAGGGATATCTACAGAAAACTGGCAGCACTGCCTAGACAAAGTGTTACAGCTTCCTGGTCTGAAAACATAGGCTGCTTATCCAAATTAGCTCAAGAAATGTCCCATTTCTGAAAGGCTGGCCTGGCTATCAGCAATTTAAGAGACAAACATACCCTCTTAGAATATGAATCATTACATATCACATGAAGTGCAGGCACAAGCACACTCACCTCCCCTCCAAATACACACACACACACACAAACACATACACGCATTTTAAATAGTTGCTCAAGATTTCACAAAACATCCTGTTATCATACATAAGGCACACATTTTGTCAAGCAAGATCAAGTTGTCCTTTCCTTACCCATGTTATTTACCATCAAGCAAGATCAAGTTGTCCTTTCCTTACCCATGTTATTTACCAAACAGCATTGCTACATGGGAAGGCTCAAGATGTACTGTCAACAGGGGTCCAAACAGATAGAGCAGATGACTCAAAACTGATTTTGGAGCAAAGTATACTCTTGTACATTGAACTCAGTGCCTACAGTTGGTTGTTTGTCAACCCTGTTTTAAAAACAGATTGGCTGACCTTTATGCCATACGACTAGTTATTTTCGAAATCCCATACCTGAAATGCAACCTGCTGGGTGAAAGAAGACCTAATCAATGCCTTTTTAGCATAGGTGGACTGCAGTGACCATGCTTCGGAAACGTGGATTGAATGTGAACAAGGGCAGAGGTGAGCCCACCAAGCCAAAACACAACACAAAACTAGAGACAGTATAACCTGACAGAAGTAAGAGTGGACATTTAGGTGGCTCCTGTCCATGTTGTAAATGAGTGCGGTGGGTGATTGCATGCTTTTTATTGTCAACACTCAAAAGCACTGAGATATTAAGAGCAGACAGTTAACAATCAAAATGAAACCAAAATAGTACTAAAATCTAATGTCAAAGGAATCCAGATGTCCCAACATAATTCTCTAAAGAGAAGTTTAAAGTACATAATAGAACATAAAAATAAAACTTTTGATGTATAAGAATAATTGATTGATTTTCTTTTTTTTTTTTTCTGTTATTATTTTTTTTTAAACTTTTATTTAATGCATATAATTTTCCAAAGTACGACTTATGGATTACAATGGCTTCCCCCCCATACCGTCCCTCCCACCCACAACCCTCCCCTTTCCCACTCCCTCTAAGAATAATTGATTGATTTTCTACTTAACTGTCTTGGGACAACAGTCTTCAGAACAATCAGTCATATTTATTTTTCTATGTTAGCTAGAAAGTGAAAAAGAACTACTGAGTTGGAACAAGATGTTTTTTCTCCTTTATAAAAATTTATAATTTCATCATAAATTTTATGGCAACACTATCCAAGAGTTTCAGAGTTTAATCCATTATATTTTTAGAAGTTAACTTAGTGGGATAAAACTTCAACTTTCAAGTTCCTTTTCTTTTAATATTGGAAGAATGTTTGCCTATTTCTCTTTTTTAAAAGGCTTTTTTTAATAATGTCTTCTGGAATCAAAATTAGCATTCCTTTTCCTTGCTTCTTTTCTTAAAAAAAAACACCTTGTGACTTATTTTTTTCTTATTACTATTATTTGAAAGTCAGAGAAAGAGACAGGTACAGAGATATTCCACTTGCTAGTTCACTCCCAAAATGTTCACAACAGCCAGGGCTGGGCCTGGAACTCAACCTGAATCTCCCACATGGGTGACACTAGACCCAAGTACTTGACCTACCATCTGCTGCTTCCCAGGTATATTAGCAGAAAGCTGGATTGAAAGCAGATTCAATTCAAAGCAGAAGTCCCAGCTTGGGAATTCCCATTTGGGATACAAACCACAAGTGATGACTTAACCATTGTATTAAATGACCACCCCAATCTACTTCTGTTTTTAAAACCATCAACCAGGGCCAGTGTTGTGGCATACTTGGTTAAGCCACCTCCTGCAGTGCCAGCATCCCATATCGGGGCTGATTTCAGTTCTTGGCTGCTCCATTTCTGATCCACCTTACTGCTAATGCACCTGGGAAAGCAGCAGAAGATAATCCAAGTCCTTTGGTCTCTGCACCCAAGTGGGAGACTCAGAAAAAGCTATTGGCTCCTAGCTTCAGATCAGGCCAGCTTTGGCCATTGAGGCCATTTTGGGAATGAACCAGTGGATGGAGACCTCTCTCTCTCTGACTCTGCCTTTCAAATAAATAAATCTTTTTAAAAAAATCAACTTAAAAAAGTAAATGCAGAGAAAGAAATTAAAAATACATTTTCTACCTATTTGGAAAGTAACTTTTCTCTTGTATACTTTGGCAATGGGATCAACATTCACTTAAATTAAGCCATTGGATAAATAATGTGTCTGATATTAAATGTTACAAATCCACCTAAATATACTGCAATTCCCTTGAAATGGCAAATGATAAGATTGTTTCCTTATATTAGTTCTTGTGAGAGACCATAATATTTGTAGAAACATAAAGACTCCTCTGCTTGTGTTTTGGGAGGTGGTAATAGTGGTTTATGAAAGCTGTTAGACTTTTTGACATTTATTAATACCAATGACTTTAAAATGTAATTAGGTCAGAAGAGATAAAAGGTCAACTTAAAATAATAAATTTAATTCTTCTCATCATCACAGTTCTAAATAATTGTATAATAAGTGAGATTATGTTATTAAAACAAAAATCTGGAACTTCTTCATTTGTACTCTTCTCAAAAGTTTTCAAAGGTATGGTGAAGAGTCACAAAGAAAAGAAACAATTTTTTGACTGTTTACTGATATACAAAGGTTTGAATAAATATAGAATAATGCAAAATAATACTCAATAATTTAAATTCCTCAAACTAAGTTAATTCAGCTAACAAATCTGTTTATATGCTGGGTTTCCAGTTACATATGAGATTTTTTAAATAAAAAATGCAAATAGAATACAATTATTTTTCTTTACTATATAATTTGTAAGTATACATTATCTTCAAAAGAAGTTATAGAAAACATGATTTCATAGTTTGTTTTGGCTCTTATTTCTGAATAATATGTGTATCAATTTGGAGATTTTCTTATTACATTTCTGTGACTATAGAACAGAACTACTTCATTACTTGACTCCTTGTACATGTCTCAATTTTTAGCAGTTATAGTACTATTTTAGTTTTTGTCCACTGGTTTTAGTTTTTTTCCACCATTTCAATGTGTGAAATCATTACACATTTAAAAAATACATAAAGCAAGGATGTGTTCTAGAGCGAGCCTCCCTAAATGGCTACTCAGGTAAAGCAGGGGAGAGCCAGCCCCGAAAGGGCATACATGACTCACTCCCTTTTCCTTAAATGCAAACTCCCCTGACTTTTGTAGTTATCACTTCTTTACTTTTCCTTATATTTTTGCCATCCAAAAATGTATCACTCAACACTACAGTTTTGCCTGTTCTTGAATGCTACATAAATGGAATCATTATGCATTCTTTTGCCTCAGTCTATTCTTAATATTACATTGGTAACATTCACTCATAATGTAGTTTTCAGTTGTAATTCGTTCTTATTCCCTGCTACAAAGAATTCCATTGTAGGGGCCTATGCTGTGACACAGCCAGTAAAGCCACCTCCTACGGTGCCAGTATCTCATATGGGTACCAGTATCCCATATGAGTGCCAGTTCAGGTCTGGCTGCTCCACTTATGATCCAGCTCTCTGCTATGACCTGGGAAAGCAGTGGAAGATAGCCCAAATCCTTGGGCCCCTGCACCTTCGTGGGAGACCCGGAAAAACTCCTGGCTCCTGGCTTCGGATCAGCACAGCTCCGGCCATTGCAGCCAGTTGGGGAGTGAACCAGCGGATGGAAAACTTCTCTTTCTCTGCCTCTTCTTCCCTCTCTGTGTAACTCCGACTTTCAAATAAATAAATAAATCTTAAAAAAAAAGAATTCCACTGTAGAACCATCCCACAACTTATAAATTCTCCTTTAGATGGACCTTTTTTACTGTTGTTATTCCAAGGTTTAGACTTTTATGAATAAAGCTGTTATAAACTTTTTTACCCATGTCTCCTGGTATACACGGACATATATTTGTTTGAGGCATATATCTAAGAGGGAAATTGCTAGGTCACAAGGTACAGTGTCTATTATAATAGAAAAAAACAATTACTTTCCAAATCAGTTAAACTACTTTTCCACTCCCATAAACAAGGTCTGAGTTCCAGTTGCTCCACATTCTTGGCAATTCTTGGTATTTTCAGTCTTTTTAGGTGGTAGCCTTTCACGGGAATAGAATAGTTTGAATATCTTGGTAGATTTCATTTTCACTTCTCTGGTGACTAAAGAGATTTAGCCCATTAAGCATAATGATATATCCTATTTTGAGGTGGCTCTTGAGTCTGTCCATTCTTCTGGCAGGTTATATTTTCTTCAAGTTATATGAGCTCTGGATATTGGCCCTTATTGGCTGTGACAAATATCAACTAAATCTACATTTCAAATACCTCCAAATCTGTGTCTTACATTTTTAGTAATTTATTTTTAATGTTCTTAATTTTACTATAATTAAATGCATCAATCCTAATCAATCAATACTCAGAAGTTAGTGCTTCTTATTGTTCAATGTTTAGAAAACCATCCCCTCATATAGAATAGCCGGCGCCGTGGCTCAATAGGCTAATCCTCCACCTTGCGGCGCCGGCACACCGGGTTCTAGTCCCGGTTGGGGCGCCGGATTCTGTCCCGGTTGCCCCTCTTCCAGGCCAGCTCTCTGCTATGGCCAGGGAGTGCAGTGGAGGATGGCCCAGGTGCTTGGGCCCTGCACCCCATGGGAGACCAGGAAAAGCACCTGGATCCTGGCTCCTGCCATCGGATCAGCGCGGTGCGCCGGCTGCAGCGGCGGCCATTGGAGGGTGATCCAACGGCAAAGGAAGACCTTTCTCTCTCTGTCTCTCTCTCTCACTGTCCACTCTGCCTGTCAAAAAAAAAAAAAATAAAAAAAAATAAAAAATAAAAAAAAAAAAATCTCTCTGTCTCTCTCTCACTGTCCACTCTGCCTGTCAAAAAAAAAAAAAAAAAAAAAAAAAAAGAGCCGGCGCCGTGGCTCAATAGGCTAATCCTCCACCTAGCGGCGCCGGCACACCGGGTTCTAGTCCCGGTTGGGGCGCCGGATTCTGTCCCGGTTGCCCCTCTTCCAGGCCAGCTCTCTGCTGTGGCCAGGGAGTGCAGTGGAGGATGGCCCAGGTGCTTGGGCCCTGCACCCCATGGGAGACCAGGAAAAGCACCTGGCTCCTGGCTCCTGCCAGGATCAGCGCGGTGCGCCGGCTGCAGTGGCGGCCATTGGAGGGTGAACCAACGGCAAAGGAAGACCTTTCTCTCTCTGTCTCTCTCTCACTGTCCACTCTGCCTGTCAAAAAAAAAAAAAAAAAAAAAAAAGAAAACCATCCCCTCATATAGAATGCATAAGTATTATTTTCTAAATCCTTATTCTTTTTGTCTTTCATATTCAAATTGGCTACAATTTACCTGTAATTGATATTTGTGTTTACATTTTGAAATGAGTTGCTTTTCATTCTGGATAGAACACCCTGTTTTGTACCACACAGCAGGGACACTTTTTGTCAGCACTGTTTAATTCTTATACAAATTTTCAACACATTTCTTGACTCCTCAATTTGTATAATGAGGGTATTTGCACCTCATTCCTTTCCCCTCCAATACACCAAATATGTCAACTAGAGTTTTATTTTAACATGATCAAAGCTGAGAAGGTTAGTATTCTGTTCTCAATCATGATTAATTCCTCCAAGCTTAGTGCATAGGTTTATTTTAAAAGTTGGTGAACAATAAACAAATTATTTTGGCTATTCAAATTACTATGACTATTCAACAGATTATTCATCACTGGGCCAGAAAGTTCTAATAATCATGTTTCCTTGCCTATGTTTATGATCTCAGAATCCTTGTGCCTCCCAAAAGAATATATACCAAGGTTAAATGGATTCTCCCCTTTTGTATCTCACCAGTTGCTGAAAATAACCATCATCTTAATTTATTTCATATTTAGAACATGACATTCTGGTAGTGTTTCGATTTAGCTAGAATTTCTGGTTATCTTTTTTACCTTGTAAAGATGTGTAGGTTTTTTTCCATCATATCCTAATATCTTATATTTCCTCATTAGCAGCAGCTATTGTCTAAAATATATCCTATTCTTTTCCTAGGAACTATTCTGTAAATCTGCTGATCTCTGTCCTCAGGCTAATTTCCTTCTTGTTCTATTGAACAACTGTCAGCCTTAGATGCTGCTTCATTATACCCCTAAACTAGTACCACTGTTTGCATGTCCCTGAGAAGAGTGAGGCAACTGTGAAGTTAGGAGGAACATAGCCCACACGAGACCACCCTCATTTTGTGACATCAATTGCAAGTTTAGGGGGTTCTCCAAACCATCTTCAGCTTTGATAATTTGCTAGAAACACTGATAGAACTCTATGAGTTCATACATAACTTTTACTGCGGCAAAAAGATAAGGATTTAAATCAGCAAGGGAAGTGCATAGAGCAGAGTCTGAGGAAGTACTAAAGGCAGAGCTTCCATTGTCCTGTCCCCCAGGAAGTCACAACATGTTATTTTCTAGCACTGATGAGTGACAATAAACACAGACTATTGCCAATCAGGGAAGTTCAACAGAGCCTTCATGTTCAGCGCTTCTGTTGAGATTCCACTAAATGGACACGACTGACTGCCCACTTGGTTAATTTCAGTCTCTAGCTTCCAGCCTCTCAAGGAGAAATCCAAATACCCTACCCCAAATCACACTGTTAATGTGTGTCTGGCACTGAGTCCCCACCGTAAATCACATTTTTTGAGTGGATCAAAACTCTACCCTAAATCACACTTTACTGACTGGGTAGCCAAAGCCTGGAATCAGACACTCCTGAAGGCACTGCATTTCAGGGCTTTCAAGATGACCTCCCAGAAGCTTAAGACAAAAGCCAGACTTCACTGGGAAAAAGGTTAAGTTCTTTACTACCCAACCCCACAATATCTTTCATTCTCAAGTTACTGGTGTGTATCCTCAAATAAAGATACATGGATATAAATTCTCATTTTAAGTTGTTGGTATTCAGAATTCTCACAATGAATTTCCTATGTATGGGTCCATTTTCTTTTATTGTACATTGCTCTTGTGGATCCTTTGAACTTGAAGATCTCCCTTTAGCTCTGGGCAAACTATTTATTTAAAAATTCCCTTCTTGTATGACAAGTGTTTCATCTTTGTAGAACTCCTACAAGCTGACTATTCCACATCTTGGACTAATGTTTAGCCCTAAGTCCAAAGATTCTCTGGGGCTCTTCAAGGCAACTTAGTGACTTCAATCCTTGCAGACCCCTTATCTCATATCCTGGGGTGTTGCTTCATCCTCTCTTCCTCTGTTATCCTTCTCATCTGCTCATAAACACCTACAATTCTTTTCATTGCCATGGGACTTGTCTTTTTTTATTCTTCAGATATTTTAAATTAGCCCTGGGAATGAAAAAATAAGGTACTTACTTTGCCATCTTGAACTAGAAGCTAACACTATGAATTTAAAGGCATTTAATTTTTTAAAAATATTTATTTATTTACTTGAAAGTCAGAGTCACAGAGAGAGAGAGAGAGAGAGAGAGAGAGATCTTCCACCCTCTGATTCATTCCCCAAGAAGCTACAACAGCAAGGGCTGAGCCAGGAGCCAGGAGCTTCATCTGGGTCTCCCACATGGGTGGCCAGGGCCCAAGTTCATAGACCATCCTCTGCCACTTTTCCTAGGCCATCAGCAGGGAGCTGGATCAGAAATACAGCAGCCAGAACACTAACTGGTACCCATCTGGGATGCTGGCATCTCAGACAGTGGCTTTTATTCATTATACCACAATGCCAGCCCCCTAAAATGTATTTTAAAGACAAGTGGCTTTTCTTGTCAGAATGTTTCCTATAAGCACATCAATGGCATGAGAGCAGCAATGAAGGAATTCAATTCATTGAGCCTCAATAACACAACTCAGGATAAAAGCATCTTAGAAGTACACACATAGAGCCTTATATGACACCTCGTCTTTCATCATATCACCACAACAATGTACCCAGATACAGCATATTGAAAAGTGAAAAGAATCTAAGTGATTTTATTTTTAAAATACACTTTCAAGCTATTCCTGACTGAAGAGGAACACAAGAAATAAAGTAAAAACCCAGCCAGGTTGCAGATGGCAGCTGAGGTATAGAAGAAAGGACACTGGCTTTGGCAGCAGCCAACCTCGGTTTGAGGCTTGGCTTTGCCTTTGTTTTCTGCCTAACTTTGGTTGAATTAGCAAAGTTTTCCGAGTCACAAGTTTCTCATCTACAAGCATAATGATAACACATATACTTTACCAATGTTACCAGGCTAAAAAGAAATAATATACATGAAAGAACTTTAGAGATTGCGAAGCAAATAGAAAATAAAGTACACTCTCCAAATAAGTGTATTCTCCAGGGTAGATTTTGTGCAAGAAAACAACAGAATTCTTCTGGGGGAAAAAGAAACATTTACATTTTGTGTTAGTCATCTTTTCATTATTTTAAAATACCTAAAAGGAATTTCTGGGGAAGAAAATGTTTCTTTCAGTTTATAGTTTGGAGGTTCACAGTTCAAAATAAGAGGGCCCCATTAGTCTGGCATTTGGTAGAGGCTGGCAACAGAGGACCAGGTGGACATGGTGGAAAACAGGGTATGCCAGGAAGCACAGAGAGAAACCAGGCTAAACTAAGCTTAAATAAGTAACATTCTTACAAGAAATAGGTTCTTAGAGTGATGAGCATTGTGGTGAAGTGGGTTGAGCCACCCTTTGCGATACCCACATCCCATATCAGAATGCCTGTTAGAATCCCAAGTGCTTGGGCCCCTGCTATCCATGTAGAAAAACTGGATGGAATTCCCAGCTCAGCTTCCAGTCCAGCTTCCTGCTAATGCACCTGGAAAAGCAGCAGAAAACAGCCCAGGTATTTGGGCCCCTCCAGCCACGTGGGAGAATCTGATGGAGTTCAAGCCTCCTATTATTGGCCTGGCCCAGCCCAGTCTTTGCCATTGAGACCATCTGGGGAGTGAACCAGCAAATGGAAGATTTCTGTCTCTCCGTCTCTCCTTCTCTGTGTCACTCTGGCTTTCAAATAAATGAGATAATTGTTAGGTCTTAAAAAGAAAAAGAAAAAGAAGAAAAGAACATGATTGTGAAGAAAAGAACATGATTCTTTTTTTTCAATTCCCCTATGGTACTTAGCACCATTCTAAGCACACAATTGCTAAAGATGTGGCTGATGTGATCATTCCCCTCATCCAGGTGCTGACACTAAGTATATGTTCAGGTTATTCCATATTCAAGGAAACTCTATCAGTCAGCTTCTCATTACTATAAGAAAATACCCAAGAAAAACTATTTATAAAGGAAAGAAGCTTATTTTGGCCCACGGTTTCAGAGTTTCAAGTCCAAGACTAGGTGGCACCACTGGTTGGGTATCTGGTGAGGGCAGTGAATGGTCATAGCAAAGCACATGTAAATCAAGGAAAAAATGGAGGGAGTGAGAGAGACAGACAGAGAGACACTGGGCCAAATTCAGGCATTTTTTTAAAAAAGATTTATTTATTTATTTATTTATTTATTTATTTATTTGAAAGTCAGAGTTACACAGAGAGAGAAAGAGTGGCAGAGAGAGAGAGAGTGAGGTCTTCCATCTGATGGTTCACTCCCCAGTTGGCCACAATGGCCAGAACTGCACCGATCCAGGAGCTTCTTCTGGGTCTCCCACGTGGGTGCAGGGGCCCAAGCATTTGGGCCATCTTCTACTGCTTTCCCAGGCCATAGCAGAGAGCTGGATCAGAATTGGAGGAGCCAGGTCTTGAACCAGCACCTATATAGGATGCCGGTGCTTCAGGCCAGGGCGTTAACCTGCTGTGCCACAGCGACAGCCCCCAAATTCAGATTTTATAACCAACACTCTCATGAGAACTGCCTTCTAGGTACACATACCCCATGACCTAAGGACCCCTTCTAAGCTTACCTCCTGGATTCCATAATTGGAATACGTTTCCAAGGGCTGGAACTGTGGCAAGTAGGCCTCTGCCAGCAGTGTTGGCATCCCTTATGAATCTCAGCTGCTAAAGCTCCAATCCAGCTCCTTGCTATTGTACCTGGGAAAGCAGCAGAAAATGGCCCAAGTGCTTGGGCCTTGCACCCATGTGGGAAATCCAGAAGAAGTTCCTGACTCCTGGCTTTGGCCTGGCCCAGCCTGGGCTTCTACAGCTGTTCGGGAAGTGAACCAGCAGATGGAAGACCTTTCTCTCTGTCTTCCCCTCTTTCTGTCTGTAACTCTGCCTCTCAAATAAATAAATAAAATCTTAAATTAAAAAAAAAAAGTCTCTGCACTCAGTACCATTAACTTGAGACTTTGAGGTATAAATAACTGCATGAGTTCAGGAAACAAATCCTTTCCAAACCATAGCAATCCACCTCTGTGTCCCCAAAACTCATGTTCTTCTTACATATAACCTACAATCAGGAACCAAACAAGACGTAGAAACCAAGAGCAGGGAGGGCCTTAATCTCTCCTATGCTCCAAACCATACTAAATGCTTCCAATTGCCTAGTTCAAACCCGATGTCACACTACTCCAACAGAATCAAATTAGATGACTCCCCCAATATGACAAAGATATACTTGTGGCCAGCACCATGGCTCACTAGGCTAATCCTCCACCTGCAGCGCCGGCACTCTGGGTTCTAGTCCCGGTTGGGGTGCCGGTTCTGTCCTGGTTGCTCCTCTTCCAGTCCAGCTCTCTGCTGTGGCCCAGGAAGACAGTGGAGGATGGCCCAAGTGCTTGGGCCCTGCACCCACATGGGAGACCAGGAGGAAGCACCTGGCTCTTGACTTTGGATCAGCGTAGCTCCGGCTGTAGTGGCCATTTAGGGGGTGGACTAATGGAAGGAAGATTTTTCTCTCTGTCTGTCTCACTCTGCTTGTCCGAAAAAAAAAAAAAAAAAAAAAGATATACTTGTTTAAATGACAACTGTAGGATTACCCAAAGGACATAGGACATGTAGGCCATGTGAAAACTTTGAGCACAGAGCTCACAGCTGTTCATTTCAGCAGTCAACAGTGGACAACTGGGAAGAATCCAAACAATTTTTTATTGTTTAAAATCTAAGGTGCTGTTGTTTTTCTAATAGTTTTCCTGCTATTTATGCCAATATGACTTCTAAAAACAAGCATTTTTCAGGGGAGCTCTTGCATATTTTAACAAAGACTTGTATTTTATTCAACGTTTGTAACAGTCTAATATAAAGTGATTAGGATGATCATTTTCTTACATCGTATTTTTCTGAGAGTTATACATTAAACTCCTCCTTTCTTTTGTGATCCCCACCTGATTCTGTATTGGAATAAGTTGAGCTTTTGAAAGACTCTGGGGTTGATTCTCTCATATAGGTCAAATAATTAGCAACCTTCACCTTAAATCCTTAAAATATTTGTTTTCTTTTTTTTTATTTTGGTATTTGTTTGTTTGTTGTTGTTTAGCTTAGGGAACACTATCTTTAAAATATATCTTCTGAGAAAATCCAGTGCTTACATACAAAAGTTCTACAAGCAGAGTTGTATTTGAAGGAGGAAAGAGGATAGGAGGTTGGCGAGAAATGGAAACCTGATCTTTTACCCTCACTCATGCTGTAAGGGCTCTGCTGGACACAGAATAAAACTACTGACTTTGAAGATTTCTGAGGTCACTTAGGATCTGATTCATGATCTTCAGGATTTAGGAGCATAAAAACATTGAGTTAAACCAACCTTCTGTGAATAGTGGATCTGTCTATTTCAGCACTTTGTTCATTCATTTTTCCACAATTACTCACTAAATATCTACAATATGCCAGGTACTATTCTAGACACCAAAGACACAGCAATAAATAAGAGACAAATTTCCTGCTTTCATGGAGCTCACATAACTGTGGAGGAAGCAAGCCACTAAACACATTTTTTTGATGTGATAAAAATAAATATGAAGAAAAATAAAGTAGAATAAGAGAATAGTGAAAGGGTGTTTGTATATGGTCACCCTCTGTATTCATGGGTTCTGCATCTGCAGATTCAATCAACAATTTGAATTCAATCTATTCTCAGATAGAAAATATCCTTTGGGGCCGGTGCTGTGGCTCAGTAGGTTAATCCTCCGCCTGTGGCGCCAGCATCCCATATGGGTGCCGGTTCTAGTCCCGGCTTCTCCTCTTCCAATCCAGCTCTCTGCTATGGCCTGGGAAAGCACTGGAAGATGGCTCAAGTCTTTGGGTCCCTGTACCCATGTAGGAGACGGGAAGAAGCTCCTGGCTCCTGGCTTCAGGTGAGCAAAGCTCTGGCTGTTGCGGCCATCTAGGGAGTGAACCAGCAGACGGAAGACCTTTCTGTCTCTCTCTCCCTCTCACTGTCTGTAACTCTACCTCTGAAATAAATTTAAAAAAAGAAAAATCTTTAAAAAAAAAAAAGAAAGAAAATATTCTTTAAAACAAAAGAAAAGGTATGTGCATTTAACATGTATATTTTTGGTCATTATTCCTTAAACAATAAATATAACAATTATTTGTATAGCATTTAGATTGTATTAGATATTATAAGTAATCTAGAGATGATATAGAGTATATGAGAGAACTGGGTAGGTTCTATGTAAATATGATGCCATTTTATATTAAGGGACTTGAGCATTGAAGTATTTAGTATCTGTGGGAATTCCTACAATCAGTCCTCTGTATATACTGAGGTTCAACCATACATGTGAGTGCATGTTCTTTTACATAGCAGGTGAAGGAAGGTATTCCTGCAACAGTGATCTCTAAGCAGTAATAAATCAAATAAGATATCTGAGACCAAGGCAGTTCTAACTAAAGAAACAGTTAAGTTCAAAAATGAGGAAGCAAGAGAGTGTTCAGCATGTTTGAGAAAGATCAAAGATGCCCAAGTAGCAAGAACAGAGTAAGCAGAGGTAAGAAGAGTAGGAAATAAATTCAGTCAGGCATAAGCTCCCATAGGGAAAAAGTCAGATCACCCTCAACACTGATCTCCAGGGGCCAGCAGGGAGCAATATAGTAGATGCTCAATAAATATATGTATGCATTGAAAAGAATCAGCCCATTCTTCTGAAAAACAGTAAGCAACAGGGTCTAGCACTGTGGCGCAGTAGGCTAAGCCTACTACATCTGCAGTGCAGGCATCCCATATAGAAGTCAGTTCGTGTCTCAGTTGCTCCCCTTCAAACCCAGCTCTCTACTTATGGCCTGGAAAAACAGTGGAAGATAGCCCAAGTGCTTGGGCCCCTGAACCCACGTGGGAGACCTAGAAGAAGTTCCTGGCTCCTGGCTTCAGCTCAGCCCCGCTGTCTCTCCCTCTCTCTGTCTATAACTCTACCTCTCAAATAAATAAAATCTTCAAAAAAAGCAACACATGAAAGTATATCTAATTTCTTAGTTCTACCATCAAGATGCCTTAGGTGGCAAATTTTGTAATTTGTGTGTCTGATTCCAGTTCAGAACATCCCCATCTCTTATGGACCTTCTGTCTCCTTCCCTAGAATCCTCTGCCTTGGGGACAAAGTATCCACAGTGTTTTCAGGGCCACATCTACCACATTCCCAGAGTCAGTCTGTGATGTTCTTATTGTTCAGATTACATAGTATGGGGCAGGTTCCAAGGAAAAGTATGATGGGGAAAGGATCAGTGCCACTAACAGATTAGATTCCTGGGGCATAAAAATCATTTTTTGTTTTAAATCAGAAAAGAAACAAATTGTTGCTAAATCAATGGCCTTGCACTGTAGCTCTGAGCTTCACAGGACTTTCGTAGTTTTGGCCAATGACATCACTCACTCAGTTCCTCAAGGCTGAGTTAAACACAATTTCAGAGTTAAACTGGCCTTGCGAGGTGAAAACTGGTTTACTCTTAAATTTGTATTTCTGGGAGCAGGCTATTTTTAACATCATTTCTCAGATAGAGTATTTTTTCAAATGAGATTGTTTTCAAGACAAGGTATATAAACTCTTAGCAAACAGGCCGTTGTCTTGTGTTACCTTCTGTAAGATGGCCTTGGTCCCATGGTTCCCTCTCTCGGCACCTACCATCTGCTAAAAAACATGATTGATTCTTGATTTTCTGATCTGCTTTACAATTTGTGACTGAGTTTAAAAAAAGAAAAGCAGTTCTATTCACAACTCTAAATATCATACTGTATGTCAAGATTGTCCAACTGTTCAAGAAAAAGTACAATTTTTGCTTTTTAAAACTTTATCTTAAAGGGACATTTAATGCTTGATGTAGTAAAGTTATTTCCAGATAACATACACATATACAAATACACACAGCTCTAAATCTGTACAAAACTGATAATGCAGTAGTTTGGATTACTGGCTGTAGTTGAGACAAGAATAAACAGGATATGTTTTAGGTCTATTATGGATAAAGACAGGACATTGCACTTAAAATGTCTGACACTAAAAGCCAAAAAGCGTAAGAATATTTGCTGTCTAGGAATGTACGGTTAGGTCCCAGTGTAAACTAGGAGATAGGTTTCTTCTTTCAATCTTTCCCTATCCTACAGGGAGTACCCTAGTGACCCTGTGGAGAGGAAAAGTCAGCAGCCTTGACCTTACTATATGGCTGGAATCAAAAGATAATCACATGAATATCTCACAATGAAGGTCTTGACAATGTTCTTTGATGACCATGAGATACAGCTACCCCCCCAACCTTTACTCCAAACAAACACTACTTAGACTATGGTGACCAACTTTGTTTGGGATTCAAGTTTTAACTGGAACACAGGATTTTCAATGCTAAAACTGGGAGAGTCCCAAGTGATGCAAAAAGCTCAATCATCCTAGCTGTGAGGGGTGGCTGGTCCGGAACATTCTGCCAGGCCTACCAGGCTCTGTCACCACTGGAGAAGGGACATCCGACTGGGAAGGTGAATTCCCATGCTCAAAATGCCACTTGGGAACTCTGGAGAATGAGGGACAACTGACTTCAAGGTGTCTAGCAAAACTTCAGTGTGGACCATTGCTGTACTTCATGGAGTAGAGGACTTGGAGGTCATTCAGCTAATGACAACTGTGCTTGAGCGCTCAGGAGCGGTGGGGTCATCCAGGAAAAGCTTCAGCCGGCTCTATGGAGGAGAGAGCCTGTCTGCCCATAGCCATGCTGAGCACCTGAGTGCCCCGAGTGCCTTGTGTGAGTGAGGTTCAGGTGAATGAGGCTCAGTGAGGTGCAGCCTCATCCACACTGGAAGCCCACTGGAGCTGCATGCAGTGTTGAAGGCCAGAGGCAACTGAACTGAATGATGTGGGATTTTCACCTCCTGGATTCTTGGGTTCCTGGGTTCCTTTGCTAAGCCAGCCTTTTTGGTTTTGTTTTGTTTTGTTTTGTTTTGTTTTCAAGATCTACTGATTAACGACCCCTCAGGGGGTTGGAGGGCTCAGCTTCCCAGTTTCCACAACAGCCACAGCTCTTATCTCTCTGCATCCACCACAGGAGATATGAAGTTGAGTCCCACCCCTCCTAGATAAGGGATCTACCCAGTGTTTTTGGGTGGTAGAGTTATTATTTCCTGCCTTGTTACTTTGGGATTTTTGGATCACTTTGATTTTATGTGTAAGAAGTCACCCAAAATTTCCCATGACACTAAATAAAAACAGCGCTACCTTTCAAAAAAAAAAAAAAATCCCTTACTAGGATTCCTAAAGAGCATGGAGCAATTTTTGACTGGGAGTCATGGACAATAGGAGGTGGCTGGATGGGCTTTTGATGGAGCTGCTGTGCTCCTTTTTACCACACAAGGGTAAATAAGCTTCATGGTCTAGTCCTTTGAGGTATACTATGTGGAGGTATGCTTGCTTTTCTGCTATCAGAATAATCCCTGACTGTTTCCATGTTAGTAAGTGGCAATAATCATCACACCTATTTCCTAATTCTCCTATGAGAACTAAATTTAGTTATATTTATATTTTTTATATTTATATTTATAAGTGCTGACAACAAAGCCTTGTGCCTAATCAGTGTTTCACAAGTGTTTCCTATTGTTATTATGATCTTTAGCTTATGGTTAGGGGAGAAATGATACAGGACTTCTCTACTGTGTGGTTGATTCTCAGTGAATCTTAAATACCTTGCATGTATTATCTATCTTTAGAAAAGGAGAGAGTGGAAGGAAGGGAGGGAAGGAAGAAAGGCTACAGAGAGACAGAGACAGAGAAAGAAATAAAATTTAAAATTATGCTCAGTTAAGCCAATAAGATTTATTTTCCTTCTTAAAAATTAATTCTACCCACAAGGAGTAGTATTTGAGCATAAGCAAGCCCAAGTGAAAAATGTTTTTGAAATGCAAATAATTAGCGTTAATATACTTTGCATTTTCAAGATAAGTAACTGTTTTTATCAACATTTTTTATAATTGTTAAGAAATGCAAACAATCTAAATATCCATCAGTAGGATAATGATTAATCTAATTATGTTACACTCACATTCTGCAATTTGTTAAAATGAATAAGATAGATTTATATTCACTGACATAAAAAGATCCCAAAGGCATACTGTTGCAGAACAATACATGTAGCAAAATCTCATGCATGCAAACCAAATCACAAAGATATCTGGTTGAATAGACACATATGTATGTGACTATACACAGCAGACTTGAAAGGATAAACAATAAACACCTAAGGATTATCTCTGGGAAAAGGGAATAGGTTAGAGGTAGTTTAAAGAGATTTACTTTGATGTCAACATCATGTGTTGCTTGAAATTTTTACAAAAAGAATATATTCATATACCATTAATACTTTGAAATTTAAAAATAGCATAATAAAAGACATATAGGAAGGAATTCCTGTCAAGAATTATTTTGTTGTTGTTTTGTTTATCCTCCTTTCTCCTCAGCCCTCAAGATCCCTCCTTTTATCATGAGCACCAAAATATCTAATTGCTATAGATGAGGCATACTCATATAATTCACTAACTGATAATGGGAATTGACCATGGTAAAATGTTCACAAAATTACATTCAAGTACAGATGGAAACAAATAGTCTCACTGTTGAACAGTGAGTTTTAAAATTTGTTAGTTGTTCTTTAATTTTTTTCATTTTATTTGAAAGACAGAGAGACATAGAAAAACACAGAGATCTTCCATTTGTAGTCCATACCCCAAATGCTTGCAACAGCCAGGGCTGAGCCAGGCTGAAGCCAGCAGCCTGAAACTCTTTCTAGTTCTCTTATGTGGGCATCTGGGACCCAAGTATTTGAGCCATCACTTACTTCTTCCCAGGATGCACATTAGCAGGAACCTGGAATCTCAAGCAGAGTCAGGACTTACGCATTCCAATATAGGTTGCAAGCATCCCAAATGGATCTTAATCACTGTACTAAATAACTGCTATCTTAACTATTTTTAACCAATATAGATGGAATATAAAGGTTTCCTTTTTCTGAGGTCTTTGCAAACTAAATACAAGCATGCATTGCTTAACAACAGAGTTACGTTCTGAGAAATGCCTTGTTAGGCAACTGCATCATTGTGTGAACACCAGATTGTACTACAAATCTAAGCTATATGTACACACACACATGTATGCCTCCTAGAGTCATCATGAACAAAACATGAGATTAAATCAAAGGGAAAACAAGGCAAGCAAGAGACATGGTAAAAATCAGATCTATGAGGAGGCTACCAGCATAACATGGCAATCTTACTGCTTTACTGTAAACACTTTTTTTACAAGTGCACTCTAAAGCAATGATAAAAGGCATGGAATAGTGAATATCAAACCTGTAGCACAGCCATCTATTATCATTATCATGCATTATGTACTGTACATAATTGTTTGTGCTATACTTTTATGACTGGCAGTACAATAGCTTTGTATGCACCAGCATCACCATAAACATGTGACTAATGCACTGCACTATGACATTATGATGGCTACAATGTCACTAGGCAATAGAAAACTTTTTTCTTCAGTATAATCTTATGGGACCACAGATAATGCAGTCTGTCGTTGACCAGAAGGTCATTATGCAATGGTACATGACTGGAATGGAAATAACCTAGATTAATTCTCTCATCACAAATCCAGGGAAATTGGAATGGACTGCTTTGTGAGTGAATCCTTTCACAGTATTAGCACAGAACCTGAATATTACAGATGCAGTTTACAAGATTCTATGGTGGATGGAAGACAAAGAGAACCATCGAGGTTTCAATCCAAGTCAAAAACTGCAACCATCAGTGATTTAGAAAAGACACTTGCATTAGATGAAACTCTACTAGGGGAGTCAGACTGACCTGGATTTGACTTCATTCTTGGATAACAACTATCTGATTTCATATGTGCTATTTATTTCCCTTACCTCAGCTCTACCTCTAGAAAAGGCAATAATCACCACCTCTTCAAAGGACTATTGTCAGGATTAGAGATAAAGTATATAAAAGCACAAAGTAACTACTGAATGTGAATATTAATTGTACACAACTCATACAATTCCTTTAATCTTTATGATGTTGCATCATTGTACTAGTTTCCAGTTTTTTAAATTAATTTAAATTTCTGGCTTAGCATCTTTTAAAATTATACTTTAATTATAAGGTCAGTGACTACAAAAGAATGAATTTTTTAAGGATTAAATGAATGATAAAATTTTCATTTAAATAAGCACTTAACTGTGCTTTGGATGTAGTTTGTCTCCTCTAAAACTCACGTTGAAATCTAATCTTCATTGTGAGAATATGGGGGGAGGGGCAAAAGAGGTGATTAGATCAAGGAACTCTGCCTTCATAAATTAATTCATTTATTCATAGATTAATGGGTCAATATGTTCTCTCAAGAGTATGTCTATTATAAAGGCCATTGGGCTTTGTTTCTTGGATGAATCCACTCACCATGTAATAACACCTGTGCCACCTTTGGACTCTGCAGAGCACCCCCACCTGTAAAAACACCCTCCCCCAGTGTGGCCCCTCAAATCTCCCAGCCTCCAGAACCATAAGCCAAATAAACCTTTACTCTTTGTAAAGTACCCAATGAATTATTCAGGTATAGTAACAGAAAACCACTAAGAAAACTTTTTTCATGGGGTCTTATAGCTGCTAGAGGCTTTAGAAGCATCTGGTTAAAACTAATTACAGGAATCCTTTATTTTCATTCTCTCTTCCTAAAGTCAGATCAAAAAGGAGCACCCTGCTTAACCTCCTAGCCAGGAAATGGTTAGGGAAGAGAAGCCATTTTGAATGGGAGGAGCTGAAATAGAAGAGAAGCTACAAGACCCACCTCACAAAGTGGTCTTTATGAGTCCATAAGCAGCAGCTAATAAAGCAATCTCCTTCATTCTCTGATCTTGTTTGGAAAGCTGCACAAAGTTGATGTGGACACCCTTCCACCCATCTGGTGAAATAAAACAGAAAGCACCACATTTCAGGGAGTTTGTTTCCCAAGAAGATGAACCTCCTTCAAAGAAAATAATGATGGATACTGAAGTTATTCGGAGTTCCTCTGTGTCATTATTGAGTGGCTCATAAATAATGGCTGAAATCTAGCTCCTTCCCAAAGACTATATTCTTCTCAAATCTCTGAAACATTGTTATGTCCACTGAGCTGTACTCCTTTTAATTTTTTAAATTTATTTGAGAGGAGAAAGTGAAAAAAAAATGAGAGAGAACTCCTATTGCTGGTTAACTCCCCACATGCCAGCAATGGCCCCTGGCTGGGGCTGAAAGTGCCTTTCAATAAAATAAAATAAAATTTTAAAAAATTAAAACTTGAAGGAAAAAAGGCAAAGCAATCTCTGATTCTTTTTCAATTTTATATTATCCAAGAAGTTAATACAAAAGCCTAATTTTTTTTTTAACGTGGTAAGATTTATTTATTTGAAGGTCAGTTACAGAAACAAATTTAGAGAGACAGGGAGAAACTTTCCAACCTCTGGTTCATTCCCCAGATGGCCACAATAGCCGGGGCTGAGCCAAGCCAAAGCCAGGAACTTCATCTGTATCTCTCATATGATTGGCAGAGGCCCAAATACTTGGGCCATCTTCCATTGTTTTTTGCAGGCCATTAGCAGGGAGCTGCACCCAAAGTGGAGTAGCCGGGACTCAAATTAGTACCCCTATGGGAAACTGGCAATGCAGCCAATGGCTTTACCAGCACTATGCCACAACACCAGCCCCAAGAGCATCTTTCATATGTTAGCTTGCCTTTGAATATCTTCCTTGGTGAAGCTAATATTTTTATCTATTTCTTCTGTTTTATCATTTTTAATTTTGCAGTAAAAAGTAAGATTTTTCTCTATATAATTACATATAAATATATAATATATAATTTATTATATATAATAAATGTATAATAATAATATATGTAAATTATATAATTATATAATTTTTCTTTATATATGGTCACATTAGAGCTGGTCGTGATGTCATGAATTATAGTTCAAAAAGCATTTAAATCAGACAATATCAATAACTAAAGCATCTGCTCTGGAATTCCAAGGTTCTAACTTTTATCTTGCCACTCTGGTGGTTTATCCACAAGAAAAAATATAAACCCATTTCTATTTCTATGTCCTCCCACTTATTCACTACTTAACAGTGATGGCTAGTTAGGAATTTCTCTTCCAATGACACTGCACAACTTTAGTTTTCAAAACAACACTCTTCTGTCTTGAATTGAAAATGTCTATAGGAGCCGGCACCGTGGCGCAGCAGGTTAACGCCCTGGCCTGAAGCACCCATATGAGAGCCGGTTGGAGACCTGGCTGCTCCACTTCCCATCCAGCTCTCTGCTATGGCCTGGGAAAGCAGTGGAGGATGGCCCAAGTCCTTGGGCCCCTGCACCCACATGGGAGACCTGGAGGAGACTCCTGGCTCCTGGCTTCCGATCGGTGTAGCTCCAGCTGTTGTAGCCAATTGGGGAGTGAACCATTAGAAGGAGGACCTCCCTCTCTCTCTCTCTCTCTCTCTGCCTCTCCTCTCTCTCTTGTGTAACTCTTTCAAATAAATAAATCAATATTTAAAAAAAAAGAAAATGTCTATAAGTAAACTTAAAAAAGCTGTAACTTTGTAAATAAAAAATTCATGAAACAAACATTTTGAAGCCAAAGAATGAATATAAATAGTATGTAAATACACAGAAGTGGGAGAAAGCATTTTGAGAGAAACAAAGAGTGCTCTGGGAGCTATACCTAAAGAATTTAGAAGCATTTAGAAGCTAGAGAAGTTGGAGCCAGCACAAGAGACTTATACAAGTTGCCTTTTAGCTTCTGGGAGCATGAAAGTTAAGTCATAGTGCTAGGTAAGACAAGTGATATACAAGATAAGGGTGTCTTAACATCATAGGGAAAATTTAATTGTGACACATGTTAAAGGGGAGAATTGCTTCAGGGGAGCAGTGAAACACTGAACCATGAGGAAGGCTGTACTCTTACTAGATGTATGACAATGGACAGAACACACACCTTGCCCTGAGTTTCAGTAAGTGGACTTAACCTGCAAAAAGAGAACTAACAATATTTTATCTCAGTGAACTATTGTGAGAATTTACCAAATTAATGCATTTTATTATACATTTTAAGTGGAGAAACACTGCATAAAAATAAAATACTTGCCCTAGCTCTCTGCTTAGAACTTGCATTACCCCAGGACAGAGGCCTATGCTACCCTCTTCTCCCTTGCCAGTCCTCCGCCTTAATCCTTATCTCCCTGGATGGTATCCACCTACTTTTTGTGACCTTTTCAACTGAATGATAGCCAAAGCCTTAGAGTCAATTGCCTGCCTGTTGTCTGAGCTTTTTACCATCCCAGTTACTGGGCTCTGGCTGAATCACTGATCCTGTTACTGACTCTGTTCCTGACCCACCCCACCATCTGCGAACACAGGTTCTGATATGGCCCAAAGCTGTTTCTAAGGCAATCCCAGAGCTCACAGCTGAGATTCAGAATTCATACTTACCCTCTCACCTATTTTGTTTGTTTAGTCACAGCTTTCTGAGACTTCTTCAGACCAAAGTATCTTATTTCTTAAAAGGTAACATCCACAGCAGATGATATATATAGCTGTTAAATCATCAATTCTCTTCATTTTAAGTTTTTGATTTGTATAAAGACTTTTATTCTTTTAAATAGTCTCAAAAATTGCTTATAGCTATGTTGGCAGTATCTGGACTACACCAAGAAAGTCTTCTCTAATCTAGTAAGACATCCATGCCATTTATTTGAATATTCTTTGATCAAGCTGGTTTCAGTGAAAATGTCTGAAATTATGAAGAAGACTACAAAATAAAGAAAATGCTACTTGCTTTATTAATTTCTTAGGGGAAAAAATACAGCAAACCACTTGTTGAGTCAGGTCCTTTCCATTATTGGACTTAATGATATTTTAACTTTTTAATTATTAATAAGGAAAGCATTTTAATTAAATAACTATTAGTTATATGTTTAATTTTCAATGAGCTGATTTACTTTCAATCAAATACTTAGTCCTTTTAGCTGACAATTTTGAAAATTATTTTTAAAAACGGATTCTCTTGGGGCAGGTGCTTGGCATAGTGATTAAGATGTAGTTTCGGGTGCCTGTATGCCATTATTAAAGTGTCAGGATTCAAGTCTCAGCTTTGCTCCCAATTCTAGTGTCCTGCTAATGCAATCCCTGGGAGGCAGGAAGTAATGACTCAAATAATTTGGTTCTGCTACACACATGAGACCCAGATGGAGTTTGGGCTCCTAGCTTAAGCCTAACTCAGCCCTGGCTATTGCAGGCATTTAGGAATGAATCAACTGATGAGAGATTCTCTCTCTCTCTCTCTCTTCCTCTCTCTCTCTGCCTTTCAAATAAAATTTTTTTTTTAATGAGTCTCTTTACCTTGTTCTTCATAATTTGAGAAGGGGTTGGTAAAGGAAAGGGAGGAAAGGCACTATGTAAATATCAAATGACAGACACCCAAAAGGTTTTAAAACTCCAGCAAAGATTTTTGTGCTCTACCAAGCTCTTCTCAAGTACAGAGAAAATGAATAGTTACCCATGACAGGGTACTATAATAATGCCATAGAAGCAATTCTCGTCTCCATAATGGAAAGTTACACGTCAGGATAGAATAACTCCAGGTCTTTTATATTTCACATGGACTGATAATTTATATGGCTATTTTTAAGGGATGTCAGTTTCCACTTTTTCAGACATTTAATTACACTTGCTCTTCTCCAATCATCAATTCTGTTTCTGACCCTTTCCTAGTTACAAAGAAAAATGTAAGTGAGCCTGCAATGCTGTTACCTGAGTTCTCAAGAGAATACAAACTGCTGGGACCTTCTCATATGACATACTACTTTACTACAGGTTATCTACTTTTAGGACATAATCCTGGCCCCACTGGCTGGTTGGAACTCAGACCTGGGTGAGTTTTCAGGTTTCATTATAATTAGTTATATTCTCCCATAGTATTGGTACTTTTCCTTCAAAATATCTTGGGGCTGGTATTATGGCATAGTGGATTAAGCTGCTGCCTCTAATCCCAGCATCCTATATGGGCACAGGTTTGAGTCCTGATTGCTCCACTTCTGATCCTGCTCCCCTGCTAATGCACCTGAGAAAGCAGAGGAAGAAAGCCCAAATCCTTGTGCTCCTGCACTCACATGGAAAGCCTCGAAGAAGCTCCTGGCTCCTGGCTTCAGCCTGGCCCAGCCCTGGCCAATGCAGCCATTTGGGGAGTGAACCAGAAGATAGAAGATTTGTTTGTTTCTCCCTCTTAAAAAAATAAATCTTAAAAAAAATACGTCCATAATTATATGAGAGAGTACTCCAAAGTTTGTGGAAATGGAATTAAAAGATAAGTTTATTTTGGTGCAAAATATTTAGAAAATCATGTATATGAGGGGTCATCAGAAAGTTCCTGGAAATACGTTCTATGAAAAAACTATGTGGGGCCGGCTCTGTGGCATAGTGGGTAAAGCTGCTGCCTGTAGTGCCAGCATCCCATAAGGGCACCAGTTCAAGTTCTGGCTGCTTCACTTCCAATCCAGCTCTCTGCTATGGCCTGGGAAAGCAGTAGAAGATGGCCCAAGTCCTCAGGCCCCTGCACCCTGTGGGAAACCCAGAAGAAGCTCCTGGCTCCTGGATTCAGAACAGCGCAGCTCCAGCCGTTGCGGCCAGCTGGGGAGTGAACCAGCAGATGGAAGATTCTCTCTCTCTGCCTCTCTTTTTCTCTCCGTGTAACTCTTTCAAATAAAAAAAAAAAAAACTTAAAAAAAAAGCTATGCATGAATTTCAACAATTTTTGTACTAAAATTAACTTATCTTTTACTTCCATGAACTTTTTGAAGTGCCCACTTATTTGTGTTACATTATCTTTCCCTTCTACTTCATATTATACCGATAAAGAGAGCATTTTTCTCATCAATGTATATTCCAGCACCCAATTCAGTGGGTGCCTGGAAAGTAGTGAACGTGCAAAACATCTTTTATGGGAAATGAATAGAAAATATTAAGGGTTAGCATTTTTTTCAAGGAGTACTTAGGAAGTGGATTAGTGCCAGCGACTTGGTATGTCTCATGTAGTGAGATTCTACAAAAGGTATTTTTGAACAATGGTAATGCAACATGCCAAGCACATCCACATTTTCCTGTTATCTCTTTTAGAGGTTGGTTTCAGGCCAAAGCTGACCTTTATGATAACTATACAGTGAAGCCTTTTGCATCTTATATTAGAAACATCCTATTATACATTTTGTGTTCAGTCTGTCTTTAGAGAGCAACTGAAAATTTACAACACTGGAAAATAAAAACAAAAACCTCTGAAAAATGCTTTCTTTAATATGTCACACTAGTAAGATGAGAATTCTTTTTTTTTTTTCTTTTTAAAAAATTGATTTATTTGAGGGCTCATGTCGTGGCACATTGAGTAAAGCTGCCACCTGCAACAATGACACCCCATATGGGTACCGATTCATGTCCTGGCTGTTCCACTTCCAATCCAACTCCCCGCTAATGGCCTGGGAAAGCAGAAGAATATGGTCCAAGTGCTTGGGTCTCTGCCTCCCATGTGAAAGACCCAGATGAAGCTCCTGGCTCCTAGCTTCAGCATGACCCAGCGCCTGCTATTGGAGCCATCTGGGGAATGAACCAGTAGATAAAAGGTCCCTTTCTCTTTGTTGCTCTTTCTCTGTGATGTTTTCAAAATAAACAAATAATTCTAAAAAAAGATATTTATTTATTTATTTGAAAGGCAGAGTGACAGAGAGGGAGTGACAGAGATCGTCCATCTGCTGGATCACTCCTCAAATGTGTGCAATAGCTGGCAGCAGGCCAGGATCTCCATCTGGGCCTCACATTTGAGTGGGCTGTCACCTGCTGCCCCCCAGCATGCACATTAGCAGGAAGCTGTATTGGAAGTGAAGGTGGAAGTTGATCTTAGGCATTTTGATATGGGACGCATGTGTCCAAAGCAGAGGCTTAACCAACTGTGCCACAACACCCACCCACCTTCAAATGGTGTGAACCACTTGAAAGAAATGAGTGGCCACCTGTTGGCAGGTAAGGGTAGGTCAACAGTTTAAAAGGGAATGTGAACCATAATCACCTGGAGGACTTGTTAAATAAAACCCACATGCCTATGCCAAACCCAAAATTTGTGATTCCATCGATTTGGTGTGAGGGCCTGGGAATTTATGTTTCTACCAACTTCGCAGGTGATGCCCATGCTGCTGGGCTGGGAACCAAAGGCTTATGTAGCCTATCCTCCTTGAGAACTACTCTCCAAGGTCACATCCTGTTGTTCTAAGGACCTCCCACTAGCACACTTTTCAAACACCATAATTGGATCACTTGGAGAACCACTAGAAAACAGTTGCTGAAAGGGAATCTCGCTACATGTGGTTTCAAAATCAGCACCATTCTTGATTTGACCCAGTCTCATAAACAAAACTGCTAAAGATGAAAACTCAGAAGATGCTACATAAATATTATGGGATATATTATTCAACCATAACCTTAGCGTATTACTCTTGGGTTTGTTTTCAATTATACTTCTTAAGGAATTATCTTGTTTCACTTTCTAAACATGAAATTCTGGGGACTGGGGGCGAGGAATCTGTTATTGTTGTCCTCAGTAGCAATCCCTTCCATTACTTCCTCCTGCCCCCACCCTGTTCCATGCAAGCCTCTCTAGTCATCATTCCCCTATCTGTAGAAAAGGACATGATACTACCCTTCTCAGCGAACTGCTGTGAGGACTAAATGAAACCCTAATGCAAAATACTTGGCATCGAAAATAGCCTTTAAGTGGTAACTGCAATGTTTTTACCAATTTACCTACTAATTTAAGGAGCTAAATCCCAATAGTCTTGGGACCAATGAACCAAATTACTTAAAATCCTAATACATTAATTGATTACAGCAATATTCCTGAAATACTAAAAACAAACGTTGTTTTGTTCCAGGTACTCTGCTTACTGTGGCAAAGATCTGTTTGATTGGCAATATTGGCACAAGGCACCAGGGCAGAGTTCACCTTAATCTACAAAACTATAAATATAAGTCACCTGAAGCACAATTTAAAAACACAGATTTCTGAGTTCCACTCCCAAACCAACTAAAGCCACATCCAGGAAAAGGCCCAGGAATCTTCCACTAATCACCACAGGTGATTTTTTTTTTTCTGATTAGCAATTTTGGGAAAACAATGAGGGTACCTCTCAGGCCATTCTAACAGCGGCTAAAACAAGTCCTAAACATTGTTCCTATGTGCTCGCCAGACCATTGCTTACTCAATTTCCTTAAGTCCCTTAGGATTTGGTAATTTTGTTCCAGTGGAGCTGAAGCCACTTGGAGAGGTCGATTGGAAGCGCAGCTTTTTGTTTTGTTTTTGTCTTGACAAGTTTCTGAGCTCCGGGCTCACTCACCCTCTCCTACAAGTCGGGCCCTGTGCCTCCCTTCTGAGTGGCCTGCCTCACCTCTCCCCCCTTGAACTTCCTCCTGCTTCATCTCCCAGCTGATCTCGGCTTCAGGTCTAGCTTGTTTGTCCTCTCGCTGCACCTCATGAGCAGAACATTTGGTGCTTTCCCAGTTCACGTCGCCTTGCTGGAATAGTCAATTTCCAGGGATTTTACAGGCAGGCCGAGACAGTTTGTTCAGAACAGCGACGCCGGGCCCAGGGCTGGCAGCAGTCAGCCGAGGGCTTCCTGGCGGCACAGCCACCCGTGACCTTGGGCGAGCGCGACAGCGGGCGCCGCCTGGCCCGCTCCTTCCCGCCGGCGGCCGCGCACAGCTCCGCCTGCACTTTGGAACCGAAAAGACGGGGTGGGGGGTGGGGTGGAAGGAGCGGGGAGGCTTCACAAACAGAAGTCCCAGAAGCCACGAGGCAGTTCCTTTTCTGGAAACGAATCCTTCTAACTAATGCCTCTGGGGGAGGGGGGAACCGCCTGACCGGGAACCAAGACAAAAGCGTGAGAACTCCGACGGCGAAAAGCGGGCTCGAGTGAGAAAATCGGAAGGAGGGAGGCTGAGGGAGGACAATCGGGTTAAAAATAGAAACGCATCCACCGCAGGCCTGGCTCCTTCCAGCTCCACCCAGGGGCCGGCCGCCGGGTCGGTGACTCGGCTCGCTGAGCGTGCGGGCGGCGCGGCCCGCCTCCCGGTGGCCGGGACTGGAGGCCGCGGGGCCGGGGCCGGGCCTCGGGCTAGCGACGTCAGCGCGCTCCCCGCCGCCGCCGCCGGGGTTTGCACTGACGCACAGGCCCCGCCCCCGCTCTCCCTCACCGCCCGGACGCCGGGCGGATAGAGCCAGTCCGTCGGCCGGACCGCACAGCTGCGTGCACGGCGTCTGTGGGCTCGCTCGCTGCCGGCAGCCGCGCAGCCTCGCGGGCGGTGGCGGTGAGCGACAGGCAGCGCCATCCGCGGGCCCTCTCGGCGCCCGCCCCTCGCTGCGCTCGCCCCCTTCGTCGGCCCGGCCGGTCTCCCCGGGAGGCGTGAGGCGACGACAGGCGAGCGCCGTGAGCAGCGATCGCCGCCGCGGCCTGTGGTCCTCCCTCCGCCTCCTCCTCGGCCCCCCCTCGCCTCCCTCCTCCTCCTCCTCCTCCTCCTCCCACTTCCCGAGCTCCGGCGTGTCCCGGCCACGCTCGGCGCTGCTGCAGGAACAAAGGAGGATCCCGCGGCGGCGGCGGCGGCGCCACCTCCGCCTGCGGCTCCAGCCCGCTCTCGGCCTGCGGCGGCGGCGGCTCCAGAGCAACCCGGAAGGCTCCCTTTCCCGGCGGCCTCGACCCGGCCTCCCCGCGCCGGCGTCGCGCGCGAGCCCGGCTGCTGCGTTCGGACCCCCGCAAGGTGAGTGGTGCGGCGCTGGGGGCCGGCGCCGGGCTCCTCGTGCGGGGCTGGCGAGCTGCAAGTGAGGGGGCCCGGACGCCACCGCGGGCCTCGGGCGATGCCGGGGCGGGCGGCGGATGGCGGCGTCCGGGGGAGGGGAGCCCGCCGCCTGCTCCCTCAGGAAGCACAAAGGCGGAGGCGGCATCCTGTCGTCGTGGCCCGAGGCCCGGCTCCCAGCGCCCCCGGCTCGCTTGGCACAGGCAGCAGGGTCAGGGGAACAATGCCCGGCGTGCGGCCGCCACAGGGCCGAGCTCCGGGCCCCCGCTCGCTGCGGCGCCTGGCCTGGGCAGCCGAACCTGGGGGAACAAAGAGGCCGAGGGCGCCGACCGCGCCCCCGGCCGGCTTCCCGCTGCACCCCCCCAGGCCGCCTCGTCGTCCGACGAGCCGTTTGGGGTCGGGGGTCGCGCGGGGCCGGCGGGGTGAGCTGCCGGCCCGGCCTGCAGAGCTGCTGTTAGGCATGACTCAGTGGTTTTCGGAGAAGGCCCTGCTGGGCTGTCTGGACTGAGGCCTTTCGCTGGGAGGGGAATGGGGAGACCGGGGGTACTTGAACTTGCTGTAAATCCGTTGGGACGTGGGGCCGGGGCTTCTCCGCGGTGGGGTCTTCGTTTTCCGGGCGTCGCTGCGCTTCTCCCCCCAAGATCCCTTTCATGGAGGAAGTGGAGCACCTTCCTCTTTGTTCCGTGCAGTAGGGCTCAGGAACGCGGTTTTTTGTTTTCGCTCTTTTTCCACGCTCTCCGTGCAGCTGTGTTTTGGGGGAAAAGGTCGGTTTACTACCTTTACTGATTGATTGCCTCCTAAGAATATTGCCTAAGGGGATATTTAAGACCAAGGGGTATATAGGTCATTCAGGTAGCTCACAGACTTCGATATTCTAAATGAAGCTTATTTTACTCATTTTTAAGAGAACTTAAGGATTTTAGAATTGGGAAAAATATTGCAGTTTATCTTTTGAAATTTTTTCGTGAAATAACCCCTCAAAATGTAAGGGTTTCTTGTAGTTAGTTTCCCCTACTTTCTGAAGCTCGATATTAAAACCTGGGAAGAAACCTTATAGAAGGCACTCTACGTTTGGTAAAGAAAAAACCGAGATCTGGAGAGCAGGAACTTGCCCAAGGTCACTGGCTTAGTGGCAAAGACTAGAACTCAGGTCTCAATTCCCAGGTGAGTGGCATTGTTGCCATTTTATAACATGAGGTGCAGCAGAAATAACCACATTCCACCCATGTAAAAGCCCTTTATTCAGATTTGAGTCCGGAGCATTTTTTTGCACACAAGTTTTTTGTTTTTAGGTTTTTGTTTTGTTGTTTTTTGTTTTTTGAGCCATGAATTAGAGGAAGGCACAAACTGTTGGGAAATATATTCCGGCTCTTGATGGAGCTGACACATGAATGCCAACGCTTTTAACAGTAAATTTAAAGGTAGTAAATAATGTGATTATTTTAAAGTATTGACAAAGAGAAATGCAGTACCTAATGGCAAACACTGGCATCTCCCTCTACCCCAAAAATTGTCCATAATGTGAAGATTCTCTATAGTTTGACGTCTTCTCTAGTATGTTAATTTTTCATAAACAACACTGGCCATTTTGGCTTCATGAGTGATTAATGGTGCTTGCAGCTTCTAGATTGCGTTTGAGATTGCTCTCAAATCCTCTCTACCTTAGGTTAAAAAATGTAGCAGCCTTAATTACATTGCAATTTTTGTTTTGTTTTCTTATATTAGATACATGAGTGCTACATCCTTAGTTCTAGGGGTTGTGTAGGAGTTGGCAGGCTCTGGGATATAAATAGAAGCTGATTTCAGAGGCCCCTGTTGACTAGGCTTTATGTGAGAGCCTCCATCCAGCTCAGGCTGTCACATTGCAGCCTTGTGACAGGCTGAAGCACCCTCCCATGTGATCTAAGCTTCTGAGAAATATTAAGGCAAGCCGTGCACATGTGATGGCATTTAAAAGCTGACTTTCTTGGGGAAAAAAATCTAAAAGATGGGAAGATTGGTAGACGTGATAGTGATAATTGAGGGTTAATTATAATTGAAGGATGGCTTTTTGTTTTTTAAATGTCAGAATGGGTGAGATCATTAAATGAATCCATTGACCCCATTGTATTTACATAAAACATTTTAAGAATCAGATTTACATTAATGTGGATTGATCTGTTCTTAAATTAGACCATTTTGCTTTTTAAAAGACAATATTGGAGAATCTGGAAGTTAGTAAAGTGTGAATAAATGATTGGCTTAAAGAATCATCCAACTTTTTGCATAGGGCACATACTTCGCTTGTGCTCCGAATGCAAATAGATATAAATTCATTTGAGTCATTTTCTTTTTCTTTTTCTTTTTTTTTTTTTTTGCCCCTGCAATAGAAAAGTTTTTAAAAACCCAGCTGGAAATATTTATTAATAAACTTCATAAGTAATGTTGAAATGTTTACACTACCCTGCTCCAAAATGAGTCAGCTAAATTCCACTTACTATTTAAAGAGACAGCATCTACTAAATTAGTGTTGTTCAAAGTAAGTTATGGATTTTGGTCACTCTCCATGCAAACTTGATTGGGTTTCAAAAAAGATCATGGAAAATGCTTGTTAGGAGAGAAACTGTGCATAGGTTTCAAAACTTTTTGTACCTTAATAAATTTAGTACATTGTACACGGACTAACTGCTGTGGTATTTATATGGTGTTATTTTGCTAACAAATGGAAAGACTATTGTCATTTAAAAGTTTGGGGCTATTCTGGCCTGGTCAAAATTGATTAGTCCTCTTCTCTCTTTTATAATTTGGATAGTTAATATTTGTTAAAGCACTTTTAGAGATTACTAAAGTATATTTTATTGTGTAGTGGTTGGAAAATGACAGTGACCACACACCATGCTCTAATATGCTTTCTATGAGTTCTTAAATAATGGTTATTTTTTTTTTTACCCAAAGGAAAACTTTAAATTTTAGTACAGCCTTAACTATATTTCTGTCAATTTGAATAATACTTTTTGGAAAGGATATGCTTGCTGTATAAAGTTCTTCCTGGTAACAGCATTAAATATTAACAATTACTAAAGGTCATGTATTTATGTTGCTTAACTTTACTATATTGAGCTTGCAAAGGTTTTGTTTTCTGGTTATGAGTAAGACAATACAGCCTTAGGCTGAGAAATCTATGGTTGATAATCTTTGTGCCTTTCAGTTTTTCTGGGCACAATCACTTTAAAGCACTCTTAAACATATTTTAATACCTCAAAGGTAGAGCATAAAGGAATTTTCATAAGCAGCTGATCCCTAAATTCTTATAACTTTGAGTTGGTGCCTAGGTAGTAGCAAGAAGGGCTGCCAGTTCCCTTTTCAGTCTTAAAAAAGAATTATCAAATTACTAAGGTTAGCAAGTTCAGATTTTAGTTTAAGAAAGCCTTAGGGTCCAATGCAGTATTCAGCCAATTTAAAGAACCACTGATAAATATCAAAGAATCAGTGATTGTTGTTATTGTAGGTTTTTTTTTTTTTTCAATTTGAAAACTCTACTTAATGTTTTTAGCCAGTGAAATAAAAATATCTGAAGTGGTCTGCATATAGTGCAGGAGAGAAGAACATGACTTAAAGATAATGCCAGTTTCCAAAATTGGTTAAAACATAACCCTGATATCTAGCAGACTTATTTTATGATAGAATTTAGTTATAAAACAATCCATTTCATGCCCTTTTATATAGGCAACAAAATATATAATCTTTACTCATTTTTTTCTGCTCATTCTTTTTAATGTTTGGGTTTTTGTTAGAAATAGACTTGGTATTTAGAAATAACAGGTACACTGGTGATTGCATTATACTAATTTTATTTTGGTGACTTGCTAATTTCTGAAATTTTGTTTTGTTTATAGCAGGAAAATATGGCTCAGGAGACTAACCAGACTCCGGGGCCTATGCTGTGTAGCACAGGATGTGGCTTTTATGGGAATCCTAGGACAAATGGAATGTGTTCTGTTTGCTACAAAGAGCATCTTCAGAGACAGCAGAATAGTGGCAGAATGAGCCCAATGGGTAAGTTGTTTCCAAGAAAAAAACGTAGTTGAAGAAACTGGTGGACAGAAAAGTAGAGAACAAAAAATTGGGGATCAAGACTGAAAGCGCTGAAAGCCACAGAGAGAAGAGCTAACAAGTGCCTGAAATTAAAGCAACATCCCAAGTTGACATAACTGCATCAGAGATAAATAACTATCTGCAATCATCTTCCAGCTCTTTCAGTTTTCCTTTTTGAAGTTTTGATTCATACTTGTGTTCACTGGATATAACGTATATATGTGTGTGCATTATATATATATTTTTTTTTGGTGCAGATACTCGATTCTAAGTGTACGATGGTTGCACAGTGTGCTTAAATCACTAAACTTATTAAATGCAAGTATTTGTTACTTATTAACTGTTCATAGTAAGTTTTTGGTAGTGTTGATATATATCTTATGAATCTTTTTTTTTAAATAGGGACAGCTAGTGGTTCCAACAGTCCTACCTCAGACTCTGCATCTGTACAAAGAGCAGACGCTAGCTTAAACAACTGTGAAAGTGCTGCTGGTAGCACATCTGAAAAATCAAGGTAAGAATGAGCATTACAGAGAGGACATAGAGGTGTCTACACTGTGCATCAATAATGAAGATGTTAGTGTATTATGTCCTTGGCTTTGTGGGTATTGCAGAGTCAAAGATTCTAATGTCCAGTGACTCTTAGGTTGTTGAGTAAACACCTGTATTACACCATATTTCATAACCCTCTCAGGGACACTGTTAAAAATGCTGTGCTTTTATTTCCTTGTAATTGAAGTGTAAGAACTGTAGAGAAGAATCTCTGCAGACCATATTATGCCACACAAGCTATTCTGATATAGGTATTCCCTTTGCCTTTAAATCACAGGCACAGCTAACATGTCTAGTTTGTTTTAATAGAACACGCTAACCTATACAAATGTATAGCCTTTGGATGATAAGCCATATGTCAGATTTCTTCTCAGCCACTCAAGCTGGACATCTGATATCTTAAAATTCAATTATCTAGTTTCATTTGATCATGTTGGAAAAAAATAAATGATATAAGGTTGAACTGACAACTCATTACCTCAAAAGAAGTACCCTTAACATCTTTAAAAATAATTGTTTGCTTGAACTCAAATAGAAATGTGCCTGTGGCTGCCTTGCCTGTAACTCAGCAAATGACAGAAATGAGCATTTCAAGAGAGGACAAAATAACTACCCCGAAAACAGAGGTGTCAGAGCCAGGTATGCTTTTCATTTAATACTAGTTCAGTTTTGAATTTGGTAGTTTGAGAGAGGGTTGGTGGGATTTGTTCCTTCCCATTGAAGGACAAAAGTGGAGGGAGAACTGTAGTGTACAGGCCAAGCAAAGAAATACTCTCTTTAAAGTATATTGGAGTGTAAATTAGTCATGTTCTCTTTCTTTGCCTATTCCCATTACCTTCGTGCTAGCACATAAGCAGAATTTGTATTCTGGAGACTGAAGAATTTAATGTAAATTTTAAGATCATAAGGAAAAATTTTGTAATAAAAAATGACTTCAGTCTCGATACTGTCAGTGTTGTAGAAAGCGTTCATTCACTGAACACTGAAAATTGAAGGACACAGTGCAGAATCCCTAATCAGACATGCTGTAATGTTGTAAGAAAACTGATTTGCTGAATAATCTCTGGATAGGCTCCAGAATAAGGATCTACACACTCTGGTATACATATAGTTTATAAAACCGCTCTTCCTTGGTAGAATGGTAACTGAATGCAATCTAAAACTTTGTTGTTGGGGGAAGGAGGGGAGGAGGCTATGCAATCTGCTTTGAACACCTGCTTTTGCTAACTACGTTGTAGGCAAGTTTATCGATTTTACGTAGTTTAGGGTCAAATTATTAAGTTTGGGGTGACCTTAATTGTGCTTCATATTTTGAAATGAGTTCATCCTTCTGGGAGAAACAAACTCTCCAAATTAGTGTGTGTGTGTGTGAGACGCTTTATTAAGTATATATAAAACTACTCAGACCTTGGAATAATAACTTCTGAGTTAGGTCTGTACCTGTTCTGCCTAGACTGTACTAGCTAGTATCTGCATTTATTGATAAACAGAAGAGGTTCGCTGCTGTTTGCCTTCGTTGTCTCATTTTTCTCTTTTCCTCTGTGTTTCAGGAATCACTAGTCATTTTGTTACAGTTGTCATAGTATAGTAGATTATTAGGCTTAAGCAGTATATGGCACTGGCACTCTAATGTTAGGCTGTTGAGCCCTGTGTGGATACACTACTAATGCAGATGAATGAGAAATTTGAGGAGAGCTGAGAGTAAGTTGACATTAAACTAATCAGCTTGCTCTGGAAGCTTGGACATATGCTAATGGCATTGGTGCTGGCATATTGTTGAAGTAGTTTCAGCACTGCATACATAAATTTGCTATTACAGTTTGAGTTAATATTAAAACTTAAATGTAACAACATTACATAAGTAGAAATAAATTTTGGTATCGTGCTTGAAAGAACTAGTGGTAATATACATTTTAATGCAGTCCTCTGCAGTGTTTTATTCATTGTGGCAGATTTCTGTTGTCAGAAAGAAAACTTAGAGGTGGGAATAAGTTAGAGCTCTTTTAGTTGGGAAAAAGAAAAGTACAGCTTTCTGTAGATCATTCTTGCTATCCGAAATCGTTAACGAAACAAATAAAATTGTAAAGAAATGTTCTTTCTTGGAAATCCTTCATAAACACTGTAAAAAATTTTTCAAAAGAAGGTTTAAGAAAAGTTTTCTACGTATAACAATATGTATGAGGAAACTGAACAATTTTATCTCTAGGTTTTTTGTTCTGGTTGTTAAGAGTGACTTTAAAGGAATGTGATCATTTTACAGAATTTAAGAGTAGTGGTATGGTGATTGGCAGGAATGCTCAAGCAATTAAGTTCTGACGTTAAAAAGATTGTATTTAAAGTTTTTTTTAAGAAACATTGATACTCTTAGTAAGAATCTTTTCAGTATTTTCTGTTTTTACTAAAATTATCAGCCAGTGAACTCTTGACAAATCTATAATTTTTACTGTTTTTCAGTTGTCACTCAGCCCAGTCCATCAGTTTCTCAGCCCAGTACTTCTCAAAGTGAAGAAAAAGCTCCTGAGTTACCCAAACCAAAGAAGAACAGATGTTTCATGTGTAGAAAGAAAGTTGGCCTTACAGGTATTACAGTTGGCCTTAAGACTCTGTATGTGTGTATATATACATTGACTGACTGATTTAGACAGTGTTTCTTTGAGAGGCAGAGGGAGACAGAGGTCTTCCATTTACTGATTCGCTCCCCAGATGGCCACAACGGTTGGAGCTGGGCCAATCTGGAGCCAGGAGCTTCCTTCAGGTCTACCACAAGGGTGCAAGGACCCAAGCAATTTTGTTACCCTCAACTGCTTTCCCAGGCCACAAGCAGAAAGCTGGATCAAAAGAGAAGCAGCTGGGACATGCACTTGCACTGCAGGTGGAGGCTTAGCCCACTTTGCCACAGCACAGGTGTATATTTTACTGCTTGTAATTAGCAGCGAACTCCGTAAGGGACTAGTTAGTTGGTTTAACATGTTTAAAAAACAAAACTGGTGTTACAGCAGTTGAAATCACACTTGGGGTACCCACGTCTGTATCAGAGTGCTTGGTTCAAGTCCCAGCTCTACTTCCCTTCCAGTTTTCTGCTTACGCGCACTTTGGAAAGCAGCAGGCAGTGGCTTGGGTTCCTTCCACTCATGTGAGAAAATCCAGATGTAGTTCTAGGCCTCCTAGCTCAACATAGGCTGTTGGTGGCATTTGGAGAGTCAACCAACAGGTAGGGGGGTGTATGTGTGTGCGCACGTGCGTGTGCCCCTCCTGCCTTTCAAATAACATTTTTTAAAACCCGACCTTCAAGAACAGAAAATTTCCAGAAGGGGATAGGAACGGAAAGGTGGGAGATTATTGAGGCATGAGGAGACATTGGTTTTTTTTTTTTTTTTTTTTTTTTAACTGTTTGTTTTGGACAGGCAGAGTTAGACAGTGAGGAGAAAGGTCTTCCTTCCGTTGGTTCACCCCCCGAAATGGCCGCTATGGCCAGCGTGCTGCGCCAATCCAAAGCCGGGAGCCAGGTGCTTCCTGGTCTCCCGTGTGGGTGCAGGGCCCAAGCACTTGGGCCATCTTTCACTGCCTTCCCAGGCCACAGCAGAGAGCTGGACTGGAGGAGGAGCAACTGGGACAGAATCTGGCGCCCCAACTGGGACTAGAACCCGGTGTGCCAGCGCTGCAGGCGGAGGATTAGCCTAGTGAGCCGCAGCGCTGGCCGGGTTTCATTTTAATCTCTAATTGAGTGAAACTCTTAACTTCTCTGAATTTTTTTAGGTTCATTAAAATCATCCCTGTTTCTTTGTTTTCCTAGGGGAAAAAGCTGAACTCTTTTTTTTTGTTTGTTTGTTTGTAAAGATTTATTTATTTATTTATTTATTTATTGGAGAGGCAGAGAGAGAGCAAGCTTCCATCCGCTGGTTCACTCCCCAATTGGCCGCAGCAGTTGGAACTTTGCAGATCCAAAGCCAGGGGCCCAAGGAGTTGGGCCATCTTCTGCTTTCCCAGGCCATAGCAGAGAGCTGGATGGGAAGTGGAGCAGCCAGGACTTGAACTGGCGCCCATATGGGATGCCAGCACTTCAGGCCAGGGTGTTAACCCGCTGCGCCACAGCACTGGCCCCAAGCTGAACTCTTAAGATAACAATAAATGCCTACCTTGAGCTAGGCACACAGTGTTGTATGTTTAGTTTTGTTTTCTTCCACTTGTTTCCTTTAAATCTCAGAGATTTATGGTTGTCTTGTCATAGTTGTCATGGACTGTTTTGAATCCAGGTCAGCCTAATTCCAGAGCCTGTGTAAATTCTTCCCTGTGTAGTACATCTGCAGGAGATGATAGAAAGCGAGCCTCTGGTGGAGTTAGCTGACAGATAACACATTTTGTTTGCTCAGTGTTTTTTGGTTTACCAGTCAGTGTTCCTTCACAATTCTGTTGTCCCATTGAGGAAACCAAGCGTATTTCTTTAACTAGCTCACCCTGTCAGAGGCAGTTAGAGCTCTTTATAAAGTGATAGACTGTCAAAAAATGACTGTGTCATGTTGTAAATCAATGACATTATGGTGCCTTTTTTTTATAGTGACTAAAGTTGGGTTTTTTTTCTTTTCAACTACAAGTTCCCAAGTGACTGCTTCCTCTTTTTTGTACAGGGTTTGACTGCCGATGTGGAAATTTGTTTTGTGGACTTCACCGTTATTCTGACAAGCACAACTGTCCTTATGATTATAAAGCAGAAGCTGCAGCAAAAATCAGGAAAGAGAATCCAGTTGTTGTGGCTGAAAAAATCCAGAGAATATAAATTACTACTTGTGAAGAGACTGAAACTTTGTTTTTATTTTAATATATCGTAGGAAAACATTAAAGAGCAGATGCATGGCCATTTTTCTTTGATGTTCTCCAGAGTTTTACTTTACACTTGTCTGTCTTATAATTAATATTTTAGGATGTTTGGGTGTTTGTTGCAGGCAGAATTGGATAGATACAGCCCTACAAAATGTATATGCCCTCCCTTGAATAGAATTGGATGAAAATCTACACAGCAAAATGATACACACAGATAATAGGGACAAAATTTAGTTCCCGTGTGCCAAACAACATTAACAAAATCTCTGCATGTTTGCAGCATATCTGCCTTTTGGGAATGTAATCAAGGTATAGTCTTTGGCTAGTGTTATGTGCCTGTATTTTTTAAAAAATGGTACACCAGAAAAGGACTGGCAGTCTACTTCTACCATAGTTCTACTTCACCCTCTTAATTTCCACATGTTCTTTGGAAGCAGGAAGAAAACAAGAGGATCAGACTTTGCTTTCTGTGAAACCTGTATTTGGTGCCATATGTAAGCCCGGTTAAATTGGTCTTCTAAAAGCTGTCAAATAAGACATTCTGTAAAAGGTAAACATCGCAAGTGCTTACAAGTAAAACATCAGCCAATAGCAGGGTCTTGAGATACTCTTTGAAGCTTATCGTGCTGGCTCGCACTAGAAGATGTCTGCATTCTTCTCATTGCTAAAAATGTGTAGCACTGAACTGCAGTAGGATTAATTTAATTACAAGAAGAAATTAAAACTGTTTGGTTTTCACATACAGCAGCTCTATTGAGTAACATGCATCTGAATTTTTTTAAGTTGCAAAGGTATCTGAACAGTTAATTTTCACGTGCATCTTTTGTTGAATGTTTTGGTTCAAGAAAGAATGTTTAAAGCTTTTTTAAAGACTTCAGTTCTTAATGTAACTGTACCCTTCTGCATGGAAAATCATAACCAACATGGCTGCAATAGACTTCTTAGTGGTATCCAGCACCACTTGCAGAGGGCTGCTTTATCCTATTAATTGTACTTGGGTGTAGGACTCTAGTGTTCTTGGGTGTATTGCATGGGCTGCATTATCTACAGCATTGTACAATAACAACTAGAAAAGGCAGTATACTTCACTGATGCTTGTCTGGTAATACCACTTCTGTGTTACAATGGAAGGTTTTTTGTGATGTATGAAACTTGTGTTTTTTATATATAAATGAGTATAGTTAGATTAGTGTTGTGGTAATGCCTGTTTTCATCTGTAAATAGTTAAGTATGTACACAAGGCACTACTTCTGATTTATTGCAGTGTTCAGTCCTAGTTTTTATTAAAGCGTTCAATTTTGCTTTCAATTTTATGTATCTTAGTTTGGAGTTAGATCTACAGATGTGTACAGATAGTTCATATTTATGTATTGCACATAATCATGCTATTCAGCATTGATGCTCTATTGTATTATGTAAATAATAAAAGCCATGTACAGAGGGAAACTTCATTTGTTCATTGGGTTTTTAAGCCATAGTTAGAATCCTAAAGAAGAAAGTGTTTCATGTCATTTCTAGCTGTGTATGTAGACTGTGCATAGCTATACTGAAGATTTATTTGTTGCCTTCCCTGAACTTGATTTGTTCCAGTGAGGACCAAAAGATGAAGTATTCAAAACATTTGTAAATGTGGTACATGTTTGAAGAATTAGTCATCTTTAGGATCAAAACAATCTTTAAAAGAAGGAAATGAAGGTTGATTACTAGGGCATTTCACTTTTCCATGTTGTGCATCAATATATATAGATGAGGATTTTTTTTTTTACAAAAATTGTCAGACGTGACTTTTCGTATGCAAAATATTACGTTTTACTTGTTTTGAGATTTGGCACTATTATAGACCATGGTCTGTGCAGGTATCAGATAAGAAAGAACAAAAAGTAACATACATGCTGACATTGTACAGTAACTGAAACCAAGAGCAAAATCATTGCTTCTCAGTAATGGAGTTTGGGCTGTTAATACTTAATCCTGGCTCACTTTGTCACATTGCTTTTTGTGTTGCTACTTTATCTTCAAGTGAGGATAGACAGGTACATTTTCTGTGTGCTGAGAAAGACAAGAACAATATTGGGGGATTACAGTTAGAGGTAGCACTGAGGGAATAGAAGTTATTTCTATCAAATTTGCTCCATAAATATTGGAATAGTAATGTGAGATAGGAAGAAGAATGAGCCCTCTGGTTCCATCAACCTGTGAAGACTTTATAACATCTACTGTTTCCATAATCCCTTTTTTATAAGAAATATTTAGATAAGATTTGGACATGATTGTCAGCAAAGTACACTGAGGAGAAGATAAATATATAAGGCACCTAGGAAGACTCCATTAAACCCAGACTCCTGCCTTCAAGCCTGAGTGTTTTGGTTTGGAACGTGGGCTTTATGGGATTTACACCGAGTTAACTTAAACATTTAAGATATACCTTGCTTGCCATTACGTAACCACTTAAACCTGTACAGTTGACTACCCACAGGTTTTTCTAGGACACCCATGATATGAAATAGCTATGTAACTTGCCAAGTCTTTTGCAAATCTAATCCTATGTGGGCCCCACAAATGTAAAACTAGAATCAATGTTTGATGTAAGATGGGCTTGCTGCTGTGTGGATTCATTTACAAAGGAAAGGTTTCTTTGAGTTGTTGGGCATGATTAAGGTCTTGGACCCTGGACCAACTTAATATACACAAGTGTTAGGTCTTCAGTGGACTGCTTCAACTGTTAAATGAGGGTGGTAACTACATACTTTAGGAATGTGAAGATAAAAGAGTTTGCTATTCATCTTAGGATAATGATTTCCAGAACTTAAGATAATAGAAGTTAAAGATTTGTAACCTTCGGACTTTCAGTTTCAAGTGTTAATCATACTTCTCAGGCTTTTCTTTTTGCCAGTACCCTCAATAGATGAGGCTCCTAGCAGTGATGAAAAATGGGCTGATGTCTAATGTCAAGATGGGAGGCATACTGTTAAAATTGGGGGTGATTGGTATAGATAGACATGGTTCAACAATGACTTACTAGTACACACTGAGAAGCAAAGCTTCCTTGATTCTGACCCACATCCTGTACTCCAGAAGTAAACATTTTCATAATTCAACTTGAAAAGTTGATGTCTTCCGTATCAGGCAAACATTTGTATATGTACAAAGATTACACTCTTGTCTATTTGCAGTTCTTAGACTGATTTTTTGCCCATGCATATTAATTTTTTTGCTGGTTGATTAGCAATAAGATTACATAGCTTAAACTACTTGAGCTTACATGAATAAAGCAGCCATTAATGATCAGAAAGATGAAATGTCACAAAGCAGCTTTCTTGTGTTTGTACAGTTAGTGTTTAAAAAGCAAGTGTACATACATGACAATACAAAGGAGTTTAATACACTTCGTCCTGATTTTTGACTGACTGCACTCAAGGTTGTGTGTGTGGGAAATGATCAGTAATGTAACTAAAGCTATTGTTTGGGAATTGGAGTAATCTGTCTATTCAGAAGTTAATAGAAAATATTCCTAATATATTCTTGAATTTTAGTTGAAAATAACATTTGCTTAGGCACTTATCCCTAGGGCTCGAGGATCAGCCAGGAAAATATACTTAAAATCTAACCTAGTAGATTTCTATTTCTCAGATTGATCCTGTTTGTATAATTCATGACAAACTTAGCTGGTCCTTGAGAGGCAATATGCTGCTGCCCTTTTGTCCCTTTCCATCACTAAAAATGTGTTCAAACATGGAAATTGGAATATCATGCAAACAAAGTTCAGATTTTCTCTCTAGCACTATAACTCTTGCACTTTCATACAATTTTCCCATGCATCCAGGTATTCTGGTTCCCTGCCCACCCTATAAGAAAAATACTTCTTCAGTCTGCTGCTATTCCCTGAGGATTCCCTACATGCCAGACTTACCCCAAGGTAGGTTTCTAACACCCCCATACCAAAAATATTCAACTCCTAATGTTAAGTTTTACATTAATTGCTATTGTAAAAAGTGGAAACTTGCAGTATTTAAATAATGGCTACCCAGCCACCCCATCCATTAGTCTTTAGTGTCTGTGTTGTCTAAATGTCTGCCCAAATCACCTGTGTTTAAACTAGTTTCATTTTTAGCTACACTGAAGCTTATTTATTTGGTTGACATGAAAATTACATTGCTTTGCATATCTGAGGCAGCCTAACCAGCTTTATTGATGACTACATTATATTAGGTGATGAAAATAATGTAACATGAAGATTCAGAGGTTTTAATGAACACAGCAATGGTACCTTTTAGAATCAAGTTAAATCTAGAGGTATTCAAAATATGTGTATTTGGGCATGGCCCTTTAGCACCCAAGTGATAGACATATGTGGATTTTTTTATTAAAAGCAAGGCTTTTAATGTGGATTAAAGGGTAGCAGTTTCTACTTGATAAAATGAGACTCTCGCTAACATAGTAAGCATCCTACTTAACATAACTGCAGTGCCTATTTTGTATAGTACAGGTGCAATTACTATGTAACTCAGTTCTAAGCAAAGGATGACACGGGACACAGAAGTAATGACTTGAGAAGTTGGGTTTCTGCCACCCATGTGAGAGAACAAGATTGAATATTCTGATCACCAGCTTATCCCAAGCCTGGCCCAATTCAGGCCATAGGCAGGAATTTGTGGAGTAAACCAGTAGGTGGAAGCTCTTTCTGTCTCTCTTTCGCTGTTTCTCAAAATAAGTAAATAAGGATTACATTAGTAAAGATTCAGGGTGAAGTTAAAGAGATCAACGGAATAAGTATGCCTTTTTTTGATCTCCTTAATGAGAACTGTCTTCTGTAATGACAATTCTGAACTCAGGCTTTGATGAAAGTTTTCTTAAAATGGATTTTTCATGGCTTTAAAAAGAATATGAAGAACAGTATGAATGCAAAGTTTTCCATTTTAAAGTCACCATTTTAATTTGCTTTTTAACTCTATGGTTCTTAAACACAATTTGTTTTATGTAACACCTGCCAAGAACAAATTAACAAAATTAAACAAGGTCTGGTTTAGGTTTTACAAAATGTGTTCATACAAAACCTAGAAATGGTGTGAATTAACTCCTAGGAAATACTGAGAACACATGAAAGGTGCAGCATTCCAGTCCTGAAGTCAGTTTATTTCATTTGTGCTTTTTAATAATTTTTATGAAATTTCTAGAAGAGTTAATTACATCTGATCCATTCTTCTGTAGCTTTGAAGTAGTCCAGATACATAAGTAGGTTGTTTTACAACTACAAAAAAAAGCCACCTCATGAGTGTAAGAAACAGGTGGTCAGAAAGTATTACCACTCTCTTCAGGCCAGAAACATCCTGAATGCTTTAATCTAACTAAATGCTGACCAATACATCTCTATTCTTGTCCAAGCTATAGGATTTTTCTAACAATTCTTATGAAAACCCTGCGAAGGCATTTTTTTTAGATTCCTACTGAACTATAAGGATCAGAAGGAAACGGTTCATTTAATCCCCATACTGATAAACTGAAAATTTAAAATTATGAAAATGACTAAATATTCTATACAATCTACAATTTGTCAAATTTGAAAAGCCTTAATTCTTAAAAATACTGTCTACCCATGGCTTTGTGCCAACAGCTGGTGCTTTAAATTCCCTACACCACTGCTATCCAATAGATAATGCAAGCCAATATGTAATCTTAAAGCTTCTAATGGTCATATTTTAAAAAGTAATAATTAGTAAAATTAAGATATCTTGATTAATCCAGTATTTCAAAAACATTTCAGATGTAGTCATAGAAATATTTTAAACTACTTTTTACATTGTTTTTTTTTTTTTTTTTCCCCTATCTTCTATTTCTTGGAACATAGCTAAGACTAAACACGTTTTTAAGTGCTAACTAGTCAAATGTACCTATTGATTACCCTATTACATAGCATAGCTTGGTCTCCCAAGAAAGGCATCTTTAAAGATCCTGGACAAGTGCCATAGTTAACCAAATTTGCTCAAGAGGTGCAGCCATTGTACAGAAGCCCCCAGGTTGGTTTGAACAAAACACTCGATACTGAATTATTGCATTTCAAATTCCATAGTACAATTACTTGTTTATAGCATGCATTTGTAAAGCTAAAAGTCAAAGACTGCATTTTAAAATGAGTTTATGTTTGTAGTAGAAACCAAATGAAACAGACTTGGTAAAGTTGTTCTCATAGTTTGCATCTGTGGAAGGCTATGTCATCTTCCAAGAAGCCGTAAGCAGAAGCTCAGTGTCAAAGACAAGAATTTATTCCTCTCGTTCTTGGAACTGAGAGGAGAGAACTAAGAGCAGCAAACAAATTCTTGTCTTTGACACTGAACGTTTCCCAATGGCCTTGGCATGCTCTGTATGATCAGGGTAAATAAGGCATGTGGTTTCAGCTTTCAAAGAGATCATGAACAAGTATGATGGACAAGAAGAATCCTCTGAATTACTGTATTGGCCTTGCTGATTCTAGAATTGAGAACATGAATGTATTTGAGTTTTATGAGGATGGGTGGTTAGAATTTCAGAATTAATGCTGGCTATTATTAGGTACATAGGTCACTAGTTGAAGCCTCTTCTCCCAGTGACAACACACATTCTAAAATTTGTAACTAATGAGATAGAGAGGAAATGTTTCATTCTAGGGTGAGAAAGCAATAGAATGGATGGTGGTTAGATGTTGGATTTAAAGTATGATTCAAAAACTGTATGACTATGGAAAAGCCACTTGAGTATTTAAGTGTCTTCATCTATCAGACCTTAAGGATTAAAAATGTTGTGTGTAATATATTGAGTAGTATTAAACTCATTCTGAGTACTTGATACAAGTTACATATAACCATATAACCACTTTTACACAGCTGAACCTCTTCAAAATGAATTTTTTTTTTTTTTTTTTTTTTTTTTTTGGACAGGCAGAGTGGACAGTGAGAGAGAGAGACAGAGAGAAAGGTCTTCTTTGCCATTGGTTCACCCTCCAATGGCCACCGCGACCGGTGCACTGCGCTGATCCGATGGCAGGAGCCAGGTACTTATCCTGGTCTCCCATGTGGGTGCAGGGCCCAAGTACTTGAGCCATCCTCCACTGCACTCCCTGGCCACAGCAGAGAGCTGGCCTGGAAGAGGGGCAACTGGGACTAGAACCCGGTGTGCTGGCGCCGCAAGGCGGAGGATTAGCCTAGTGAGCCACAGCGCCGGCTTAAAATGCATTTTTTAAAACAACTTTTCTTCTCTTCCCCCCTACCTCCTTCCTTCTTCTTCTTCCTTGACAGAGAGAGAGCTGCCATCCACTGGTTCACTCACTAAATGCCTGCAATGCCCAGGGCAGGGCCAGGGCAAAGCCCAGGGTTGGGAATTCTATCACCTGGTCTCCCTGTGAGTGGCAGGGACCCAATTACTTGAGCTGCTTCCCAGTGTGCACATTAACAGGAAGCTGGAATCTGGAGTAGAGCTGGGACATGAGCCCAGATACTTAATGTAGAATGCTGAACATCACAAGCAGAGTTTAACCACTGGGCCAGTGCCCACTCCTGCAAAAGGGCTTTATTTGAAGATATATAAGACGGCAGATTCTGATCTGTGGAGTGTTATACTCAGTCATTTTGTTATCGATGGAAAGCTGGAATGTCTACATCCCTGAAAATGCAGGATATATATGGTCTTCTGTGAAGATACTTGGATGTTTACAAGGGGTCAGATGTTTGGCCAACAGATGCTGTTGCCTGTATCTTGAAGTGCCTAGCTTCCTATTCCAGCTTCTACTCCCCATGCCAGTGATGGCTCAACTACTTGGGTCCCTCCCACCCGTGTAAGAGATCAGGATGGAGTTTCTGGCTCCTGACTTTGGGCTGGCACAACTTTTCAAATAAATTTTTTAAAACGAATAATTTTTTAAGAGAGAAAATGAGGGGCTAGTATTGTGGCTTATGGGATGCTCGCTTCCCATATGGATGCCGGTTCAAGTTGCAGATGCTCCACTTCTGATCCAGCTCCCTGCTAACGGCCTGGGAAAAACAGCAGAAGATGGCCCAAGTGCTTGGGTCCCTGTTACCCAAATGGAAGACTCAGGAGAAGCCCCTGGCCCCTGGCTTCAGCCTGGCCCAGCCCTAGCTGTTGCAGCTATCTGGGAGTGAACAAGTGGATGAAAGATTCTCTCTCTCTCTCTCTCTCTCTCAATTGATCTCTCTTTCTCTCTTTCTCCCTCTGTAACTCTGCCTTTCAAATAAATAAATAGGGCTGGTGCTGTGGTGCAGCAGGTTAACGCCCTGGCCTGAAGCGCCAGCATTCCATTTGGGTGCCGGTTCAAGCCCCGGCTGCTCCACTTCCAATCCAGCTCTCCGCTATGGCCTGGGAAAGCAGAAGATGGCCCAAGTGCTTGGGCCCCTGCACCCATGTGGGAGACCCGGAAGAAGCTCCTGTCTTTGGATTGGTGCAGCTCTGGCCGTTGCGGCCAGTTGGGGAGTGAACCAATGGAAGGAAGACCTCTCTCTCCCTACCTCTCTCTGTTTAACTCTGACTTTCAAATAAATAAATAAATCTTTAAAAAACAAACAAATAAATAAATAAAGAGAAAATGAGTTATTCCATTACAAAATCTGCTGTTTCTGTTGAGTCAAGATTAGAAGAAAACCAGTAGCTTTTCTCGTCTTGTTAGACACAGCATCAATAGTTCCATGGATTGAAGGAGTGAGTTGGTGCCTCCTAAGCATAGTCTTCTGATTGGACCTTTAAAAAGTAATCTTGTGTAGCCATGTTGGTTTGTTTTGTTCTGATATCCCTCTCCTACTTCTCTCAATCATAAACCAAGGCCACAAAGCATGACACATGTGTCTGCAAGCCAAGAAATGTGTTTCAAGGATATTGTCTTCCATAGTAATATCTCAGCATTGTTAAGTCCTTTGTTTTCTCATAACCCTAGCCAAATTGTCAGTACACTATTCTGTGTGATGGAGGAAACCAAGCCATTTCTGTCATTTCCAAGGCTAAAATAGAACAGTCCGAATTTTAGTCTGAAATATAATTTAGGACATCACTTTATTACCCAGTGATCCCTTTTCTGATATATATGTATACTTTCTCCCTGAACCAGTATGCCTGCTTGCTATTGCTGGAGAGATGTCTCAGAATCAATCTGACATTTTTCTAATCCTTATGAAAATAGATGAGTTTTGCCTAAATCATGCCTGAGGATGGAAACGTAGCCTAAATCTTTTAGTAAAGAAATCCTCAAACCTGTGCATCACCAAAATCAACTGGAAATAAAAGCAAACATACTTGGTCTCAGTTCATTACCCTGAATTGAACTATAAGGGAGAATCTGTGTTTTTGACAGCTCTCCCTTAAATGATTCTGTTAATCAGCCAGATTCAAAAATACTTGTTTATAGTATTCTGCTCTTCCACAGACTGGGCCCATGCAATAAGAAGAGAGGCTAGCTTAGAAAATCTAGAGTCTCATTTAGTTGAACTGGTGTAACTATAACTTTCTGCATTTAAATATTTTCCCCACTTCCAACTGCAGGAACATATTATTTCATTAGAACTCTTGTGTTTAGGGGCCGGTGCCGTGGCGCACTTGGTTAATCCTCCACCTGGGGTGCCGGCATTCCATATGGACGCCAGGTTCTAGTCCCGGTTGCTCCTCTTCCAGTCCAGCTCTCTGCTGTGGCCTGGGAAGGCAGTGGAGGATGGCCCAAGTCCTTGGGCCCTGCACCCACATGGGAGACCAGGAGGAAGCACCTGGCTCCTGGCTTCGGATTGGCGTAGCTCCGGCCATAGTGGCCATTTGGGGGGTGAACCAACGGAAGGAAGACCTTTTTCTCTGTCTTTCTCTCTCTCACTGTCTATCTGTAAAAAAAAACAAAAACAAAAACAAACAAACAAAAAAAAAACCCTCTTTTGTTTATTGTTTTCTAGCCATGGACCACATGAGTATGTTTTGCAAAATGCTAACATAAGAGCAACTCATTTCAATTTTAATCTTATAGTTCCTTACGTATATAGTTCAGATATTTCACCTGGAAAATCCTTTTGAAAAGTAAACACTTAATCACATTGTTCCTTGGACTTCAGTGAAACTCAACAATAAAACTCAAACTCAAATGAGTTACTCCACCCACCTTACATATTTGTTCATTGCTACCCTTTTCACATCCTTGAAGGAAAGCTATTTAAAGATATAGCCATACTTCCCCCACTCTAGAAAAAGAGAAAGAAAAGGTAATGAGAATAAACAATCATTTTTGTACTATATTTTTTGAACTGTCTAGAAAGGTTGAGCAAAAATCTAGGACAAGAAAATCAGTTTCCAGCATACCCACTGTCAGAGTCCCGGGAACAACTTCAGAATCTTGATCAAAAGCATTTTAAGAACAGTTGGCACCCATTTAATTTCATGTAAGCACATAATCAAAAGATGCATACAAATGTTCAGTTATCACCAAAGCCATGGCTTCATTTATTGAAATGCAACCCAGGGTCACATGAGCATATATTAAGAAGTACAAAAGAATTATTGGAATGGATTTTTAGTCTCAAGAGGTATGGGCTAAAGTCATTTAGAGAAGTCTCCCTCATGATCCCCCCAGGACCTGGGGAGTGGCATCAGAACTAGCATGAGATAGAGTTGACCTTAACTGAAGAACTTGAGTATCATTGGGTAATAGTATCTCAAAGAGAACTCTAGAAGAAAAAAAATAAACCAAGGACCTTGAAACCAGATACACCTGTTCCAATATATGCATAGGCTTGAGCAGTTAATGACTTTTTGCTTGATAGGCCAGACAACTTCATGATGTTTTGGACCAGTTGGAAGAAGTAACATCCAAAGACGTCAGCACAATACTCATCCAGAGTAGATGCTGATGCTCAAAGCCATTTACACACTTTCTTTGCTATTTCACCTTTACTGTCCCCACTAGACCAAGCCGTATCAGTCAAGTTAAGAAAGACCTGAGCTGGAAAAGAGTGGAAGAGACAACAAAGCCAAGTTCATCTCCCTCTGACAGATGTAAAAGGGCTGTAACCATTGAAATGAAGTCTGGAAATGAAGTCCCCCCAATTAATACTTAACATGACTGTGCTGAAAGAACAGGTCACTGGTTGTGGCCTGAGATGGGTGGAGTTAGGGGAGAGGCAGACTTGTGCAAGCTATCTGTAAGATCCTTGAGGTTCCTGCTGCAGAGAGTAGTTGACTTCAGGAAGTGGTCACATGGTGACCAAGTGCATACAGAGTAGACTGAATCACCACATACCATGTAATGACATTAGGTGACTATGTGTGGGAAACCAGGATGAGTTGCTGGGCAACTAATCTGGCTGCTTGCTAACAGTAACCTTACTGGCTCAATTACTCTTAGTGACTTTTGATCTTAGTATTTTCTATATGCTGGGCCATCTTTTAATTTAGATTTATAGCACCTCTAGGAGGATTTGTGTTACATGAACTACAATGAACTTCACTGTCATTTGACTGAATTACAGCTGAGTTCCCTACATGCCCATGAATTTAGTTGAACGAGATTTGACTTTATGTACCAAACCAGGGCAACTTGTTTAAAAATTCTGTCTCTTTTCTCTGCTGGAGAATGCATCACAGCACATAAATATTCGAACATGAAAAATTTAACATGGCATTTTCTACCTGTACTACCAAAAGGAAGTCAATGAGATTCATTGAGTTCATTTTATCTAGTCCTTTATGAGCTTCACAGGAATTGAAACCAACACTTCCTCTTTAGGAAAGTTAGGCTGATAATTTCTCCAGAACTGTGAGAAATAAATATCTGACATTAAAAAGCTACCTAGTCTACGATGTTTTGTTCTAATTGCTGGAACAGACTAAAACAGTAAAATCTTAACAAACACTGAAACATCAATAATCCTCCCTTTACAACTTCAGGATAAAAAAGAGATGTTTCCTGTACCATAGTTTGTATAATATCAGTAACATACTTAATGTCTGAAAAGATTACAGCGAAGCAACAAGTATTTATTGAATTGAAGTGGATGTTTTGACTGTTGGTGGAAGAATAAAAATAGCCATGTAAAACATCATCTTTGCTATTCATGTGTTCTCTCTTTGAGTAGGGGATGCTAAAAGACAAGACTGTTATTCCCACAGAAGAATTCAAAGTGTCTAGTTTTTTAAAGATTTCTTATGTGAAAGGTAGAGTTACAGAGAGAGAGAGATACTTTACATCTATTGGTTCAGTCCCTTAAAACAGCTGGAGCTGGGCCAGGCCAAAGCCAGGAGCTTCTTCTGGGTCTCCCACACAGGTACAGGGGCCCGAGGACTTGGGCCATCCTCCCCTGCTTTCCCAGGCACAGTAGCAGGGAGCTGGATTGGAAGTGGAGCAGCCAGGACCCAAACTGGCACCCATATGGGATGCTGACATTGCAGGCAGCAGCTTATTCTATGCTGCCATTCCAGCCCCCAAAGTATCTATTTACATGTCTTTCATCTTCACTAGCTTGAAAGCTCCTTGTATCATCATTACCTCACCAATTCCTAAGAGGCTGGCACAGAGTAGTAGCCTAAGCATAGCAGCTCTCTCTTAACGATTTATTATAAATGAAATGCACGCTTTTTTTTTAGAGCTACCATAAAAAGTTACCATAAACTTGGTCCCTTAAAACAACTGAAATTTATTCTCCCACAATTCTGGAGGCAAGTGGTTTAGAAACAAGGTATCCAGAGTTGGTATCTCCTGAAGCTCTGAGGGAGAATCCACTCCATGCTTCTCTCTTAACCTCTCCAGATAATCAGCAAACCTGACATTCCTTAGCTTGTAGCACCATTGCTTCAGCCTCTGCTTCCATCTTTATGCCTTCTTCCAGTGTGTCTGTAGGTCCTGGTATCCAAATTTTGCTGTTTTTTTCTTTGTCTTATTAGGACAACACTCACTGGATTTAGAGTCAACCCTCATCCAGTATGACACATCTTAAGTTCATTACATCTCCAAAACTCTATTCCAAATAATGTGACTTTCATAGTTAGGGGAAGGTAGGACTTGAACATAGATTTCTGGGGGGCACAGTTCAATGAATGACAACAAGGTCTCGAATTGTGGCCAAGGAGTTCAGGTATAATATGATGCAGAACGAACAATTATGTTGCCAAAAATTCAGATGTTTTTACACAAGTTTTGTTTTTTTTTTATTTTTATTTTTTTATTATTTTTGACAGGCAGAGTGGACAGTGAGAGAGAGAGACAGAGAGAGAAAGGTCTTCCTTTGCCGTTGGTTCACCCTCCAATGGCCACCGCTGCAGCCGGCGCACCGCGCTGATCCGATGGCAGGAGCCAGGATCCAGGTGCTTTTCCTGGTCTCCCATGGGGTGCAGGGCCCAAGCACCTGGGCCATCCTCCACTGCACTCCCTGGCCACAGCAGAGGGCTGGCCTGGAAGAGGGGCAACCGGGACAGAATCCGGTGTCCCGACCGGGACTAGAACCCGGTGTGCCGGCGCCGCAAGGTGGAGGATTAGCCTATTGAGCCACGGCGCCGGCCTTTACACAAGTTTTGTAACAAAGTTATGAAAACTTTATTAATACTATTAGTAACAGAAAAAAGCTATACTGATGTGAATTCCTTGCTATAACAGAATCAATAAATGAATAGATTTCCTTGAGAATTGCTGTGATGATCATAAAAATATTTAGTTTCTCATAATTGTGAGCAATGTTGTCATGCATTTTTTAAATATTTATTTATTTGAAAGGCAAAGTTACACAGAGGCAGAGAGAGAGAGAGAGGGAGAGAGTCAGTCTTCCATCTGCTGGTTCACTCCCCAAATGGCTGCAAATGCCAGAGTTAGGCTGATCTGATTCAAAGCCAGGAGCCTCTTCTGGGTCTCCCACATAGGTGCAGGGGCCCAAGGATTTGGACCATCTTCTACTGCTTTACCAGGCCATAGCAGAGAGATGGATTGGAATTGGAGCAGCCAGGACTAGAACTGGTACCCATATGGAATGCTGGCACTGCAGGCAGTGGCTTTACTCACTACACCACAGTGCTGATCCCATCCTGCATTTTTAATGTTGATGTGTACTTGGAAATATTCTGGGAAAAAACTGATATCTGCAAGTGTAGCAGAAACAGTGCTAAGTACGTACTGCCAATGAAGATTCTGTCTTTGACCAAACTCTAGTCAGCCCCTTTGATCTGTTTTTTTTTTTTTTTCTACTAAGTCCCATCTTTGGACCTGTCCTTCAGAGCCCAATTTTTAGCAAGAATCCTGCTAAGCTACTTTAGCTATAATTCTCCATCCATGATAGCTGATAACTTCAGTAGCTGACCAAATTCCTCATCACTCATCATCTCCCAGGTAATATTTGATCATCCTGGCCTGCCTTCAGCAACAACTCTATTAGGTGAGTTAGCCTTATGTCTGGTGTTTCCTCCTGGTAAATGTTTTTCATTTCCTTCTGCTGTTGCCTATAAATTCTCATCTTTCCTTATTGGATTCAGAACTGAGTCTGCTCTTTATCTGCTGTGGTGATATTCCATTGCAATAGTCTTTTATCCCTGCTGTAATAGTCCTGAATACAATCTGCCTTACTTACTTCAACAAGTGTCATGAACCATTTATCTTCCTCTAACATCACCCTAGTTCTCTTTCCCAACACACAGTAAGACAATTCCAAATTTCCTTAAAGTCAGCCCATGTGTCAATCGGACCAGCAAACTGTGGATGGAATGAATGTAAGCTACTTCTAAGTTTGGGCCTTAAAGACAATTCTGTTTGACATGCAGGTGCTTGACCTAGTGGTTAAGACTTCCATAGGCTTTCCAGTGGCATAGATACCAGATGGAGGAGGGCTGTCTGATCATACCACAGTGCCATGGGAGTCATGGATGAGATTCTACTGTGCTGCTGCCTCATGGTCCAGCTCACTAATGGGTCAAGCAAGTTTACAACCTCATCTAAGTTTAAGAAAAAAGTTATGTGTCTTGGATGCTCCTGGAATCAAAAACTAACTTTATGTGTTCCTTTGGGTATTCCTCTACACTCTTTACAGAACCTGGTTCATCATAATGTGTGTGGGTATGTGTATGTATATGTGTGTGTTTACATCAGGAATTGATTTATTTCAAAAACCAGTGAAAATATCTTTTAAGCCTATCATCCTACTTGTAATAAAAACTCATCATTCGATGACTTTTTTTGGATGACTTAAAAGAAAAATCAGCAACAAGAACCAAAACAAAAAACAGTTGAGTGCCTCCCAGATGTCCACCCCTCTGTTGTTAAACAAGTAGAACAGATTTACTTTAGAGGATGTGACAGTGACAATGCACCCCAAATTTGGGAAACTAACTGATAAAGTTAGTAAAATACACTCCATGGTCCACTACTGAGTTACTAGTTATTATATCCATAAAAACCTTACCAATCTATAAGAGGCTTTTAAAAAAAGTTCATGGAAAATGGATACCATGAAGAAACTATGCATAAATTGCAAAATTTCTGTGCCAAAACAAATTTATCTACTACTTCCATTTTTCACTTTGAAGAAATTGCATCAGTTCATATAATAATCTTAAAAGAAGGAAAGGCCAAGTTAACATCAGTCTGGCCTATTCTGGAACAGCAGCTGCTCTATGACTAGCCACTGATGGCTGGACATCTCACCAAATCAAATCCAGCTGTGACAGGTAGGGTAACTGGGGGAGGAGGCATGGTGGGCTATGCAGCTGGCAGAACTGCAACTGAAACAGATAAATCAGAACAATTATAACTGACAGATCAGAACAGCCTGCTCTGATAAAGCTAAAAATGAGTCAAGCCTGCAAGATGATGACAATTTTGACAAGAATTTTAGAAGTGACAACGAATGGAAAGCTCCATCCAGATCAAAGCAATTGTGAATTAGAGCCCCCAATATTTGATGCATTTAACACATAATTGTTTTATGTGCTTTTTCATTTTCAAATGCTTCAATAAATGGTTGATTAAAAAATAAAACCTCGGGGCCGGCACCATGGCTCACTGGGTTAATCCTCTGCCTGCAGCGCCTGCATCCCATATGGGCACCGGGTTCTAGTCCCAGTTGCTCCTCTTCCAGTCCAGCTCTCTGCTGTGGCCCAGGAAGGCAGTGGAGGATGGTCCAAGTGCTTGGGCCCTGCACCCACATGGGAGACCAGGAGAAGCACCTGGCTTCTGGCTTTGGATTGGCACAGTGCGCCGGCCATAGCGGCCATTTGGGGGGTGAACCAACGGAAGGAAGACCTTTCTCTCTGTCTCTCTCTCACTGTCTATAACTCTGTCAAATAATAAAAAAAAAAACCTTATATATTTTTTGAAAGGCAAAGAGAGAAATATTTCATCTGCTGGTTCACTCCCCAAATACCTGCAACATTCAGGGCTGGGCTAGGCTGAAGATAAGAGCCCGAAATGCAAGCCAGTTTCCCATGTGGGTATCTGGGACCAAATACCTAAGCCTTTATCTGCTGCCTCCCAGGGTGGGCATTATCAGGAAGACAGATCAGAAGCAGAAGCAGGACTTAAACCCAGGCACCCTAATATGGAAGGGGGCACTGGGTCAAATGCCTGCCCTCTTTTTCACATTCTTGAAATTAAGTTGTTTCTTTAGAGTCCATAAATCTTTCAAAGTCTAAGCCCAGAGTTGGTGGAGGCTGGACTTCTTTGTGTTTGTTAAGCATGACAGTAGCGTGGCAATAATTTAAAGACTGTGTTCCTACTGCGAACAAACTTCACCAATTCCTGTGGAAAAATTCAAATAATTCCTGTGCTGATTATAGCTAATTCTTATCCAACCCCCAACATCATTTTTTTTTTTTTTGATCCTTAGGTCTTTTGTTGCTATATCAACTTAATTTCTTTCAAACTGTTAATTCAGATTTGTCTTTTTCTATTGAAACAAATTGATGAGCTATTCAAATTTTAGTTTAAATAACATTTCAATATGTGTAGAGGATTTTTAAAAATCTATTTGTGTGGATTCAAAGGTAAGATTGCCAGAATTGAGAAATGTCAGGGGGTGTGGGAATGAGAAAAAGTAATTTATGAGGGAGTAGAGGAGAGCCAAGATCATCTTAAAGGTTTATGTTCCATGTCTGACCAGCCTCTAAAAATAATAGCGGATTTTGTTTAAAAGAAATATTTCATTCAATAATCAAGAAATATTTTTGTTATAAATCTAAAATTTTTACTTCATTCTGGTTAAGAATTTTAGTCCTTTCCTTACTTCTTATAAATGAAATATAATTATAGGAACAGAGAGAAGACAATCTTTATATTTTTCCCTCTTCTTGATCATTAGAAAACAAATAGCACCTTGCTGATCATCTTGATTTAATCACTCCATAATGTATGCATATATTGAAAAAACACATGTTATTCCTCAAAAAATTCTTTTATTTATTTTTTAAAAAGATTTTATTTATTTATTTGAGAGGTAGAGTTACAGACAGTGAGAGGGAGAGTAAGAGAGAGGTCTTCCATCCACTGGTTCACTCCCCAAATGGCTGCAATGGCCACAGCTGAGCCGATACAAAGCTAGGAGCCAGGAGCTTCTTCTGGGTCTCCCAAAAAAGTGCAGGGGCCCAAGGACTTGGGCCATCTTCCACCGCTTTCCCAGGCCATAGGAGAGAGCTGGATCAGAAGAGGAGCAGCCAGGACTAGAACTGGCACCCATAAGGGATGCCGGCGCTGCAGGAGGAAGATTAACCTACTGCACCACAGCAGCAGCCCCAAAATATTCTTTTAGAAGTCTGCAAAATGGGCCAGCGCCGTGGCTCACTAGGCTAATCCTCCGCCTTGCGGCGCCGGCACACCGGGTTCTAGTCCTGGTCGGGGCACCGGATTCTGTCCCGGTTGCTCCTCTTCCAGGCCAGCTCTCTGCTGTGGCCAGGGAGTGCAGTGGAGGATGGCCCAAGTACTTGGGCCCTGCACCCACATGGGAGACCAGGAGAAGCACCTGGCTCCTGCCATCGGATCAGCGATGGTGTGCCGGCCGCGGCGGCCATTGGAGGGTGAACCAACGGCAAAGGAAGACCTTTCTCTCTGTCCACTCTGCCTGTCAAAAAAAAAAAAAAAAAAAAAAAGTCTGCAAAATGTTCCCCAGACCAGAGATAAGTGAACTGGGCCTTGGGAAAATCTCAGGATGCTTCTGGGTTTGTTGTGAAGCAGATCTGTGGCCACAGCAAATCCTTTTACATCTAGGATCTGCAGGTTTCCTCGCCTGTAAAATGAAGCTTCTGTTGTAGCTAGTGCTCAGGTCCTTACCTGCCTGACCATCTTGGAAACCCAGAGAGAAGGTGGATGGTTGCTCAGCACCTTCACTGTCTTCCATGAAGTGAAGCTCTCCTGGTTTTGTCAGGGCATTTGCTGGCCTCCTGTGTGTCACCATGAGGTGCTCTTCCTGGCCCCCAAGTCTTTGTTCCGACTTTCCCACACCATCTACCAACAAGAGTTTTCCTTTTGTGTCCAGTTTATTAATGGATCAGTTCTGAGTTAAAATTCAAGTCTACAACCTGACGATGTCGTGGCATTTGATTCAGGATTGAACAGGTCAACACTCTTCAGAGAGGGAGAGCAACACAGGGAATGGTCTATGCCCATAAGAGCCACCATGGCTGTAGCTACCTCATTGCTAGTCTACGAACTGGAAAACTGCAAACCTCGGCCGCCCCTATATCCTGACTGCAGTTCTGTGGAGGGACCTCTGTCAAAACTAGAAAAACACACCCAGCAAATGAACTTCTGGTGAGTGCTTTGAATGGAGCCACAAGAGCCGTGGTTTGACTACTCTGTTTTTTCTCACACAGTTTGCTTTACTGGCAAATGTCTTTTCTCAGAGATGAACCCCAACTATGTAAGAAGCACCTTGCAAGTGACTAGGGCAGGTGCTGTGGCGTAGCAGGTAAAGCTGCCACCTGCAGTGCCGGCATCCCATATGGGAGCTGGTTCAAGTCCTGGCTGTTCCATTTCCCATCCAGCTCTCTGCTATGGCCTGGGAAAGCAGAAAATGGCTCAAGCCCTTGGGCCCCTGCATCCCCATGGGGGACCCAGAAGAAGCTCCTGGCTCCTGGCTTTGGATCAGTGCAGCTCTGACTGTTGTGGCCAACTGGGGAGTGAACTGGCAGATGAAATACCTCTCTCTCTCTCTGCCTCTCTTTCTCTCTTTGTGTAACTCTGACTTTCAAATAAAGAAATAAATCTTTAAAATGTGACTATCTTTTTTTTAAAGATCTATTTATCTAAGTCAGATTATAAAGAGAGAGGTAAAGAAAGAGAGGATCATCATCTGCTGCCTCACTCCCCAAATGGCTGCAATGGCCAGGGCAGGGCCAGGCCAAAGCCAGGAGCCAGGAGCTTCATCCAGGTATCCCACATGGCTGCAGGGGCCCAAGGACTTGGGCCATCCTCTGCTGTTTTCCCAGGCACATTAGCAGGAAGCTGGATCAGAAGTGGAGTGGCCAGGTCTTGAACCATGCCCATATGGGATGCTGGTGCTGTAGATGGCCGGCCCCACTTCTTACTCTCTTGATAGCACCACCTGGGCTCGTATTCTTCTCTGAAGACTATGCCAGGAAAAGGATGGGCTCAGATGTGCCCTCCCCGGGGGCTGGAACCCACTAGCCTTCCTTGTCAGCACCATGTTCTTCATCTTTCTGCTCAAAGACCCTCCACTCCGGCACCCAGAGCTCTCTCTTATTTTGCACTCAAGCCCCACAGCATTGCTTCTCCAAATGTCTCCAACCCTAGATCACTGGTCTTCCTGCCAGCTGTCAGTGAGAGGTCTACTAAATGGCCTTGTCCTGAAACCTTCTGATGAAGACAAACAAAAAATCAACTTGGGAAACAACTCCCAGTACATTTAAGTCTCTCGATTTCCTCTAGTCTGCCTCTCTCTCCGCTCTGAGCCTTCGCCATAGAACAGAGACGAGATTCACTGACAGATGGCAGAGGGTAATCTTTCTTTCATCATAAAGTTAACCCTCAGAGATGCTGGAACAAAGACCTTTTTCCTGGAAAATCCGTGGCCTCATATTTCATTGCTTTTAGCTGAGTGGAGAAAGCTCTTTTTGGATTTTTGAGAGAGAGCATGCCTTTCCTTTTAGGCTAACCTGCCTAGCCAGACACTAAGATGAGCCTGTGTTCTCTACTCTGTTTTATTTATGCTGCTGTGGGTGCCTTGTATGTTTTAATTAATGATGATTTGACTGTGCTTGAGCCCTAACAGTAAACAAGAAAATGGGCTATTAAATGTGTTCCAATAAACAAGCCCAAGAAAAGCTGTCTTCCAGTATTATTGTTGCTATTTATAAAGAGGGCAGTAGATTAAATGAAATACAATACTGAAATTAATTTTTTAGGGTTGATAAACAGGGATTATAAACGTGACTAAAAAATGCCTTTTAAATCTTACACTGGCTAAGGAATCACAGGTTTACAACTAGATGAAGCATTTGTTTTATTCTCTGGACAAGTTCAGCCAAAGGGGGTTATGATTTAATGAGTGTTCAGTCATGTACTGGGTGTTGTAGCAATGCACAGTGAATTTCACTAAGACCATATTGCTTCCAGCCTTAATCTATAGATGACAAAGAAGCCCAAAGATAAATGATCAATGGAGCAAACTCCTGGGTGCTTTACGATTATTTAAGAAAAAGAAGAGCTGAGGTGGTTTCAAATGTGAAAGGAGACAGACCATTAACTCAGAGTGAAAGGAATGTTAAAGGAAAGGAAGAAAACATAATCTGGGCCTTATGTCCGTGCTGTCACACCACACGAGGTAAAGCATCCATCACAGTTGGATTTGGGAGAACAGTTGTAAAAGAGCCTGGCAAGGGGCCGGTGCTGTGGCTCAGTGGGTTAGAGCCCCAGCCTGCAGCACTGGCATCCCATATGGGTGCCGGTTCAAGTCCTGGCTGCTCTCTCTCTCTGGTTCTGCCTCTCTCTCTGTAACTCTGTCTTCCAAATAAATAAAATAAATCTTAAAAAAAAAAAAAAAAGGCCTGGCCAACAAAGAACAAGGGGCTTTGAATAATAGTGACACTCAGTTCTTATGTGGCTTTGCATAATGCTACCGGTGAAAAAATATTCACATACAGCAAAGCGAGGAGACCTGCATTTACCTGGAATCCTAAAGAGAGGCAAGTTATTTTCTCTCATGTTAGCAATCTCTCTAGAGCTTACTCAGAGCAAGAACAATCCCTTTGTAAGGAAAGACAGGGTGAAGAAGCTGAAAGGAGAGGAGACTCAGGTCAAAACTGGCTTCTCCAGGCCAACGCTGTGGTGTAGCGGGTAAAGCTGCCGCCTCCAGTGCCGGCATCCCATATGGGCACTGGTTCAAGTCCCGGCTGCTCCACTTCCGATCCAGCCTGGGAAAGCAGTGGAGGATGGCCCAAGTCCTTGGTCCCCTGCACCCAGAAGAAGCTCCTGGCTCCTGGCTTCGGATCAGCGCAGCTACAGCTGCTGCGGCCAGTTGGGGAGTGAACCAGCGGACAGAAGACCTCTCTCTCACTCTGCCTCTCCTTCTCTGTGTAATTCTTACAAGTAAATAAATAAATCTTAAAAAAAAAAAAAAAACAGCTTCTCCATCATATGCTGTTTCTCTGATGGAGTAATTACTTCTTTTCTTCCAAAGGAACAGATGCTTATCCAATCTGGGGAATATTGGAATCACTGTTGGAGGAGACAGGTAGGGCAAACATTTGGCTTTACTGTTAGGATGCCGCTTAAGATACCTGCCTCTTATATCAGAGTGCCTGACTTTGAGTCTTTGTTGCCATTCCTCTTCCAGCTTCCTGCCAATGCACACCCTGGGAGGCAGCAGGTGATGGCTCAAGTACTGGGGTCCCTGCCACCCTGCCATGTGGGCACTTACATAGGATGCAGCATTCCAAGCAGTGGTTTCACCTACTGTGCCACAACCCCCACATCGAGAAAGTACATTTTTCTTTAGAGTTTTTTGTTGTTGTTGTTGTTGTTGTTGTTGATGATGACTCTAGCAAAATGCAATGAAAGCTAACATCTTAACATGTAAAAACCCTGGATGCATCCCTCAAATCTTGGTAAATGAGTTTACAGAGAAGTTATTTGGGATCCATAACATCATGGCTAAACTTTAAGATTATTTATTTATTTGAAAGGCAGAATTACAGATAGGCAGAGAGAGATGTCTTCCACCTGCTGGTTCACTCCCCAGTTGGCCACAACAGCCAGAGCTGTGCCAACCTAGCTAGGAGCCAGGAGCTTCTTCTGGGTCTCTCAGGTGGGTGGAGGGGCCCAAGGACTTGGGTCATTTTCTACTGCTTTCCCAGAAGCATTACCAGGGAACTGGATTGGAAGTGGAGCAGCCTGGTCTCAAACTGGCAGCCACATAGGATGCTGGCACTGCAGGCTGCGACTTTACCTGCTATACCACAGCACAGGTCCCTAAATTTTGTTTTGAATGAAATAGTTTGTTGTGTGCCATTGTAAAGTCCTGGCTTACATTTCCCATGTTTCCTCCCAAAGTAAAAAAAAAAAAATCCACAAATAACTGATTTACAAATTTTGGAACCCATGACAGTGAGAACTATCTGTACTCTGATTTAACAAACGTTATGTGTTGGGACTTTGGTGAAGTAGGCAGGAGTGCAGATTAAGTCAGGAGCAGAACATGACACATATCCACCTCCCAAAGAATGAATTAGAGAAAGATGATTCTCAAAAGATAGAAAAGGTGACCTTAGAGTTACTAATGTAAAGTATGTAACATGATGTTGGCCACCTCAATAAATCTCCATTGGCAAAAAGGAGCATTAGGAAGAACAGTCACAGGTCAAGGACTTGACAAAAAATAGGGAGAGAAGAATTCTGAGGATGTGGTCATGCTCAGTTATCTCAGACAAAACAGAATCCATTAGGATGAGGACTACAAAGGGGCTTCGAGATCTGGCAGGGATCCCATAGGTTACTGTGAAGATCATAGTTTAGGCTGAGGTTGAGGTTGGAATTAGATTTTTCTGTGGGTTGAGGGAAAGAATGAAGGCTTGAACAGAAATTTTGCAGGAGGCAAAGGTGACAGGACAGACCAAGGCATAGCTCTTCAGGACAGGGTAGAGTTAAGCAGAAGGACTATGGTAACTATGCAAGGGCCTCCCGGTATTAAATGTTAGTTGGAAAGGCAAAGGCCTCTAGTTTTACCACAAGCTCAAAACTGCATAAATCTGAGTCCTCTAAGGCATCAAAATCTAGATTCTGGATTCATGGTTCTCCAGTGAATTCGCTGTACCTGCATAGGTAACTAATTAACTCTCACTGGTCTTAATCCATCAACACATAATACCAAGTATAAAGGGTGTAAAATATCATATTCCACAATCATTAATATAAGAAAAAAGCAAACATACATAATATCAAGTAGATAGAGACTTCTTTGAAAGTAAGAGTGATAGTAGGGGGGCTGGTGCTATGGTGTAGCAGGTAAACTCACCATCTGCAGTGCCAGTATCCCATATGGGCGCTGGTTCAAGTACCGGCTGCTCCACTTCCAATCCAGCTCTCTGCTATGGCCTGGGAAAACAGTGGCAGATGGCCCAAGGCCTTAGGTCCCTGTACCCACATGGGATACTTGGAAGAAGCTCCAGGATCCTAGCTTCGGATTGGCCCAGCTTCAGCCATTGAGGCCATTTGGGGTGTGAACCAGTAGATGGAAGATCTCTCTCTCTCTCTTTCTTTTCCCACCCTCTCTGCCTCTCTGTAACTCTGCCTCTCAAATAAATAAATAAATCTAAAAAAAAAAGAAAAAAAGAGTGATAGTACGGTTGGCCTTGTGGCGTAGCAGGTTGAGCCATTGCTTGGAATGCCTGCATTCCATATCTGGGTGCCTGGGTTCAAGTTCCACCTCTGCTTCTGATCCTGCTTCCTGCTTATGCACACCCGAGGAGGCAGCAGATGATGGCTTAAGTACTTGGTTCTCTGTCACCCACATGGGAGACTTGGATGGAAATCCTGGCTCCTGGTTTTGGCCTATCCCAGCCCTGGCTATTTGGGGAGTAAACCAGCAGATAGAAGATTCCCACCTACCCACATCTATCACTCTGCCTTTCAAAAAAATTAAATAAGGAGAGTGATAGGAAGCGTGAAAGGAGAGTGATAGGAAGCATGGTAAGAAAATGTTAAGTGTCATTATCACAATGAGTATTACAGTGATGCCACTTTATGCTACTTTTTTTTTTTTTTTTTTTTTTGGACAGGCAGAGTTAGACAATGAGAGAGAGACAGAGAAAGGTCTTCCTTCCGTTGGTTCACCCCCCAAATGGCCGCTATGGCCAGCGCACTGTGCCAATCCAAAGCCAGGAGCCAGGTGCTTCCTCCTGGTCTCCCATGTGGGTGCAGGGCCCAAGGACTTGGGCCATCCTCCACTGCCCTCCTGGGCCACAGCAGAGAGCTGGACTAGAAGAGGAGCAACCGGGACAGAACCTGGCGCCCCGACCGGAACTAGTATGCTACTTTCCACTAATGATGTTATTATGCATTCTGGTTTTTCACATTTCAGATCCTAGGGCTATGGGCCTTGGCTGATATAAGAGTAGGGGGAAATCAGTATTCTTAATAGAATATCATCGTTGAAACAAGGGGGTGATTTCAGAAATGAAGAGGTCACAATAGAAGCAGCACAATAATAATGTCTCAATAATCGGCAAAATTACCTTGTAATAGGAAATGCTTCAAGGAGGCAGAAGTGGGGAATGAGAGGAACTAAGGGATGATAATGACCCTAACTAGATTTTCTTGTAATGGGTTATAAAATAATATAGATGAGTTGGGTTAGAATATGGAATAAATGATACAGATTTTGGTAATATAAAATTTCCCTTCTCTGAAAACATTTTTTATTTTGTACTAGCTTTAAAAGGTACACTTATATGAGCTTTGGGTATTGTTACTTTTATTCCTGCCAGCTTACTTTTGGCTTCCATATAGCAAACTCAAAAGCTAATGAAGGGGCAGTTATACTGGGTAAGAGAGAAATTGTTAAGAGGGACAGAATGGTGGAGGTTATTAAAAGCAAAGGCAGTAAATTAAAGCCATCATCAAGGCCTTCATATGCCATCTAATAGCTTACACTTTGATAATATTGCATGTGTCAGTGCTTTGCACAAATACAGGCTGAACATCCCTGACCCAAAAATCCAAGTTCTGAAATGTCCACCAATCTGAAATTTTTGAGCACTCACATGATATTACAAGTGCAAAATTCCACACATGACATCTTGTAATGTGTCATGGTAAAAATATTATATAAAATTATCATTGGTCTATGAAACATAAATGAACTTCACATGTAGACTTGGGTACCATCCCCATGATCTCTCTTTAAGCATATGCAAACATTCTAAAATCAAATAAATATGAAATATGAAATATTTCCTGTCCTGAAGATTTGGCATAAGGGTTACTCACCCTATATTGTCTATGAAACAGATATTAGTACTATCCCTACTACCTCATCTTCATGGATGAGAAAATTAAGACTCAAGGAGATTATTTCTCCCGGGTTAACAATGTGAAGTTTTTCAAAACTAGACTCAAGTGCACTTGTATTTATAACCTTTGTGGTATCTTGATTCCTTGGGAATCCCAACTATTCTTCCTAGAGGATTGTCAGCATTTGGTTGCTAAAAACGTCCTATGGAAAGTCTCCATATCTGTCAGGTACTTTGTTCTCCAGGACTTGTCCAGCAATGGGCTGATACTTCCATGATTGGCATCTTCCTAGTGCTGACTGGAGTTGTTTCCTCTTATTTATTTTCCTCTTTGGAAACTACAAGCTGTAGCTGTTAAATTTATGCAAACTGGCTGGCGCCGTGGCTCAATGGGCTAATCCTCCGCCTTGCTGCGCCGGCACACCGGGTTCTAGTCCCAGTCGGGGTGCTGGATTCTGTCCCGGTTGCCCCTCTTCCAGGCCAGCTCTCTGCTGTGGCCAGGGAGTGCAGTGGAGGATGGCCCAAGTGCTTGGGCCCTGCACCCCATGGGAGACCAGGATAAGTACCTGGCTCCTGCCATCGGATCAGCGCAGTGCGCCGGCCGCAACGCGCCGGCCGCGGCAGCCATTGGAGGGTGAACCAACGGCAAAGGAAGACCTTTCTCTCTCTCTCTCTCTCTCTCACTGTCCACTCTGCCTGTCAAAAAAAAAAAAAATTATGCAAACAGAAGTGCTGAAGGAAAAGGTCTTTCATGAAGGTGATACCCCTTAAAAGACTAACAGAAAGTCCTATTTTTTTCCCCTTAAATTAGAGAGGAATGAAGAATAAGAGAGAGTCTATTAATGTTGACCTGCGTCACAGACTTTTCTATACTAGTGCTGGAAAGATAGAAATCCAGTTTTGAGAATTTTATTCCTCAAAGAAGGAAATCATTAACCAACATTTCTCTCTTTTAGTGTAAATGAAATGCAAGGAGAATACCTAAGAAGAATCTAACATGTCAGACAGTGATTAAGAGGAGCAAGGTGACATCAGATTGCTTGCTGAATTAGTCAAATTTGTTCAATTTTATTGCTCTCTCAAATAAATAACTTTTAAATAAATAAGCATAGAATAAAGGCATTAGGGGCCAGCGCTGTGGCGCAGTGGGTTGACACCCTGGCATGAAGCACTGGCATCCCATATGGGCGCCAGGTTCTAGTCCCGGCTGCTCCTCTTCCAATCCAGCTCTCTGCTATGGCTTGGGAAGCAGTGGAAGATGGCCCAGGTCCTTGGGCCCCTGCACCCGTGTGGGAGACTTGGAAGAAGCGCCTGGCTCCTGGCTTCAGATCAGTGTAGCTCCAGCCATAGCAGCAATCTGGGGAATGAACCATAGGATGGAATACCTCTCTCCCTCTCTCTGCCTCTCTTCTCTCTGTGTAACTCTGACACTCAAATAAATAAATAAATCTTAAAAAGAAAAAGAGGTAGTAATTGAACTAGGTGATGGTACATAAGAATGGGAAAATAACATTCAAGTAGAAGGAACAGCAGGAGTAAACATGGGGAAGCGGGATGGCAGGGGAGATGCATTTAAAATAGCAAGGGGTGTCAGGTGGTGTAGTGAGTAGAGGTGCCATCTACGATGCCAGCATTCCATATGGGTACTGATTTGATTCCCAGCTTCTCCACTTCTGATTCCAGCTCCCTGCTAATGGTGTGGGAAAGCAGCAGAAGATAGCTGAAGTGCTTGGGGTCCTGCATCCATGTAGGAAACCCAGAAGAAGCTCCTGGCTCCTGGCTTCAGCCTGGACCTGCCCTGGCTGTTGTGGCTATCTCAGTAGTGAACCAGCAGATGGAAGACCTTTCTCTCTCAATCTCTCTCAATTTCTCCCCCTGCCCCTACTCTTTCAGATAAATAAAAAAATTTAAAAAAAAAATAAAATAGCAAGTGGTATTTGCTTTAGAACAAGGGTCATCAAACAGTGATCCAATCAGCCTACTATCTGTTTTTATATACATCTCAAACAAAGGAAGATTTTTAGATTTTTAAATGGTTACAGGAAAAATAAAATATGAAACAGAATTTGGCACATGTGAAAACTGTATAAAATTTGAATTTCAGGGTTTATAACTAAAGCTTTATTGAAACACAGAAACACTCATTTGTTTACAGATTATCTATGGCAATGTTCATACAACAAAGGCAGTGTGGTTGCAATAGTGCCTCTATGGCATAAGAACCCAAGATATTTACTCTCTGGTTCCTTACAGAAAAACTTTGTTGATGCCAGCTTTAGAAGAAGCTTAAGGGACACAAAATCAAATAATAAAAGAAGATGTGCTTGTCCAGAATGCCCGTTATGACAGCTCAAGATAACACTCCGTGTTTTTGGCTTTCCCCAGCCATTTCAACCCATCTAGATTTACCTGTTCTAAATCTCATTATTTGGTTATTTGCCAAGATACTTGATAGCAAATTTTGTAATCCTCTTAAAGTTGTTACTGAATCATAACAGCTTAATGTATAACTTACTCCTCCTGGTTAACGTATCTAGAATTTAGAAGAATCTAAACCCAAAAAAATGCCCTCCTTGGAAGACTGGTGGGGGAGATATTTGAAAAGATGAGTCTCCAAACTTAACATCCCACCATATAGACAACCAATTCTTCTACTTACCCAAAGCAAACTTAGCTGGCTGTTAGTTTTGTTACTACTCTTTCAGTTGGTTAACAGCGAGTCATTTGCTGCTAAATTGCCCCTTAGAGGGAGAGAAAAAATGTAGGAATTACCTTGCAATAATTGGCAACCACAGAGAGTTGAGTCTCTGTACTCCCTTTAGCTAATAAAGGCAGCCCCTAGTAGCTGTCATTAAGATGGAGATTTTTTTCATGATGGAGAAAACAGCTCCCTGATGGACTGGAGCTGAGATTAGTAATACAGGAAGCAATGATCTCAAACTTTGGAATAGAGAGGAATTGCTAGGAGAACCTATTAAAATACAGATCCTCCAGTCTCAGCCCCAGAGATCTAAGGTTCTCCAGTGGGACTCAAGAGAAAAGGAGGAAGAAAGATGAAAGATCCAAACCGCATTCCACAAGGCAGTTCTTACATTTTGCTCTTTAGTTGTTCCTAGAACTCTAAATTGTTTAAAGTATCAGAGAATTTAAATACGTAAAGGCATGATTTGAAATAATTTCCTGTTCTTTCACTCTGCATAATTCTATTCCCAGGGAGTAAATGTGAACAGGACCCTAGTCTTCATAAGAAATAACTTGATTTGAGGGAAGGAGTGGACCTTTGAAGGTGGTAGGGAATAACATTTAGGAAGGGAACTCTGGACTGAAGCTGCCTGTTTCAAATCCCACCTCTGTCACTGTCACTGTGTGAGCTTGGTGAGATCTTAAATCTCTATGTCCCAGTTTCTTCATTTGTAAATGGGAATGTTCTGGGTACTATCTGACAAGAATTTTAGGAACTGCTGTATTTAAGTGTGCTTTATATAATTTCTCATAACAGCCCCATAGGGTAAGTATGAGCCCTCTACTCGCCCCTTTTACTCATGAGGAAACTCCTATCACACAAATGATAGACAAGGTGGAGCTGGGTCATTTGACCTCATTCTTCTAGAGCAAAAGTTCTCAATCTGGGATAATTTTGCTTCTGGGCTTGGCTGAACAATGAACCCCCAAACATATCCATGAGTGTAACCTTATCTGTCCAAAGACCCTCTGCAATAAGTTAAGGACCTTGAGATGGCCAGATTATACAAGTACATCCAATGTAATCGCAATAGTCCTTACAAAGAGGAAGGCAGCATCAGAGTGGAAGAGAAGGTGATCTGACGACAGAGCCTAGAGTGATACATTTTGTTTTTGTGGTTTGTTTTTAAAGATTTATTTGAAAGGCAGAGAGAGAGAGAGAGAGAGAGAGAGTATCTTCCATCTGCTGGTTCACTCCCCAAATGGCCACAACAGCCAAGGCTGGGACACGCTGAAGCCAGGAGCCAGGAGCTCCTTCTAGGTCTCCTACATGGCTTGCAGGGACCCAAGTACTTGGGCCATCTTCTGCTGCATTCCTAGGTGCAGAGGTGGAAGGAATGGATCAGAATTGGGGTAGACAGGTCTTCAATTGGTGTCCATATGGATGCCAGCACTGTAGGTAGAGGCTTAACCTCATACAACACAGTGTCAGCCCTTGGAGTAACACACTTTGAAGATTGTAGAAAGAGCCATGGGCCAAGGAATATAGGTGGCCACTTAGAAGCTGAAAAAAGGCAAGGAAATGGACTCTCAGAGAATCAAGAAGGAGCCAGCCATACTAACACCTTGATTTTAGTTCCATAAGACTCATTTCAGACTTCCAACATGCTGAAATGTAGAATATATTTATGTTGCTTTAAGCTATTAGCTTCATCATGATTTGTGGCAGTAGCAACAGAAAATTGACTCATATCTCTCACACAAGCAATATCTAGAAACATTTTGGTCTGCTATAGCACAAGAGATATTACTGTTATGCAATGTCTAGTGGGTAGAGACCGAGGATGCTATTAAACCTCCTACAAAGTACATATCAGCCCTCACAAAAAGAGTTATCCAGCACAAAGGTCATTAAGTGCTGAGATTGTGAACCCCTGCTGTAAAGAGAAACAGAACACTTCCATCTGCTGGTTCAATCCCCTGATGACTGCAATGGCCAGTGCTAGGCCAGGTCGAAGCCAAGAGCCAGGAGCATCATCTGGGTCTTCCATGTAGGTGGCAGGGGTCCAAATGCTTGGGCCATCTCCACTGCTCTTCCCAGGCTATTAGCAGAACCTGGATCAGAAATGGAGCAACCAGGACTCGAACCAGTGCTCATATGGGATGCTGGTGTAACCCCCCTAGCCACAACACTGGCTCCCACAACCTACTTTTCTAATTTTTTTTTAAGATTTTATTTGAAAGGCAGTTACAGAGAGAGAAAGAGAGAGAGAGAGAGAAAGAGAGAGAGACAGAGAGAGAGAGAGAGAGTTAGAGAAGTCTTCCATCTGCTGATTCACTCCCAAGATGGCCCCAACAGCCAGGGCTGGGCCCGACCAAAGCCAGGAGCCAGGAGTTTCACCTGGGTCTCCCACATGGGTGCAGGGGACCCAAGCACTTGGGTTGTCCTCCACTGTTTTCCCAGGTCCGTTAGTAGAGAGCTGAATCGGGAGCCAAGGGGACCCCAACCGGCACCCATATGGAACACTGGTGACACGCCACAATACTGGTCCATCTAATGTTATTTCGTATTAATCCCCTTGTTACACCAAACATATTTGGATGAAAAGCAATTCCATATATCACAGTGGTGGGAACCAATTACTTGTCTCCTTGATAAAACAATTTCATGCTTTTCTAGCTATGGTATTCCACTTTAGGTTCAAGTTCCACAGAAATAGTCCTCTTGTTCTCATATGGCTACATTCTTTCTCTTAAGCTAATCTCCATGGCTGAGGAATTCTATTCTCACCTCATCTAGAGAGAGATGCTGGAGACATTGAAGTGAGTGTTCACGGTATTTATTTATTTGGCAGAAAAGCAGAGAGACATAGGCAAAAAGAGATCTTTCATTTACTGGTTTACTCCCTAATGTCTGTAACAGCCGTAGCTGAGCCATGTCAAAGCCAGGAGCCAAGAATTCTTACCAGGTCTCCCACACGGATAGCTTTCCTCTTTATCATAAAAAAAAGTGCCAGAAAAGAACCAGACTGTGATTTATACTCAGAAATACAGAATTAATAGGCCAACATTGTGGTACAGAGGGTTAAGTTGTTGCTTGGGACAGCAGCACCCCATATGGGAACACGGTCTGAGTGCTGGCTGCTCTGTTACTAATCCAGCTTCCTGCTAATGTGTGTGAGAAGGGAGAAGATGATGGCTTAAGTGCTTGGGATCCTGTCTCCCACATGAGAGACTAGGATGGAGCTCCTGGCTCCTGGCTCTGGCCTGGTCCAGACTTTGCAGTTGCAGGCATTTGTGGAGTGAACCAACAGATGAAAAATCTGTCTCTTTCCCCCTGCCTTTCAAATAAATAAATAAGTCTTTTTTTAAGAAAAGAAATACATAATTAATTAAAAATAATGAAATGAATATAACCCACAGGCTATCAGCCTAGCCTCACTACATATTTATGTTTAAAATAATAAGCATTATTTATTAATTTTCTTGGATTATGGCTTTAGATCAGTGGTTGAGCTGGCACCGTGGCTCACTAGGCTAATCCTCCGCCTGCGGTGCTGGCACCCCGGGTTCTAGTCCCGGTCGGGGTGCTGGATTCTGTTCCGGTTGCCCCTCTTCCAGTCCAGCTCTCTGCTGTGGGCAGGGAGTACAGTGGAGGATGGCCCAAGTACTTGGGCCCTGCACCCACATGGGAGACCAGGAGAAGCACCTGGCTACTGCCTTCGGATCAGCGCGGTGCGCAGGTCGCAGTGCGCCGGCTGCAGCGGCCATTGGAGGGTGAACCAACGGCAAAGGAAGACCTTTCTCTCTGTCTCTCTCTCTCACTGTCCACTCTGCCTGTCAAAAAAAAAAAAAAAAAAAAAAGATCAGTGGTTGACAAACTATTGCCCATAGGGCAAAACTCTAAGTAAAACTGTAAAGTCTTTTGGAACATGCTGATGGTGATTTTTTTTAAATGTTTGTGTATGGCTGCTTTGATGTCCCAGGGCAAAGTTGAACACTCATAACAGAGATATTATGGTCTGCGACATTTAACACGTCTACTATCCGAATCTTCACAGAAATAGCTTTCCCATTCCCGATTTAGATATGCCTCCTTATTGATACTATCTTCTTACCTTAAGAGAAAGCTCATGGCCCTCCTAACCCCTCTTCCCCCTCCAAGAGGGAAGAATTGTGAATCCCTGAGAGATGGAGGACACACGGTGGCTACAGTGGGGCTTCTGCTGGGAGGGGAATAGATCCCCCTTTTTTTCTTATTTGTAATTTATATTCTCCCTCCTTGTGCTGTCTTTGGAGACAGATTGCAGAAATAAAGTGGGAGCAGGACAGGAACTAGGAAAAAATGATTCAGTTTTCTTAGAGCAGATTTTTGGTTAAAGCCTCCAAAGAAAAAGAGTGGGGCCGGTACCGTGGCTCACTAGGCTAATCCTCTGCCTTGCGGCACACCGGCACATCGAGTTCTAGTCCCGGTTGGGGCGCCGGATTCTATCCCAGTTGCCCCTCTTCCAGGCCAGCTCTCTGCTGTGGCCAGGGAGTGCAGTGGAGGATGGCCCAAGTGCTTGGGCCCTGCATTCCTTGGGAGACCAGGAGAAGTACCTGGCTCCTGCCGTCGGATCAGCGCGGTGTGCCGGCCATTGGAGGGCGAACCAACGGCAAAGGAAGACCTTTCTCTCTATCTCTCTCTCTCTCTCACTGTCCACTCTGCCTGTCAAAAAAAAAAAAAAAAAAAAAAAGAGTGGGTCTATGCAGGCACTGGAGCAGGGAGAGAAATAAAGGAGCCTGCAGCCAGCATAACCATCTTGTTCATTCTTTAGTGTTGTTCTATTATAAGAAATATTGAATATCACAAAGTTTCCTTCTCACTGAGAACAGGAATTCTCTTCATTGGTATAGAACAGTTTGTCTGGAGCATTCTTTTCTGTGTGCTGTGGAACGATTGTGTTTCCTCTAAATCATAGGCGTTAATTTAGAATGGGGTCACTGGGGTGGGCTCTAATCCAATAGGAGTAGGGTGCTTATAGGAAGAGGAAATGGGGCACAAACATGTTCAGAGAGAACACCACGTGAAGACACAGGAGGAAGAGGCCATCAACAAGCCAAGGAGAAGAGGCTCTGGAGTTCTGGGAAAGTAAGTTGTTCAAGGCATCCAGTCTGTGCCTGGTTATGGCAGCACTGGCAACAGCACAGTGTGTCAGCCTTTACATGGGAGGTTGCACATCCTCTTTCTTCTCACACATGTTTCATTTCAATATACTCTGTACCATCTCTGAGGTGTTGTAATATTGCTTTAAAATGTGTAGCATGTCTTTCTTATTAACTTGTTTTATTTGAGAGACAGAGAAAATGAGAGGCTTCCCATCTGCTAGTTCACTCCCCAAATGCCTGGGAGCTGGGAACTCAATCCAGGTCCCCACTGTGGGTGGCAGATCCCAAGTACTTCAGCCATCACCTGCTGTCTCCCTGGGTGCGCCTTAGCAGGAAGCTGGAATTGGGAGCACCTCTGATATGGAATATGGCTGTCCCAAGAAGCAGTTTAACCACTGCACCAAATGCCTGCCCCTCTGGTTTTTTAAAATGTGTATTTTTGGGGTGAGAGAAGGTATGGAATAAGAGATAGTCAATTGCAGACCACATTGGGTTGCCACTGCCACTGGTGCCATGGTGGCCAGCCTCTAGGGTCTCAACAAGGCTGGGTCACTCCAGAATGGAAGACAAGCTGGTTTGGGAGCAAACTGGATCCAGCTTTCTTCAACAATACTAACAGTTATTTGATAATGACAGAACCCAACTAGGCAAAATTTGCATTGGTATATCATGCCTTATGTGGGAAGGAGAGCAGTTGCTAAGGAAAAGCTGTCACTGTGGTGAAGTTGTCTAGTCTTCCCTCCCAGAAAATTCAGCACAGCATCACAGCACAGGACCATCAGCCCACGCCAGATAGCAGCATCTTCAGCATGGTTGTGGGCCAGCTTACAGCTGATGAAGACCCTATCATGGTTTTCCACCAGATGCTCCTATTAAAGAACATCAACCATGCTTGGGTTTGCACCAATGACATACTCGGGCTTGCCCTGCACCATGTTGACTGACCTCCACCCAGCCAGGCAGCCAGTGCTGTTTCCTCTTCCTTCCTCTTCCTGATACTATTCACAGTCCTCCAGATGCTCCAAATATCATACACAAATGAGTGAGGCTGTGTTGAGAGTAGGTGCAGTACACTGCTGTCCCCAAAGTGTTGTGCATGATGTTTGGACTCTAGACTAGTTGCATCTGACAGGAGAAGTTTGTGTTGTACCAGCACATGCCTTGGAAAGGCCTAAGTAATAAAAGGTTTTCCTTATTTTTTTTTAATCTACTGACAAGTTGCTCCAGTAACTCAAAGTGATACTGCCCAGATATTGACTTGTTCAGATGTTTCAATGAATCATTGAATTTCTGTCCATTGGATCAGCAATTCTACCCCAAGGGATTTTCCATACTAAGGAAATCAGAAACATGAAACTTTATGTGTAAAGATTTATATTCTAATAATGCATATTATTTTCCCCAATTGAAAAAATCGGCACATTAAGTATATTTTTCAAAAAAAATTTAAACTCAAAATACACATTGGTGAGATTTTGAAAAATAGGACAACTGACAAATAAAAATTGAGACCACCTGTTAAATTTCCCCAGAAACCCACTCCCCAGGTAATTATGTAATATATCATCAGTGTACAGGATTATAAATAGTAATGCATTCATGTATATATTTATAAAAGTAGAAATGGTAAAAACACCTATACATAATGTTGAGCAATTTTTTTCTACTCCTGGTATCCTATACATCTTCCCATGGAATTCATTTCCTCGTCCCTCCTGCCTTGACGGCTTACAGAACTCCCAGCAGCTCAGAGTCAGGCTATCGTCTCCCTGATGCTATTTTTCCTTCCCCAACTCTGCAAAGTATCCTTTATCTAGGCCTACAGAGCACCCCAGACACAGTAATGATCTCATGCTCAACTGTCCTTAGAAAGGATGACACTGACATCAAGCTACTTAGGTTTGAATCCTCGTGTAATTTGTTTTCTGTTGCTGTTGTAACAAATTCAACAGCTTAAAGCAATCCAAATTTATTACTGTATGGCTCTGGAGGTCAACAGTCCCCAGATGAAAGTGTTGACAGGGCTGGGTTCCTGCTGGAGGATCCAGGGGAGAATCTGTCTCCTGGCCTTTCCCCAGGCCTACCACCCGCATTCCTCAGCTCATGGTCCGAGTTTCTCTCTCCCCCCTCTCATCCCGCCACTCCCTCCCTCCCTCCCTCTTTCTCACCATCACATTTCCTTCCCTGACTCTGGCATTGCTGTCTCCCACTTACAAGGCCCTGAGACGACATTTGGCCCACCCATATCACCCAGAATAATCTTAACCACCTCAAGACCCTTAACAACATCTGCAATGTGGGGAGCAACTCGGACTAGACTAAGTTACTGGAATTAAGACTTATTCTATGCATCTGCTCTCCCACAATATGGCGCTGAGAAGGGAGTAAACAACTTCTACACAGCTGCCTCTCGCCAACTTGAGTGATGACCTGCAGGAGCTGATCCTGCTCCTGATTTGAGGAGAGCAGCATACTCGGCGTGTGGGTAGCAGAGTTGGGATTGGTGGAAGAGGACTATAAAGGAGGAGAGAGACAACATGCACCAGGAACATCTAAAGGGAACACCTGAAAGAACACCTGAGCAGCCCCCGAGAGAGCCGGCCGGCGGTGTGCCGCTCCCCCGCGGAAGTGGGGAAAGTGGCAGGAGGAGCCGCCCTTCCACGGAGGTGGAGGAGTCGGCAGCCAACCCGGGAAGAACCAGCAGCAAACCCAGGAAGGGCCGAGCAGACAAAAGAACAGCGCAGGGTCCTGTGTCGTTCCTCCGCGAAGAGGGTAGAGACACTGCAAAGTCTCTATTTCCACACAAGTTAATAAGTTAACATCCCATTATGCCACTTAACCTTACAGATCATTTCCACGTAAGGTAATAGTCACAGACTCTGGGGGTTAGGATGTTGACATCTTCAGGGAGCCATTATTCAACCTACCATACATGGCAATGCCAGCTGGTGAGCAAGATGTGCCTGAGTCTTGACATCTGTGAAAAAGGACAGAGTGACTGTCCCTACTCACAAGGTTGCTATGTGGATTCGGTGAGTCCACCTATGTGAATGGAGCCTGGAATATTGCCATGTTCAGTAGTGCTACCTAGTATTGCAACTACAGGGTCACCTCACCACCTTCTTTGCCAGACATAAGACCACTAGTTCCTTGAAGAACAGAACAGAACTTTACAACACAGAGCATTCTCAGGGCCCAACATGGGTTCTTTTTAAAAAAAATTTTATTTAATGAATGAATTCTTACATAGATACAACTTTAGGAATATAGTGGTTCTGTCTCCCATACCCCCCTGCCCCCAGCTCCCATCCCAGCTCCCTCTCTCTCTCTCATCTCCTTCTTCATTATGGTTCATTTTTAGTATGACTTTATATACAGAAGACCAACTCCATGCTAATAATAGAGTTCAACAATTTACACCCATGCACACACATACAACATATAGAGTACAGTTTGGGGAGAGAATTTGCAGTCTATTCTTGTATTACAATTCAATAGGGATGGAGATCCTACATGGGGAGCAAGTGCACAGTGACTACTGTTGTTCCTTTAACAATTAACACTCTTTTTTTATGATGTCAGTGATCAACTGAGGCTCTTGCCATGCGCTGCCAAGGCTATGGAAGCCTTTTGTGGCCATAGACTCCATCGGTATTTGGACACGGCCATAAGCAAAGTAGATGTTCTCTCCTCCCTTTAGAGAAGAGTGTTTCCTTCTTTGATGACCCTTTCTTCCCTCTGAGGTCTCACAGAGATCCTCCGTGTAGGATATTTTTCTTTGTCACAGAGTCTTGGCTTTCCCTAACATGGGTTCTGAGATATATGTTTGTCAGACTGAATGATTCCACTTAACAGCCTATGAATTAGCCAGTAAACATGATAGAGAATTTGGAATAATATGAAAAACATCATATTACTTTGCCACATGAAGCGACAAAAACAAATAAAATATGCACAATCACAGCTATTTTTAATATGTGCAACTAAAATTATGCATAAAAATAGACTGGGCAGAAACAAGCTCAAACATGAGTGTATTACTAACAGTGGCGGTTTTGGAGTGGAACAATGATGGGTGATTTTGATTTTCTTCTTATGCTTTACTTTCAGATTTTTTGTCTATTGAATATATTAATTTTAAAGATGTAAAAATTATTATAGCCTATTTACACCCCCCCACACACACACACAACTCTGTTCACTAAACATTAGAGGCAACATTATACATTGAGTTAACTCAGGCTTGGTGCTACTGTGTTACAGTTCGGAGCCCAGCATTTATAATCTGGGTAAACTGAGGCAAGTTGCCATTGGGGAGCTTCTGCTGATTTTACTTCACTGTCCCCACCTAAGAGTGGACAAGGATGAGTGTCTGCTTAAGCGGCTGAAATGGACTCCAGCAAGATGCTGTCCACAAGGTGCCCGGCTCGTGGTGAGGCACGCCAAGGCACTGAATAAGTCAGCCTCTTTTCTCATGGTTTTCATACTGAGAAGATGGTGTCGTCAGACACATATACAAAGTTATAAGGCAGCATTTGTTCAGGGAAAGGAAGCAGGGAAAACTGGAAACAGCCAGTCTGCTGCCTCTCAGAATCTAGAAGACTTGTTTCATTTTAACCCCTGCCACTGAAGGATTTATCAAATTTGACAATTAAAGGATACTTGTCAAATAGTCTAGGTTGAGCAATAGAACTCCCCCCACCTCTTCCCCCAGAATCTCTTATAAATCTCTTCAATACAAAACAGATCAAAATGACCACACTGGTAAAATACGGCTCAGACTATTTCTTCTGAGTCTACGTCACCCAGAGAAGACCCTGGAAAACGCTCTACCAACCCAGACCTTACCAACTGGTTCACACATCCTGACTGTCCCGATTTCTGGAAGCTTGAGGGCCGTGTCACAGGCACCCCCTTGTGGTTTGAGCAGGGAGCCAGGCACCAAGGGTGCACAGGGAATGGCTGTGCCCACCTCCTGCACGACTTGGCACAGCGTTTGTGCAAGTCTCAATCTGCTCCTGAGGAGCTGCACCCCAGGCCGCCGAGTCCTGACTGCCTCTTTGTTTACCCATTTGTCAGCAGGTGGCGGCTGGACGATCCCTTTGATTTCTGTGGCTCAGGCTCAGCAGGCTAAGGCCTGAGCTGAATAAACAGGCTATCATTTGGCCCTGGCAGGATTCCTGGTAGCCGGGCACGGAGAGGTTTAAGGAGGATTAGGTTTAGATTAGAAAAGGGGTTGAATTATTTTTCCCCCTTGTGGTCTCTTAAGTGCCTCGGGGTTTTGTATGAAGACAGTGGGCTGACAGCCTCAGCTCAGCGGCTCCAGAAATAAAAGCGGTGAGCTTGGTTTTCTTTTCTAGAAGGTTTGGCATGTGCTTCTGCTGAGTGTGATTTCTGCTGTGAGGGTCGTGGACTGTTGGGAATTTACTGAAAGCTTGAGATCTTTTCTGTAGGGAACTGGGCTCACACGATGCACACACCCACACACCCACACACACCAGGGATTTTTACTTATTCCTGGGAGCTACAGAAGTTTTATGAGCCTACACAACTCATCAATGGGAGGCTACACTCTTCTCCTTGGTAGCTTATGAGTGCCCCACCGGTTGCCCTCCTGCGTGTCACTCCTCAGCGTCCATTGAAGGACCCTGGCTGTCACAAAGCTGTGTTCCCTTGGCAGTCGGGCTTCAGAGAGCACGCTGGGAGCTCTGGCAGTTGCTCTTGTTTATTACATGAAGTCTTGCTCTACTCCCTGGCGACAGCTTACAAACCAAACCAAAACTATGTCATCTCCCAGCGACAAACAGGTTAGAAGAGAGAGGGAAAACAAAACGAAACAAAACAAAGTGACACCTCTTGAAGGCTCAAATGCTCCCTGGGTTCCCAGGAAGATTTTGTGTTTTCAATGTCTTTCAAAAGCTCTGCCTTTGCTTCTGGGGTCACAGTGGTAGTTTCTGCCCATAACCGACAGAAACTGCAGGTGAATTTTTCTTCCTGTTCTCAGTGGGGGTGGGGGCTTCCCCCACACCATTAAAAAAAAGAAAAGCTAACAGTTTCACTCCCCCAATTAAATGGCCAGTCTCATCTTGGCTGGTGTATTTGGCAAAGACTTCAATGTGTGTAAAAGGGGCTACTTACACTGATTTTTATCATTATATTATGCGTATGCCTATAACAATGACATATTGTACCCCATAAATATTATATGTCAATCAAAACTAAAATAAAACAAAAAAGGGGGAATGGGACAGCAATCAGAGAAAGATGAGAGAAGTATTTTCCACTTTTCTGAAAAGCTGTGTGCCATTCACAAGCCATGGATCAGGACCCCAGAGAGCAGAATGGCAGTGGGAGAGGCTGCAGTGTATGGTCTACCACTGCCCTGTTGTGAGCAAGTTATTTAACCTCTCTCAGCCTGAGGTTGCTCCAGGATTAAAACGGAACCTGCTGCATAAGGTGGTAGAGAAGATTCAATGAGAAAGTTGGCAAGGTGGTTAGTAGGGCTCTGATTCCAACTGGACATACAGGAACTGTTTATCATTAATATTATAAACAGAGTTATCCCCCAATGGAATGTGATTTTTCCTTCTAGAAATATCATCTATGGGGCTACAGTTGTGGCATAGCAAGTAAAGCAGACACCTGTGATGCTGGCATCCCACATGAACACCGGTTCGAGACCCGGCTGCTCCACTTCCGATCCAGCTCCCTGCTAATGTGCCTGGGAAAGCAGCAAAGGATGGCCCAAGTGCTCAGGTCCCTGCCACCCACATGGGAGATCTGTACTCCTAGCTTTGGCCTGGCCCAGCCCCAGCTGTTGCAGCCATTTGGGGGAGTGAACCAGAAGATGGAAGATCTCTGTCTCTTCCTTTCTCTGACATTCAAATAAATAAATAAATCTTTTTTTTTTTTAAAAGAGAAATATCTACAGTTGCTAAGATCTGAGTGTGTTCCTTCCAAATTCATATGTTGAAATCGAATCTCCTGTGAGATGGCATGCACAGGTGATCAGATTGTGAGAGTGGAGTCCTCATGAATGGGATTAGTCCCCTTTTAGAGACATCAGAGAGCGCCTTGTCCCTTGCCACTATTGAGGGCACATCAAAAAGTACCACCTATGGGCCAGAAGATGGGCCCTCAGCAGACACTTGGTCTTGGACTTCCCAGTCTCTGGAACTAAGCAGGTATCCAGTCTATGATGTTTCACTACAAAAGCCAAAACTAAGACAAGTACATTAAGTACAAATAACTTCTCCGACGTTGATCAACTTATTAGGTGGCCTCATTTTAGAGTCTTAATAATAGAAGATCCTAATAGAAACTTTGAAGTTTTTTTTTTTTTTTTTAATTTCTCTGGAAGGAGGGGAGAGAGAGAGAGACAAAGAGAGAGAAATAGGAGAGAGCTGTATCTCCCATCTACTGGTTGACTTCCCAAATGCCTTCAACAGCCAGGACTGGACCAGGCTGAATCTAAGAACCAAAAATTCCATCTGGATCTGCCACATAGGTGGCAGGGACTCAAGCACTTGAGCCATCACCTGCTGCCTCCCAGAATACATTGCAGAAACTGGATCAGCAGCAAAATAGCTGAGACTCAAACCAGTCATTCTGATATGGGATGCCAGTGTACCAGGCTATGGCTTAATCCTCTGTATTGGGCCAGCACCGTGGCTCAATAGGCTAATCCTCCGCCTTGCGGCGCCAGCACACTGGGTTCTAGTCCCAGTCGGGGCGCCGGATTCTGTCCCGGTTGCCCCTCTTCCAGGCCAGCTCTCTGCTGTGGCCTGGGAGTGCAGTGGAGGATGGCCCAAGTGGTGCTTGGGCCCTGCACCCCATGGGAGACCAGGAAAAGCACCTGGCTCCTGCCTTCAGATCAGCGCGGTGTGCCGGCTGCAGCGTGCTGGCCGCGGCAGCCGTTGGAGGGTGAACCAACGGCAAAGGAAGACCTTTCTCTCTGTCTCTCTCTCTCACTGTCCACTCTGCCTGAAAAACAAAAACAAAAACAAACAAACAAAAAAACACTGTATTACAATACCACCCCTATTTGAATGTTTAAATAGGACTCACTGCACAAAGGTAAGGGAACTTGATGTATCCAACTTAGTCTACCTACAAGGTAACTGTGTTAAAAACATTCAGCCCCAGCTCTTCACTTTTCTTTTCTTTTTTTTTTTGGACAGGCAGAGTGGACAGTGAGAGAGACAGAGAGAAAGGTCTTCCTTTGCCATTGGTTCACCCTCCAATGGCCACCACGGCCGGCGCACCACACTGATCCGAAGGCAGGATCTAGGGGCTTCTCCTGGTCTCCCCTGGGGTGCAGGGCCCAAGCACTTGGGCCATCCTCCACTGCACTCCCTGGCCATAGCAGAGAGCTGGCCTGGAAGAGGGGCAACCGGGACAGAATCCGGCGCCCTGACCGGGACTAGAACCTGGTGTGCTGGCGCCGCAAGGCGGAGGATTGCCTAGTGAGCCACGGTGCCGGCCCCACTCTTTTTTTTTAAGATTTATTTATTTGAAAGACAGAGTTACAGAGAGGCAGAGGCAGAGGCAGAGAGAGGTCTTCCATCCCCTGGTTCACTCCCCAAATGGCTGCAATGGCCAGAGCTGTGCTGATCTGAAGCCAGGAGCCAGGACCTTCCTCTGTGTCTCCCATGTGGGTGCAGGGACCCAAGGACTTGGGCCATCCTCTACTACTTCCCCAGTCCATAGCAGAGAGCTGGATCAGAAGTGGAGCAGCAGGGACTTGAACTGGCGCCCATATGGGATGCCGGCACTGCAGGTGGCAGCTTTACCTTACTAGACCACAGTGCCACCCCAGCTCTTTTAATATCATTGTCATATCAGCGAAGACAGGTATAGGTTTCTCCGAGTTAGCCCTTGTTGACATACTTTCCATACGCTAGTGGATGTCCAGAGTGACTGACCTAGTTTAATCCTTTCAATAACCCTCCAAATAGATATTATTATCATTGCGATTGTATAGATGGCTCAGAGAAGCTAAGCCAATGGCCCAGATCACAGTGCTTGTAAATAGGAGAGCTGATAGTAAATTCCAAGCCTCCTGCCTTATGTAGCTTTGTCTCTCCAATTTTTTTATAAGAAGGCATTGATTCTCTTTACACTCCCCAAAACAACCATTTTCACTGGAGAAGCTCCCCCTTGCTTGCTTTGCTAGGCCCGATGGCCTGCCCCCTGCAACAGCCTTAGAAGGCTTAATGCTATCCAGAGCAAACTCAGCTTCAAATTTATTTAAAGCAGCCTTCACATTGTTTGTGAAACTCTTGGATAATTTAGTTTTTAACCTCCATGCAGAAGAAAACTATGTAAGTGCACACATCCTTCAGCACTCAGTAGGAGGAGAAGAAGTAATAATGGTCACTTAGGTCATCTGTAATGTTTGCTATTAAACATAAGAGACAGTTCCTAAAGCCTTGTTCAGACTCACAGGATAGCACTTTTATAAGAAACAAAACCACAAGTTTACCTTCTCCTTTCTATTGGCCACAAGTAAATGTTGGATCTGAACTAAACTTCTTTATTAATGCTTTACCTTATTATAAAAGTGTTGTATGTTCCTTGCAGGAAATTCAGAAAATGCTAAAGAAGCCAATAAAATAGGATCACATATCTTAGTGTTTGATCTGGGCCAAGATTCAAAGTTCACTTGGCCTTGAATAATACCTGTGCAATTATTTTTATGAAGATCTAAAAAGAAAAACCTTGAGGCTGGTGCTGTGGCACATCAGGTTAAAGCCCTGGCCTGAAGTGCCCGCATCCCATATGGGCATCGGTTCTAGTCCCGGCTGCTCCTCTTCCCATCCAGCTCTCTGCTATGGCCTGGGAAAGCAGTAGAAGATGGCCCAAGTGCTTGGGCTCCTGCACCCACGTGGGATACCTGGAAGAAGCTCCCGGCTCCTGGCTTTGGATTGTTGCGGCCACCTGGGGAGTGAATCAGTGGATGGAAGACCTCTCTCTTTCTCTACCTCTCTCTGTCTCTACCTCTCTCTGTAACTCTGTTTTTCAAATAAATAAAATAAAGCTTAAAAAAAGAAAAACCTTGTTATTCTAGGACATTTTAAGCTACTTTACTGGGAGTTATTTTAAAGCAGTCAAGTTAGAAATATTTTTTCCTCTGTTTCTAATTGTTATAGGTGTCTCTATGGAATTGCTGAAAGTATGTCTAAGGTGTTCATGAATGCTCTCTGTTGTATGGGAAATCAGATTCTGCCTTCTTTATCTTAGAAAATCACCTGGAATCTTGAGATTTTAAAGCTGTGGCTTTAAAAGATTTAAGTATGGAGCAAAGCATTTGATGCCGTTGTTAACATGCTGCTTGGGATACAAGCATTCCATATCGGAGTACCTGGGTTCCAGTCACCACTTCACTCCAATTCCTGCTTCCTGCTAATGTGCACCATGGCAGAGAGTCAGAGAGAGGGAAGGAAGGAGGGAAGGAGGGAGAGGGAGAGAGAGACAGAGACAAAGACAGAGAGAGAAATAGAGAGACAAAGAGACAAATAGGCACACAGAGATCTCCCATCTGCTGGTTCACTTTCCAAATGGCTATAACAGCCATGGCTAGGCCAGGCCAGAGTTAGAGCCCAGAACTCAATCCAGGTCTCCCGTGTAGGTGGCAGGGATTCAAGTACTTGAACTATCACTTGCACCTCCCAGGGTGCACATTAACAGAAAGCTGGACTAGACAAAAAAAGTCAGGACTTGAAATGAGGCCCTCTGACATGGGGTGAGGGCATCTCAAATCGTGTCTTTGCACCTGCCTGTGTTCTTTATTTTAAACAGTATATGTTACCATGCTGTCTATGGGTCTAAGTTCTGCAAAATGTTTTTACATTTACAATGCACAATTTGAGAGGCATTCATTGCTTGGGTAATTATTGGGTAATCTATTTGCTGATCAGAGAACCTCATCACAAATATTATTTTTTATTGAAAGAAAAAATGTGATATATAATTATGAGTAGTTTTGAATCATTGTTAGCTTTGTCATTGACTGAAAATCTGACATTTAGATTTGTGGTTATGGCTCATCTCTAACTTATATCATCCTTCCTTTTGTGTTAGTGATTTGCTATCTTACACTGAAAAAGATTCTGGATGATAGATCAGCATTGCCAAGCAATGCCAAAAGAACATGGTATAAGTTTATTGTATTGTACTTGTAACATATTAGAAACATCTTGAATTAAGCATGTGAGATTTTATTCTTAGGGTCTTTCAAATAACTGACATCTCCTTCCCACAGTAACATTCAGCACTCAACCAATCTATTTTTAAGCAAGCAAAAAGCCTAGATATTGTAGGAAAAGTGCTTACTGTATAAAACACAAAAGATAAGCAGTTATGATACCAGACTTGTGACCTTTGCCCTTTGTCTTTTCCACTGACTCCTCTGAATATTTCTAGCTTTTTCTTTTTAAAATTCAGACATCTGACCTGTTATTTTTTGTCATTGTCTTTACTGTGACTGCTGTTTCAAGTTAATTCTTTTAGGGTGGTGGAGCTCCATGTAAATTATGACTTGTGATATCCTGACTTGTGTTTATGACATTCTACTTTTTTCCAATATGAAGTACTATTGACCTCATTTTTAATATTTGAATAAAATGCTTTTCTGCTTCAAGCCTGGATTTTGATCTTTGTGTGCTATATTTTAATAATCTTCAGTAATAGATATGGAGAACCAGAGATGAGAGAGACAAAAAAAGATCCCAGAAATGTAGTGGTGGCCGCCATGACTCAACAGTAGGGCTGTGCAAGGAGATGCAGGTAGCTGCTAGAATAGTGGGGTGTTTGGACAGTCACTGTGAGTCATTGCCTGATCTAGAAATACCTCCATGGCACCTTGGAGTCTAGAAAAAGGGTCATCTTGAGTTTATAGTAACAAGGTCTGCTTTTGCAAGAACATGAGGAAAGACCAAAGGCCCTCTTATCTACTTTTAATTATATCTATGGGTGTATTTCTAGCATTATAGTAGTTAATAAAATCGGTGCCTATATGTGTGCATATATATATATATAATGTCAAAATGTCAATAATTTTAGTCATGTTCATGTTAGCATGATTACAGCACTATAGTTTGAGTTTGCAAACTAATAAAACTGATATCCTCTTAAGGACATACTTAGTTTTCCCAAAGTTTCCTACTTGATTCTGTTTAAATTAATATTGAAAGTTGTAATTATATTATAAAATTAGTTTCCCAAAAGGTTTTTTAGTCCAGCTCCCTATATCCTAGAAGGTTTCAATTATTTATCTTATGGAGACCTTAGGCTCTGTAATTTTCATTAAAATTAATACTATTAATTGCTTGGTGGTCCATCCTTCCACTGAATAACCCATTTTCTGGCATATCTTCTTAAACAGTAATGGGACTTCCTGTTCAAGCAATGTAAGCTGGACGTTTTAAAAGTTAATATTATTCTTGAACCATCCTCAGCAAAAACAGAAAAAGGACCATTTCTCTCTCCACCTTCTTCCCTTCTTGTCTTCCCTTCCTTCTTCCTCAATTTACACCTAATTGAAGGGAACTACATGAATCCTGAACATGAACCATGTGGCTAGTGACTTAGTATTCTGTTACCAACACTGTAACTTTCATCTGTACCTGGGTGGGGACCTAGCAAACTTGCACAAAATGACATGGAAAACCATCTCACGGGAAAAGCATAGGCTTTGGACTTAGATGTATTTTTTAAAAAAATTTATTTATTTATTTTAAAGGCAGAGGTACAGCAAGGGGGAGGGGGAGAGAATCTTCCATGTGTTGGCTCACTCACCAAATAGCAGCAATGACTGGCTAGAGCTGGGCCGGTCTGAAGCCAGGAGCCAGGAGCTCCCTCTGGTCTCCCCCATGGGTGCAGGGGCTCAAGGGCTTGGGCCATCTTTTGCTGCCTTTCTAGGCACATTAGCAGGGAGCTGGATCAGAAATGGAGTAGCTGGGACTCGAACCGATGCCCATATGGGATGCTGGCACTGCAGGTGACGGCTTTTCCCACTGACCCCTTAGATGCATTTTTATCTGAATATTGCTTTTCCTTGGTACTTACTGTGATTTTAGATAGCCTAATCCTTACACAGTTTAAACGTGTAAAAGGCAGAAAACAATAGCTAACTAATGAATTTGTGATGAAAATTAAATTAAATAAGAAACACATGTAACGCTTCTAAAATAATGCTTTCATCTGGTAGACATTCTATACATGAACCTCAAGTTACTAGATAATCTCTCAAATATTTTAACAATTCTCATTAAACCTCTTTCATCATTCTTCCCAGTAACTTATGAGAAACAATAAGCTTTTCTTTATATAAGAATCCCTCTTTCAAGAAGAGAATGACTCCCTTCTCTGTACTATCAACAATTATTCCTTATTCATCTTGTACAGCCAAAGAAACGTACAACAACTAAGAGAAATCAGGAAGCTCTGTCTTTGCTTGGGTTGACAGAAGTACCTGTGAGATTTCAAAGAATAATAACATTGTAAGTAGAGTGAATTAGAAGATTAAACTGCAAAAGATCCAAGAAGGTGAGATGAAGTTATATAAAGACAGCTTCTGAAAGATGTAAGGTGAAATTCAGGCAAGGTGTTCTGATGTATTGGCAAAATGGAAGATACTTCTGGACCTAATCCTAGTAATCACTTATTCTTAGAAGCAATTATAAAGCAAAACATCTATTCAGGAGATTGTCTAAGCAGATAAGTTCAAAGGAGGCACTGAAAGAATGTGATTAATGCTATCAAAGGTGATGGACAGGGAAGACCAGATGATAATGAGGTTTTACCATTCCCAGACACCTTCTGAGCATGTCACGGCTGTTCCTCAGAGCAGCTCTGACAGACAGGAACCGCCTCCGGCATTACCATTACTTTATCAATGCAGAACTAAAGCTCAGGCATAGGTAAGTGACTTGCCCAGAGTCACGCAGTTCATAAAGGATGGGACCAGGAGCTGAACATGGATCTTCCAATTCTAAGTCTCTCTATTGTTTTTACAATGTATTTATTTATTTGAAGGCAGAATTATGGAGGGAGGGAAGGGAAGGGGGAGGGGGAGAGAGAGAGAGAGAGAGAGAGAGAGAGAGAGAAAATGAATGAATGAATGAATGAATCTTCCTTCTGCTGGTTCTCTTCCCAAATGACTGAAATAGCCAGGGCTTCCTGGCTTTGGCCTGGCCCAGCCCCAGTAATTGCAGCCACTTGGGTAATGAAACATTAGAGGAAAGATCTGATCTCTCTCTCTCTCCCTGTAACTCTGCCTTTCGGCCGGCACTGTGGCTCACTAGGCTAATCCTCCGCCTTGCGGCATCGGCACACCGGGTTCTAGTCCCGGTCAGGGCGCCGGATTCTGTCCCGGTTGCTCCTCTTCCAGGCCAGCTCTCTGCTGTGGCCAGGGAGTGCAGTGGAGGATGGCCCAAGTGCTTGGGCCCTGCACCCACATGGGAGACCAGGAGAAGTACCTGGCTCCTGCCATTGGATCAGCGCGGTGCACCAGCCGCAGCGCGCCGGCCGCGGTGGCCATTGGAGGGTGAACCAACGGCAAAGGAAGACCTTTCTCTCTGTCTCTCTCTCTCACTGTCCACTCTGCCTGTCAAAAAAAAAAAAAAAAAAAAGACTCCATATATTCTCTTGTGTAAACCAATTTGAATTGGGCTTGTTTTCACTGGCTAAAAAGCAATGAAAGGGCTAAATTATTTTCTATAAGAAAAGAGGAGGTTTTTTTTTCTCTCTTAGAAGAGAATGGGCAAAGAAGGGGGAAATGAAGACAGGGAGGCTGGAGCCTGAATTGCTACAGAAAAATGACTGAAAGTCTTGTATTTTAAGGACAGTGTGATGGACACTGTATTCTTGATTTCTTAAAATTACCTATTCTTTTTATTTAAAGATACATTTATTCATTTGAAAGGCAGAGTGACAGAGCAAGAGGGAGAGACAGAGATCTTCCATCTGCTGGTTCACTCCTCAAATGGCTACAATAGCCAGGGACTCCATCTGGGTCTCCCACATGGGTGGCAGGTCCCCAAGCACATGCACCATCTTCTGCTGCCTTCCCAGACATAATAGCAGGAATCTGGTTCAGAAGTGAAGTAGTGAGGATTCGAACCAGCACTTGGATGTGGGATGCGAACATATCAAGTGATGGCTCAGCCTGCTGTGCCACAATGCCTGCCTCTGTATTTTTATTTTTTACATTCTATGTAAAATAACTTTTGCCTTCCAAAAACTCTAGTAAAGTCAGCTATATAACAGGATGCTATATGAATGTGAATGTTTATGTGTAAGTGGGGGAGAGAAAGAGAGAGAGAGAAGAGGAAGAGAAGGAGGGAGGAGAGAAAGTAGAGGGGATAGGTAGAAAGAAAAGAGGAGAGAAGAAGAAAGAAGACAAACTAGATTCTATATTGTATTGACATGGTACCAAATAAGGAAAACCAAAAGGCAATAAAAAGATGACCCCTAAACTTCAAAAGTGTAGACTAGGAGTTTGGAGCCACAGCTGCCCACTGGAATGTAAGCCTTGTGGAAATGCATAGAATTGTTGAGGAATACCTTGGGCTCTCCACAAGTCATGGGTTAGAGTTTTGAGCCTATCTCCTCTAGATTTTAAGGGGCAGGATGGCCTCAACTAACTATGGTTCACGTTATCTCTAAGTCTTTATTTGATAGTAACACTACTTCCTAGTAAGAGGTCTCTAAATTATTTATTTATTTTCATTTTATTCGAAATACAGAGTGAGAGAATCTTCAATCTGCTCATTCAATTCCCAAATGCCTACAACAGCAGAGGCTGGTCAGACCAAAATTGAGAGCCTGGATCTCAGTCTCAATCCGGGTCTCTTATGTAGGTGTCAAGGACTCAAGTACGTGAGCCATCACCCACTGACTCCCAGGGTGCAGGTTAGCAGGAAGTTGCAGTCAGAAAGGGAGCAAAGACTTGAGCCCAGGTACTCTGATATGGAATGCAGGTCTCCCAAATAATGTGTTTTTTTGTTTTTGTTTTTGTTTGTTTGTTTGTTTTTTGACAGGCAGAGTTAGACAGTGAGAGAGAGAGAGAGACAGAGACAAAGGTCTTCCTTTTTCCTTTGGTTCACCCCTACAAGCAGCCGCTATGGCTGGTGTGTTGTGGCTGCACGCTGCGCCGATCTGAAGCCAGGAGCTAGGTGCTTCTCCTGGTCTCCCATGCGGGTGCACTTGGGCCATCCTCCACTGCCTTCCTAGGCCACAGCAGAGAGATGGACTGGAAGAGGAGCAACTGAGACAGAATCTGGCACCCTAACCGGGACTAGAACCCAGGGTGCTGGCGCCACAGGCAGAGGATTAGCCTAGTGAGCCACGGCGCCAGCCCCAAATAATGTTTTAACTGTGCTGAACCAGTCCCCCTAATAAGAATTTTTTCAAGCAATTCTAACTTCAAATTGGTTAAACAGGAACCAAAAAGGCAAACAAAAAATCTACATACAGAGTAATAAACAAACTCTTGAAAAATGTCTTGAAATAAGGAACTTCAAAATTAACAAACTCTTCTACTTTAGTGATTTTCTTTTTGAGAAGTCAGCTTCCCAAATTCCAAATATATCAAAAGGAAAATAAAATGCATACTTTTTAGTAGCTCCCTGTGCGAAATACTAAGTCCACATGAACTTAAACCACTTGAAGTTCTCCAAGGTTACTAGTCAGCCCCAGATAACGTTTATTACTTCATATCACCATCCCTTCTACCTTGCAATTTTTTCCATTTAGGTAGCTTCTGTTAAATCCTAAATAAATTAGGTGTACTGTGAGGTACACACTATATAGCAGGCCTTCAGAAATTGTCGGTAAGGAGAAAACATACCTTGGTCAATACATTAAAATATATATATTCAATACATTCTCCAAAGGCTAATTTCCAATTGCAAGAAAACACCAGCATATATAACAGAAAGAAAAGAAACAAGATATTACGTCTTGGTTTCCCAGGGAAACAGACCCTGTGATAGGAATTAGCATGAAATTAGGTTATTAGAGAGTGTTCTTGAGATCAAAACCCATGGAAAGAAAAGGAAGGGGAAGCGGGGGAGGGAAGGGAGGAAAGCAGCACTGGGCGGAGATAGCAGTGCAGAGAGACCTTCTACAGCCAAGGCTTTGAGTGACTTCGCGGGAACAAACTGTTGTTCTGAGTTGGGTGGGGAAAGCTGGACCTTTAAATCTTGCCTGGACAAATCAGTGGAGGCTGACCGCCCCAGAAAGGGTGTGACTCTGGGTTGGCCAACTCTGAGCACTGTGAGCTGACATCCTTCCTAGGAAAAGGTGGACAAATAAACCCCACAGTGCGCACTAGGAGCTCTGAGGGCACGGCGCACAGCTCCCAAACCATCCAAAATTATGTAGGATTTTGGAATTCAACTAATCTGGTGATACCCTAGACATATGAGAGTACTTCATAAAGCTCAGGGAAAAAAAAGAAATGGAAAGATCAGCTTGTATTAGTACAAAAAAAAAATAACTTAAGATCCATGCCCACAAGGCATAAAATTGTGGAAAAGGCAAATTATTTCTAAAAAATGCTTAGGGAATTAAAAAATTTTGCACCAGAATTACCTTATCTTTTAGTACTGCTTTCCATGAACTTTTTCAAGTGCTCTCATATTAATTATCCCTTTCTTTTGGGGATGGGATTGACTGACCCGTGTAGGTTTTCTCTGAGCAGGATTCCTCTCTTTATTTAGTCACCTGATTAATCCATGTGATAAAGTTTCCCCAGAGGAGAAAGAATTAGCCAGAAAACCATCACTATGGCAGTGGGGCTAATAATGAGAATACTGACATCAGAACAAAGTAGTTTGGAATGGAGTCATACTGATCAGTCTTTTCACTGGAATTGTCCAAAGGCTTTGCATATTATTAACTCCCTCAGACCTCTGGCTATACAGGGGCACCAGATGGCTGATAATGCCTAGTCATGAGAAGGCAGCTGAGACGTTGCTCAATCCCTCCTATTGCAATTTGAACATCAACATCTACTGCAAACAGAGAGCAAGACACTAAACTTGCAGAGGTGCCCTCTGTTCAGAGCTGTTATCAGCTTTAATTTTGCAACATTTTTTCAAGTATATTAACGCTCAGGAACAAAGGGCAGTCAAAGAAAGGCATTTCTTTAAACAAAAAGGAAATAAATAAAATATCACTCAAGAACCCAAGGATACTGTCCTAACAAAGAGTGTTCCACAAGAATCCCAAAGGTAAGCTTCTTCTCTGCTGATTGTTGTCCCCATAACATGGAAGAAAAAAAAAAGCCCAAATTCTTTTTGCATTCTTCTGCTGCTAACCCAAGAAGCATGCTACACCTGCTGACGCCACAGACATGGCTGGAATGTGCCACGTTTCCAGATGAGATGAATAGGCTGTCCGCATTTTTGCTCAATTAATCAACCTACTGGTCCCAAGCACATTATAAAGGCTAGGTCCTCACAAATGTTTTCCTTGTTAAAATAACAGTGTTGGCTGGGCTCTGGGCTGACTCTATTGATGATAGCCTGAAAAAATGAGAAACTTCAGATGTTCTTCATTGGAAATGTTCTCTCCATTGGAGAAACACGCCTTGCCATATTTTATCTAAGAACCACTACGGAGTGTGTAGAGAGTTCGGGGACAGTTCTGTGCCAAGTTAATCACAGGCTGCTCAGTTGATTATAGCATGCTTTCTGTTTGCTTGTCAAGTGAGAAGAGGGATCTTCGACTGCATGACATGAAAGGGCTGGACGCGCCAGAGAATTATGTATTGTGTTATTTGTTAAACTTTAGAGCCGAGACCAATGCTTCACGCTGAAAACCTCTAATCAGCAGTGGATTGTTCAGAGTCAAAGCTGTGTTTATAATAATAGCAGATAGTAGGATGCATGTATCTTCCATTTGCAAATCAAATAGAAATGTACACTGTAATTGAAAGCTCCTTGAAATTTCCCCAGGAGTTAGAAATTAATAACTGAAAAAAACCCTGAAATTAATTACTGATAAAAAGAAGAAAGCTATTCATTAAAATCACTAACTTATTCGAACCCTCTCTGTCTCCAAGGAAAATTGAGGATAGCAACACAAAGAAACTTAGCTGAATTTATTGTTCTTCATACTAATTGATAAATAATATATAAGAAAAAAAGATATTATATATCTTATTATATATTATTATATATATTATATACCTTACTAATCAGTAATTGCAAGAGGCACGGTAGAATACAGAAACTTCTCCCTCTATCTGGAATGTTGTATCACCCTCTAAATTCATTGCTCAGGATATGTTTGGTTTTTCTTGTTACAAAGAGTACTATAGCATTGCTTTTAGAAGCACACCTGAAAATGTTAAGAACATCCTGCTGTGGTTTCCTTGTTCATAACCTTACTTATCACTTTTGGGGATAAAGATGGGAGGATCTTTGCAATATTTTTTCAGTAATTATTTTTAGCATAAAAAAAATGACAAGTTCTTTAAAAACTAGTATTTTGGAGACAGGTATTTAGTCTAGCCATTAAGATGCCTGGATTTCATGTTACCTCACAGTTAACTGTGCTTATTTCATACAGGAAGAACCAGTTTTCTTAGAGCAATGTGGATGTACCCATCCTGTGAGTGATGAGTGATGAGCATGTGAGTGAAACACATTGATTGTTGATAGTGTGGGTGACAACAGGCAGTGTCAAATGCATGCTGAATTCCAGAGCCACAAAGAACTGAATTTGAACCTAAGCTCGTTCACTGAGCTGTGTGGCCTTGGACAAGTTAATTATCTTCTCTGAACTTTGATTTCCTATTCTCTAAGATGAGTGACATATATTACCTGACTCAAATACATATGATTTTTGGGAGTTAAATGTGGGTTCATCACAAATTGCCCTGGGTGTAACCAGCCCTGGGACAGAATAGAGAGCTTCTTAGGGGTAGCACAGTATTTTGCTAGGGCTTCTATAATAGAATATCACAGTGTGGATGGCTAAATGACACAGTTATTTTCTCACAGTTCTGAAGCCTGGAAGGTCAAGGTCAAGGCGCCAGCAGAATTGGTTTCCTTTGAGGGCTGGTGCTCAGACTTGTTCACCCTACCACCACCACCACCTTGACTTTCAGATGGCCACCGGTTTGCTGTCTCTTCACAAGGCTATCCTCTGTTCACAAGCTCCCCTGATGGCTTCTTATAATGACACTGATCATACTGGATCAGGACCCCATCCTAACAGTCTCATTTTACCTTAATCAGTTCTGTTTAGGCCTTATTTCCAAATTCTGAAGTACTGGGAGTTGGGACTTCAACACATGAATTGGGGCCCCACAGGGACACAATCGAGCCCATGGCTGAGTGTAACCTGGATTGGCACCGTGTAGTATTCATCTGCATCATGGTGGTGCCAAACAATATCCCAAACTAGTTGGGGGTGTTGCTATAGAACCCCCAAACCGGATCCGCTCCCCCAACGTGCAGAAAGCCAATCACTGACATCAGGGTGGTGGAAGACAGTAGGTTGTATAGGGCAAAGTGCAGAGCAAGGAACTGGGCAGCTACTGCTTAGTTCCCAGGTTCCCTGAGGAGTTAGGGATAAAGCATCTTCTACACTGAAATTGGGGTTGAGAGGTACTTGATCAGCTCATGTCCAACTTCTTGGTTGGCCAATCAATGGTGCTCATGACCTTTCTTCAGCTGGTCAGTGACGCTGTGCTCTTTGGGAAATTTATGATAGCCAGGTTGGCTCCAGTTGATCTGGGAGGGAAGTATGGAGTAGTTACTTTCTGCCCCGGGCCTGGAATTCCCCTAAACAAACTCCTCTGGACAGTACTGGCCAACAAGGTTTTCTCTATTGGAGAAGCAAATGACTTCTTGAGTCTGGTAATTAGAACCTTGTAGGGTCAGCTGTACAATTTTCTCAGTTCAGTGAATTCCTTTTGATACAGGATAGGAAAGCACACCTTAGTCTAAGGGAGACAGAATAGAGGGTGGGTCCTGCACTTACATTATAGGGGTTCGGTTTCAATGTAGGACCACTCTCAATATGAATTCCAGAAAGTACCTCACAGGTCTTGGTGCTTTCAAGTTTTTCCATTCCTGCTCTTCCCCAGAAAGCCACTTTGGGGTCCTTTGCCACCCCCAGCCCTGCTTAAGCCCTCAGTAAGCACATGAGTGTGCTCAGGGGCTCTGCCCAGTGTTGGAGATGCCCAGGTGGTACAGTTCCCTTTACAGCTTGCACTGTAGCCTAGCCAGGCCCATGCAATTGGGAGAGCACCACTCGCCCACTCTGGGCCACATCCAGTTGCTGGGCCTCCTGCCAGGCTGCTTATACCTCTGTGTCCCAGGGGTCTTCATGAAAACAGCTGCTTCATCATCTGTCTGCAGCTTCTTTCCCTCTAGGGTTTAGACGTATACAGTCAAATGCTACACTCTGTTCCCTACCCTTGTCCCTCAAATCAGGCCCCACGGAACACTACCCTCTCCACTCCAGGTTTAGCTGAAAACCTCACTGACATTGACTACAGGCAACCTTCTGTACTAGGAGGCAAATCTGAACCCAATTTGACATTAGAGCAGGGTTCCCTTACAGACATACCTCACGCATTACCAGCACGTTGTTCAATGGCTACCTTGAAAGGGACCAGCCCATTAGTTCCTGATTCTGCTTTCTTTACTACTTGGCACCATGCCCAGGTTAACGAGGTTGGCTCTGCAGTCAGATTGTCTGAATTTAAATCCTGTTCTGTGACCTTGGATGGAATATCTATCCTTCTTCATCCTGTTTGTCTACCTTTAAATTAGACATCATAACATTTGTTATAGTATTGTAAAGTGTGAAATCAGTATTATATGTAGAGGGTCTATCACTGTGCCTGGGATATTAGGATTATTGTCATTATTAACTATCACTTTTTGAATAAGAACTCTTTTGGTATTACCTTCAGTTTTACCTCATACAGTTTTCAGATAACCCCGTGCGGAAGATGCCAATGGATCTCTATCATGCAGACGAGGAAACAGTTAAGGCCATAGCCCAGGATAACTTGGTTATCAAATCGGGATTCAGAGCAGTATGTTGGATCCCACAGACTGTGCTTTAGCACTGTGCTCAATAAATTATATTTATCAGTCACGATTAATTAGTCAACACATTTTATATAGATGCTACATGCATTCCAGTAGGTGGAGTGAGAAATACAAAAATATATAAGGAGTGACATTTTCCTCCTTTTTTGTGTTTTGAAAGTATATTTACTTGAAAAACAGACCAACAAGAAAGGGAGAGAGGGAGAGGGAGGAGAGAGAGAAGTAGAGGGGAGGGGAGGGGAGGGGGAGAGAGAGAGAGAGAGAGAGAATCTTCCATCCACTAGTTCACTCTCAAAATGGTCACATCAACCAGGTCTGAGCCAGGAGCTAGGAACCCCATCATGGTCCCCCACATGGGTACCAGGGACCCATGTATCTGTGCCATCTTCTGCTGCCTTGGCTGGTGCATTAGCAGAGAGTGGAGATCAGAAGTGGAGGATGTAGAACTCAAAGCTACACTTTGATACCAACTTCCTAAGCCACATCTTAACCCACTGCACCACAATATGACCCAGGAGTAGCATTTTCTTTCAAGGATCTTATAATCTTGTTGGGCAGGCATAAAAAACTGCAATAACAAAGCTGTGAGCACAAATAAAAAGTGGGAATGAAATAAATTATGAGTTCCAAAGAGGGAGAGCGAGAGCCCATAGTGAACCAGAGTGGCCAAGGAAGGTTTCATGGAGAAGGCGGCCACAAAGCCTTGAACAAGGAGATTCCATAAACGTTTGATAACTGAAGGACACATAGAACTGAGAGCAAGTGAGAGGAGGAGGAGGGAAAGGCAGTTCTGTAGAGTGTGGTTAGCAAATAAGCTGACAAATTGGAGGAGGAAATGCCAATATTGTTTCTATTAGTAGTTTAGAGTGATCCTAAATACATGTATCTGCAGATAGAGAAAAACGACTTCTGCAAGGCTTCCTAACTTCTTAAAATTTAGGCACTTTAGAAAAGGGTAACATTCTGATGACATATTAGGGTAGAGGAAGCCATGGAGACATAGCCAACCCAAGTCTCACTAATTGCCCAGGGGATGCAAAGACCAACTGTCTCAATGCACAAATCAACAAGCTCTGTTCTAAACAGCTTAAAGAACAGTTGGGAAAATAGAATTGTACCACTATTTCTCAGTGTGTTTTTTACAGGGTTATAACATGGAAGTATCTAGCAATGATGATGTTGCCTGAGCAAGCAGAGAAACCGTGGAATTAAGTTTACATTAACCCAATGAGGAAGCGAATCTAAAGGTTTACTAATGAGATCAGAGAAAGCAAGAGTGGTGGCTGAAAATGAAGACTGAAAGGTTCTTGTGCTTATCTACCAGCCAAAGTCAAACAATGACAATAAAATGTACAATTCATTAGGTGATGTCTGATCACACAGAATGCTGGTGAATTGGATTTCATTTAGTAAATGCTTTATTATCTAAGTCTACCTGAAACAGAGGGTAGCATACTGGGGAGGGGGGAAGGGCAGTACATCAGCCCCTATCTCCAAGGCTATTTGAAAGAGAACATTCAATGTATTTTGTATAATTAGAAAATTGAGCAGACACTAGGACAGAGCCATAGCATTCTTAGATCAAGGCAAGGAGAGTCCCCTTGCAGTCCCCTGGGACACACCACTTCCAGGCTTTGGCTCTGGCTTTGGCTCTCCCCAAGCCATGGCCATTTTATGGAGTAGGGAATCCATTGGGTCAAAAGGAAGTGCTCACTTGCAATTCAGCAATACCCTCCCCACTTTGGCCAAATGACTTGAGGACACCTAAAGGGCCTCTGCAGACTTTGTTCCCAAGCCCAAACTTTGGGGAAGAGATTACATTGCTGGTGTGAAAACCCCAACATTTATAAAGGGCAATCAAGGCCGGGCTGCTGCTGTGTGGGGTGGACAGAGCTCAGATGGGCAGCCTGGCACAGACAATGCACTTGCCTAAGGCCCCTCATGGTTCCTTCAGGACAGAGAGTTCAGGAGTGGGAAGAGGAGAAAAGTGCCCTGGGGAATCAGAACACAACTCTTTATTATTTTTTTTTTTTTTTTTGACAGGCAGAGTGAACAGTGAGAGAGAGAGACAGAGAGAAAGGTCTTCCTGTGCCATTGGTTCACCCTCCAATGGCCGCCGCGGCTGCACGCGCTGCGGCCGGCCGGCGCACGGTGCTGATCCGATGGCAGGAGCCAGGTACTTATCCTGGTCTCCCCTGGGGTGCAGGGCCCAAGTACGTGGGCCATCCTCCACTGCACTCCCTGGCCACAGCAGAGAGCTGGCCTGGAAGAGGGGCAACCGGGACAGAATCCGGCACCCCAACCAGGACTAGAACCCGGTGTGCCAGCGCCACAAGGCGGAGGATTAGCCTAGTGAGCCGTGGCGCCGGCACAACTCTTTCTATGCCATTATGTTCCAGCCTTGTTTATAGTCTGATGATTCTAAACTCAATCCTGACTCTTTACATCATTATAAAAATACATTTGTCAAGATACAACAGTTCTCAGTTGCTCAGTGGGTTTATACATTTTAAGTTTATAAATTTTAGATATGTAGACATAAGGTATATGGACCTTCTTCGTATTTTTACCCTGGGCTCATAAATGTTTGTTGTGGACCTATGATATGCAAAAGAGTCTAACAGAAAGCAGAAAAGATGAGGACTTGGAAAATTTTTAGTCTCATCTCAGTTTAACGCTGGGAGGGAAAACCATGACACAGATGGATCCTGGGAGTGCTGTATGTACTACCAACTCTACACCTTTCTGTTCTCTTTATTCTTTTACTTTCTTCCTTGCAGTCCAATTTCTACCTTGCATAGACTGAAAGACCATCCAAGGTCCACATGGAGCATTGCTTACTTAGAGCTGGTAACCAGCAGGCACATGAAGATAAACTACAGTCACTCAGAATTACAAAAATGCAGATTACTCACCCAATAGTACAGCCACTTTTGGCAGGTGAATGTCTAACTTTGCCTCACATTCTGATTTTTTAAAAGTTTTATTTGAAAGAGAGACAGAGCTGTCTCATCCCTCTGGTTCACTACTCAAATGCTTGCAATAACCAGGGCCGGGCCAGGCTGAAGCCAGAAGACTGGAACTCCATTTGGGTCTCCCATGTGGGTATTAGGGACACCAGTACTTGAGGCATCACCTGCTGCCTTCCAGGGTGTGTGTTAGCAGGAAATTGAATCAGAAGCAGAGTAGCTGGCGTTTTAATTACACACTCCATTATGGGATATGAATGTCCCAGGCATTGAATCAAGTGCCTGCTCCCCTGCCTCACATTCTTGTGTGGAGCTTATGAACCAGAACTATGAAAAAAAAATTGAGGGTGTGTGGGAGAACTCATGGTGTGGCTGAGACATGAGTAGTCTTGGTAGGAGATGCCACTCTCAGTGGGAGATATCACAAACTCGGTAGCCTTGGCTACCCGGTGAGAGACATTGCAGGGGAACCTGAGCTTACACTGAGGACTGCACGGATCTTTTGTGTGGTCCTTGGGACAGAGCAGATGAATATTACACCCACTGGGGCTAGTGCTCAGGCACTGATTGCCATCAAGAAGAAGAGCTCAGCTGAGTGGAATTACTTCCCTTCTGAATAAAAAAAAAAAAAAAAAAAAAAAAAAGAGGGAGAGAAGATTTACCACACCAAACCTGGGAGTGTCACTTTTGGCACACCCTTAACCCTGAAGAACCAAAGAGAACTCTCTGGCCACACCCACCACAAGCCTCTAGAGATTCACCAAAAGCAGACCGTCCACTTACTCTAGAGTCATAGTATAACGAGAAAAGTCACCACAGCGAGGAAAAAAAAAAAAGAGGAAACCAAAGAATATCTCCACAATACCAAACAAATGCAAAAAATGAGGAAACAAGAACAAAGAAGACATCATGACACTCCCAAATGAACATGATACTCCAGTAACTTAGTCTAGTCCGAGTTGCTCCCAGTTGCTCCCCACAATTCTAAACCAGCTCAGGTATTTTCCCATGAGTAGCCATCCCTGACCTTTGGACTAGAGTTTGCTTAACATTTTATTTTAATGGATAATCTGTGCTCTTCCTTGCTTTCAGATCTTTATGGGCTACCTCCTTTAGTAGTATTATCTCTTACTTTAAATAGAGTTTAAGTCCGAATCTGTGTTAAAAGTTCTTATACCTAAGCACAGCTTTCATTTGGAAAGTGTTGGGAAAACATTCCCATCCCTGTTCTGCCTATATTGATGCATTTTTGTAGTACTATTGGGTTAGAGATGACCGGAAGACTGGAAATAGGCTTTGGGTATAGTCTGTACCAGTGGTGTTAACTACTGATTTTATTAAGCTTTAGATCTTTAGGATTGAGGAACTTGTACAAATTAAGAGGAAAAAATATTCCAAAGTTTGCTCACATCATTTTAGTAACTAAACTGTATTTCTTGACAATCTGACTTAGGGCATACCTAAAAGGGAGTTAAAACATCAAAAAATCAGATGATACTTTCACTTTCTGAAGTGGGGCAAGATGCAGTCTTGAGATGTGGATCCAGAAAAACGTGTGTTTGAGTCTCAGTGATGCCTCATTAGTTGTTCAACTCTGAGCAGGCTACCCACTGTCTCTGAGCCTTAGTTTCCTCAACTGCAAATGGAAAGAGCACCTACGCATGGGATTGTTGAACATCATAAGTGAGATTACATCTGAAAACTATTTTGTGAACTAAAAACACTGTGCAAACATAAATATTATTAAATGTTTATTTAAGGCCCTTTGTTCTCAAGGATCTGATTTTCAGAAAAAAGAAAAAAGTTTGGAAAACCAGAAGTCACTTTTAGTATTTAGCATCCACCTCTTAGATTTTCTGCAGTAAATGTTCAGTGACTAGTATTGACTGGGAACAAAACTGACTTGTTAATGAAATTTTTTTATTTTATTTGTTAATGAAACTTTGCCTTGTCAATGAAATTTTGCTCAAAAGCGAGATGAGCTTTACAAACCAAAATTGATATCTTTATTTAAGGGCCCAGAAATGTCCTCATCATTTCTAACTAAATGCATAAGTGGAGAAAATTCAAACTTCCCTAAAGTTAATCCGTATGCAATTAGATGAGCAAACCAACAGAATCCAGTTACTGTTGCTCCTTGCATCAATAGAAGTGCCCACAGAAGAGAGATGGTTTGTTAATGCAAATGTCCCCTGTGCCTCACTAACCCCAATGCCTGGCACATAGTAGGATTTATTACATATTTGTTGAACAAAATGAATCAATATGAGACATAGATTTCTGCTGTAATTTGAGGGCCAGTTCCTACATGGGTGGCAGGAACCCAATTACTCCAGCCTTCATTGCTGCCTACCAGTGTCTGCATCAGCAGGAAGCTGGACTCTGAAGCTGGAGCCAGGAATCAAACCCAGGTACCCTAATATGGAATGTGGACATCTTAACCTGTGGGCCAAATACCTGCCCTGACAAATGCTTCTTATTTGAAAGCTTGGAGTGAAGTGGCCCTCCTCTAAGAAACAGGTCTGTGCTACTCCCTCATACTGTGGCCTTAGAGTATATTGTCTTCCACCAAGCAAGAGAGTTCCAAGACCAAGTGTTTCTTGTTCTAAAACACAACGTATACGTATGCAGCTGATTACTTTAAAAGGCTTTATATTTATTTTCTCACTTGATTAGCTCAACAACCTGTGAAGTAGGCAAATGATACTATTTTATGCTTGAGCACAGTGAGACCCAGAGAAGGGAAGTGATTAAAGACTAGTAAAGAGGCAGAAGATAAAAAAATCAAAGTTTAGTCTAATGATCTACTTACTCCACCATGATGTCTACACACAATCATAATCGATACTTTGCTCATCATTTATCTGTGGGAAGATTTTTAAATGTCAAAAAAATTAAGATATTATTTGAACTAAGTCAAAGCAATCTTCAGTTGAGCCTAAATATTCCAAAAGCACTTGTTTTGTTCTAGGTTTTCTGGGTGGCTACCGCAGCTTTAACCTTTAACCTTCATGTCTGAACACAGCTTTTGTGGCTGGATCCTTCCAGCCAAATGTTCCTTACCACCCATATTCGTTCTCTTGGGAAAAGTGTCCACTGACTGCTTATTGTTTATAATTTAAATACTGAACTTATTTTGCATAATTTATGCTTCATACTCCCTATGAAAATTATGGTGGTGATAAACACACAAAAATTAAAGCCCATGAAAAAGAACGTGAGGATGGGCATCTGTCCTAACAATTAACATGCTGGTTAGTATCCTACACTCCATGCTGGAGTCACTGGGTTCAATCCATCCCTGAATCCAATAACTGATTCCAGCTGTTTGCTAATGCAGACCCTGGGAGGCAGCCACGATGGTTCAAGAAATTGGGTTCCTGCCACCTATATGGGACACCTTGATTGCATTCCTGGTTCCTGGCTTTGGCCCTAGCTCAGCCCCAGCCATGGTGGGCATATGGGGAGTGAAATCAGCAGATTGGAATTCATTTTCTCTTTCTCTCTCTTATATAAATAAAACATTTAAAAAGAAAAAAAAAGTGAAATCTTATTTATGAAGGCACTTAACTAAAAAGTGTGCCATCTGCTGGAATAGTGGTGACCTAACAAGTACAATTTGAGAGACACGACTTTCAATAGACCCAGTCTATCCTCTATCCATAAACTTTATTACATTTAAAGGCATCTAAAATTACAGGTCTTACTTTCTGCTCAAATTAATTTCAGTCTGATACTCAGTCCAGAAAATTTATATTTCTTTAGCAAGATAAGAACACACTGTGGAGTTCACTGTAGATACAAAAATTCCATGTCACCAAAAGGGGGGGGGGGGCGAATCCCTGGTGCAGCAGTAGGTTAATCCTCTGCCTGAAGCTCCGGCATCCAATATGGGGGCCGGTTAGAGTCTCGGCTGCTCCTCTTCCGATCCAGCTCTCTGCTATGACCTGGGAAAGCAGTGGAAGATGGCCCAAGTCCTTGGACCCCTGCACCCACATGGGAGACCTGGAAGAAGCTCCTGGCTCCTGGCTTTGGAGCAGCTCAGCTCCAACCATTGCAGCCATTTGGGGAGTGAACCAGTAGATGGACACCTCTCTCTCTGTCTCTCCCTCTCACTGTCTGTAACTCTACCTCTCAAATAAATAAATAAAATATTTTTTAAAAAATTTCATGTCACACCAAAGAATTTTCTTTCACAGACTATTTATGGGAATACTTTAGAAGCAACTAAAAATTTCTTGAAGAATTTAAAACAAAACTCATTAACATAAAACATACTAGGATAAATATAGGAAAAGCCCTCTCCCTACTTTGTCTTCTGTAATCAGCAAACTCCTATAGATTACAATCCTTTAAAGATGATTAATTATTTTCTTTTCTGTGCTCCTATAAATAGACTTTATGTTTATCACACTACATTGAAATAATTTATATACCTTTCACCCCATAATAATTCCAGAGACATTAAATGAGAACTACAAACACATAAAATTTTCTCTTTAAATCTGCATTATTGGAGCTACAAGGTATGTACAAGGTTACTAACTCAAACATCTCTTCCTCAGTCTTTCCCTCCATTCCAGTAGGAAACAGAGCCTGTCAAAACAGCCACACAATTCCTACATCTTGGAAATGAGCAAAATCAGGCTGTTATCCCTGTCCTAGATTCCAGTCAGTGTCTTTTCTGTTTCAACATAACTATCACCTTTCCACAGGGCGATCCTGCTATATGTCTTGTCAGACTCTTCAAGGATACTCAATCTGATGTCCTTGAATTTTCTTTCTTTCTCTTTCTTTCTTTTCTTTCTTTTCTTTCTTTTTTTTTTGACAGGCAGAGTGGACAGAGAGAGAGAGAGAAACAGAGAGAAAGGTCTTCCTTTGCTGTTGGTTCACCCTCCAATGGCCGCCGTGGCCAACTCGCTGCTGCCGGCGCACCGCGCTGATCCAAAGGCAGGAGCCAGGTACTTCTCCTGGTCTCCCATGGGGTGCAGGGCCCAAGCACTTGGGCCATCCTCCACTGCACTCCCTGGCCACAGCAGAGAGCTGGCCTGGAAGAGGGGCAACCGGGACAGAATCCGGCACCCCAACCGGGACTAGAACCCAGTGTGCCGGCGCCGGCCTAGGGCGCTGTTTCTCAAAGCACCGTCCTCAGAGCGCCTGGGTTAGAATCATCTGAGACGACTTTTCTGATTCAGGAGTCTCACCTTGGCCTTCTGAAGCCAACGTTTTTGTGGTAGTGCTACGGGCAGCTGCATCGGAAACAGTGCAGGTGAGTTTTAGGAGTATGAAGGTTGACAACCATGTTCCGGGCTCTACTCTGACCTCCAGCTGTCTTTTTTATTTTACCAACTGGAGTACTAGAGGGAAGCGCTCTTCAGGGAAATATCAAGAGCCTCAGAAGTTTTTAAAGGAGAGGGGGGAGGCAAGACAGAGAACAAGGAGGAAGAAGGGGGCCCGCGCTGTGGCCTAGTGGGTAAAGCCACCGCCTTCGATACCAGCACCCCAGTATAGGCGCTTGTTCGAGACCCGGCTGCTCCACCCGAAGAAGCTACAGCCGTTGCGGCCATTGGAGGAGAGAACCAGCGGATGGAAGACCTCTCTCTCTCTCTCTGCCTCTCTGTAATTCCGCCTTTCAAATAATCTTTTTCAAAAAGAGAGAGGTGGAGGAGGAGGAAAACAAGTAGTCAAGACCTTAACTCCTTTTTACCAAGGGCTCCCTGCCCTAACCTAGTACTTCCTGGAGTAGTACTTACCTGACAAGGGCACCAGCGTGCTTGCTGGTGTTGGCGTAAAGGGCCTCTGGCTCCCTCTAGAGGCCAACAGTAACAAGGGCGAGGAGCACAGAAGGCCTTGGAAAGGAGAAACGGAAGGGTCCTGAGCTGCCGCTGTGGTGTAGTTGGCTAAGCCTCTGCCTGCAGCGCCGGCTCTGATCCAGCTCAAGTACTTTGGCACCTGCAACCTTTCTCTGTCTGTAACTCTGGCTCTCAAATAAATAATTAAAAAATAAAAGGAGGTGTGATGGTGGCGGCACTCTTACCTAATTTACCTGTAGTCTTCTAGAGCTACAGTTTCCAAAGTGCAGCCTGGGGACTCACAGGGAAATCCCCCAAATCAAAACTGTCTTCATTCTAATGCAAAAATTTGCTTTCTTTACTCTCCTCATAACCATTAGGAATCTCCGGAGACCCTCCCGCATGACAGATTGACCCCTCAACCGATTTGAATGCAAAGGAAATATGAAAATCCAACCATTTTACAATTAGAATAGACATTAAATAGCTTTAGAACATCACCCGCAGGAGCAGGCATTTAGCTTAGTGGTTAAGATGCCATATTCCCGGCCGGCTTCTTGGCTCACTTGGTTAATCCTCCGCCTGTGGTGCCAGCATCCCATATGGGTGCTGGCTTCTAGTCCCGGCTGCTCCTCTTCCAGTCCAGCTCTCTGCTGTGGCCTGGAGGGCAGTGGAGGATGGCCCAAGTGCTTGGGTCCTGCACCCTCATGGGAGACCAGGAAGAAGCACCTGGCTCCTGGCTTCAGATGGGCGCAGAGCTGGCTGTGGCGGCCATTTGGGGAGTGAACCAATGGAAGGAAGACCGTTCTCTCTGTCTATAACTCTACCTGTCAAATAAAAAAAAAAAAATGCCCTATTCCCCATCAAAGTGCCTTAGTGCAGTTCCTGACTCCAGCTTCCTGCCAAGGCAGGGCCTGCCAGGCAGCAGTGATGGCTCCTGTAGCTGGGTTCCTGCCACCGTGTGGGAGACACAGATCATAATCCCAAGGAGCTCTCTGTCTTTATTACTGTCTTTTTGCCACTCACATAAACTATTCTAATTATTTTTTTTTATTTTCAAAAGTATATTTTTTTCTTTTAATTTTTAAAAATTGATTTGAGAGGCAGGCAATCTGGCGCAGCAGGTTAAGCTGCCACTTGCAGCACTGGCATCCCAAATGGGTGCTGTTTTTAGTCCTGGCTGCTCCACTTATGATCCAGCTCCCTGATAATGCACCTGGGAAAGCAGCAGAGGATGGCACAGATCCTTAGGCCCCTGTACCCACATGGGGCTCAGAGGAAGCTCCTGGATTTGGCCTGGCCCAGCCCTGATTGTTGTGACCATTTGAGGAGTGAACCAGTGGATGGAGGACCTCTCTCTCTCTGTAACTCTACCTTTCAAAATAAATAAAATCAATCTTTAAAAAACTGATTTGAGAGACAGAGAATGAGACAGAGGGACTGACAGGCAGACAATACAGAGCCCACATTCACTGGTTTACTCCCCAGATGCCTTCAGTGATCCTGGATTAAGTGGGAACTCAATCCAGCTCTCCTGTGTAGGTGGCAAGAACCTAATTACTTGAGCCATCAGAGCTGCCTCCTAAGACACGCACTGGAGGTAAGATGGAGTCAGGAGTTGGAGCTGGGTGGCAAGAGTATTTCAATCGGGGCCAGCACTGTGACGCAGCGGGTTAAAGCCCCACCCTGCAGCACCCCCATCCCATATGGATGCCCGTTCAAGACCCAGCTGCTCCACTTCTGATCCAGCTCTCTGCTATGGCCTGGGAAAGTAGTAGCAGATGGCCCAAGTCCTTGGGCCCCTGCACCTGCGTGGGAGACCCGAAGGAAGCTCCTAGCTCCTTGCTTCAAATCAGCCCAGGTTTGGCCGTTGTGGTCATTTGGGGGAGTGAACCAGTGAATGGAAGACCCCCCCCCCGACTCTACCTCTCTCTATAACTGTCTTTCAAATACAAAATAAATAATTAAAAAATAGTGTTTTAATCCAGAGGTTAAATACTCCTGTAGCTATTTTAATAAAAATATTTACATTAACATATAATGGAATTATTGTTATTATGTTTAAGTGAATTAATAATTAAACACTTTATATTTTAATTTCCAGTACTTCAAATATCTAGATATAATTCACAAAAATTAAAACGTAGGGCCCTCAGTAAGTTTTTTTAAGATTTAATTATTTATTTGAAAGTCAGAGTTACAGACAGAAGCGGGGGAGCAACAGAGAGAGAGAGAGAGAGAGAGAAAGATCTTCCACCAGTTCACTCCCCAGATGGCCCAGGCCAAACCCAGGGGACAGGAGCTTTTTCCAGGTCTCCCATGTGGGTGGAAGGGTCCCCAATAATTGGGCCATCTTGTTCTGCTTTTCCTAGGCCATTAGCAAGAAGTTGGATGGAAAGTGGAACAGCCAGGACATGAACTGGCACTCATATGGGATACTGGTGTTGCTAGTGGCAGCTTTACCCACTTGCCAGCTCCAACAAGTTTTAAGAAAGGCAAGAAGTTCTAAGGTTAGAAAGTTTGAGAGTCACTGTGTTCAAACTTGGCTGCACATTAGAATCAACCTAAGAAACTTAAAAAAATGCTGATGCCTAAATTCTATGGCGAGAGATACTTATACAACTGATCTGATGTGCAGGTGGGATATTAAAGTTCTATAAAACTCTTAGGCAATTATAATGAGTATCTAAGACTGAGAACCATTGTTTTAAAGGCTTTTACTTGATGTCAAAACAAACACAACCATGGCTGAATATCAAGAAAGCAAAAAGAGTCCTCAACAACACTTGGAGAGGAAAAGCAACAATAAAACAGTAGTGGTACCAAGTTAGTCTCCAAAGTACAAATGGGAGATATTTTGCAGCTCTAGCAATTGGACAATGCATTTTTCTCCTGCCAAGGATGTTGGATTTATTCATCCATCACTGCTTCACCAGACAGGGAAAGGGAGAATACAATAACACACCGCTCAGTTGAGGATTTGAGCAGTTTGGAAGACAGAAACTAATCTATCCACACAGCTGGCCCCAAAGACTAGGGATTAAGCCAAAGAAATTAACAGAATGCTGTTCTAGTTCCAAAGAGGATCAGAAAAATTCAGGAGTATAAGGGTTGGGTGGGAGGACTTAAGACCCATAGGAAACACACACTCCTAGTGTGATGGACACAGGTGAGTCCCTGCAATCCCCAGAAGCTCTCAAGCGACCATGTCTTAGCATGACAAGAGTAATGTGGGTTGGGTGAGTGGGGGGAGGGGTTCACAAGGGGGTGTGTATAGCTAAGAAGGGTGGCTTATGTTGGATGCAGAGATGACTATATGACTGTACCACAGCTCTCCAGCTAAGAGAGCTCTCAAGTTTTCAGATAAAGCTTGTTATTCAAAAACTTAAATTTTTCACTACTTGGATACAGGGTAGCCTCCAGCTCTTTCTGTAATGTTTGTAAATTAGTAGTCAGCTATGAAGATGGCCTTCTGCTGAGTAGAAGAGAGAAGCTCACAACAATAGTGATAACTAATATTTGTTGAGCACTCACTGTATCAGGCAATGTATTCGTAATGTTGTATGCATTATCTCATTTCATCCTTTCAACAATATTAATAGGAAACAGGCTAAAGGAAAGCCAGCCTCCAAGGTCACTACCAATCATTTTGTTGTCTTGAAATTCACGTCTTCATGTCGTCTCTTCCACACTTAACCAGGGCTGGTCTGTGCGATTAATAGCATACAGAAGAAGTGACACACTGGGACTTGCAAGGCTACCTCAGGAAATGCCTAGTGTATTCCGTTTTCTTCTCTTAGGTCACTTACTTTGGGGGAAGCAAGCAGCCATGTGGAGAGGTTCTCACAGAGAGGAACTGAGGCCTACTGCTCAAGGACAATGCTAATTGGTAGGCCGTAGAGTGAGTCACCCTTGAGAAAATCCTGCAGCCCCAGACAAGTTTCTAGCTTATTAGAGCCCCAGCTGGCATCCAAGCACAACTTCCTGAAAGACCCTGAGCCAGAACTGCCCAGCCAAGCTGCTCCTGAGCTCTTGACTCAAAGGAGCTTTCTGCTTGTTAGTGTTTCTAATAGAACTGAGCTCACACTGCTCATGGCAGTAATCTTGATAATGCACTTTTCTTTCCTCTCTTCCCTGTCTCATTTTCCCAGTTCTGTCACTCCTGTTTCCTGTATCCACCTCGCAAATAAACAAGCCACACCCAGCTTCTTTTCTGGACCCTGTTTTTAGGAAAAACACAAACAAACACAAACGTAATAATATGCTTTTTTTCCATAGACTGAGACGAAGATCTGTTAACAGCATAATAAAGGCTAAACATTTCAGTTAGCAGTTAAGATGCTGCATGGGACACCCACATTCCACACTGGAGTGCTTGGGTTTGAGTGCTCCCTCCATTTCCAATTCTAGTTTGCCACTAGTTTGCACCCTAGGAGGTGATGGCTCAAGGGGTTGGGTCCCTGCTACTTAAGTTGGGAGACTTGAATGAATTCTTGGCTCCCAGCTTTGGTCTGGGACAGCCATTGCAGGAATTTGAGGAATGAATCAGCAAATGGAAGACTTCTGTCTGTCTGTCTCTGTATCTCCCTCTGTTTCTCTGCCTTTCAATTAAATAAAAATAAATTAAGTTTTTAACAAAAGCACATCAAGCAAGGTGTTTTTGAAAACTGAAATTTGGGGAGTAATTCCACTCCCACAGAGTTTTACTGCCTCTGTTGTTTTTCCTCTGCTGCCAAGAAAACAGATTCAGAAATTGCTGAAAGCCTCACGAAATTTATGTGCATAACTCAAAGAGCTTTGAGTTGGGTTCATTGTTTTTGTCAGTGATTTTCAACCATAAGCCTTTCCCACCTGCAGGGCTGACCTTGGCATCTTGTTGGTGATAAAATTTCCCACAAGACTTCAAGGGCAGCTGCCTTGACAACTGGGCTTTTGGCCAGCCTGGCCTCTCCAGTCTTCCCAGGATGAATTTTGACCAGGCACCAGAAATAATCAAGTTTTTCAAAGAAAAATTTCTAAAGAAATACTCTTTCTTGGCTCCTTTCTTGGACAACTATAAAATCTTCCTTTGAGTTTTAGCCAAGTCATGACTATCGTTTTGATAAGTCTTGGCATCCTGGGTTTGTTCTCTGCGAACTATGAGCATGAAGATATCCAGTTCAAGCTGTCAAAAAGTCATGTTGAGATATAATGGTTAGAAATCCATGTGTCTGCCCCACTGAAAAGGGGCAGGTGAATGAAGTGAGAGCAGGTACTGTCCAGTGGCTGTTTCCAAAAGTTGTATTCACTAAATTGACTTGAAACCAGCTCTTCAGGTGTGGAATGTATTTCTCACAGAAATAGTTATTCCTGGGGATGATCAACTCATGGTGATTTGCCCAAGGCCTTTTCCAGTATTAGTACTGATAGTTCTACATCCCAAGCACCCACAGTTCTAGGACACTGACACAGCTGGTCACAGTACCAAATCCTGATGGTTGTTTCCAAATTCGTTCACAGCAGCCAACTGAACCCATGATTTAGCTGAAATTTGGTCCTGAATCAGGGATAAGATAATGTACTGTGGCTAGTTTGAGAATCTCAGGGCTGATGAAAGAAAGGACAAGATGTCAGTGTTGCACAACAAGCATATTGGGCTGTGTCGAGACAGAATGGTATGAGACTGGAGGCCCTTCGGACCAGGAGGCCTTCAGAGACAGTGAAGGGCATAAGGATGGCACCCGGAAGCGGAAGAGGGCAAGGGCACCCTGAGGGGAGGGGAGAGCTTGTGAGGGGCTCACATGTCTAAGCAATGGCAGCAAGATGGGGGACCGCTGGCTCAGAGGGCAGCAGCTCTGTGCAGTTAACAGCTACAGGATTCGTCTAATCTATGGCCAGCAGATGTTAGGTAAGGTTTTGTGGGATATACAGAACAGGCAGGCTCTAAATGACCACGCATATGCTTCTTAGGACTATATTTAAAGCGGTGGAATGTGTAAAAATGTGAATTTGGTGCTGGCAGGCTTTGAGCTGGCAGTCTTGAGCTAGCAGACCACACAGGACCCTCCTTTGGCCCGTTTGTATTACAAATGCATTTGGATTTCTTTTTTTCTATTGTTCTATAGCTATTTTTTTAAACTTTTATTTAATGAATATAAATTTCCAAAGTACAGAATATGGATTACAATGGCTTCCCCTCACTAATGTCCCTCCAACCCGCAACCCTCCCCTTATCCACTCCCTCTCCCCTTCCATTCACATCAAGATTCATTTTCGATTCTCTTTATATACAGAAGATCAGTTTAGCATACATTAAGTAAAGATTTCAACAGTTTGCTCCCACACAGAAACATAAAGTGAAAAATACTGTTTGAGTGCTAGTTATAGCATAAAATCTCAATGTACAGCACACTAAGGACAAAGATCCTACATGAGGAGTAAGTGCACAGTGACTCCTGTTGTTGACTTAACAAATTGGCATTCTTGTTTATGGCATCAGTAATCACCCGAGGCTCTTGTCATGAGCTGCCAAGGCTATGGAAGCCCCCTGAGTTCACTGACTCTGATCATATTTAGACAAGGCCATGGTCAAAGTGGAAGTTCTCTCCTCCCTTCAGAGAAAGGTACCTCCTTCTTTGGTGACCTGTTCTTTCCACTGGGATCTCACTCGTGGAGATCTTTCATTTAGGTTTTTTTTTTCCCCCAGAGTGTCTTGGCTTTCCATGCCTGAAATACTCTCATGGGCATTTCAGCTGGATCCGCATGCCTTAAGGGCTGATTCTGAGGCCAGAGTGCTATTAGGACATTTGCCATTCTATGGGTCTGCTGTGTATCTCACTTCCCATGTTGGATCATTCTCTCCCTTTTTGATTCTATCAGCTAGTATTTGCAGACACTATTCTTGTTTATGTGATCCCTTTGGTTCTTAGTCCTATCATTATGATCAATTGTGAACAGAAATTGATCACTGGGACTAGTGAGATGGCATTGGTACATGCCACCTCGATGGGATTGAATTGGAATCCCCTGGTATGTTTCTAACTCTACCGTTTGAGGTAAGTCAGCTTGAGCATGTCCCGAATTGCACATCTCTTCCCTCTCTTATTCCCACTCTTATATTTAACAGTGATCACTTTTCAGTTAAGTTTCAGCACTTAAGAAGAATTGTGTATTGATTACAGTATTCAACCAAAAGTATTAAGTAGAACAAACAAAAAAAATACTAAGAGGGATAACATATTAAGCTGCTCATCAACAGTCAGGGTGAGGGCTGATCAAGTCACTGTTTCTCATAGTGTTCATTTCACTTTAACAGGTTTCCTTTTTGGTGCTCAGTTCTTTGTCACCTATCAAGGAGAACAAGTGGTATTTGTCCCTTTGGGATTGGCTTATTTCACTCAACATAATGTTTTCCAAATTCCTAACAGGGATCACTTTTCAGTTAAAATTTAAACACCTAAGAATAACTGTGTGTTAATTACAGAGTTCAACCAACGGTACTAGAACAAAAAAAATAGTAAAATGGATAAAGTATTACATTGTACATCAACCATCAGGACAAGAGCTGATCAAGTCACTGTTTCTCATAGTGTCCATTTCACTTCAACAAGTTTCCCCTTTGGTGCTCAGTTAGTTGTCGCCAATCAGGGAGAACATATGATATTTGTCCCTTTGGGACTGGCTTAATTCACTCAGCATGATGTTTTCCAAATTCCTCCATCTTGTTGCAAATGACTGGGTTTCGTTGTTTTTGACTGCTGTATAGTATTCTATAGAGTACATGTCCCATAATTTCTTTATCCAGTCTACTGTTGATGGGCATTTGGGTTGGTTCCAGGTCTCAGCTATTGTGAATTGAGCTGCAATAAATATTAATGTGCAGACTGCTTTTTTGTTTGCCAATTTCATTTCCTTTGGGTAAATTCCAAGGAGTGGGATGGCTGGGTTGAATGGTAGGGTTATATTCAGGTTTCTGAGGAGCATTTGGATTTCTAACCATGCCTGGGTACCAGAACAAGTATCACTCCTGCTGTAGCCTTGCCAGTAAGAACAAAGGCTTTCCTCTGCAGATGGCCTCATCTAGCCTCTTCCCCTCCTTATTCTTCCGTCATCAAACACCAGGGTGGGTCTCTCAGGTGGCCTGGTGAGAAAGATGCAACAGAAAGTGGAAGGAGGTGGGATGGTAACAGTTGGGGTGGGGAGAGGTAGAGTTAGTGAGGGTTGCTGAGTATTTAGGTGAAATAATGGGGCAAGCATGGGCAGAGAAGAAACTGAGGCAGGACAGTGATGTGAGGAACAAAAGTGTTGTTCTGGATCATGAAAGGAACTGTGACCCTCAGAGTTGCCTGCACTGTAGATTTAATTTGCAAGCAAGTTTTCAGTTTAATTCAGATTGTCCTCACAACCAACTCCTTTGTTTTATTTGCAAGGATTCTCTAGTCTGTGCAGTGCCAGGGGGATGTGGTACCCAGCTCTTATGAAAGAAACTTAGGATGAAGTCCTTAGCAGGCTGGCCAATCAGATGCTCAGGGAGCAAAGTTGATGGGCAGTTAATGCATTCTCCATGCTGGTGCTTGATAATGGTGATGATGGGGTCAATAGGGCTCTGAGTCAACTATTCTTATAACCTTATTTTTTAAAAAAGATTTATTTATTTGAAAGTCAGAGTTACAGAGAGACAGACACAGAGAGAGATCTTCCATCCACTTGTTCACTCCCCAGATGGCCACAACACCCAGTGCTGGGCCAGGCTGAAGCAGGAGCCAGGTGCTTCTTCTAGGTCTCTCACATGGGTGACAGGGGCCCAAGCACTTGGGCCATTCTCCATTGCTTTTTCAGGCACATTAGCAGGGAGCTGGATCAGAAGTGGAGCTGGATCAGAAGTGGACACAAACTGGTGCCCATATGGGATGCCGGCATCACAGGAAGCAGTTTTACCCACTACACCACAATGCCAGTCCCTATAATCTGTGTTTTAAAAATTATTTGACACACACACACACACACAGAGAGAGAGAGAGAGAGAGAGAGAGAGAAATTCCTTCCACTGGCTAACTCTCCAATTGCCCACAATGGCTTGGGAGAACAGAAGCTAGGAAGCTGGGAAGCCTGGAACTTAACCCAGGTCTCCCATGTGGATGTCAGGGACCCAGTTACTTGAGCCATCACCTGCTGCCTCCCCTCCCAGAGTCTGCATTAGCAAGAAACTGAAATCGGAAGCAGAGTCAGGACTTGAACCCAGGAACTCAGATATGGGATGCAGGAGTCTCAAATAATGTCTTATTATCCTCTACCCCAAATGCTGGCCCTTGTGATGATTTTTAAAACAGCTATCATTAAAGTAACCTGACTCAGTTTCTCTTGCTTATAACAAAGAAACTTAATTTGTCATAACCTCTTTTTGTTTCAGAAGTTATAAATTTCTATGTCTGCAGGCAAACCCAGATCTATCTTCAAAGTTTTGAAACATAGTTGTATCAGGTGCTCTTCCCCCTACCCACCCTTTATAGACAAATCCTTTCCAAGGATTATCACTCCTTGAAATGTAATGAGGCCGGCACCGCAGCTCACTAGGCTAATCCTCCGCCTTGTGGCGACGGCACACTGGGTTCTAGTCCTGGTCAGGGTGCCGGATTCTGTCCTGGTTGCCCCTCTTCCAGGCCAGCTCTCTGCTGTGGCCAGGGAGTGCAGTGGAGGATGGCCTGAGTGCCTGGGCCCTGCACCCCATGGGAGACCAGGGTAAGTACCTGGCTCCTGCCATCGGATCAGCACAGTGTGCCAGCCGCAGTGCACCAACCGCGGCAGCCATTGGAGGGTGAACCAACGGCAAAGGAAGACCTTTCTCTCTGTCTCTCTCTCACTGTCCACTCTGCCTGTCCAAAAAAAAAAAAAGTGTAATCAACAATTTCCACTACAATAAGTAGTGGATTTATCAAACTTCTCTTCATGGCAAGAAAAAAGATTCTATGAATTAGAAATGTGAAAACATTTTCATTGACCTGAAGATACAGTAATTTTGGGAAATCAAAATAGTTGACATTGTTTTCAATTATTGTCACAGCAGGATGCCTGCAAAATTCATATAATTAGATTGAGTGGTGCTGTTAATGATTCTCTGGATATGTACACATCTAGTCATACACTCCAAAATCTGCAGATGAATCAATTTAATATGCTTTATTCACTTTCTGAGTTTAGCGCATGGGGCCAAATAACAGTTTAATAAAATATTCAGATGTACTCTGATTTTCATTTTTACCCACAAAATCTTTTCTAATCTGTCTCATTCTCATCATTATTTAGCATTATGATGGTGCCAGTTATTTCTTAAACAGGACATTAGTTTTATCTACTACCTGAATGATTTAACTTGCGTATGGAAGCGCGCTCTCTCTCTTTCTCTCTCTCTCTCTCTCTCTCTCTCTCTCTCTTCCCCCTCCCTCCCTTCCTCTCTCTTTCAATGATTCTGACTCTCAAATAAACAAAAATATTTTTTAAGAAAATCTGACTCAAAAGACAATAATAAGTCATGTTCAACCTAGATAATAGAATATCATATTTCTAACAGTGGTCTGTCTAGGTAGAGCAAAAGATTCCTGGTTCTATCTACCTCTTCCTCCAAAATCACAGATATTATGAAGTACTGTTGTACATTATCCCTACTGTTAAATGGGCATATACAGAGGGTCATATATGGCTATGTGATCATAGGGGCCAGCGTTGTGGTGTAATGAGTTAAGTCACCACCTGCAACACCAGCATCCCATATGGGCACAGTTAAGATACTGGAAAAATTGAATCTCTCTCTCCCTCCTCCCCCTACCCCACCCCCTTTATCTCCAAGTAAATCTTCTTCATCTCCATGTGTTTATTCACACAGCCTCTTCAATAAGTCTCTGCATCTGAACTTCTTAAAGCCATGGCTTAGGGCTCCCAAAAAGCCTTATTAAGATTCAGGTCCAGTGCCAGCACAGCATCACCTTTGCTGTCTCCTGCTGGCTAAAGCAAGCCAAAGGCCCAGCCTCGTTTTAAAGTGCAAGAGAACTGCACAGGCAGTAGGCATGATTACCTGAGTCATGGTTCAATGGGCACCATCTTTGAATGACAAGCTCAACCACCTGTAAAATGAGACTAACATTGCCTAACTCTCAGTCACTATCAACTACTAGCAAAGTTGTTCTAAGGATTAAATAAGGCAAAGAAGAGTCTAGTGTCAGCCTGAGATGGAAGAAAGGAGGCAAGCTCATCAAACTTGAAAATTATGTAAAGCTGGTGGGCAGAGAAAACTCTGGATCCAAAAACTTCAACAAGTTGAAAGGATGGGCTGCTTTGGCAATATACAATTCAGTGGAGATAGGGAAGAGTTCCAACAGCTGAGTCTAAAAACACTAATGAAAAATGATAAGGAGAAGACATGTGATTTAGTAGAGCAATGTGAGAAAGAATGAAAGGTTGAGAAGATAAAGAAGCTCAACATGAGTCCATAGTGTCTTAGGACTAAATACCAAAAAGGAATCCTGTAGAAAAGAATTTCGGAAATTCGCAAAATATCAGTGGAATATGAAAAGGTTTAGATGAGGATAAATAATTGGAGAATGGTTCTGTTGCATAATAACTTTTGAAATAATGGACGAACAAAGCTATATGAAGTTGTGAGGCCAAAGACTACTCTCCAGCACTGCTGAAGAATTCAGCATCAACAATATGCTAATATAAATAGCAAATCAACAAGCAAAGGGGAATATGGATACAGGACACAGTATTTTCCAAATTTTTTTGGCTACAAATTTTTTTAAAGATTTATTTATTTATTTGAGAGGCAGAGTTACAGGGAAAGAGGAGAGGAGGGCAGGAAGGGGAAAAAAAGAGAGAGAGAGAGAGAGAAATCTTTAATCTGCTGGTTAACTCTCCAAATGGCTGCAACAGCTGGGGCTAAGTCAGGCCAAAGGCAGGAGCCTGGGACTCCATCTGGGATTGCCTCATGGGTACATGGGCCTGAGAACCTGGGCCATCTTTTGCTGCTTTCCCAAGCGAATTAGCAGCAAGTTGGATCAGAAGTGAAACAGTCGGTGCATTTAAAAGTTACCCACATGGATGTTGCATCACAGGTAATAATTTAACTTGCTGCACCACAACACTGGCCCCTGGCTACATTTTTTTTTTCCATGAAGCATTTCCCAGGTTTTGTGTTCTGAGGAACACACTTTAAGAAACACTGGTCTATAGGCCGGCGCCACAGCTCACTAAGCTAATCCTTCACCTTGCGGTGCCGGCATACCGGATTCTAGTCCCGGTCGGGGCGCCGGATTCTGTCCTGGTTGCCCCTCTTCCAGGCCAGCTCTCTGCTGTGGCCAGGGAGTGCAGTGGAGGATGGCCCAAGTGCTTGGGCCCTGCACCTCATGGGAGACCAGAAGTACCTGGCTCCTGCCTTCGGATCAGCGCCGTGCGCCAGCCGCAGTGTGCCAGCCGCGGTGGCCATTGGAGGGTGAACCAATGGCAAAGGAAGACCTTTCTTTCTGTCTCTCTCTCTCACTTTCCACTGTGCCTGTCAAAAAAAAAAAAAAAGAAAAAAAAAAGAAAAAAAAAAGAAAAAGAAAAAGAAAGAAAGAATCATTGGTCTAGAATGAAGAAGCTGATACCTGCCCCCTTTCTTCACTGGCCAATCAAGCCTAAGACTTTATTTAATTGATGGCACCATATTTAAATATGTTAATAGACTATTTGGATATTATTCATAAGGACAAGTTCTCAATGCTGAAGAAATGAAAAACAGTAAGATATGAAGAACTGAAAATACTTCATCTGGATAAATTCTTTAGTGGAACATGGAAGTTATCTTTAAATGTGTGAAGACAGTCATGAGCAGATGAGTTAGACTTGTTCTTGTAAGGGGCACCAGTGGGAGACTGGGGAGTGAAAGGCTGAAAGAACAATGTTGGCTGCTTAGAGATTTTTCAACTTGGCAGTCCAGTCTTGAAGCATAGCCTTGAGTTCCCCATCACTTTCTGGCTTATATGAAGTTGTATATTCATTGTTGATGAAGAGCTTCAACTTTCAGACAGCTGGACAGACAAGATGATCTTGAAAGTGCCCTTCCAAACCTGAGGTTCTTGGTTTCCAAGACTTGAGTCTTCACGTCTCTCATGGGATCCTTTTTTCCAATTTCTCCACAGTTGATTTCATATGATTATCTAATCCTGGAAGAGGAGGTAATGTCCTATAATTGGTAGTTGGTTTACATAAGCTAGAGAAAGCTGTATTGTTTGAATAATGCACATATCCACAAGAATCCAAAATAACTGACAAAACAATAAGTGGTGCTGTTGAATTTCATATTTGATGAGTACATAAGAGCTTGAATAGTCTTCTAAACTTCTAGGCCACATGTAATCTGCTCATGGGAATTCATTATTTTGCAGTATTTTCACAAACTAGATTCATTTGTGATGGATAGATAAATCTTTGCTTTTCAACTTCTAGGAACTGAGGCAATGCAAGCAAATCATTTGGAATTTTGTAATTTAATTTTTCTTCTTATATTAAAAAAGTACCACCTGTCCCTTTTTAAATTATTTATTTATTCATTTTATTTGAGAGAAAGAGAGAGGGAAATAGAGAGAGATCCCATCTGCTGGTTTGCTCCTCTAATGCCTGCAAAAGCTGAGGTTGGGTAGGCGAAAGCCAGCAGGAGTCAGGAACTCAATCCAGTTCTCCCCCATGGGTGACAGAGACACAACTACTTGGGCCATCACCTGCTGTCTCAAATGCTGCGCATTAGCAGAAAGCTGAGTTGAAAGTGGAGCTGCAACTTGAAACAAGGCTCTTCTACAGGCATCCCAACCCATAGCTTAACTACTAGGCCAAATGCCTGCTCTTTTTTCATTTTTTCTTCATCATATTGTCTTCTCTATGGATATTAAGGCAAGGATATTGTTTAAAATGAAAATATAATTCTCATAATGATTGATCTATTATAGAATCTGCATTCAGCCTAAGAAATTATTTTTACTACATAGGAAAAACTACAACCACTTTTCTGCAAGAAAGTTGATCTTCCAAATATGAATTTTTATTATGCTACATGTCAAAATAAAGTTAATTCAACTTCCTTTTTCCTCTCATTTTTCCATCTTGGAGGGAGACTTTGGTTGTTTCAGAGTTGTCTGTTGAAGCCATGGCCACTAGGTGGTGCACCGGTTAAGCATTATCTCCACCTTGTTGGCCCGCTTTCAATCTCACCTTGCACCTGAAAAATGCCAGTTTTGTATTCTGTACCAAAAGACCAATTTCATTCACTTTGAAATAAATGTATTTATTCTAACATTTAGCTCACAAAGAACTACATGTTCTTTAAATCTGATAAATAATTTTCTAATGATCTTTTTTGTCCTGTATTGAAATGAGCTGTGTAAAATAAATTGCTCCTCATAGAGGTGCGCAGGCAGAGACCAGACAACCATTGGGCAGGGAAAAATTGGAAACAGGAGGCCGTTTTATCTCCAAAATACATTCAGGTGTGTTTTCTGAAATCAGGGACAGCCTCTTACATAACCAGAGTCCAACTATCAATACTGTTCTCTGGCCCAGAGATTGACAAACTGGTCCGAGGGTCAGTCCTGCCTATTATCTATTTCTGTAGGGTGCACTAGCTAAAATGTCTTTAAATAGTTGTGAACCATTTTACACCAAAGTTATATAAAATTCTGAATTTCACTGTCCAGAGAATTTAGTTTTTCATTTCTGTCCTTGCTGCCTCTACAGAGTCTAAAATATTTACTCTCTGGCCCTTTCCAATGAGAACTTTTAGATTCCTGATATAATTTACAAACCTGATTCAAATCCTGCCAATTGTCTACTAATGTCCTTTATTTGAAGAAGAATCCAACCCCATTACTGAACTTTTGTGGACCTCATGTCTTCCTTTGTCAAATGAAGATGCAGCTCCTTAAATGAGTTGATGCAATACATCTCTTGGAACAAAGCATAGCACATAGAATAAGCAACAGGCTAAGTGCTGGCCATTGTTACCATCTCAATCTGTTTCCCTTTCCATTCAATTATATATAATTTACATAAATAATATATGCTGAGCATATATATAGATATTACATATATGGTGGGCTGCTTGGGATGCCTGCATCCTATTTCACAGTACCTGGGTTTCTGTCGTTTCTATCTCAGCTCTGTTCCTGATTACAGCTTCTTTCTAGTGCACACAGTGGGGAGACAGTAGGGAAGATTCAAGTGGTTAGGTTCCTGCGAACCACATGGGAGATCTGCATTGAGTTCCCTGATTCATATGAAGGCCTCAGCCCAGCTAAGACCTGGCTTTTGTGGGTATTTGAGGAGTGACCCAGTGGACAGAAGATTTCTGTTTGCCTCTATCTATGTCTTTCTAATAACTAACAAATACATTTTATATAATAAACTATATGTATTTATTTTCAGTAAGCAATATGTAGCCAACACAAAATTTGAAAGGTTCAAATACAAAAGGGGATGCTGGGTTTCCTTCCCACTCTCTCCAAAGGCAACCGCTTGGGAAATTCTAAACTGCTCCAGGGTACTACATAATATTTAATTGGTAACCTGATGATGAACTTTTAAGTAGTTCCAAATCTTTTGCTATTACAGTTACATAAAATAGTCTTATGTTGTAGTAGAATAAAATCTTCAACACAGAGCATGGGTATCCTTATTTTTCACAGTAGTTACCAAACTTCCCCCTTCAGGGATTGTTCTCACTAGTAACCCATGAGGCTACCTGTTTCTTCCAAATAGATTATTGTTTTAGGGGTTGGACAAGCTGATGAACAAAAACTGGTAGCTCATTATGATTTTAACTTAAATGTGTCCTAGCAGTACTAGAGATGAACATCTTGTCTTATTGAGTGAATTGTATTACCTCTTCCATAGATAACTTTTTCATATCCTTTGACCAATTTTTAATTAGACATTTTCTTGTGATTTTAGAGGTTAAGAAAATTATTTTACCTGAGTCAGCAGTTGTAAGTATTTCCCCCGTGTTGTAAACTTTTCTTCAATTTCTTTTTATGATGATTTAAAAAATCATTTGAACTTTATGTAAAGATAGTTAAGATGATGTCAATGGATAATTCCAAATTAGCATAAAGTTCTTGGCGAATAAAATGCCTTGACTTTGTTCCTCTCTCTGAGGTCTGTAGCTGAATGATTCCTGCTTGGACTCATCACCAGGCACACAGTGGAGTGGGGTGTAAAACTTGGGCTTGTGGTTTAGATTGAATCTCCCACTTACTGTGTTACCTTTCTGGGCCTCACTGTCCTTACCTGTCCAATAAGGAACAAAGGATGGTAAGAATATGACACCTTAAAGTATGCCTGTGGGTGAAAGAACTGTTTTGAGCTGAAGGCACTTGAAAAATAGCAAATACTAGGAGAGGCTTTCTCTGAACTCTCCTTATCTGCCTCAAGGCAGATCCTGCAAAAGGAACACAGTTGTCACTCATCCCTTTCCCAGGAGTTTGATCAGCCAGGGAAAACTGTCTTTTATCATGGGAGAAGAGGGTAGAAGCTGACACCATGCCAAGACAAACTTTGTTCAAATACTGATGGACTTCTCAATGCATCCTCCCAAGTGCAGCACCTTGGAACAAAAAAAACCTCAGACGCAGGGAAGTGGCTCTTTGATCTCTTCCTACTCTGTGTCCCCAAAAGCCACAGAATTCTCTGAACTTCCTTGAAGTAGTCCTAAGATCCCCATTGCAGAGGCACCCTCCAATCCCTGAAGCCATGGGAATCTGAATAAATCAGCCTTGCTAAGGTCCCCTGCATTTATTACCTCATATCAGACCCTGTTAATCATGATTATCCACTTCTACCTCAAGCCTAGCAGAAAACAAAACACACACACACACACACACACACTTACCTGTTTCTGTGCGTCTTTATTTCTTAGGGTTCCTGTGCCATCTAAAACTTGATACTAAATAGATTGGTATGCTTTTCTTTTGTGAATCTTTTTTTTTTTTTTTTAGAGAGATCACAGCCATAACCTAGCAATGGGTAAGAAAATACATCTTCCTTTTCCCACGCTATTACATTTCCCATCTATTCTTCTAAAAGCCTATTATATTTTCCTAAAAATCCACTTACTTTCCAGCAAGTGGCTGACATGTCCCCTCCCCTTCCCATATAAAGATTCTATAAAAAAATCTTACCTTTTGTGGGTATTCAGGTTTTTTTCTGTGGTGGCCCTGGGTACAGACTATTAAAAATTAGTAACCGTGTTTGCCTTTTTCTCTGTTAATCTGTCTGTTGTCAGGGTAGTTCACTGTCCTAGCTATCAAGCCCAGGAGAACAGAGGGATAAAGGATAAAGGATTCTGTTGTGAGGATGAGAGAAATGGTGCACAGGACCAGGAGCAATGCCTGCTGCATAGCATCCCCCCTTCTGAACATACTCACAATCTGTGGGTCTCTCTGTGTGTCCCACAGGTCTGCCTTTTTGCCTCTTATTTGCAGGTGGAATCTGCTTACTCATCTGGCCCAATGATGCTTTAAAACACTCCAATGAGCAGCTCAGCCCCTGAACCCAAATGTCCTATGGACCCAGTGCCCCCAGGAAACACAATCATTTTATTTGGATCCTGAATCAAAATTCTAGGAAGGGGGAGTTTTTTCCCCAAGTTAGCATTTTGGAATACACAAAATTTAGAAATGTTTAAACATAAAAGAATATTCTAAATAGAATTAAGCTAAAAATTACAAAAGAAATAAATATTTGCAAGATATTAACTCCCCTAATGTTAATTATGGCTTTATGTTTTGCATTGTTTTTAAAGCTGATAAAACTTACTGATGTTATTATTAAGCAAGTTTTATGGATTTCTAACAAAAACTCATAGTATAGGACATTTCTTGTTTTAAACACCTCACTCAGTCATTTCAAATTTAATGATAGTTTTAATATACAGGATGTTTTATTTCATTTTTTTTGACAGGTAGAGTTAGAGTTTTCTGTTGGTTCACCCCCAAAATGGCCGCAGATCCGAAGCCAGGAGCGGGGTGCCTCCTCCTGGTCTCCCATGCGGGTGCAGGGCCCAAGCACTTGGGCCATTCTCCACTGCCTTCCTGGGCCACAGCAGAGAGCTGGACTGGAAGAGGAGCAACCAGGACAGAATCCAGCGCCCCAACTGGGACTAGAACCCGGGGTGCTGGCGCCGCAGGCAAAGGATTAGCCAAGTGAGCTGCGGCGCCGGCCTGGATTTTTTATTTCAATCGAAAGAAAGTATTTATCCATTCCAGTTCTGCAGGAAATAATGTGTTCATAAAGATTATATTAAAACCATCCATATTCAAAAAGTACAGTCTTAGGCAATAAGAACAAATGCAGCATCAGTTACATAACAATTAAACAAAAAAGAGTTAATAAAACTGGCTGGCGCCGTGGCTCAATAGGCTAATCCTCCGCCTTGCGGTGCCAGCACAGAGGGTTCTAGTCCCGGTCGGGGCGCCGGATTCTGTCCCAGTTGCCCCTCTTCCAGGCCAGCTCTCTGCTATGGTCCGGGAGTGCAGTGGAGGATGGCCCAAGTACTTGGCCCTGCACCCCATGGGAGACCAGGAGAAGTACCTGGCTCCTGCCTTCGGATCGGCGCGATGCGCCGGCAGCGGCAGCCATTGGAGGGTGAACCAACGGCAAAAGGAAGACCTTTCTCTCTGTCTCTCTCTCACTGTCCACTCTGCCTGTCAAAAAAAAAAAAAAAAAAAAGAGTTAATAAAACTATTCTGAGAGAGGAAAATACAGCCTGATGTTCTGCTCTGGACGTTGATGTCCAGGGGTTGCCTGCCATAAACGTGAGTCAAACCTGCAGGGAGCCTGCACCCGGAGGCCTTGCAGCATAGCCCTCCTCCTTCAGGGAGCTGAGGAGCAAGGCGATATCCAGAAATGTTCTGACACCCTGGAGCTCGTCTCAGGGCTGCATGTGGAGAATGCACCACTTGGGAAGAGCTGGAATTTAAACACTGCTTCAGCTAAATTGTTGAATATACATATATATATGTATATACATATATATGTGTGTGTGTTTCAAGTCACATGTGACAAGTCATGTATACACATATATATGTTGTGTATATATAGTGATATATATATATATATATATATATATACAGTGATCATTTTCTTTCTGTTTTTAAGACTTATTTATTTGAAAGGCAGAATTAGAGAGAGAGAATCTTCCATCTGCTGGTTTACTCCCCATATGGCCTCAGTGGCCAGGGCTGGGCCAGGCCAAATCCAGGAATCTGGAACTTCATCCGGGTCTTCCACATGGATGGCAGGGGTCCAAGAGCTTGAGCCATGATCTGCTGCTTTCCCAGGTGCATTAGCAGATGCATTAGCAGGGAGCTGGACTGGAAAAGGAGCAACTGGAACTCGAACTGGTGCTCATATGGCATGCCAAAAATATAGGTAGAGCTTAACCCACTGCACCACAATGCCAGCCCCATTTTTTTTCCCTTAGTTCACTGAGCAACAGAGCTGCCAACCAAATATCTTGCGCTTTCTCCCTCATAATTGGTCATTTGTCTTTGATGGAGAGGAGTGGTTCTTCTTGCCCTCTTCCAGTCGGACTCACTTCTGACATCCAGCCAGCCCCTTGGATCCATGGGGCAGCCAATCATGGATGGAAAACATTTGGGGAAAAATGTGTCTATACTGATCAGATCTAGACTGTTTTCTAATCATTATCCCCTAAACAACACAATATAACAACTATTTATATAGCATTTGCATTGTCCTGGATGTTGGGAGTAATCTAGAGATGATTTCAAGTATACTGAGGGACATGTGTAGATTACATGGAAATATAGCATCACTTTATATGAGACTTCAGCATCTACAGATTTTGGTAGGTGGTTTGCAAATATTGTTTTCCCATTCTGTTGGATGCCTCTTCACTCTATTGATCCTTTTCTTTGCTGTGCAAAAGCTTCTGATTTTGATACAGTCCCATTTTAGTTTTGCTTTTGTTGCCTGTGCTTTGGGGGTCTTGTCCAAGATGTCGTCCCCTACACCAATGTCTTGGAGTGTTTCCCCTGTGTTTTCTTCCCTCAGCTTCAGTCTCAGGACCATCCCTAATCTGAATGCTCCAAAGTTTGAAACATCTTGAGCGTCAATTATGATGCCCTCAAGTTGAAAATTCCACACCTGATGTCATGTGACAAGTCATAGTCACACGAAAAATACTGTATAAAGTTACTTTCAGCTGTGTGTATAGGGTGTATATGAGGGGTGGGTATTTGGTGCAGCAATTAAGATGCCGCATAGGACACCCACATCACATTGGAGTGCCTGAGTTTGAGTTCCCACTCTATTTCTGATTCTAGCTTCCTTCTAATGCACCCTGGGAGCCAGCAGGTGATGTCCCAAGTACTTAGGTCCCTGCCATCCACATGGGAGACTCAGATGAAGTTCTGGGTTACTGACTACAGCCTGACCCAGTCCCAGCTGCTGTGGGCATTTGGGGAGTGACCCAGCAGAGAGAAAAACAATCTCTCTCTGTTACTTTATCTTTCAAATAAATAAATATAACTTAGAAACACTATGAGAGAGGCAATAAACTAAGACTCAGCAACAGTGGAACTTTAAAAAACAAAAGATCCCTATGAAGCATAAATATTTCTGTGTTTAGACTTGGGGCTTGTCGCTCCCCAATTCGTGGAGGAATGACACCGGACCCTGCGCTGTTCTTTTGTCTGGTCGGCCCTTCCCGGGTTTGCTGCTGGTCCTTCCTGGGTTGGCTGCCGACCCCTCCACCTCCGTGGAGGGGCAGTACCCCCTGCCACTTTCCCCACTTCCGCGGGGGAGCGGCACACCGCTGGCCGGCTCTCTCGGGGGCTGCTCAGGTGTTCCTTCAGATGTTCCCAGTGCATGTTGTCTCTCTCCTCCTTTATAGTCCTCTTCCACCAATCCCAACTCTGCTACCCACACGCCGAGTACACTGCTCTCCTCCAATCAGGAGCAGGATCAGCTCCTGCAGTTTATTGGTCGAACTGGAGGCAGCTGTGTAGAAGTTGTTTGGTCTCTCTCTCAGCGCCATATTGTGGGAGAGCAGATGCATAGAATAAGTCTTAATTCCAGTAACTTAGTCTAGTCTCAGTTGCTCCCCACAGGGGCTCACCCCCAAGATATATCATTATATATTTGCACATATTCCAAAATCTGAAATCCAAAACCACTTCTGGTCCCAAACATTTTGGATAGGAATATTCAACCCAATACAGATTTTTGGGTGTCAGTCCAAAAAATCTAATTCTACTGAATCAGAGACTACAGAGAGAATGCCTGGAAACTCATTTTGAACTAAAATCCTTGGTGAATCTTAGAATAACTGGATTAGTCCAACTCATTCTCATCTTTGTGACAACCTGCTATTGCTCTGCTGAAAGTTCTACTTGGAATATTTTTTATGAGTCTTTATATGAAAAATAAATCACTATTTTTCCAAGCTCAGATGCCAGTTCACTTCTTCTGCGGAATATTCACCACGATCTTATAGACTCTGTAACCCCTACACATCACAGGCTCAACTCATCCCTTCCTCTTTAAGCACCCCTAGATTTCTATGCATCTCTCATAAACCTAATACATTAGCTTATCTACATATTCTTACTCACTGACTATCCGAGACTCTGAGTTCCTCCATGAGGTGAATGCTGTTTTAACCCTCAAAGCTGACCTGTGCCTGGTATCTAGTGTGCATTCGATGAAATGCTGCCTGAATGGGTATTAGTTAAAATGAACCAACTTTATGATTAGTAAATTGAATGTGACTTCATAAGCAATTATTTTGTACTTTCTGTATGTATGAATTTCTATTTTTAAAAAGTGCAACAAATTATTTTTAAGCATAACAGCTTATCAAGGCATGAAAACCTTAGGAGAACAGCCAAGTACATTTCAGGGCAACTGAAGTGATTAATTATAATTTATTTTGGAATAAATTATGCATATTCAAGGTCTGCAGTACCCCCACCACCATCAAATGGTGATTTTTATTGCATTTATACCGACTTTTTCAATCAGAGCAGTCATTTCATAGAGAACATGAAGATTTTGTGTAAGTTTCTCTATGATGATTTTCCCCATAAATTACATAATTTTTTTTTTTTTGACAGGCAGAGTGGAAAGTGAGAGACAGAGAGAAAGGTCTTCCTTTTGCCGTTGGTTCACCCTCCAATGGCCGCACCGTGCTGATCCGAAGGCAGGAGCCAGGTGCTTCTCCTGGTCTCCCATGGGGTGCAGGGCCAAGTACTTGGGCCATCCTCCACTGCACTCCCGGGCCACAGCAGAGAGCTGGCCTGGAAGAGGGGCAACCGGGACAGTATCCGGCGCCCCGACCGGGACTAGAACCCGGTGTGCCGGCGCCGCAAGGCGGAGGATTAGCCTAGTGAGCCGCGGCGCCGGCCTTTCCCCATAAATTACAATAATGCATCTTTAAAATTGTCCCAAATGACATTAAAATATATTACTAATCTTAAACAAACTACCTAAACCTCCTAATTTCTTTTACTGAGTCACTACCACGAGGTTTTACTGGATGCGCAATGTGCCACTGTGTTATGCCAGGACATATTAATAATGCTGGAAGGCTTGTTGTGGTTATATAAATTAGTTCAAAATATGTAAGTTGCCAAGCCCAATTCATCTTTAATAGCTTTGCTAAGAATAAAGTGTTCACAAATTGAAAGAAGCTTGTGTACCGGTTACTCTGAGCCTCTTAATTTTTCCTTTGAAATAACAAAAGCCTCTCAGGCCTTTATCTGTTTATGTGCTTCAGTCAAGGTTTACAAAGCGCTCTACAGGCACAAAGCCATCCTGCATTTCTCCCTCCCTCAGGTGGGGATGAAAACAACTTTGGCTAAATGAAGAAAAGGAAAAGAACAAAGAAAGAAAACTACCAAGGTTGTTGTAAAGTCTCTCAAGTGCTCCAGGATAGGAAGTTTAGAAAATTTTTAAAAAAGAAACACAAGAACAGAACTCTTCTCTGGGTTATTCATTAATGGGGTGTGGCTTTGACAGCAGTTCAATAAACTTTGATATGGAGATTGTTCAAGATTAAAAGGACAGAAGTCAACTTTCCAGGGAAGTAACAAATTCTAATGTTCATGTAAGCGTTTGAGAACCTCTTGCCATCTGACTGATACTTTTCCAGAGCTTTTATTTTCCTTATGTTTGATTTGATTGTTCATGACTTTGGATTCTCTTTCAATAGACAGGGGAAAAAATGTTTGCTTATGCTCAATGAGGCAGGGCAGAATCGCAGCAATACAGGAGAGCCCAAGTGGTCTGTGAAATTCCATGCAATGTGTCCATTCATATATATATGTATGTATGTATGTATGTATGTATAGACACACACACACACACACACACACACATATACAGCACTTTTTGTACTGGGGAGAAAGATATTTACAAATATTTATTTTATGTGTCACCACTGAGGAATTTCTTATCAAAGTTTTTGCTATAGAGAACACTTTCATCTCTGTGGTACATTATACATCCATCAATTTTAGGAACACGAAAAATTCAAAATGTATCATCAATGTAACTGTATAGTTGCAAATGTAGGCTAGGAGCAGGGTGGAACTAAAAGAGGGTTAACTCTGAATTAGCAAAAAACTAAATCTAAAATACTGTCCTATCACTTTAAAGGACAGAGCATACTTTCTTTTTATCTTATTTTAATACAAGATCAAAAGAAAGAAACAAACAAAAAACCCCCAAAACCTGCTCCTATTGATGACAGCTGCTTCTGGGTTGTTCTATTGAGTGGCCTTTTCATGGAGTCTTAAAACACTTTATCCCAAGTCCTGTTTTGTTACAGGCAAATATTTATGTACAAATCTTATTTAAATCCTCAGTTGAGTACTGTGCAATAATTTGCACATGTCTAATAATTACCCATTGCAGAATCTTGTATCCACAATATGCTAATTAGGCACTCATTATTATAAATTATGCATGTGAGATTTCTCTTCTGGGCATTTTGACTAAGTTGCTCTTTAGCAGAGAAAAAAAAAGTGCTTATTTATTAAGTGGTATGAAACAGGTTCACTGTGCCCACTGCATCTTGGGCTACAGTTTCTACCATTTGCATGTCTGGGGAGACAGAGCAATCACACAAGCTTAGTGAAGCAACTCTTATCACTCACAGACAGCAACAGAAAATGGAAGCCTAGGATTCACGGTGAGGCAGCCCAAGGCTCAGGACAGCTGCCTGGGGTTGATGGAGTCTCGTCTGCTTGCATCCTGCATTGCACCACAGCTGAGGGACCCCAGAAGCACACTCCATCCTGGGTTTTATATTGGAGTGAAACCGGACTCTGGGCTAAAGTACGGCAGTGCACCAGATAGGAACAGGATCTCAGCTGTTCTGAGCAGGTTCCCTTTATCTCAGAATGTTACATTTCCAGTACATTCCACAGTTACTCTGAGAACAAGTGAGGGGTTGGGGACAGGGTGCTGCATCACTAAGGTCATCCAGGACTTATCCTGCAAGTTGCTCAGACAGTGGGTGTGAATCTACAGCCCAAATCTACTACTCTAAATGTTATAAATAACACTAATAAACATGTAGTAAACATCAGATATAGAATGCTTTTATGTGTAGAGAGATCCTTAACATCACTTGATTTAGATCCTTAAAAAAACTGATAAAATATTTTTTTTAAAGATTTTCTTTATTTATTTGAGAAGTAGAGTTACAGACAGTGAGAGAGAGAGAGAGAGAGAGAGAAAGAAAGGTCTTCCTTCCATTGGTTCACTCCCCAGATGGCTGCAACGGCCGGAGCTGTGCTGATCCAAAGCCAGGAGCCAGGTATTTCCTCCCAGTCTCCCATACGGGTGCAGGTGTCCAAGCACTTGGGCCATCTTCAACTGCTTTCCCAGGCTATAGCAGAGAGCTGGATTGGAAGTGGAGCAGCCGGGACTAGAACCGGCGCCCATATGGGATGCCAGTGCTGCAGGCGGAAGATTAACCTACTGCACCATGGCGCTGGCCCCCTGATAAAATATTTTTAACTCACTTTTATTTCTCTTCCCTGCATTCATGTGTTCCAGGTGCTATCTTAAGTGCTGTTTATGTATCATTTTATTTAATCCGAGGATAAGCGTAAGGCAGGCATTCATGTAATCCTATGTCACAAAGGAAAAAAAAGAGACTTAAAGCCACGGAGAGCTAAAGTAATGTGTCCTCCATTCAGCTAGGGAGTGGCTAAGCTTAGACTCCCACCTAACTGAAAGATACTGGAACACTGCTTCTGAACTGCAGGTGCTGATTCACTAGAGGGCAAGGAACCAACGGGAAGAATCAGCAGCAGCACAAAAATGAAATAAAATGCTACTGAAAATAGCTTGGGACAGGTAAAGTATTATTTTGTGGTAAAGTATTATAGCACATTATTTTAAACATACATATATATGTGTGAACTGATTCTTAATGTAAAGTACATTTCTTACTTTGGGTTATGGGTTTAAAAATATTAACTAGGCTGAAATGGAAAGCAAGAGCAAACTGATCCTTATTTTTTTAAAAAAGATTTACTTACTATTTATTTATTTGAAAGGCAGAGTTACAGAGAGAGGAAGAGAGAGAGAGAGAGAAAGTGAGAGAGAAAGAGATCTTCCATCTACTGATTCACTACCCAAATGGTTGCAATGGCTGGGGCTAGGCCAAACCAGAGCCAGGAGCCTAGAATTCCATCCAGTCTCCCATATGGTACAGGGCCCAAAGATTTGGGTCATCTTTCATTGCTTTCCCAGCCACATTATTAGGAAGCTTGGTTGGAAGTAGAGTAGCTGGGACTAGAACCAGCATTTATATGAGATGCCAGTGGCGGAGGTGGCAGCTTAACTCATTATGCCACAACACCAGGCCCAGCAAACTGATTCTAAAGCTATGAACATTATACCTTAGTTTTTTTTTTTTTTAAAAAACTACATATACCATAGTGACTATCATAGTCACTATATATGTTGTTACATGTTGACCCACAGATAAATATTCTTTTCTGTTTTTCAAAAATTCATGCCAAAAGAAGAAAAGTGTTGTAATTCCTTTCTATCAGACTGATAGAACTCACAACAAAACTGAACAGAGAGCTCACACAGAAAAATAACATAAACACAAAATCTCATTTATTTTTGTCTGAAGCACAAAGAAGCTCACTCAACACAATAACAATAAGCAAATCAGATCAATATTGGAAAAAACGTCCCCATGAACACAACATATATATTCTTAGGAGCAGCAATCAGGAGTTTAACAATAATGCAAGGCAGTTTTCTCTAAAGAATGCTTTCTGACAGGCTTTGGGGTAGGAAATGGCAAATAAATTAGAGGCACATAACAGATGAGCTAAGAATAACATTTGATACTCAAGCCATGCAAATCTCTTGGGCTATGAAAGTCCTCTCGAATTTATACTGAATTTCATCATTGGCCTGTTTGAGTTTAGCATTTCACTAGAAACCATCCCTTCAACTCCCCACCTTGCACGCTAAGGGCTATGGGAGGGAAAGGGACCCTGCATGGAGAACAATGCTAGGCTTTCTAATAGTGGCCTTTCACAAGTGCTGCCTCTCATGCCATTCAACATTTTTTAATGTCATTTATTTGCATACTTCTTTAATGTACTTAGAGACATTTTAAGATGTGATGGTCCAAAGTCATACCTAAGAGATCTAAAATAGCAAAAGTGTCCTTTATGCCTTCTGAAAAACAAAAACCTTAAAAACTCTTACCAATGCACAGAACTAAAAAGTAATGTCAAGGCATTGCCCATGACGCACTCTCAGCCCACCCTATAATAACTCAGAATAATACTTTTTAAATGTGTGAAGGTCCAGAAGCATTATCAACTAAAAAAAAAAAAAAAAAAGGACAACAATGGAAAGATATCCAGTAGGTTCCAGAAGCATTCAATTCTGGACACCTTCCACACATAGCACAGGGCAGAATTTATACACTGTGCCTTCTAGCTTGTCTTTAAATCTTCCCATATGCCTAGTTTTGAGGTGAAAAGATTAAAAATAGGAAGAGTCTGGTAGGGAGTGAAGATTCAAAATACACTGCTACATCTCACACCAATTGTGTTTCCTCTCTATGATGTCAAGTGCAGTTGCCAAGTAGGGTATTCAAGAGCACCCTCAAAATCAGCTAAGCATGAAGAGGCATATTTCCTACCCTTCTTCTTTAAACTTCAGAATTCTCCCTGAAGTAAAAGAGAGATTCCAGGTGATTCAAAGCTCAGGGCACTGACTTACAAGGACTTCCTCCTGGTGAGAAGGGGGCTTCTTCCAAGACAATCTCTTGGAATCTAAAACTTTTGGCAATTCAATTAGGGAAGCTGGGAGGATAAACAAAGGAGCAGAGACTCCTTGGCCTCAGTTCATGAGGGTCACAACAGCCTTGTCCATCCTAATCTTTCATTTCTCATGTGTCCCTCTCTTACAGAAAAGAAATTCACCTTAGATAATCAGTCTGCATATTTATATTATTTGATTCTTGAGACTACATTTTTTACATTTTAAAGTGTTTTCTGGTGAAAATATTATGGAACATGAGGCAACTGGTGCAGGGTTTGGAGCGGAATCTGATGGGAAGTTTTAATCTCCTTGTTCCTGTCAGAGAGCAAAGTGTTCAGACACACAGCGACAGATAGGATTGGCTTGGCATGGTGCCTCTCCACAAGTTAGAACGTCAACCTACATTAGGCAAAGGCAACATTTCAAAGTGCAGAACATCTGGCCCCATGTGTGACTAATGCCTGTAGCACTGGAAAAAGCATATGTAACATTAGGAACACTGCACTCAAAGAAATAAAACACATAAGTTATAAAGGATGCAGAGAGATCAAGTACACGTAAACATTTCAACACGTTCTATTTTCACTAGAAAACATATTCATGTCTTAACATACTATCAGGGCTAAATTTAATGTATGCCTGAATGGTTATACATGGCCATTCTTCTTGGTTCTGATGGCTACACTTATTTATATTTACTGCATGTAAATCCTAAATCTAAATGAAAATTGATGTTCAACATTAAAATATACATCCTTAAGGAAGGTAAAATTGTGGGATCTTTCAAAGGTTAAAAGCATCTACTGCCTATTAATGGGTCTTACGCATCTCATATAAATTCCAAGCCTACTCATTGGGGTTAGACACCATTTAACTGAATTCCTTTCGCAGGAGCTGAGAGAGAATAGAAGACATTTGCCAGCACTGGAGAGAAATGGGAAAAAATTTGGCAGGTCATCTTTGGCATGGATCACGAAATAGAAACACTGGAAATTCATACCAAGACTGAAAATGGGGCTTACCAAGTTACTCAATATCCCACAAAATAAGCTCTTTTGTTTTGTTAAAAAAAAGACAAAAAATTGTTCCATCTTTAGGTATAGTGTATCTATAATCAAATCTAAAAGTGTTTCTACTTGGTATAAGGGAGAGGTCAAATTACTAATAATTTAGCATGAATACGTGAAAATTTATACTACAGAGATGAATTGTGCACTTAGTTATATAAATATGGAATTAGCTAGATTACATAAAGTTTTTACTATAAGGTAGTATCAAAGACTCATAGCTAAACTCTGGGGACAAATATATATTAAGAAATATATATTAAGTATATATTAAGAAAAATCTGTTCCATTTCCTTGTTCATTATAGTATTTAGAATTTAATAAGAAGAGTAAGATTTAAATCATATTCACATGAATACTTTTTAAGGATTTATAATAAGGTCAAAATTTGGTTTTAATTCAAGATTATGAGAAAGGACACTATATTGGGAAGCACAAAACACTCTGCTTTATTTAGTGTTTCTAGATGGCTAGTACAGATTAAGTCCTATTAATGTAACATTAAGTGGGACATGTATTTTTAATTATATTAAAATTCTAATATCCTAAAAATTACAAAGCATTAAACAGACAGTTGGATAAAATTAGAAAATAGGATGCTTTCAATATACAGTTTAAAGATTTTTAATGATTTTTTTTAAACAAAATTTGTCCCTCATTTAAAATTCTAGCAGACAGATATCTGAGTGTGAAGTTTCCAGCAACTATGGCACAGTGTTTGGTGGAACAAGCCATTGCAGGGGAGGCGTTTCCGATACTATCAGCAGGTCCCAGGTGCCCAGTTGTTGGCCTGGTTTATAAAGACTCCAGTCCACACAACAGTGGAGTACGGAGTTTGTTTCTTTTCTAGTAAAACAGAGCAGTTACAACATCACATAGATACAAGTCAGGGTGATTTCAAAGTACACAAAAATACAACTATTTATGCCATGTGGTTCTACAAATAAAATTCCTAAGAGAATTTAAATCTTTAATACCCAACTTCTGTCAAACACTTTTAAGCACAGAACTATATTAAGAAAGCACAGGCATTCAGTTTCTGACATTCATCCTGAAAGAAGGCAAAACACAACAATAACACGTCTCTGAAATGCAAATTCCATTAAGTGCAAGTTTCCAAAACACAAAGTCAATCTGGAAACACGTTTTAAAATTCAATGAGTGCTCTTCATAAATGGGTATGCTCAGTATATGCTTTTCCAACAAAATCAGGAATGATTTTCCAACATTTGTTCACTATCTCACTTTTGCTCCCTCATAAAAATATACTCAAGGGTTCATTTTTAGTTTCCTAAGTTTTACATTGATTAGCTCAAAATACCTATCCATGGAAATATCTTTTCTCTCCACATTTCCACATATAAAAAACACTTTACTGAAGTCTTATAATAAGAACATCACTAGCAATTGCATTCCCTTCTATTTGAGTTTAAAGTAAATCTGAACAGTTCACCAAATTATGAACATTGCAACCAAGAGCCGGGAATTAATGTAACTTCCTTTGTACAGTTAGTCAGGTGAATACTGTAGCTAAGAGATCGTCATCCCCAAAGCAAGGATTTATTTCTTGACTTTCTACCTCCTCCTGAGCACAAGACAGATATGGAACCAGGTGATCCCAGAAGATCTTCACAGAGCCAGGAGGTCTTACACCGAGCTGGAAAATGGGACCACTTGCTTTCCGCCCACATAAACCTCCTCAATATTTCGATCATCTCCTGAAAGAAAAATCAAGGAATCATTTACAAAGTACTTTTGTGTCATTAACTATTTTAAGTGCCTTCAAGAGAAATTTAACTTTAAAAAATTCACTTCTCAGAGAGGGAACACAAAATGCTGCCTTTTTTTTTTTTTCCTCTTGGATTATTTATAATCTAGAAAGGAAGGTGGTATCAACAGAAGGTGCCATGGTGAATTTCGGGATTACAGTCTGAATTCTGAACCTAAGGCAGAAATCATACAAAGTTAAATCGACTCCCTGTCCCTGTCTTTTCAGTTGAATTGTTTTGGTTCTGTTCTCAGCCCCCATTGGAAGTGGAACAGTTATCCTTACTCCAGAATCACATTCAACACAGTGAAATGAATCATCTACAGAACCTGAGCTCTGAAAAAAAAAATAGCATGTGTCCAAACTATATAAGGAACACAACTCAATAGCAAAAAACAATCCAATTTAAAAGATGGCAGTATGTCTAAACAGACATTTCTCAAAGGAAGACATACAAAAATACAACAGGTATGTGAAAAAAAAAAAGTTAAACATCACCAATCATCAAGATTTGCTATTATCGAAAAGACAAAAGATAACAATTATTGGTGAGAATGTGGAGAAAAGGGAACCTTTCCACACTCTCGGAGGGACTGTTAACTAATAGGTCCATTGGGAAAACACTGCAGAGTTTCCTCAAAAAAACCTGAAAACAGAATTACCATAGGATCCAGCAATCTCGGGGAAATGAAATCCATGTTGAAGAGATAAGTACACTCTCATGTTTATTACAGCACTATTCATAGTAGCCAAGAGATGGAAATAAGTAAGTATCCATAAATAAAGAAAATATGGTATACATCCACAATGGACTATTACTCATTCATTTAAAAAGGATGAAATTTTTTCATTTGCAAAAACATGGATGGAACTGGATAGTATTATGTTAAGTGAAATAACCCAAGCATAGAAAGACAAGTATCACATTATCTCATTCATATGTGACGTATAAAAATGGGTGAATTCATAGAAGTTAAGAATATAATGTTGGCTAACAGAAGCTGGGGAGGGAAATGGGCAGGGAGGATTGCGGAAGGTGGATTGATAGGTACTAGGTTATAGCAAAATAGGAGTAAGAAGTCTACGGTTCTATTACACAGTAGGGTGACTATAGATAATGTTAATGTATTATATACCTTGCTATAAAAAGAGAAAAACTACAGGATAGGATTTTGGATATGTTTACTATAAAGAAGTGTTAAATGCTTCAAAGGATACATACATTAACCCTGATTGGATAGTATATGATGTATACAGGTAATGAAATATTACACAGTATCCCATATAAAATTTTTATTTTTAGTGATTTTTTTTTAAAAGTCACTCAGTATTAGGCCGGCGCCGCGGCTCACTAGGCTAATCCTCCACCTAGCGGCACCGGCACACCGGGTTCTAGTCCCGGTTGGGGCGCCGGATTCTGTCCCGGTTGCCCCTCTTCCAGGCCAGCCCTCTGCTGTGGCCAGGGAGTGCAGTGGAGGATGGCCCAGGTGCTTGGGCCCTGCACCCCATGGGAGACCAGGAAAAGCACCTGGTTCCTGGCTCCTGCCATCGGATCAGCGCGGTGCGCTGGCCGCAGCGCGCCGACCGCGGCGGCCATTGGAGGGTGAACCAACGGCAAAGGAAGACCTTTCTCTCTGTCTCTCTCTCACTGTCCACTCTGCCTGTCAAAAAATAAAAAATAAAAAATAAAAATAAAAAAGTCACTCAGTATTGAGCTCACTCAACAGAATGGAAGGCCAAGTAGAATCTTGTGAACTATTTAATAGTTCCCTCTCTCTCCCTCTCTCTCTTCCCTCTCTCTTTTTCTGTGTGCATATACTTGAATCTAAGTACATGAAAAGCGTGTGTAGAAAGACTTCACTAAATACTTATCACATACACAATAAGGTAGGACAGACTGTGGGGATAGAAGGAATGTAAGAAGACTGAACATAAAGATTTCTTCCTATTTGGCTTTCCATTTCTCAACTTAGGATATCCTAGAGGGTCATGTGTTTTTCAGGTAGTACCTTTAAAAAGTGATGCTTGCGAGTGTTAAAAAAAAATCAACCAAAGCAAATTATCACTGTAATGGTAATATATAATACTATTAATACAGAGATAGCCAAGAAAAGGACAAAGATTTTATTTAGTATAGGGATCATACAATTACCTACCTAGATAGAGAAATTTCTGGATAACAGCCTACAATGAAAAATAAAAGTAATAAGAATCATTATTTTGTACACTTCGAAAATGACATTCATAGACAATCCTGATTGTCAAAGCCCAGAAACTGAAATTTATTTCTCAATGGCAAAATCAACTTTTATTAATTAAAATGAAGTGGTCTTTTGCTTAAAAAACAAAAACAAAGAAATAAACTACTGGCTAGTAATGAATGTTTATTTATTATCTAAAACTTTTTGGTATTTAACCTTGAGAGGTAAAGTATTATACAAATCAAATTAATTTAATATAACAATTCAATTATTTCAAGAGGTATATTATGTAAGAAGAATGTCCTAGAATTTACATGAACAAGTCGGAGTCCTATTCCCAGAAATTCACTCTAATAAAAGTAAAAGAATACCATGAAAATAATGATGGAGTCATAACAGGCTGCCCTAAAATCAAGAGCAGGAATTTCACTACGACCTGCCTCTTCCCTCTTCTTCCCTGAAGCAGACACAGACCCTCATGTGAGAGGCTCCCTTCATATACCTGGAGGGAAAGAGCATCCTTATCTCTGAGGACAAAGGGTCACAGAGGAGACTCTGAGCAAACAGGCCTCGCTAGCCTCCCCCTGGCCATGACCACCAGTTAGGCTCTTTGTACTATTCTATTGCTCCATGAGGCTTCACTCTTGATCAAACCTACCATAAAAATACTCAAGTGGGGTAGATTTGGCTAACTAAGCAAGTTAGCTAAAACATCCACATTCTAGATCAGAGTGCTTGGGTTCAATACCCAGCTCTGGTGCAGACCCTGGGAGACAGTGCTGATGGCTCAGGTGCTTGGATTCCTGCCACCCATGGGGACTGAATTTCCAGTTCCTAACTTCATCCGGGGCCACAGGCATTTGGTGAGTGAACCAGAGGAAGGAAACTGAATCTGTCTCTGTCTGCCTCTCAAATAACTTTTTTAATTTTTTAAAATATATATTTTTAATTTATTTGAAAGAGTCGGGGCCGGCGCTGTAGCATAACGGGTAAAGCTGCTGCCTGCAGTGCCGGCATTCCATATGGGTGCCAGTTCAAGTCCCGGCTGCTCCACTTCCAATCAAGCTCTCTGCTATGGCCTGGGAAAGCAGTAGAAGATGGGCCTCTGCACCCATGTGGGAGACCTGGAAGAAGCTCCTGGCTCCTGGCTTCAGATCGGTGCAGCTCTGGCTGTTGCGGCCAATTTTGGGGAGTGAACCAGTGGATGGAAGATCTCTTTCTCTCTCTCTCTGCCTCTCCTCTCTCTGTGTAACTCTTGACTTTCAAATCAATAAATAAATCTTAAAAAAAAAGAAAAAGAAAAATAGTCACAGACAGTGGGAGAGACAAAGACAGAGACAGAACGAACTTCTATCTGCTGGCTCACTCTCCAAATGGCAGCAACACCCAGGGCTGGGCCAGATAGAAGCCAGGAGCCTGGAACTCCAACCAGATTTTCCACATGTGTGGGGGGCCCAAGTACTTAAGACATGTTCTGCTGCTCTTCCAGGTGCATTTGCAGGCATCTGGATGAGAAGGGAGCAGTTAGAACCTAAACAAGTGCTCATATGGGATGCTGGCATTGCAGCGGGTGGCTTAATCCACTGCACCACAATGCTAGCCCTATAAATAAATTTTTAAAAACTATTCAGGTTCGTCCATTTCTTAATATTTTCATTATTGTATGAAGCCCCTGTGTTACATAAAACTTTATTAAATAAACTTGTATGCTTCTCTGTTGTTAATCTCTCTTTTGTTATAGGGACCTCAGCCTTGACCTAAGGATAAATATTATTAAAGTAAGATGAATTAGTTTATTTCATACATAGGAAAACATTTTCTAATAAGAGGAACAAAATTCATTTTCTTATAAAATTAAGAAAATCAACATAGCATAATGGTCAAGAGCCCAGCCTCCAGTAGTCAAAAAGTCCTGCATTTGAATCCAAACTCCATCTGCTAAATACTAGCCATAAGTCCTTAGGCAAAACACTTAACATTCCTTAAGTTTCAATGTCCCTGTAATTATCATGGCAATATTAATAGTAATGGCAATATTAATAGCTCTTTTAAGAGTTGTCCTGAAATTAAATAAAATTATGTATGAAAGTGTTTTAATCCCATGTGTACCTACTATGTAGCAAGTGTTAAATATGTGCTAGTTATATTATGGCTATTTATAGCCAAATACATTCAAATAGACAAATACATTCAAAATATGAGTATTTTTTATTATCATTATTAAAGAGACCTCGCTCCCCTTTAAGATTCTCTTGCATTCCATTAAAATGTTTTAGTTTTGATTTTGTTTTCTATAAAGTGATTATGACTACTTCATAAAACACATACCTTTAGAATAATTCTCTTATTCTTACCTCAGAAATATCACCAACAAAATCCCCATAAAACAAGTCGATGGGAGAGTCAGATGCTTTGGGGTTGATCAAGAGGGCATCAAATTCCTTGCCCACTTCAAAGTTTCCAATCTCATTATCCAGCCCCAGGGCTACAAAGGGGAACAAGTAGATCAACAGTCAGAATTGCAAACAACCAGACCATGCTAAGGTCTCAGTTTGCAAGGACAGAATCTGCCAACATGTATGCCACTAGAAAAAAAAAATTAGTATGTTTATGGTGAGGTAGAAATATGCTCCAATCCCAAGAGATTATGAGACTTCTGCTTATAGAAAGCACAGTAAGCACAGCAAAGCGTAATCTGAGAATAAAAACAGTTCCCTTCATCACCATGATCAGAGTTCTGATGCTGTCTATTTCAGCTCTGTCCTTGTACTGCATAGCCCAGATGGTCTATGCATTTTTTTTCTCACTCTCACAAACACGATGATTGACATAACACCTTTTTTCTTTTTCCCTCCTATTCTGCTCCCAATACTTCAGCTTCTTTCCTTGTCTTTTTTGTTCCATGAGGAGCTTAAATGAATGATATTGAAGTGAATTTCAAATAAATAAGAAAACTACTCTTTTGCATATTCATCAATATCAATTATAAATTATTTAGTTAAAATCTTTCAACAGAAAAAAAAGCTCACTTCTCAGTAACAGGCACTCATAACTCAAGAATCTCAATGTTTTTGAAAGAAGATCAATCTATGCAACCTCAAAGGTGGCTGCAGAATGGTTTTCTAAAATAGGCATAGGTTAATAATGGCTATGGACTTGACTAATCTCATAACTAGAATTCATGTTCCATGATTACTGGAAGTCAAGGAAGAACATGTCTCATTCCTATGATTTAGTTGTGGAAGTTGGGGGCAGTTGGCTTTCCTGGTCAATGAAAATGTTGAGTCTAAAGCTCCTTAAAACCTGTACCCTGAGCAAGGTGTACAATGAGGCTGTAAGCGGCAGCCTACATAAAAGGAAGGCTAACTTGGGTGCAACACTAGGTATTCCAGTTCTTATGTGTGTGTGTTGTATTCTGTCACTGTCAGGGTATAGTCCAATATGGAAATACTGGAACAATTATCCCTGTAGGGCAGTATCTGAAGCATTTTATTCCTATGCATAGGTATCCAGAAGACATGGCTGTTTTCTAATAACTGACTTAGAAACCTTACTTATTCTTAAAAGATGATTTAAGGGGCAACTCTTTTATTCTCAGAAAAGAACAAGGTTTTTTTTTTAGTTAAAGAATTCTCATAGCAAGACAGGGATATGAAAATTATTAGAAATGTTAAAAGCTGTTAGGTGATTTTTACTAATGGGTGAGGATTGAATGTCATAGAAAATGACTGGAAATTCTCTCCTCCTTCACTGATCACACTCTACTTCTTCTTACCCTTGACAAAGAAGCAGGACAAGCATGAGTTTAATGTCTATATTCAGCATAAAATTGGCCAGATCATCAGGTACACTTATTTCCCAGGATCCAGGCAAGTTGGAAGGTCTATAAACTTATTGGGCTATTTGTTAGAGCCTGAAGTGTTCAGGAATAAATGCCCCCCCAAAATACAATTGCTTTCAGTGAATTTGTAAACTGATGTAAATCCAAATGGTTACAAATGGGCCCTCCTGGGGTCAAAGTGACTCAAATGAATTTCACGAAAAGCAGTTTTACTGTTTTCAGAGCAAATGTTGGCTCTGTGTAGCTGATTTCTACATATCTTGATCTTTCTGATGGAAAATGGAAAGGCCACACTTTAAACACAAATCCATTCATCTCATTTCACTTAGACTATAGCAGAAATATAAGTTAAGGAGAAGAAATTCCACAGTGGTAAGCCCAGTGGGCCCAGAAATAGATTTAAGAGCTACACAGCAAGGTAGAAATGACTTGGTAGGCACCCCATGCCGGCTTGATCAGAAACAGCATCCTGATGAAGCAATTCACAGAGAGCCTAGAATACAAAAAGCACTATTTAAATGCCACTTGTTTTCACCATGAAAATTGATGGTAGAACAGCTACTTGAATTTACATTCAGATGTGCAAATACAATGGTGGCTGTGTAGAGGCGAGAGGGGGCGTCACACACAGAACTGTAGAAAATGAAACCCTAAGACTTCAGGGAATGTAAAGAACATAACTGCTACTTGTTCTTCTTGAAATGTCCTTTATGGTGTTCATCAAAGCCCAAAACACTCCAAATTTTTCTTCCCAGGATATTCTTGGCTTCAATCACCCTCTATTTCTAAGACCCAGGACACCTGTAACAAATCTGCACCCATATATGCAGATATATCTGTATCTTACTTTAATTTCCCACCAGTTGCATATGGTCTCATGCTATTTTTTACTATCATCTATTCAGATTGCACTATAATTCTAAAGTGACTTAAAGCCATACAATTACGAATTTCTATTTTTTTCATGAAAATACAGTTATACATGAAAACTAGGAAAAACTGCGAAGCAGTATTTTCAGATCAACCAGCTATATTTTTACATCTTTCTTCTTTTAAGCAGGTTTGAATCACTGGTGTATTTAAACATATAAACCAAACACATGGCCTAGGCAGGGATTTATGTAGAAAGGTAAATGCAGGGCAGAAAGGAAGAACCTCTATTTGTATCATATTTTCTGTATTCAAATCATAATACAATGTAACTTGATAGCTGTGTAACCTTCATTCAGGCTCCTTGTTAGTCAAATGGAATTGAAAACAGTGGCTGTGGGAATCAAATAACATGTAAAGTGTGCTACATAGTGTTTATCACATGGTAAGAACTCAGTAAGAGTCTTGGCTATTAATTTTACTATTACTGTTATCACTCTGTTCAACAGAGAACAAGTTACTTGACTCAATAGAAGAATGCATTATTTTAAAGAATTCATAAGCTTGTGACCAATGTGAACATTTATTGAAGCAATTCACATGATAATTACATATCTGATTTTTTATTCTGCCAAAACAGTGAGTTTGTCAAAAAACAAACAAAAAGTCCTGCACCATGTGCCTGAATATATACTTTCTGAGTATGTATTTCTTAGTTATGTTACATAAGATATGAGTCATGGATACTGGATCTCCCTGGTACCACCCTCACGTGCCTTCACACTGCATCCACGTGTGCTATTTGCGCAATATACTCTGTGCACTGATCCACACAGATTGGCAGGGTTGCACATTGAGAGAGAAAGAAAACAGTCATTACCTTGGCTTCCTCCAAGAGTAGCTAGTCTGAAGACTTCTTTGAGGGTGAGACTTTTCTCATTTACCTTATTAATTAAAAGGATATTAGAAACCATCACTGCTCTTCTGATTGCGTCGAGCATGGAAGATGAATAGCCACCAGCTATATCTATGGTAGGTAAAATAAAGGCAAAACAGGAACTTTATGAGGCTAAATGGAATCATCAATATATGCAATTACCCTTTTTTGTTTTTGGTGACAAATACTTAGTCTTTCATACACTTAAAGAAAAGCTCTTATTTATAAACACAGCATAGCCACAGGATAACATTTAAAATAATTGAAAATCTGTATTTAGTATCAAATGTATAGCTGGACTTGTTTCATAGTGTCACTGCAACAAATCACAAATTTTGTGACTTTTTTATTTTTAAAGATTTATATATGTATTTGAAAGAGAGAGTGACAGAGAAAGAAATAATGGTGGAGAGAGAGAGAGAAAGAGAGAATCTTTCATCTACTGCTTTACTCCCCCAAATGCCAATAACAGCTAGGAGGACTGGGCCAGGTAGAATCCAGTAGCCCAGATGGAACAGGTCTTCCATGTCTTCCCAGGGACATTATAAGGAAACTGAGTTGGAAGAGAAGTAACCAAGACTGAAATTGGCACTCCAGTACGGGATGTGGGCATACCAAGTGACATCTTAAACTGCTGCACCAATATGCCCAGCCCTTTTGAAGCTTTAAACAGCAGAAATTTCTTCTCTCACATTTTGGAAATCAGAATTCTGAAATCCAAGTGTTTGCAGGGTCATGATCCCTACAAAAGCTCTGGGGGAAGAATCGTCCCTTGCTTCTTGCAACTTCCAATGGCTCCTGGCTTTCCTTGGCTGGTGGCGGTTAACTCCAATCTCCACCGCTGTCTTCCGATAGATAGCCTCTTCCCTCTGTGTCTTTATTCATCTCCGCTTTTCTGTCTCTTTTAAGGATATAGGCCATAGACCTATCCTATTTCAAAATGATCTCACTTTGAGATTCTTTAATTACATGTACAAAGATCTGTATTTCAAAGAGGATCATATTCCAGATTCAGGTAGATGTCTTTTGAGGGCCACAATTCAACCCTGTACAAACTCAAACAGTTAATAAAGCTAAGAGAAGAAACTCCCTTAGTTATAGAGATAATTTATATCACATAACATGTGGTTTAAAATAAGCTGACAGGTGTCAGTGCTGTGGCGCAGCAGGTTATAGCCTTGGCCTGAAGCGCAGACATCTCATATGGGCAGCGGTTCTAGTCCTGGTTGCTCCTCTTCCAATCCAGCTCTCTGCTATGGCCTGGGAAAGCAGTGGAAGATGGCCCAAGTCTTTGGGCTCCTGCACCCATGTGGGAGACCCAGAAGAAGCCTCTGGCTACTGGCTTCGGATTGGCGCAGCTCCGGCCTAGGGAGTGAACCAACGGAAGGAAGACCTCTCTCTCTGTCTCTACCTCTCTCTATAACTCTGTCTTTCAAGTAAATAAAATAAATCTTAAAAAATTAAAATAAAATAAGCTCACAGTTCTATATTCTAAAACCCTCTAACTTGACTCTAATACAGATAACTTTGGGAAATTAAAAAGCCACTTCTTTATGATAACTGTTCAGGAAGAATGAACTTACATGTTTTCAGGAACTAGTATAATAAATAAGAAATTCTCATGTAGAAAAATATATATGTTTGTTGGCATCATTAAATGAGGAATGAGATTTTTAGTTACTTAAATAAAGTCCCTAGTCATCATGCAATTGGAATTACTAGCTTTGACAGAAAAAAATAGATATTATTAAATGAGCTTCTATAAGTAAATGTCAAGTAAGTTAACATGTTTTATTAGTGTAAAATATATTTGTAGCTAATAAAATATACTTCATATTTTAAGGATTCCTTCTGTCATTTGTGGGTAAACATAGGTAATTGCTAGTACCTATATACACTACAAAAATTAAAAGTAATTGCTTGTTTAATACTAATTCTAGATTGCAGCTCAATTTTATGTTCAACTATCTTACATGTCCTTAAGCAAACTTATATGGAATTTTTTTAGAAAAATGCTTTTCTAACCAGCAATCATCTAGTTCCTGAAGGGTTGTATATCTACTTCAGTTATGAGTCTGTGTTAACAGACAGTAACCAGTCATTAAACCTTCACTTTTACCACAGCATGAAATCCAAAACACAAATAGAATGTATGAATAAATAACACATATGAGCTTTCAAATATTTTGTCTACTGCTTTCTTTTTTTTTTCTAAAACAAATAAAATACTAAATGTAAAAGCAGAATAAAAGCTGTGGTAGGGAAACAGGTAGGGACTAAATATATCTCATGATATAAGGATAAAGATGAGACATAAACAGAAAAGCCAAAGCAGCACAATTAGCTTAGTGTGAATATACAAGATTTAAATATTTTCAGCTATTAAAATGTTTTGTAAAAATTACCAAAAATAGATTTTCCTCAATATCTAATAAAAATTAACCTGTAGAAAGAATAAGGGTAGGTTAGGAAATAATAGTATACAATTTGCTGGAAAGCATTTGAGAGATGCCTTAGGATATTTAATCATCTTATATTCTTTTGGCTACCAATGTAGCCTTATATGTATTTGACAGGCAGAGTTAGACAGTGAGAGAAAGGTCTTCCTTCCATTAGTTCACCCCCCCAAATGGCCACCATGGCCAGCGCGCTGCGCCAATCCGAAACCAGAAGCCAGGTGCTTCCTGATGGTCTCCCATGTGGGTGCAGGGCCCAAGCACTTGGGCCATTCTCCACTGCACTCCCGGGCCATAGCAGAGAGTTGGACTGGAAGAAGAGCAACATAGACTAGAACCCGGCGCCCATATGGGATGCCGGTGCCGCAGGCGGAGAATTAACCAAGTGAGCCACGGCGCTGGCCCCCAATTTAACCTTATAAAATAAGAAACAGTATGTGCTGATCAAGCAAAGAATTCTGGACCATACAAATCACAGGATTTAGTCAGGATCCACAATGGTTGATTTTAGATTGGCTAGATTAAGGAATACTTAGGGAACTGCTAACGCATTATTTTGAGGGTGTCTTTAGAGAAGACTGGTGTATGGGTTTCAGTGCACTAAGAGGAGAAGATTAACCCTCAACATGGGTGGGTACCATCCAATGGATTGGTGTCCAGATACAAAAACAGAGAAAAGACAAGTAGGCAAGGAGGTCAACCTCTCTCCCTCTCCTCTCTGAAACTGGGATGCTCTCCTCTTCTACTCATATGTATGGATTTCAGAATTTTTTGCATGAAAAGAAACTTATTTATTTCATTTTCCATGAACATTTTAGGGTACCCTTATACTAACCTTGGACATCAGAACTCCCAGCTCTCTCCTATCTTTGGACTCCAAGACTTACACCTGTAGACCCCAACATTCTTAGGTCTTTGGCCTTGAACTGAAAGTTACACTAACAGCATCTCTGCTTCTGAGGCCTTCAGAGTTAGACTCAGCCAAGCTACCCAGGGTTGTCACTTGGCAGATGGCCTGTCATGGAACTTCCTAGGTTCATAATCATGGCAAGTCAATTTCATAATAAATTCCTTCTCAAACCTCTCTCTCTATCTCACACACATAGACACACACACACATCTACTCCCATATGAGGGTACTTTAAAGAATTTGTGGAAAATGTATACTATGGAAAAAAACTGACTGAATTGAAAAGAATTTTGCACCAAAATAAATTTTTTAATTGTATTTTTCCACAAGTGTTTTGAAATACCCTCATATCTATATCTACACTCATATATCTATCTATATCTATCTATATCTATATCTATATCTATCTATCTACCTATATCTATATCTATCCTATCAGTTCTTTCTAAGTAACTCTAATACAGGACCATTTGTGTACAAATCAAGCTTTTCTGCCAGGAGGTTCCACTGTGATAGTAACTTGCTGATATTGGCCCTCCTGTGTTGTTGTGGTAGCCTCCTCTATCATGCAGGATACATTTATTGCAGGGGAGTTACTACTTTATTTTTATAACAAGAGGCAATGTTGTTGAACAGAGAAATAATGAATATCCACATTTTATAGACTTTTTAAAAAAAGATTTATTTGTGGGCTGGCGCCATGGCTCACTTGGTTAATCCTCCGCCTGCAGTACCAGCATACCATATGGGCGCCGGGTTCTAGTCACAGTTGCTCCTCTTCCAGTCCAGCTCTCTGCTGTGGCCTGGGAGGGCAGTGGAGGATGCCATTTGGGGAGTGAACCAACGGAAGGAAGACCTTTCTCTCTGTCTCTCTCTCTCACTGTCTATAACTCTACCTGTCAAATAAATAAATAGAAAAAAGAGATTTATTTGTTTATTTGAAAGTCAGAGTTAAGAGAGAGAGAGAGAGAAGGAAAGACAGAAAGAGAGGTGTTCCATTTGCTGGTTCACTCCCTAAATGGCCACAATGGCTGGGGCTGGGCCAGGCCAAAGCCAGGGGCCAGGAGATATTTCAGGTCTCCCATATGGGTGGTAGGGGCCCAAGCACTTGAGCCATCTTCTGCTGCTTTCCCAGGCCATTAGCAGGGAGCTGGATCTGAAGTGGAGCAGCCAAGACTTGAACTGGAGCCCATATGGGATGCTGGCATTGCAGGCAGTAGCTTTACCCACTACACCACAGTGCCAGCCCTCAGACTTGGTTTTGAAGTATGGAGCAGCAGTTTTGCTTTGTTGACCTTTGGTCAGCTATTGAGTGCAAGTGAACCTCAATTATCTCAAAACAACATCATCTATCTTAACAGTTGCTGAGAAATTGCAATTACATAACCTAAGTACTAGAGAATAAGGATCAAAGGGTGAAAATTATGTGGATGAAGGGAGAAAACAAATGGATACATTTCCCCAGAAAACCTAGTTCTCAAAGCTCCCTTCCCCTACTATCACATGATAAAGAATGGCATCATCAGTTGCTTATCAGAGTCAACCTGCTTATCAGAGTCAGCCTGAGGACATTGTTATTTACAAGAGATAAATATGCTATGCAGGAGTGAAAAATTGATCCAGAGGACAAGATAAAGAGAAATGAAAAAAAAAAAAAAGTGAGTGATTTATGTGTGTATGTTCATTTCTCAAGCACTCATTCATTTATTGAACAATCATTTTCTGAGCACCTGCTATGTGCTCAGTTTATTTATATGCTCATAAATATAACTTGTGTGCTCCTCACATGAGCTAACTATCTAGTGGAGGAGAAAGAAAAGAGACAAATACACAAACATGCATTGACAATGGATTGTGTTCAGTTTAGTGACGGGAAAATGAAAATGAAGGGCCTCTTTTCACAGATGGTGAGCGAAGGCCACTCAAGGTAATTACATTTAAACTAAGGCAGGAATGAGAAGAACATAGCCATAGAAAGAGAAGCCTAAAGGGCATGGCAAGCAGAAAAGCAGAATATACAAATGTTTTTGTAAGAGGCAGCTGTGGTTCATGGAGAGGTTTAAGGGAATACCAACGTAGGGAGGACAGAGGAGTGGGAGATGGGTGTTACACCACACAGAGATTTGTGGCCCTTATAGCAAGGGTTGCATATTCAGATCCCTCTGAAGGGTGGTAAGCACAGGAGGATGAAATGATCAGATCCTCATTGTGATTTTTTTTTTTTTAAGAGTGGATTGAAGGGTCCTGGATGCATATGAGACCTGTTAAGAAGCTGAGGTAGTAGTTCAGCAAGAGATGACGTCAGCTTGCATCTGGTGGTGGTGGAAGCTGTGGAAAAACAGGATGGTTTCAGATATTAAGGAGCCAAGAGAGGCCGGCGCCGCAGCTCAATAGGCTAATCCTCCACCTGCGGCGCCGGCACACCAGGTTCTAGTCCCGGTCGGGGTGCCAGATTCTGTCCCGGTTGCCCCTCTTCCAGGCCAGCTCTCTGCTGTGGTCCGGGAGTGCAGTGGAGGATGGCCCAAGTGCTTGGGCCCTGCACCCCATGGGAGACCAGGAGAAGAACCTGGCTCCTGCCTTCGGATCAGCGTGGTGCGCCGGCCACAGTGCGCCGGCTGCAACAGCCATTGAAGGGAGAACCAATGGCAAAGGAAGACCTTTCTCTCTGTCTCTCTCTCTCACTGTCCGCTCTGCCTGTCAAAAAAAAAAAAAAAAAAAGAGAGAGAGCCATGAGGGTGACTGCTGTGATGCAGCAGGTTAAGCCTCCACTTAGGATGCCTGCATCCCATATCAGAGTGCCTGGTTTGAGTCTCAGCTACTCCAATTCCTTTCCAGCTTTCTGCTAACGTGTATCTTGAGAGGCACAAAGGACGGCTCAGGTTCTTGCCTCCCTGCCAGCCATGTGGGAGACCGGATGGAGTTCTAGGCTCCAGACTTTTGCCTGGCCCAGCCCTGGCTGTTACAGGTATTTGGGGGATATGGGGAATGAGCCAGCAGATGTTAGATCGTGGTCTCTCCCTCCCTCCCTCTCTCTGTCACTATGTCTTTCAAATGAATAAGCATTTAAATATTTTTTAAAGGAGACACAAGGGTGGACATTGTCCCAGGTTAGACCTGGTGGAGAGAGGCGGGAAAAAGAGGAACCTAGAGGTAGCATCTTAAGTTTCTAGTTTGTGAAACTGAATTCTCTAAAAGGAACTAGGCTTAAATGTGGTTTGGGGTATAATGAAGTGTAGACATTCCTTCTGGAGAGGCCTAAGAGAAGAAGAGTGTAAGCAGTTGAAAATGCAAGTTTGGAAGTCAAAGGAAAAGTCTGCACTGGATGTAAAAATCTGTGAGTCAGGGGCCGGCGCTGTGGCTCAGTGGATTAATGCCCTGGCCTGAAGCACTGGCATCCCATATGGGTGTCGGTTCGAGACCCAGCTACTCCACTTCTGATACAGCTCTCTGCTATGGCCTGGGAAAGCAGTAGAGGATGGGCCAAATCCTTGGGCCCCTGCACCCATGTGGGAGACCCAGAAGAAGCTCCTGGCTCCTGGCTTTGAATTGGCACAGCTCCAGTCATTAATGCCAACTGGGGAGTGATCAATCAGATGGGTTTTCTGCCTCTCCTCTCTCTGTGTAACTCTGACTTTCAAATAAATAACTAATCTTTTAAAAAAAATCTGTGAGTCACCTGCTTCTGTGTCGCCATGAGAAGCTCTGGTTGTGCAGATCTCCTAGAAGAAAATGTGAAGTAAAAAGAGGGGAGAGCCTAAGACTGAGCTTTGAAGGAAGCTTTTAGTCAGCCTTGAGGAGAATGGCTTTCAGAGAAGGGCTGCCAAGAGAAGAAGGAAAACCAGAATAAATGCAAAATCAGATTCTCTAGACAAAAGTGATAGAAGTTATCACGGCAGATACTGCTGAGAAACCCACTGCAACGAGACATCAAGAGATTAGTGTGGCCATGGGAGAAAAGACAAAAGCAGTGGCTGTGGTGGGTGGGGCAGGAGCCAGACTGCAGTGAGTGGATGAACGGCAGAGTACCTAGGAATTGGCAGTGTGTGCAATCACTCTTGAAGAGGTTGTGCTTTAAAGCGGAGCAGGGAGATATGGCAGGAGCCTGGGGGTGGGGTGCCTGATTAAGAGAAAGTTTTGGGGGCTGTTGCTGTGGCATGGTGGGTAAAGCAGCCGCCTGCAATGCCAGCATCCCATATGGGTGCCGGTTCGAGTCCCGGCTGCTCCACCTCCGATCCAGCTCTCTGCTATGGCCTGGGAAAGCAGTGGAGGATGGCCCAAGTCCTTTGGCCCCTGCACCCACATGGGAGACCTGGAAGAAGCTTCTGGCTCCTGGCTTTGGATTAGCGCAGCTCCGGCCGTTGCGGCCAACTGGGGAGTGAACCAGCGGATGGAAGACCTCTCTCTCTCTCTCTCTCTCTGCCTCTCTGTAACTGTGCCTTTCAAAGAAATAAATAAATCTTTTTAAAGAGAGAGAGAGAGAGAGAGAGAGAGAGAGAGAGAGAGAGAGAGAGAAAGGTTCTGTTTCTCTAAAAGCTCAGAAGGCACTGGTGATGCTGGTGTGCTGGTTGGAATGGTCCAGGAGTCAAGAGGTGATGACACAGCAGTTTTATTTCTCAAGATCCTGGGAGAGCGAAAGGTAGACAGCACACTTCAGAATGTCCTGCTCTTTTGCCTTGGATTAGAAAAGGGCTTCTTTTGCCTGGTTGGTTTTGGCTTTTTAGCTGTAGCAGAAAGAAAGAAGAAAAAATGCCAGCAGAGGCAGGAAGTTGATAATTTGGTTGAAGGAAGGATTTCTGTTTCTATTTTCTTTTTTTAAAAAACTTATTATTTATTTGGTTCATTTGAAAGGGAGAAGGATAGCTCCCATCTGTTAGGTCATTCCCAAATGCACCCAAAAACACCCTGGACTGGGCCAGGTCAAAGATGAGAGCTAGGAACTCAATTTGGTCTCTCTTATGGGAGGATGGGACCCAGCCACTTGAATCATCAGCTGCTGCTCCTAGGTTGCACATCAATAGGAAGGTGGAACAGGGAGTGGGGCTGGAACCGGAATCAAGGCACTCCAACATGGGATGCAGGCAACCCAAGTGGCATCTTAACCACTGTACTGAATCCCTGCTCCTGTTTCTGTCTTCTCAATGAACTTACGAGAGGAAGCTGTCTTCTGGAAGTCAGTAGGGTATGAACTGGGGTAGAAAGTTCAAGGAGAAATAAGAAAAGGCTGTCTTGGAATAAGGACACATATACTTATTAGAGGAATACAGTTATCTGTGTCATCTATGCTGAGGGCCCTTTGAGATTTGAGGACAAAACTTAAAATTATGCCCCTCCATCAAAGAAGGATGTACTTTTCTCTGGAGGGAGGAGAGAACTTCCACTTTGCTTATGGCCTTATCTAAATACTGATGGAGTTTGTGGACTCAAAAGGCTTCCATAGTCTTGACAGCTCATGGTAAGAGCCTTGGGTGGTCCCTGACGCCATAAATAAGAGTGTCAATTGTTAAATCAACAACAGGAGTCACTGTGTACTTGCTCCCCACGTAGGACCTCTGTCCTTAATGAGTTGTACTATGAGAATTAACGGTAAAACTAGTCTTCAAACAGTACTTTATACTTTGTGTGTCTGTCTGGGTACAAACTGCTGAAATCTTTACTTAGTATAGAGTTGGTCTTCTGTACATAAAGATAATTAAAAATGAATCTTAATGAAGAACGGGATGGGAGAGGGAGTAGGAGATGGGGTGGGAGTGGGGGTGGGAGGGCGGATATGGGGGGAAGAACCACTGTATTCCTAAAGCTGTACTTATGAAATTTGTATTCATTAAATACAAGCTTTCTTTTAAAAATGAAGCCCCCACTGGAGGATGGCTTCCAGCCACTTCCAGATGTTCAGCTGCAGGCATTGAGATGGGGAATCACGGAAATAACCTAGGGTTTGGTTTTTGCAAAGCGAATGCAAGGAAAATGAGAAGGATTTGAAAAGCAAAGATGTTTTTAAGGGAATGATTATAGTGATGTACCCTGGCTTCAAAAATGGGTAAATTAGGCAGAGAATAATGGTTTTTGAGAAAACATTGAATCACTGGATTGGAATCTACCAGGAGATCAAAGAATTGTGCTTTGGTGTCATGGAACAAAAAAGTTAGGATAGGGAACTGTCAGTGAAAAGTGAGACATTGGCTCCATGTATGTTGGATTTAATGAATGTGCAAGTCTCATTTATATAAACATTTTCCCTTCAGATTATTGGGTTTTGCTTATTTGCTATGTTTCCTTTGTGTGCTCTTTTCATATTTTACATAGGAGGTAGCCTGCTCTTAAAATTATTCAAGTAATCATCTTTAATATTTTCATATTGCAAAGACAAATATGAAATATAAAGTCTCCTTTTTTTCTGAGACAAAGAATTGAGATTTTGCACCCATTTTCCAAATACTGTTATTATTTCAACTTTAAACATAAACTACAGCTTACTGATTTTTGTTAAGGTCCTGACACTCAGTCTCAAAAATAAGTATCATGTATTTAGATCCCAGGAGGCTCTTCTGAGCCTGAAGGAAAATACCTTCCTGATCTGTGTTGTAATTCTGACAGTTAAAAAAATACACACACACATAACGTTCAACATTGTACAACCTGTCTATAATTTGGTTTTGGCTTTCATTTTTAGACTGCTTTGGAATCTTTGATTGTATTTTGATTTGAGCTTTTCCTGACATCCTATTGAACTATAACTTCCCTCTATGATAGCTCTTCATTTTGCCTTAATGCTCACTGGATGGTGTGGGTTTTCAAGTAATTTTTTCATAGGGAGAATGTTTTCCCAGCCTTTGTATATCTGAGAATTTGTTGCCTTCCCACATGCAGGAAAATTTGTCTAGACAGAATATTCTTGACTAACAACTAAACATCGCCTCTAAATTCTTCCTTGCCTTTTGGTATTTTGTGGGATAAGAAAAACATTTGAAAGTAAACTTGCTTTTAATTGTTTTGTTGATAATTGACTTTTCCTCCATGTGCTTTAGGAAGTATTTTTTTTCTTTTTGTAATTCTTCTTCCAATTAAAATATTTTGCCACAACATGTTCGTGTTCACGAGTTAGTGGAGAACAGGCAAAGTAGTTTCTACAGTTATCTCTTAAATTCAGCAGTCTGTCAGAGCTCAGACTGCTGTTTCTGTTCCATGTGTTCTGGGTCCTCCATCAGAAAGCCCCCTGGGTTGGTGCTAGGCTTTCTGCCCTCCCATGGGTCATCTGCAAACACTTGGTCGACTTTGTTCTCCATGTCACTGACTTGATTTTCTGTAATAGTACTTCTATTTCTTATAGTTTCCTATAGGATTTGTTCATCATGTTTAAATTGAGTTATAATTAAGATAGCATAAAATGCACAGAACTCATTCAGTTTCATGAATATGAACAATTATATATAGATTTACCAACCTCTAAAGAACAGGATATCAAACTTTTCCATCACTTCAGCAAGTTGTCCCATGGCCTTTTCCAGTTGATCATCTACTTTCTACTTAGTTAACTATTTAGGCTTCAGGCATATGAAATGAGAGAGAGCATGCCATTTTCACATAGATTTTTTTTTTAACTTAGAAAAATACTTTTTGAGATTTATCCATATTTTGCATAATCAGTAATGTATTTTCTTTCTTTCTCTTCCTTCCTTCCCCCTTCCCTCCACTCTGTGCCACCCCCTTTCCTTCCTCCCTCCCTCCCTCCCTCCCTTCCTTCCTTCCTTCCTTCTTTCCTTTTTCCCTTCCTATTGCTGAGTAGTATTCCATTATATGAATGTACAACAGTTTGCTTATCCATCCTCCTACTGACAACTATTTGGATTGGTCCCCAGTAGTTTGGGACTATTATGAATAAAACTGTAGAAATATTCTTGTACAACTCCTTTGGCAAATATATATGTTCATTTCTTTAGGGTAGACACCTAAGAATGGCATTGTTGGGTCCTATGTAGATATATATTTTTTATGTTTTTACAAAACTTAAAGAAAAAAAAAGAAAGGAAGGAAAGAGAGAGATTGAGGGAGGGAAATATGGTTATCTTAGAATTGTACTATGAGGGGTTAACATGTCATGACATATTGGGTTAAGCCAATGCCTACAATGCTGGCTTCCCATATGGGCACCAATTCTGTCTGCTCTACTTCCAATCCAGCTCCTTGCCAATGTGCCTGGGAAAGCAGTGGAAGACAGCTCAAGTACTTGGGGCCCTGTACCCATGTGGGAGACCCTGATAAAACTCCTGGCTCTGGCTTCGGCCTGGCCCATCCCTGATCATTACAGCCACTTGGGGAGTGAACCAGTAGATGGAAGACTGCTGTCTCTACCTCTACCTCTCTCTGTAGCTCTGCCTTTCAAATAAGTTTAAAAAAAAATGAAATACAGGAAACTGCTTCTCCTTGTATTAATAAAAATTTTTAAAAGAAAACTAATTTTCAATATCCTCCAAAAGGAAAATGTTTACTGAGCTACAGAGTTCAGAATAAAAAAAAATCAAACAGTTCTTCCATGCTTGTATTATTTATTATCTTTCCAGCAGTGTACAAGAGTCTATATGCCTTTTATCCTGATTTTTTTTTTCAGTTTTTTCTTTCATTTATAAAATTTCTATTTCCATCACAATTTTGGGTCTTTCCATAGTGCCATGTCTTTTTGTACTCCAAGGATGATGGGAATGTTCTGAACCTTTCTTCTGTATTCTAAAGTACATTATTTGAGATGTTTGCTCACACTGCTACTCTTTTTGATTTTTCTGTCTTTTGTTTTGCAATGTTTTTGGTAAGTTTCATGTGGGTTTCTCCTACCTCATACCAGAGTGGGTCAAGATCTGCCCACATTTGTTGAAGACAAGGAAAATAAACTGCTCTTGGACCAGCTATGAATCCATAGTACAAGGTTAAATACTCATTTAAAGTCCACAAATGAAGGGAAAATTGATAAATACAAGTCATGTTTGGGAATAGCAGGGCATAGGGCAGTTACTACATTGGAAACTATAAAAAATGAAACAGAAACAGAAAAAAAGAAAAAGAAAAAATGAAACAGCATTCTACAAATTAATAAGCTTATACGTCATATGTGATCAAACATTTAGTCAATACACCAATCTTGCTCTTTTCTTCTTAGGCCAATATTATCAACTGGTACTATGTGCCAAGCACTGTATTAACCACTTTGCACGTATTTTCTCTTAATACAAGCCTGAGAGCTAACTATTATAATGCTGCTGTTATTGTCATAGCAGTAATCAGAAAATGAACCCTTAAAAAAATTCAGTGATTTTCTCAAGGTCTTACGATTAATGAGTAATAGCTAGAGATTTTTCTTTAGGAGAGTGTTATATAATCCAAAATCAAGAATTGGAAATTATGTAATGAATTTAAATCATGGAGACCAAAATCCTAGAAAATTTGAAAATAATATTAACCAGTTTTTAATGTCAAATTTATCATATTAGCTGATTACAGTATGTCCATTTTATTTTCTTATCCTGCAACACTTCTCTGTAAAGCTAAAGAAACTGGTTTCCTGCCTTAACACCTATGACATATCAAGACATTACCACATTCTCAATGATTCCAGATTCTAAATTAGATTTTCAAACCCTAACTCATTTTGATTCATGTAAAATTGAGCAAAAACCCTCCAATTTAACATAACTTTTTAAAACATGAATGAAAGTATTACATATATTATTGTATTTCTTATAATTTATACTTTGGAATAAAATGTGCCATTGTAACATTCTGAGAGTTATTTCAGAAAATGATCAAAGCCATGTGTGTCAGAGACACACCATCTAATGCTCTTAAATATCAGGAAGACAAAGGCACCAAGAACAGAAAAGAAGCTCTCAAGACCTAAGCCCATTAAAAAAAAAAATTTCAGCTCCATCACACACAGTAATAAAAAGAAAGTTTCACAGGAGACGCCTGGACATTTGACTCACACTTGCTTTCAAAGCAAGCAACGCCATGCACACCCAGGGAAGACAGTTACAATGGACCATGAAGAAAGGAGGCATCACTAATTCATCAGCCACCTAGGACGTCCTTCAGCCTAGCAAACATCAACTGCCCATGGAAATCGCAGTCTCATTTGGCTAAACACTGTCTGAAAGCAAAGTCACTTCTTAGCCTTTCTCAGAGTTCTCAAGGCTAGCACAGATTTGATTTGTGATCACTTTGGCAAGGTCAAATAATTCTTTTCTGAAACAGTATTTTTGATGACAAAGTTACTGAAAGCGTACAAATCTAAACCATTAAAATCTAGCCGGAAGGATAAAACAAAAGGAGCAACAATCAAGGGCTTTTTCAAAACAATCTCTCCAACACTTCAGAAGGAATGATCCTTTCCAACCTATGAACATTAACAAGGGATCATGGCTTTCAGGTGGTTAGTGCTATGAGAACTTCTCCCTTTGCATATCATCTCTTACTGCTTGCAACAGCATTATTTTGTTTATTACCTATTATGAAGACTCACTACCAGGTAACAAAACTGTTTCCCAAAAAAGCCTAGAACCTGCACATGGGTCACATAAGAAATGGATGCACACATTGACAACTTTGCAGGAGTTCCAAAGGGTGGACCACTGACCTGTTCCCAGCCCTATCTTCACTTCATGCTTCAGGACTTCGAGCACATTTAGAAAGCCACTGCTGAGCCTGTGGAGAGAGGAGATGTCAGAATGAAGAGATCCATGTGCTTCTAGCAAAAGAAGGGCACCAGCAGGGCCACTGTTGTGGCACAGTAGGTAATGCTGCAGCCTGCAACACTGGCATCCCATATGCATACCAGTTCGTGTCCTGGCTGTTCCACATCTGATCCATCTCTCTGCTAAAGGCCTGGGAAAAGCAGCAGAAGATGGACCCAGTGTTTGGGCTCCTGCCAGCCACATGGGGACCTGGAAGATGCTCCTGGCTTTGGCCTGGCCTACCACTGGCCACTGTGGCTATCTGGGGACTGAATCAGTGAACAGAAAATCTCTCTTTGTCTCTCCTTCTCTCTGTAACTCTGACTTTTAAAATATTTTTTTTTAAAAAAAAGAGAAGGACACTAGTAACAATGAAAATTTTATTTCCTATCTTATCAGCTCCAATACCAACACAAACATATCAAATCAGACCATCCAAGATTTGGGAATAAAACTGATCATAAAAATTGTAATCCTTGGCCCACATTGATCTCAGGAGGCTACAATGGAGCAGGAGCCAGAAGGGAAAGCATGGCATCATTTGGATGGAAAAATAAATGAGCAATTAAACCTTGCAATTAGTATAAGAGCCTTATTTGGCTTGAACAGTTTTTAAACCAATCCATCCTTTGGTATTAGGAAGTGGAAATTATAAAGCATTATCTTTCCTCCATATCTGGAATAATCTGTTATCTTAAATGACCAGTGATTTGTGTTAGGAAAAATCATCCTAAAAGTATGGCACTTTGGGCTCGGAAGCGGGTCTCTCTGACCTGCATATCCTCCCATTCCTGTTCCCATTCCTCCTCCTTGCCCTAAACCCTGCACCTCAAGGCAAGCCATAAAAACTAGAATTTCTCTTCCCAAGGCAGCTCACAGACATCAGAACCCCTCATTGCTACCAAATCAAGATATAAAGCCTAAAGATATAATACTGATAGCCCCCTGCCTTTCTTCCCTAGAGCTGGCCATAAACAAATTCTGGGACCTAACTTGCCTGAGAGGAAAGCCCAAGACTCCCACTTCAGAAGGGGTACCCAGAGGGTACAAATGCTACATGGAAAGGCCAAGAGAATTCAGGACAGAAAGGCCTTACAGGGTGCCCTGACTCAGTCTATCAACAATAGATTTCATCTTTTGTCCAGTTACATTTCTACGTGGTCGTCCAAGCTTCCTCGAAACTCAGCATACAAATAGGGAGATATCTCTTTTCTCTGTGTCTTTGTTCTAAAGCCCCCCTTGCATGTAAAACTTCAATCAAATAAATTCATTATGTTTTTTTCTTATTTTATTAATCTATCTTTTGTTCTAGAGGGTTGGTCATGATTCTTGTGATAGGCGAGGAAAGATATCACTCCTTTCCTTGACTACACTTGCAAAATCAAAGATGAGGGTACACCTAGAAAAGCGGGTGCAGGCTGGTGGATTAGGACCTGACAGTTCAAGTTCTGCTTCTGAGACCAGCAGTGACCAGGACAGACGCTTCCTAGGCTGAGTTCCAAATCTCACGACCCTAAGCTTAATGGTTGTGCTGCCTTTCTAAAAAGACAAAGGAAAACTAACTTGATTTTAGAAGTCCAAGAAGATGCAAAGGTCAAAGAGGTTTGCTCCAAGGCACAAATAACTATAATTTCCAAAACCCCAATACACAAACAGTAAATCTCTGAATGCTGTTCAAGAAACACAAGCAGTGACCACTTTAACAGATATGTGTCCTTAAGAAATTTAACTTCCAGGGTGTGAGTAAAGCCGCCACCTGCTGTGCCATCATCCCATATGGGTGCTGGTTCCAGTCCTGACTGCTCTACTTCTGATCTAGCTCTCTGCTATGGCCTGGGAAAGCAGTAGAAGACAGCCCAACTTCTTGGGCCCTTGAACTTAAGTGGGAGAACCAAGAAGCTCCTGACTCCTGGCTTTGGATTGGTGTAGCTCTGGCTGTTGCAGCCATTTAGGGAGTGAACCAGTGGATGGAAGACCTCTCTCTTTCTCTCTGCCTCTCTGTAACTCTGTCTTTTAAATAAATAAATAAATCTTTCAAAAAAAGAAATTTAACTTCAAATTTCTTTTTTTTTTTTTTTTTTTTTTTTTTTTTTTTTTTTTTTGACAGGCAGAGTGGACAGTGAGAGAGAGAGACAGAGAGAAAGGTCTTCCTTTGCCGTTGGTTCACCCTCCAATGGCCGCCGCTGCAGCCGGCGCACCGCGCTGATCCTGGCAGGAGCCAGGAGCCAGGTGCTTTTCCTGGTCTCCCATGGGGTGCAGGGCCCAAGCACCTGGGCCATCCTCCACTGCACTCCCTGGCCATAGCAGAGAGCTGGCCTGGAAGAGGGGCAACCGGGACAGAATCCGGCGCCCCAACCGGGACTAGAACCCGGTGTGCCGGCGCCGCAAGGTGGAGGATTAGCCTATTGAGCCACGGCGCCGGCTAACTTCAAATTTCAATTTGCAACTGGATTAGATTTTTTTTAAAAGATTTATCTGTTCATTTGAAAGGCAGAGTTACAGAGAGGCAGAGACAGAGAGACCGAAAGAGAGAGAGAGAGAGAGAGAGAGAGAGGTCTTTCATCCACTAGTTCACTCCCCAGATGACTGCAATGGCTGGAGCTGTGCTGAACCAAAGCCAGGAGCCAGGAGCTTCTTCTGGGTCTCCCATGTGGGTGCAGGGGTCCAAGGACTTGGGCCATCTTCTACTGCTTTCCCAGGCCATAGCAGAGAGCTGGATCGGAAGCGGAGCAGCCGGGTCTCAAATCAGCGCCCATATGTGATGCTGGCACTGCAGGCAGCGGCTTTACCCACTGTGTCACAGCAATGGCTCCCTGGATTAGATTTTAATTTAGAGAATGCTGTACAACTCACCGAAGGGATAGTAAGTCCTTCTCTTTGGGTAAAGTAGAACATACTTAGGATCGCTAAGTTGTATGTAGGCAGAATTCCCTGTCCTGTGTGGTCACTTTATGTCTGAAAACTCAGAGCTTCTGGGGACTCTCAAAATACCCAGAAATATATCACAGTGACTCTAGATGCCCTTCCCATGCTCCCACTGACATGCAACTTTGTGAATCGCCAAGTCCCCGACTTTGGGCCCAGAGGCTGCTCAAGCCTTCTCTGCCCTTCTTTGAGGAGGGCCAGAAGTTGCAGGGAATCAGGGCTTCTCTTGCTTCCCCAGCAGCCTCCATTAAAACTGATGAGTGTTGGGGTATAACCACCCCAGCCCCCTTGTTCCTTGGGCAGGGTAACATTGAGGTCTTTCTTGTACAGTGGCTTCCTCAGTTGTTCAGAAGGGGTAGACTCCTGGAGTACACAGTAGCAACACGTGAGTCTTAATTAGCTTCCTCTCCTTCTTTGCCTTGCTTCCCTTAAGATACTTTCTGTGACTTCCTCCCAAATAAGGCCTTGTGTAAGCACAGGTTTTTAACCTAGCATCCAGGGACTGGCTCCATAGGATCTATGAATTTTCTGATATTAAATACAATGTGTTATATTGACGGGCTTGTCTTCTAAAGATTACAGGCCATAACTTTCATCTGATCCAATCACAGATCCATAAATTTAAAAACTGGTTATAAATAAAGCTTTTGTATTCATGGAAATAACATTAGGACTCCCCTGTGTGAGCTGGCACCCCACCAGATCCAGCAGTGTCACATAAGTCATGGGGCACTGGCTTCTAACAGCACTGCACTTCCTTCTAACACCACAGCACAAACAATAACAAGAGCCAGCACCTTCTTCCCGGAACATCTGGCTGCCACAAACATTCTTTCAGTCCTTGTCCATAGTTATGAATGTTATTTGTTTTAGACCCTTTCTGGTATATTTCCTATTGTCCTTTATTTTGTACAAACTCACAGATTTGGGGGGATATGGTGCTCTTCAAATACATACTCTGCAAAAATGTCTTTTTTTAAAGTGCTCTTACTTTCTCCATGACATCACAAAATTCTATGTAGTTCCAATCAATAACTCTCAGACAGATAACTAGATATAGGTGACTAGGAAGGGACCACAAAACCCTCTTTTGGGTGTGAAACCAAGACCTTGCTCTCTGCCAGGACCCACCCAAGACTGTTCACTTGGCAGTTTAACGTGTGGTTGAAGTATCCTGATATAATGGGAATTAAGCCAAACAGAAAAGTCTGGTCTATATCCGAATGCACAGAGGGCCCAAAGATACCCTGCTCTCAGATGTCAATCAAAATGCCCATCATGGGATCATGGTCATGTCACCAGTCAATACTGCTTATACCTTAGGGATTAAAAGCCTCAAACGAGGAAGAAAGTGTGCTATGTGGTTTCTTGACTAGCCTGTTCTTCCCTCCGGACGCACCTTAATAAGCTTTGCTTTACTATCCCTATTTCATATCTTTGAACTATAATTCATTACTCTCTTGGTGAAAAAGGACCTAGGGAAATTGGCCACTGCTGGTGTTAATAAGTATAAAAGAGAAACCCTAGAAAAAATGCCTCTGAAAATAGAGGTATCTAGCTGTTAATCTGCAATACAAAACATTCACAATCAACCAACCAATTATTGCCTACTTACGATAAGTTAGAATTGGGACAATGTGAGATTGATGCTCCTCGTTCGCTGAACGTGTTGAGTTCCTCTGCAGAGAGGTAGCAGCCATGCGCCATCACGGTCTAGAGAGAAGAGCATCGACATGGGGTTTACCACTTATAAACAGTTAAGCTCATATTTGCAACGAGATATCCCAGAAAGACAAAAGCTGTGACTTGGCTATCACCATCTTTACAAGACCATTCATGGTTAGCTGTATGAACAAGATTTCTGGGTGCAAATTATATATCAGAAAAGTCTTTTAAAAACATCATTTTACCAAAGTCTCAACAAATTGGTGTATTTTGCTTTTCTTCTTTCTGTTGCTCTATAAAATAATGAAGCTTAGTGTAGGTATTCTACAGCATAGGATATCCTTTTAGTTTGAAGATCTTATGATTCTGTTATTTCTACTCTAGAAAATTGTCAAGTTTACTTCCTTTTTTGAATCTACATGGTGACCTGTTGGTCGGGTTGTGTTTATTCTCGTTCTAATTACAACTTTCTAGTAGCAAGCTTCTCTTTGCAGTATACATGGAAGATACAAGAGTGATCCTGTCAAGAGTTGTTCTTTATTCTTGCTCCTACTTTTAACAGAATAGGCAACAAAGGTCTTGACATATACAACACAATAAATCCAAGTTTACATTTTCATGAAAATTAGGAAATATAAGATTGTATTACCACTAGTTCAGAATGTATAACTGATCCAATATAGCACACACTGCATGCATATGAAAGGCTGCTAAATTTTTAATCTTGGTAACATTTTTGGGTTTTCTTGAATAAGACTTTACCCTTTATAATACCCTTTTTCTTCAATGCAAAGCCTGTATCTAAATACCTTTCTCCTTTGGGAATAAAACTTTTCCAACTTTTACGCAAATAAAATTAACACACAAATTGAAGGTTAATATATTAATTATATGGAAATATATGCATACAGAGATGAAAATTATGATGTACCATTTACAGGATTCATGCGGAGTATTAACCTTTCAAATCAGCTACATTAATATCTCCATTCACATAGTCCCTAAGAAATTATTTGCTGTAGTGAACTTTCCATGCACTATGTACATTTCATCGAAGACCAAGGGCAAAGGGTACATTATTGTAATGAGGTCTCTATTCACTCATATTAATTTTAATCAATTATAAAAGTAATACATATTCATTTTCAGCACTCTCAGCATATTTAAAATAAAAATAGAGAGTTCTGCTTTCTCCCTTAGGAAGAGTCATTTTCAATATACAGTGTGTGTTTTCCAGAATACTTTTTCCTAAGTGAGCACGCCCTATACATATATTACACACACATTAAACAATACTGCACAAGTAATTATGTAAATACATTTCTTCAGAACTTGGATATAATGGTTTAAATTTTCTGAATTTTTGTGTTTTTAAAATTCCTTTGGAAATGAATCTTTATAATCTTTGAGTGTAACATTCACTAATAAATCAGGTGCATTTAAAAAAAATACTGCACACTCTTCTTGTAAGCATGCTACACCTCATTCTTTGTGAATGCTGGGCACAATTCTAATTATATATGCTGTATAATTTAACTAATTTCCTATTGATGGTATTTTTCTTATGTAAATAACAGCTCTACTCACATTCCTTATAGAATGGATCCTTAGAAATGTATCTGCTGACTCAGGGGAATGTCCATTCACATGGCACTGTCAAAATGCTCTTGGACATTCCCGCCCTCAATGAGCCTTCAGGCTTAGTGACTGGGATGAAACTTAAGTCCAGTACTAAGGACACTGACACAAACACATGCACACACACACACACATTTACCCTGGGAGGATATACACACACACACACACAAAGACACACACACTCTGGGCTATTTTCCACTTTGAGAAATGCATGTAATGTCATATAATCTGAAGATTATTACTGAAATTTAAAAATTAGGTATATATGCCCTGCTTTATATAGATTATATAATCATATACAATTTACCTTATTTGTCAAAAGTTTGTTTTTATCATACACATCTGTGTAGTTTTTATAACTGGGGTATAAATTTTTCACAGCTTCAATTTCATCACGATTTTCACTGATGTGGCTCTGCAAGAAAAGAAATAATATTTTTTTTCTGAAAAATATCATTAGAATTTTTACTTCCTGCCTCAAAATGATATGACTGGCTTCTGCTCTCTGGTGTAAGTACCATACAGAAGGACAATGAAGATAAAGCATGAGTTTTATTTATTTGTTTGTAAATTTTTGTTTATTTGAAAGGCAGAGAGATGGATACGGAGGGATCTTTCATTCCTCAAATGCCAACAAAGCAAGGCTGGGTCAGGTTGAAGCCAGGAACTTGGAACTCAATTCAGGTGTCCCACATGGGTTGCAAAGACCCAAGTACTTGAGCCATAATCTGCTACCTCCCAAGGTGTGCATTAGCAGGAAGCCAAAATCAGAAGCTGAGCCAACACTCCAACCCACTCTGATTGGGAAGCGAGCGTCCCAGTTGTGTCCTAACTAGGACACTAAGCACCCACCCCCACATCCATTGTGGGGTGTGTGTGTGTGTGTGTGTGTGTGTGTATCACTAAAGAGTAATCATACTTATCCCTTGCCTACACAAAAACTTTTCAAATCACTTGGTGTGAGTATATATCGTAGGAAACAATGCATGAACAAATGAATACTTCTAAGAACTGCAATGCCATTTTTCTCTCTCCATAAGATAGAATACTCTTATGCATAGACAAATAAATTAAAAAAAAACAGTAATATTCTAAAAAACAGGTGTTCCACTGAAACAATGAGCTCTATCCTAGACCACTGATGAAATGCATGCACTCAGGAAGAGAAAGGACACCTCGATGACTCATCTCCTGTTGATAAATACGGGTAAATACACATAGATCCACACAGATCCGCCTCGCAAGTGCAGACTTGATTTTGCTGTGTGTGCTTTCTATTGTATTTTTCATATATTTTTAATTTTTTATTTTATTTTTTGAGGAACAAAAGTATTCTATTTCCAAAGTACAAACATTTTTTAAGTTTTGAATTTGATCTCCTGGAGAGAATTCAAATTTCATAGACCAACGGGGAAACATAATAATAGGGAGTATTTGAATAGTTAATGAGCCCTAAGCTTTAAAAAACACCTCTATAACATAGTGAAGAATCAATGTGTTGCTTTTGTCTCAGCTTGCCTGTTCATATAAGATAGCCAACTCTTAGGAGGAGAAATTTAATACACTGTGCAATTAAGCTTAGGTGGGGGAAGGGGAGCTCCCAATTTTAACCCAGCTGTAAGCTTTAAATTTTTTTATTCCTAAATTGCAACCATTTAATGACAAAGTAAGACGTACTTTTTTGTTCCTAATTTTAAATTAAGAAACTCAGAACAAAGAGGCTTTTAAATGTATTCCTGTAAGGTGGAAATTAGAGTTTTTTGTTTTTCAAATAATAGCTGGTTCCTCTCAGAATGAAGGTATGAAGTACCAAGAAAATAATAAATTAAAGAGAAATGGGAAAAGAGATAAATTAGATGTATACTACCGGCGCTGTGGAGCAGCAGGTTAACGCCCTGGCCTGAAGTGCCGGCATCCCATATGGGCACCGGTTCTAGTCCTGGCTGCTCCTCTTCCAATCCAGCTCTCTGCTATGGCCTGGGAAAGCAGTGGAAAATGGCCCAAGTCCTTGGGTCCCTGCACCCACATGGGAGACCTGGAGGAGGCTCCTGGCTCCCGGCTTTGCATCGGCCGTAGCGGCCATCTGGGGAGTGAACCAGCGGATGGAAGATCTCTCTCTCTCTCTCTGCCTCTTCTCTCTCTGTGTAACTCTGACTTTCAAATAAATAAATATTAAAAAAAATAAATTGTCAATAGTATTATTACTTATGAAGATGCCTTCATCTCTTAAAGATTGATCAGAGAACACTGAAGGTAAAAGGAACTTCAGATTTTTAACCTGCAAAATTGAAGAACTGAATTAGGTGACATTTTTAAGGGCCTTCCAGTCCTGTAATACTATGACTGTCAGAGATCTCAGTAGAATAATTATGGATTACTCAGCAGAAGACTTGGAGATTATGATTTAGGGTACAGAGAAACATTGTGGGTCTAGATACAGACACAAACAAAGCATTATACCCACCTGAATGTGCAAATCATGGGTCTTAGCGATATTGCCAAGTTCAACCAACAAAGTCTCAGAGCAGGAAAGGGAAAAACGTGGTGTCACTATGGGTTTCACTCTAGGATACTGGAGATAACCAAAAACAATTGATAAAGAAACTGGATATCATGAATGTGTAGCATACCCCAAAATGCATTTCACATAGCAGGATGACTTTCTGTCTTCATTTTGAGGGGCAACCCCTAGTGTAAGAGTCAACAGAAATGCCGGATTTCATGGAAGCAGCTCACAGCTGAGAATAAGGGAGAGTATATCTTACAACACTAAGTTCCACCAAAGAAGCAGTCCAAGTGACAGATACTCCTCTCTCTACATCAAAGCTTATATGAAGCCTAGACTAAGTGACCTATGTGAAGAGACTTGGAAGCAGAGGAGAAGTTTAAAGGAGAATGCTGGGGCGGTCAGAAGGGAGGGATGGCCTGCTCCCCTTTCTGCATCTCGTGGAGGCACTGGCACGGACTGAGAATTACATCATTGCAGAATCAGATCTGTGTCACCTTCAGTGAGTAGCCAGGCAGGAGAGGAGGACTCATGGAGGGGTGGTGAGCATAAGGAACTACAAAATTCCACTAAGTCTTCCCACATGAGATGCAAAGACTTCTGAGGTTTAGTGTGCTTTTATTCAGACCTCAGAAGAAGGGAGGGAAAGGGTCAGCAATGCCACCGTAAGAGATTATGCAATGCAGTCACAGTCCAGCCTGCTGGGGGTGGAGGCAGGGAAGAGCATTGCCCCCATGGGTTCCCCAAAAGGGCACTGCAAAGGGGAGGACCTTGCCATGAGCCTGCAGGATTCTGATGAACTGTATGAATGAGGACCAGGGAAGCCAGCCACTGGCCTGGATATCAGGGCTGGGCACTGCCTGCGTTTCAGACCAGATCACAGGGCAGGAGCTCAAGGAGCAGAGCCATGGGTGAGGCAGCCACCGAACAGTCCTACAGCTTTCAGACTCCACATCCATGCAGACTTCTCCCCTGCCCCAGAGACAGTCTTGTGATTTAAAAGGTCCTAGTGGAGAGGGAGGAAAACCACTGAGGAAAGCTACCTTGAAAATGTTGACTCCACATTGGGCAATAACTGATTTTCATAGATCAACTGAAAACTTAATGAACTTAGGACCAAGTTTACCTGTGTGACTTAATTCAGGTTTCTTGCTGCCTATAGGCAAGGAGGGCCTAGAAAGGGGCCAAGAAAGTGCATGCAATAATAAAAGTAAAACAAATGTCGTATTTACATATATCTGATTTCAAACTGAGTTCCAAATAAAACACAGAGGACTAGGTATAGAGTTGCACCATATTGCAACGGAAAACAAAAAATGCCTGACCTCTGTTTTTGTAAGTCTGGCATTTTTGATTCCACAGAGAAGTGAGATCACACACTTTTTGTGCTTCTGTGTTTGGCTTATTTCACTTAGCATAATGTCCTCCAGATTCAGCCAAGTTATTGCAAATGGCAGGATTTTCTTTTTTATGGCTGAATAATATCCCACTTGGTGAGTATATACATGCATTTTCTTTATTCATTCATTCACCAGTGGGCACTTAGTTTATTTCCACATCTTGGCTTTAGTGCTGCAGTGAACATTGGGGTGCAGGAATCTCATCAAGATAACAATTTCATTTCCTTGGCTACATGCCCAGAAGGGAGACTGCTAGATTATATGCGGAGATGTTGATCAAAAGCTGCAAATTGCCGGTTATAAGATGAACAAGTTCTGGGGTCTAATGTATAGTATGAGTTCTGATGGATGTGTTAATTGATTTGATGTTGATAACCATGAAACAATGTATGCATGTGTGTGTGTGTGTGTGTATATATATACACATACATATATATATCAAATCATTACATGGGATGCCTTTAACATATACAATTATTGGTCATTTAAATATTTCAAAATCTAAAAAGTGGATGACTTTGCTAAGCTGAGTTGATGGATCCACTCTTAAAGCAATTTAAGGCTCTAGAAAAATAGTTCTTCATACATGAGGTAAGTCAGTATACAGAGAATAATTGCTATCACACTTAATAATGAATGCTACAACAAATACAAATGCAATCCAAATGCAAGCTCTGGACAGATATACTTACATTCCTTTGAAACATCTCTGACACAAATCTGTAAGAAAGAAACAAAAGGGAGTTAGGAAATTTAAGCATTTCTAATAAATGCTTATAAAGGGTAAAAACATGATCCTTACATGTCCTAATTTCCATGCAGACATTTCTAAGCTGCACATGTTTCATCTAACACTAATTAAAGATTAACAAGTAGTAATTACTTTGCTTTTTCATTTGCAGCCAAAGATGGAGAGCAAAATCAGAGAGAAATGCCATGTTATCATCTAGCATCAGTTGGGCTGTTTACAAGTATTCCCACAGCAATCAAGCTGTTCTACTAGCTCTAGCTCTGTTTAGGGGAATGTTGCAATATGTTATGCTCTGTGGATATTACAGTCATGGAGCCTAAAGCACCTGGAAGCATTTAGAAGCCATGGGCCTCTATACTTCTAATGATTCTAAAGTGCAAGCTACTCATTCATGTGGCATCACCATTTATTTTCAAAGGCAGAGTCCTACGAGGGATGGGCATTAGAGTAAGGCAGAGTAAGCCCAAAGCACAAGGGCGAATGGGTGATCTTAGAAGTTCTGCCTGTGGGGTTGGTGACAACTCTGAAACCCATGAAATGGCTACTTCCGCCCTGAGTGGGAAGGCTTTCTAGCTATAGCTTCCTGCTTTCTGGCATTCCTTTGTTTTTGGAATAAAATGCAATGAACTATTGCCACAATTATTACCACACACACAAAAATGGATGGCCAGGTATATCCCAATGCTAACAGGAAGGTGGGTACTTTCCTCCTCTTCATGAGCGTGTGTGTAGCAGCCCCACCATCTTCTCACTCCCCGAGCCCTTACAGAGGAGATAAAGGAGGACTGGGGACAGAGGAAAAAGTTGGACTTCAAAACCTTGCATCAGGAAAGGTTTGGTCTTGCGAAAGATTTATATCTAAATTATTTCTCCTATATCTCTCAGATGTTAAGCATAATACATTAAAGCTGCTGTTAAATTGTGAAGGTGTGGGGTGGGTGTTTAACCTTGTGGTTAAAATGCCAGTTAAAAACAACTACATCCCACATCAGAGTATCTGGGTTCTATATCCAGTTCTGGTTCCTGCGTCCAGCTTCTTGCTAATGCAGACCCTGGGAGGCAGTGGTGATGGCTCAAATAATTAGGTTCCTATCACCCATGTGGGAGACCTAGTTCCAGACTCCTGACTTCAGCCTAGCCCATTCTGGCCATTGTAAGCACTTGACAAGTGAACCAGTAGATGGCAATTTTGTCTCTCTGCCTTTCTCTTGCTCTCTCAAAATCCTCAAGGTATTATGTATAAATCATGTAAAAATGTAAGAAAAGTACTTAAATGATCAGAATATTTCAATGTTATATGAAAAATGACCTAATGAAAGCTCATGATATCAAATAATATTATGAACCCCCAACCCAAGCAAAAGCAATTTAATGAATAGGTCACATATACTGATAAGCAAATCCAGTCTACAAGAGAAGTCCTATATATAATGCAGAGACAGAGAGGGCAAAATCATTTAATTTAAAAAAGAATCCTTCATTTTACAGGATTTATCCTAGGATACCTGTGTCAAGTTCTTGGAGGCATCAAAATATAATGATAAACAAAAATAGCATGTCATGCAAAATTTTTTTGTAGGAACAAATCAATTTCATCAAGCTGGGTAAATGCACAGTGACTAGGCAAATGGAGAGCATGATTTAATGCATTGGTTCATCTTTCACTTTGACTATACAGCACTGGGAGACTCCAGAGTGTGTTAATACATCTTGAGCTTCTCAGTCAATTATTTTAAAGAATTATTTGAGAGAGAGAAAGATCTTTCATTCAATGGTTCACTTCCCAAAATGGCCATAACAACCAGGGCTGGGCCAGACCAAAGGCAGGAGTCAGGAATGCCATCAGGTCTCCCACATGGGGGCCAAGGACCTAAGCACTTGGGCCATCTTCTACTGCTTTCCCAGGTGCATCATCAGGGAGCTGGACTAGAAGCAGAGAAACCAGGAGACTCCAACTGGCACTCTGCTAGGGGAGGCCAGTGTCAAAGGTGGCAGCTTAACCTGCTGTGCTGCAACACTGGCCCCACTCCCAATCCTTTTTTTTTTTTTGATTGTTGCTGTAATAAATGATATCAGGGGACAGGAAAGATGGCTAGAAGAAGCTCTAGTATACCACAGGAGAAAATCATAGGTAGTTCAAGTCTTTGAAAGTGTCTCCACAAGTATTTATACTTGATAAAGTGTTCATTAAAAAAAAAGTCCCTTGCAAACTTTTCAAGGCATAACCACTGTCTACTTAACACTTATCTAAAGGGGATGTGCGTTAGAAAACACAAATATACAGGAACGTACATCCCACAGACTTATTTTTGAAAACTATTTTATTGAAGTATAATTTACAAACAAGAAAATTAATCTCTCTGAAGTGTACAATTTACTAATTTTAATAAATCTGCTGTGTTGCATAACCATTATCCCAATACGCATTTTAATGTTTTCGTTCCTCAGATCATATTTGGGGCACATATACAGTTAACAACTATTCCCACCACTATCTCCAGGCTATCTCTAATTCAACTTTCTGTTTTATGGATTTTTCTTTTCTATATATCTTACTTAAATAGAATCGTACAGTACAAGGACTTCCATGTTTGGTTGCTTACTCTTAGTTTAATTTTTGTGAAGTTCATCCGTGTGGTAGCATACAGCAGTACTTCATTCTTTTTAGGGCTAAATCCGTTGTATATTACATTGTATTTAACCTTTCACCAGTTGATGGACATTTAAATTGTTTGTACTGTTTGGTGCAAGACAAGTTTCAAGATGCCCTTGGTGACCCAGATCTCCCCTTTTTCCCTTGTAGTTCTCAGAATAACTGTAGAATGTACTGGAAATGCAACATCCTGAAACAAAGAAGAACTAGCCAGATCAGCCTGGTCTCTGTTCCTCCCAGAATAGATATCCTGCAACATTTTAGAAATGAAACTCAAGGTGGAATTTGCTCGAACAGTTGCTAACCACCAATGATTTACAAAGAGTATTTCTCCGCAGTGCACTAGTGGTCCTCATAGAAATGTCCAAATGGCATCTGTCTTTTATGATAAGAACACTGAATGTGACATAGGCTAAGTAGTTATTCACAGTCACACAGCTTTTCAGTGGCAGAGCCAGGGTTTAGTACTCTAAGTTCAGAGTTCTTTCTGTAGGCTGCAGCAGGACATGGGGCATGTACAGATGACAGTTGGCCCATCCTGGACAACTTCGCTGAGCCACAGGAACCAGCTCACCAAGAATCCTGGGCTTCCATTGCCCTTTGCTTCATATCTCTGAGGAATAAAGTTGTTTCATGTAACTTGTCATGTGAGTGTTCTGTCTCCCTGGGTGCGTGCAAGTGGACTGACACTGGGGACGTGTATTGGTGAGGTGTTTACAGTCCTCCTCTGGGACTGATACTGGGACACAGTGACCTTGCTTCACATTTGGCTTCTGTGTGTAAGCTGTTATGAATATTCAGCTGCAAGTCTGCACATGGGCCTGTGTTTTATCCGCCCAGTCCACACCTATGTTTTAGCGTTCTGTCTGCATCAGCACCCCACTTTTTGAGGTGGAGATCTCCCCAGAGCAGGCTATCAGCAGCCTCTGCTGAACCCTGCTCTAATCTGGCAGCAGCAGCAGGGCATGGCCACTCACTAGCTTCTACGTCACCACAGAAATCCTCAGAACCTTTGTGCTGGCCCATGCTCTGGGAGTACACAGACATGGAACCAAGGCCAGGAAAGAAGCCAGGGCCTTTGCTCCTGTCTGTCTCACCTCACCTCGGGAAGCTGTCCTTTCAGCCACGTTTTTGGAGAGGGTGTACTCATGCACTCTATGTGAGCATGTTATAAACAATCTAGATTATCTAGAACAACTTTTTTCTTGGCACAGTAGTACAAAATACTAGTAACGGAGACATATACCACCTTGAACAAACACCTTAGGTATCGAGTAAAATTCCTATCCTAGGAACTTCCAGTGGTTTAATTTCAGAGAACATTTTTCCTTTTCACTCCTTTTCACTCTTCTCCAAGTTTTGTTCTGAGAGAGTACATACTATTTGCTATTTTTCTTTAAAACAGTTATTTATTTATTTGAAAAACAGAGCTACAGGGGCCAGCGCTGGGGCACAGCAGGTTAACGCCCTGGCTTGAAGCACCGCATCCCATATGGGTGCTGGTTCTAGTCCCGGCTGCTCCTCTTCCAATCCAGCTCTCTGCTATGGCCTGGGAAAGCAGTGGAAGATGGCCCAAGTCCTTGGGCCCCTGTACCTGCATGAGAGACCTGGAAGAAGCTCCTGGCTCCTGGCTTGGGATCAGCACAGCTCCACCTGTTGCAGCCAATTGGGGGAGTGAACCATCGGATGGGAGACCTCTCTCTCTCTTTCTACCTCTCCTCTCTCTGTGTAACTCTTTTAAATAAATAAATAAATCTTAAAAAAAAAAAAAAAAGAAAAAGAAAAACAGAGCTACAGAGAGGAAGAGGCAGAGAGAGAAGTCTTCCATCCATTGGTTCAATCCCTAAATGGCCACAATGGCCAGAGTTGAGCCCATCCAAAGCCTGGAGCCAGGTCTCCCACGTGGGAACAGGGGTCCAAGTGTTAGGTAGGAAGTCAGATATGAGCTTCTGTGTGTGTGACAAAGGTCTATGTCCAGCATATGCATCTCAAGATCATCCCAATGACCTTATCTACATCCTGCCCTGCCCCTCCTGCCCCATAGCCTGCCAGGTGGGGGTACCCGCCCCTTCTGCCTGATAATCTTCCAGGTGCAGCCCAGAATCCGCATTTCAATATATCTGTATTTCAGTATCCTGCTCCGGATCCTGATCCTCCAAGGGGTCCTGCTCATTCCCTCCTCTAACCCAGGGCAGCACCAGCCAGGCTTCCTCCTGTCTGATAACTTCAGGGGAAAACTCAGATAGGAATTTTTTGTATTTACATCCAAAAAGTCTTTTGTTTCAGGAGAAGGAGATGTGAGAAGACAAAGACCTACCTCCTTAAAAACTGCTGGCCTAAATGTAGATGAGGCTCTCTCAGGTTCTGTCTGGAGAGGTGCCCATCAGTTCTTACGGATGTCCCTACCCTAATAAACCTTGCTATTTTACTTTCCATTACTCTCTGTCTCATGCCTGAATTCTTTCTTGCGCAAAGACAAGAACCCTGCCATTCCCGGTAACACATGGACATGGGCCATCTTCCACTGTTTTTTCAGGCCACAGCAGGGAGCTGGATGAGAAGTGGAGCAGCAGGGTCTCAGCTGGCACCCATGTGGGATGCTTTACCAGCTTTACCTGCTATGCCACAATGCTGATCCCCCACTATTTGCTACTTTTAAAAAATCTTTTTTAAGTGAGATTCTTTCATAAATCTGTATAATTCAAATTTCTGGATTTTTTATAAAATATTTTATTTCATAGCTGACTCCTCACTTCTACCACATTTTAAGATATATATCACAGCAAACACTGTTGCACAGTTTCTTTCTCTTGCTCTCCATTAAACGTGAGGTGGGCTCTATGCCATGGTAGAAAGAACTCTGGATTTAAAGTCACAGAGCCTGGTTTTCAGTCCTGGCTCCATCACTTAAGAGCTGCATGACCATAAGCAAGTCACTTAGCCTATGTCAGATTCAGTTTCCTTATAGAAGACAAGAGATTTAAATGGGCATCAAATGTGCACTGCAGAGAAATGCTCTTTGTAAATCATTATGATTAACAACTGAGCAGTTTTACTATAGACCATTGGACCCATTTCATTAAATAGAATGGCTGAATCACTACATACCTTTCCCAATTGCATTACAACAGCATCTTGTTTCCTCTCTCCATCCCAGACTCCCTGTGTGCTGCAAAGGTACCCATCCTCAAGGCAAATCATGACAAATGAGGGTGTTACCTCTCTGTTTCCTTGATGGATTCCTCAGTAGTTTCTTTGTATTCTGGAACAGTGTCATTCAAATCCATGCATACTTTGCCCACAAATGCCCTCTGCCCAAATTTATCTGTGAAAGAATAAAACAACTTAAAGACACATTTCTTTCTTAAACAGTACTTTTTGTGACCCTTTAACAGGCATTTTGAAATTCAAATCCTTATGAAAAACCTAAGTGAGAGTAGAAAAGATTGCCCACTATCCTACCACTTAAGAACAAAGGCAACAACAAAACCCCATTAAATTCGGCACATAGTGAAACTTCTGTCATTCAAAATTTTAACCCACCACCTCCTCCATCCCACTCCTAGGCTGGCCAGGTAATAATTGAGAGGGTTTTACTCATTACTCCACTTTTCCCTTTGCTAGTTGGAATTTTTTTTTCTTTTTCAAATTTTATTAAAGTTATACAAGTTTCATGTATTTCATATTATAGATTTAGGATCACAGTGATACTTCCCACCCTACCATCCCTCCCCACCATGCTCCAACCCTTCTTCTTCCTCCCTCTCACATTCCCACTCTTGATTTTTACAAAGATTTATTTTCAGCTTACTTAATAATCACAAAGTTAACCCTACACTAAGTAAAAGAGTTCAACAAACAGTATGAAGAAGAAAACACTGTTCTTCAACAGAAGAGTCAAGAGCTGTAAACAATCATCAAATCTCAGAATGTTCTTTTCACTCTAATACACTACATTTTTGGTACTCTATTACCTCGGAACAGAGAAAACATAACTTATCTGTCGTTTGGGGACTGATTTATTTTACTAAGTATAAAATTTCCAGTTGTGTCCATCTTATTATAAAAGATAGGATTGCATTTTTTTTTTTTACAGATGAGTAGTACTCCATAGTGTATATATACCACAATTTCTTTATCTAGTCAAAAGTTGATATACATCTGGGCTGACTTTACATCTTAGTTACTATGATTTGTACTGCAATGAACAGGGGGGGTACAGATCACTCTTTCATATGCTGATCTCTTGTGGTTTGAGTAATTCCCAAGGGTGGGGTGGTTGGATCATAAGGTGGGTCTGTATTCTAATTTCTGAGGTATCAATATACTGTCTTCCACAGTGGCTGTACCAGTTTACATTCCCACCAACAGTGGATTAGAGTACCTTTTTTTTCCCACATCCTCACCAGCATTTGTTGTTTGTTGATTTCTAACTGGAGTGAGGTGAAACCTCCTTGTGGTTTTGATTTGCATTTCCCTGATGGCTAGTGATCCTGAGCATATTTTAAGTGTCTGTTGGCCATTTGAATTTCCTCTCTTGGAAGATACCTGCTTAAATCCTTTGCCCATTTCTTAACTGGAATGTTTATTTTTTTATTGTTGAATTTCTTAAGCTCTTCATAGATTCTGGATGTTAATCCTTTATCTGTTGCATAGTTTGCAAATAATTTCTCCCATTCTGTCAGTTTCTTCTTCATTTTGCTGAGTGTTTATTTTGTAGTGCAGAAGTTCTTCAGCTTGATGTAATCCCATTTGTCAATTTTGGCTTTAGTAGCCTATGCTTCTGGGGTCTTTTCCATGGAGTCTATGCCTATGCCAATATCTTGCAGGGTTTCCCCAATGTTCTCTAGTAGTTTATTGGTATTGAGTCATAGATTTAGGTCTTTGATCCATTTTGAGTGGATTTTTGTATCAGGTGTAAAGTAGGGGTCTAGTTTCATACTTCTGCATGTAGAGATCCAGTTTTTCCAGCACCATTTGTTGAAGAGATAGTCTTTGCTCCAGGGATTGATTTTAGCTCCTTTGTGGAAGATAAGCTAATTGTAGATGCATGGATTGATTTCCGTAATTTCCATTCTGTTCCACTGGTCTACCCATCTGTTTTTATGCCAGTACAGGTTGTTTTGGTTATAACTGCCCTGTACCATGTCTTTTTTTTTTTCTTTTTTTCTTTTTTTTTTGACAGGCAGAGTGGACAGTGAGAGAGAGAGAGACAGAGAGAAAGGTCTTCCTTTGCCGTTGGTTCACCCTCCAATGGCCACCATGGCTGGTGCACTGCAGCCGGCGCACCACACTGATCTGATGGCAGGAGCCAGGTGCTTCTCCTGGTCTCCCATGGGGTGCAGGGTCCAAGGACTTGGGCCATCCTCCACTGCACTCCCGGGCCACAGCAGAGAGCTGGACTGGAAGAGGGGCAACCGGGACAGAATCCGGCGCCCCGACTGGGACTAGAACCCGGTGTGCCAGCGCCGCAAGGCAGAGGATTAGCTTAGTGAGCTGTGGCGCCGGCCCATGTACCATGTCTTAAAATCAGCTAATGTGACGCCTTCAGCTTTGTTTTTGTTGTATAGGATTGCTTTAGCTATTTGGGGTCTCCTGTGTTTCCATCTGAATTTTAGCATCATTTTCTAGATCTGTGAAGAATGTGGTTGGATTGGGACTCTTCCAATCCATGAACATGGAAGATTTTTCCATTTTTTAATGCCTTCTTCTATTTCGTTCTTTAATGTTTGTAATTTTCATTGCAGAGATCTTTGATATCCTTGGTGAAATTCATTCCAAGGTATTTGATTCTTTTTGGAGCTATTGTGAGTGAGATTGATCTTAAAAGTTCTTTCTCAGCCATGCATTATCTGTGTATGCAAAGGTTATTGATTTTTGTGTGTTGATTTTATATCCTGCCACTTCGCCAAACTCTTCTATGAGTTCCAATAGTGTCTCAGTAGAGTCATTTGTATCTCCTATATATAGAATCATGTCATCTGCAAATGGGATAGTTTGACTTCCTCCTTTCCAATTCGTATCTCTTTGATTTCTTTTTCTTGTCTAATAGCTCTGGCTAAAACTTCCAGGACTACATTAATTAGCAATGGTGAGAGTAGGCATCCTTGTCTGATTCCAGATCTTAGTCGGATTGCTTCCAACTTATCCCCATTCAGTACGATGCTAGCCATGCGTTTGTCATAAATTGCCTTGATTGTGTTGAGGAATGTTCCTTCTATACCCAATTTGCGTAAGGTTTTCATCATGAAAGGATGTTGTATTTTATCAAATGCTTTCTCTGCATCTATTGAGATAACCATATGGTTTCTATTTTTCAGTTTTGTCAATGTGATGTGTCACATTTATTGAGTTGTGAATGTTGAACCATCCCGGCATACCAGGGATAAATCCCAATTGGTCTGGGTGAATGATCTTTCTGATGTATTGTTGGATTTGATTAGTTAGTATTTTGTTGAGGATTTTTGCATCTATGTTCATCAGGGATATTGGTCTATTGTCCTCTTTCTCTGTTGTCCTTTTGGCCAGTATGTTTCCTAAAGTCATAAATAGCTTTGCTCTCATTTGAGCACTTGGTAAAGGAGGGACAGTCACAGACTTCAGAAAAACACTTGAACAGTCCTTGACATAGCTATACTTTGTTTCTTCTCCTTCTCTCTTTTCCATCCCCCCTCCAAACCCAACTGAATCACAGTCTCCATTCTTCTACTCTACCATCACCCCTTGGATTGAGTCTCTCTCTTTTTGTGATGGTCCTTTCTTACACAAAACACAGCAGGGTGTAGAACATGGCTCCTGGGTTTCAATAGACATGGGCTGGATTCCTTATGTCTCTGATTACTCCAAGGGTGTAGGATATTATTTGCTGAGATCTATATGTGCCCAGGGTCTTCTACTACGTGCAGGGTATGAGGAATATATGCAGTACTGTATATAAAAGGGTAGCAATGCCACTATTGTTATATGGGAGGCATTTTTGCTGAGTGCTACTAGCATCTCTCAGCCCTGGAAAACCTAGTCCTTATTAGCAAGAACTCTTGTTTCCACTAAGAGGCTGAAGCTACCTAGGTCAATGTGATTATTTTTGTAATATCACCACCCAGTCATAAGAATCTTTCTAAAGTATTTGCCTCTCTCTTTTCCCTGTAATTTATTTTAATATCAGGCCATTAGATTAGTATTGCTTAAAATATCGCCTTCATTATTTCACTCACCTGATTCAAACCTTCTTTGAGTCTTTGATGCACACATTCAAGCTCCTCCAAAATCAGAACCATCCCATCTGCCCAGGCCCCTCTCCCAGCCCACCATGGAATGGAACCCCTCCTCCAGTTAAACTGTTCTGCTTCCTGTTGCCATATCCACCGTAGATACTCCTTTCTCTAGCCCTCTGCTCATGTAATTTCCTGTGCCTAGAAGATATGTTACTCTCTCCTGATTTTATCTTCCCCCCAAAGCCCAGAATAAAGGTCCTCTCCATGGTGTCTTCCCAGATGACCTGGTCTTGATTCTTCTTAGCCTCTTCTGAAAACTATAATACTAACTTTTAGCATCACACATCAAGGCCTTTGGTATAAACTACCTTAGCCAACAAGCAATGGTATCAGTGTATCAGTCAACAGCATGTACTGAGCTCTTGTAATGTGCCACACACTGTGCTGGGTACAAGTTTTAGAATTACCAACCTGAACCCAGTCTCAGCTCTCTTTAGTAGCTGTGAAACTTTGGCATGATCTCTGTGATCATTTCATCCATCTGTAACATGAGGACACCAATAACTATCTTAGAAGGCTGTTAGATGGGGCTGGCGCCATGGCACACTAGGTTAATCCTCTGCCTGTGGCGCTGGTATCCCATATGGGAGCCGGTTCTAGTCCCGGTTGTTCCTCTTCCAGTCCAGCTCTCTGCTGTGGCCTGGGAAGGCAGTATAGGAAGGCCCGGGTGCTTGGGCCCCTGCACTCACATGGGAGACCAGGAGGAAGCACCTGACTCCTGGCTTCGGATTGACGCAGCTCCGGCCACTGCGGCCAGTTGGGAAATGAACCAACGGAAGAAAGACCTTTCTCTCTGACTCTCTCTGTCTCTTTCTCATTGTCTGTGACTCTACCTGTCAAATAAATAAATAAAATCTTAAAATAAAAGAAGGCTGATAGCTGCTAAGCCAATCCATACAGAGTGACTTGCACAGTGCTAGATGTCTAGTAACAGTATCACAAATGTTACCGGAGTTATTAATCAATGTGTGTAGGTATTCTGTCTGGTTCCCCAAGGGCAGAAACTATTTTCTATTTCACTGTGTTCCCAGCATCTAGCATAGTGTTCTGGGTCTAGTCAATAGCCAAAATGCATCTGTTGATTTGGAAATAAACATTGTTGCCAAGGCTAGGATTAGTAAACTTGTCCTATAAAATCCTAACTTAATATATAAAATTCAGATCCCAGTACAACCTTTTTAAACCAGAAATCATAAGCAACTAATCAAAGTACTTAAACAATAAAGAACATTCCTGGACCACGGTTATACACACTTAATTACCTGTAAAAATATGCAATTCTAGCAATGAAAAGGCAAGACTGCCCACAAGTATGAGTTGGTGCCAGGCATGGTCTAGCTCTCTTAGCTTGATGTGCCCATGAATCCTGTTTTCATCTGCTCACCTGTAATTTCCGCAAGGAGCAGAGATGAGTCAGTGTGAATTGTTCCAAAGTAACAGGCTGTGGTTGTTCCATTCTTTAGTGTTCTCCTCTAAAAATAAATCACAAAAACTCTGAATCGTGTGTGCTCAAAGTCACATGGCATGTAGGGATGAAAATAGAGTTCTAGTTTTTAATTTTAAAATGTTTTTATTTAAAGGTATGCCATCTTGATATGGAATGTAGTTAAGTAAATGGCAAAAGTATTTATATTCCGAAAGTGTTAGCTGGAGGAGAACTTGATACTTTTGATTTCCTAGATTCACACAGTTCTGGGTTCCAGAATTCATAAAATGTGATACTAATTAATTCTTTATTCTTAGGACTATTTCAGGATATCCAAATTTTATTGCATCTTGCAGTATGTAATAATATTTTTATATCTATTGCTGTGTAAAATCAGTCAGGCAGATTTCTAGTTTAACTGAACAGATCATGTATATCTATCTCCTTTCCTTAGCAAAGTTCCACTAGCATAACAGTAGAAAATTTAAGAACCTAAAAGGAGAATTTGAGAGGAGACATGAGCAAGGAAACATGTCAACATCTTTTTGGAAGACAAAAAACATGAAGAAGAGCCCAAGAGCAATTTGGAAAGAGAAAGAGAAGCAAGCAGGTGCTGATGGGGGATTATCTGGAAGTCTGTGTACAGATGATAAACCCTACAAGATTCTTGCTTTTCCCTGTTGCAATCAACTGATCATTCCCAACCTAGACCTTGTAGGAGAAATTTGTAAAAACTAGTTACTGTTTAGAGGGGCAAGCCCAGAAAGTCAAGGTGAAGAAGAGGTTTCAATGGAGATCCAGCTGACCCATTCCTCAGAAGGCCATGTGCACTGCCCTTACCACTGCCGGTAGGAAACTGGGGCACTCATTCCTCAAGAAAATCAAAGGCTCTAGAAGACAGCTGTCCTCAGAGCGACACTGGGAACCCACAACTGTAAGGGCTGTTCAGTGGCTTCACTGTCCATCCTATAATAAAGTTCACCAAGTCACAGGAGCTGCCTCTTCCCAGATCTTCCAATCAGCATCTCAGAATATCACATTTAAAGATGAATGCACGTTGAAGCTTTAACAGACACTAGAGGAAAGCAACCTTAAAATGCAGACATGTGGAGAGTGGAGGGAGAATCTGGAAAAACCTTAAAGGACACATAATGTACAAAGTCAAAAGGAAGCTCAGTTTATAAAAAAAAACACAAAACTGATTAACATCCTCAAAAAAATAAAATAGGACATTACATCCACAAAGCAAGGACAGAATGCTATGAAAACTGGAGAACAAGAGCTCTCCAAAAGTAAAAATATTAAAAGTGAAGTTTAGAAGCTGTTAAATGGGTTAAATCAGTACAGAATCTCTCAGAAAAAAGGCAACTTGGAAGTTAGGGGTCAAATGATAAGAAAATTGGCTTAATCTGGGAGGTACAATATTTAGAATTAGTATTTAAAATTTTTTTTGTTTAAATAGAGGTAACAAAATTACCTGAGATATGATATTAGTCTCCAAACTAAAAATTTTCACAGAATTCTCAGCACAGCAAGTGAAAACAGAATGCAAAGAAATTCATATAACTGTGAGATATTAAGTCTTTGAGTAAAGACAAGACACCAAAAGCTCCCAGAAAAAGAAAACCAGTCATAGACAAATGACAGAAATCACAGTGGTGCTGGATTTTTTGCTTTTTTACCAACATACTGGAGGCAGAACACCTTCAAAATTCTGGCGAAGTTATTTTTAAGGTAGAGTTTTATACCCTGGTAAATTATCAATCAAGTGTGAACAGACACAAACAGAGGTATGTGAAGGCAGAATAGAGAATACACAGAGTAAAGATATGTGAAGGTGGAGTGCATTTGAAAGATGTGAAAATTTTACCCTCCATGAACACTGTTTTCGGAAGCACCTAGTAGATGTGCTATGGCAAAATGAGAGAGAGATAGAAAGAAAAGGAATTCCTGGATCCAGGGAATAGGGACTAAACATGACAGAGGATAAGGGAATGCCCAGTAATATCAAGAAGGAAACAAGAGACTGACAGGACATGGGAGGATCTTCAAGGAAGAAGACAGGATTGGTAATGTCTGACCTGTTGGAGCCCCTGGGAGAAGGCCTGGTTGACCTGACTACTTACGGTTCAGTCTTTAGCAGAAGATTCTGTAAGTGCAGAGGAAAATTCCCTGAATGGGGTTCTTTCTTGTCTTTTGCCCATTTTTAGCTATAAGACCTGAGAAAACTACTTTCTCAGCATCCATTTCCTCCTTTGTGAAATAAAAAGACTTGACTGGAACAGCAGTCAGAAGCTCAGGTGTCAGCAGGAGAGACGAGGTTTGGAGTGAATATCACAGGAAGTGCATGCTCTACTCAGCTTTCTAGTCATTGTTGAACAATGATGTTAACTAATCCCAAAGGTCAAGAGCATTTGTATCTGAAGTTTTATATCAACCTGTCCAAATCTTAAGAAATGTTGCACATAAATAAAGTACATTTAGCTACCTGTAGAGGGTGTTTAGATCCTAAACTATAAACACAGATGCTCTCACAATCTCCCTTAACATGGCAAGTCCCATAGAAAAGCTCTCACCATGACAGAGGCATCAAATTTAATCTCCAGCAATTAGAGAAGTATCTGGACCCCTGCGTGAGCTAAGTGTTTATTGAATGAACATGTGAGGAAGCAAAATTACTAAAATAAGAGACATATACAAGTGGCTTCTTTATATGAACAAGATATTGTCTCCTTGAAAAAGGGAACAGGCTATTGTAACAGTAAGATTGAATTAATGCTTTCCAAAATCGGGCCATGCTTTCTCTAAGGACGAACTTCAGAGACACAAAAATAGATCCAGAAGTTTCAATATTTTTCTAGAAAACATCAAAAGAAAAATGGATTGGAGAGAATGCAGAGGTCTATGTAATCAAGAAAATGAACTGGAAAATTAATCTACAATTGAAATTTCAGAATATGAAGAATAAACAAAAATATCCTGAAGGCCAGCAAATTAGTGGAAAAGGAATGAGAATCAGATTATCATCTGCTTATTCAATGCTGGTAGGCAAATCCTTTCAAATATAATACCATTCAAGAGTAAGAGGAAAATAAACCTTTATGTAATTCAAGGATTTGGAATGTTTGTCACCCAAGTTTATTGGAAAGGATTGTCACAACTTGTGTCCTAACAAAATGAAGAATGCATTCAAAAACAGGGATCCCAGTAGTAAAAGAAAAAATAAAGCCCATCATTAAAGTACAGATGTTAAAAAGGAAACTGGGGGCAGGTATTGTGTTGTGGTGGCTTTGGCTGCAGCTTCAAATGCTCTCATTCTGTACTGGAATCCCAGTTCAAGTCACTTCTGATTGAGCTTCTTGCCAACGTGTCCTTGGAGGCAGCAAATAATGGCTCAGCTACTTGGGCCCCTGTCACCTCTGTGGGAGACCCAGATGTAGTTTTGGGCTCCTGATTTTAGCCTGGCCTAGCCCTAGCTGTTATGGGCATTTGGGGAGTGAACCAGCAGATGGAAGATCTCTATCTGGCTCTCTGTCTCTGTCTCTCTCTGGTATGCCTTTTAAGTAGATGAAAAAATAAACATTTAAAAAAAATAAATTTTGATTAAACTAAACCTGATTTTAAAATTAAAATTAAAACATCTTAAATTAAGCATACATGGTGAAAAAATACACTGGAACTAAAATCTCAGATGATAAAACATAGGACATGGCAAAGTAGGAAGTGATAAAGAAGGGAAGAGAACATGAATGTTCTTATCTTGTTATATGGGGCAATTTAGAGTAAATAATGTAAGACTTCATATCAGAGATACAAATAATGCCATATCAACAGGAAAAACATCTATCTTTAAACAGAAGAATAGAATCATAAAAGTTAACCTTGGATTAGATCACAAAGTAAGTTTCTACTATCCTTCCCACCACCCAAAATGATACAGGTTAAAGTGACTAACCAACTAGAATAAAATAAAATTAAAACAAAAACATAATCCAAATTTTTCTAAACTCTCAAAATCAATAAGAACCTGTCTACAATCTTGGCTTGAAGATGAAACAAAAATGTGGCCATCTAGCAATGAATACAATGGAAGCACCACACAGAGGCTGGGAATTTAATCCCTGTCTGGAGGTCAAGACTGAGCGAGGGAATGTGTGGCTTAGAGGAGGAAAAGTTTAACTGCTTGGGAAATTGTGGTTTCAAATTGTAATGGAATGAACTAAAAAGTTAAGAAAGTTCAAGAATCTTCCCAAATTATAGTCAAAGAAGAGGACAGCAAGAGCCCACAGAGAAAAGAAAAAAGAAGAAAAGAAGATGGAAGGGAGAGAGAGATGGGGGAAAGAATCCAGAAACTACTCCTGTTTGCTTTCATTTGAGTTCATTTATTTAAATACCCAAGCTACACATTTGTTACTTACATAGTTAGAAAAAAAAAGGAGTTTGGATTAAAAATTTTACTCTAAAATGAGCTACTTTCTTTATTCACACTTTCTGTGTGGGTTTCCCCCAAGCCACTATCCTACTCTAGTTCCTCACAAGTGTTAGAGAGAACTAATAACAAATATGGAGTTTTCTAACTTGTAAATAAGTCTATCAAGAACGTCAGCAAACTTCTGGCTGTGTTTCTCAACCTTTCCCTGACCTACAATTTTTGACAGAAAGTGTTTTGAGATCAAGTTTTGTGAGCTCAAAATGGATTCCAAAGTTAAGATGACCATGAACTTCTAGGCCAGTAGCAATGGACTTTTAATAGGTTGGGTGATTTCCAGTAGCTAAAATAGGTGGTCTGACTCACCATATGTCTTTGGAATTCGTTGGATTCCTTATTCATCTGCCCAGTGATTGACAACTCCATAAGATAACCATTCATTCTGTTATCCAGGAGAATACTTGCAACTGGTTGTCTTAGTATACTTACTTTCCTGTTCCTTAACTATAATTTGGGAAGATTCTTGAACTTTCTAGACTTTTTTAGCTTATTCCAGTTCCATTTGAAATTAAAATCTCTCATCCAGTTTGCAGTGGTTAACTGGAGATATTCTAGGTTTCACTTAAGAGATATTTACTAAAATATGTGTTAAATTATTGGCAGATTAAATTATCTCTGCCACAATGTATGGTGTGAGTTTGCTGAAATATATCTATACCTGTTTTCTGGGGGAGGAAATAGAAAACAAAAGAATTTTTAGTTTTATTCATGTGTACTTCTTTCATATCCCTTTGCATTATCTCGGAAATCCTTCAGCTTAGAGACAGGTTCAAATCTATGAAACAGATGTTAACCATCAGCTCATCCATGTGTCAAAATGTGTGGGCTTGCAAATAACCGGAAACATGTGATATATGCATTGCAAATGCTTGTTAGAAATAAAACCTAGTTTGTATTCATTGACATCAAATGCTTAAATCTCTGGTGTAAGAAATAATGTTTATGGAGTATTGCCTGAAGTATATTCAGTCCTTGACACTGTATCTCTCTGAACAACAACAACAAAAAAAACACAAAGATTGCTACATTTGAACTTTCTGATACTGAGCATCTTCATAATGTAAGAAGGTACTTCAAAGTGTTCACAGAAATGTTTATTATGAAAAACCCTACACATGGAATTCAAAATTTTGCACCAACATAACTTAACTTTTTATTCTATTTTGTCAGGAATTTTCTGAAGTAGACTCATATGTTTTGAGAAAACAGCATCTATCCACATTAAGAAATATTGAGACTAATTTTCTTAAGTTTTGATATGGGAACTAGATAGGCTTTATCTTAACAAATGTGTTCTTTTATCATATGCAGAGTGTAAATTTAATTTTTTACCTCCCTGGGTCAGGCACTAGAAGACTTAAAGCCAAATTTGTGACTAACCCTAACAGGTGCATACTCAATGGCATGGATTTACTTCTTGTTTTCTTTTTTTTTTTTTTTTCTCCCATCTTTTTTTTTCCTTTTCAGTTATTTATTTCATTTTATTGCAGACTGTGCAATTTTAACCAACTCAAATCCCCTTCAGACCAGTGCAAGGTATAAATAAGTTTTGATGATAAAGATTTGGTATGGTTAGCACAGTTCATTAACACATTGCAGCAGCAGTTTCATTCATAACTTTTGTCCTCAGTTTTTCTGGTGTCATGTGGATGCAAGTTAAATACGTGGGTTCCGCAATTACACTGAATTTATAATTAAGTGAGGCAAGTGTGTAAATGTTTGTGCTTGCTTTTAGTCTAAGGGTGGAATGATGTAAGACAAGGCAAACTGGCAGGCTGACTAGGCCAATAACCAGGAGGCCTGAAATACTGTCCCACCAAATAGTCAAGACCTTAGGAGAAAAACCCTCAGCGGACCCCACAAAAACCCAGCAGTATTCAGACCATATGTGCTGAACAACAGCAGGCAGTGGCCAGACCAAAAGGCATTTGTAGTTTTGATTTCACTGTTGCAGAAGTTGCTTCTGGTTGCTACGTGTATTCTGGTACAGGGCATAGGCTTAGAACAGAAAAAAAGGAAGTAATTTCCTTGAAAGTAGAAGGGAAAACATTTTCAGAACTTTCAAAATATGAGGAGACTTCAAAAAGTTCAGAGAATATAGAATTAAAATGTTTATTTTGATGTAAAATAATTTTGAAATCCATGCATAAAAGGAGTCTTCAAAATGTTCATGAAAATTCACATTCTAAAAAAAGGTTAGAACTCCACATTTTTCACATCAAACTAAACTCATCTTTTAATTCCATTTTCCACGAACTTCTTGAAGTGACTTGGTTCAGTTGGCACATACACTGGAACCACTGTTCAATGACTGAACTAGCCCCAGAGTTCCCTCTAGTGGTGCTAACGCTCGTCAGTCCCATGTGCTCTGTGGTAAGGCACTATCCTTTTTTCCTTCCCTGCAGAGCTACAAAAACAACATGCTATCTTTCCAAAAGTAATTGACTATTTTAATTTTAGATTTCCTTGGGTATTTTTTTTAAAAAAAACTATATAGTTTTTATCACGTGTTAGACACCATTTTAAGAACCTCACAAATATTAACTTGAATTACCATAATAATTCTAGGAAGTAGGTATTATCATTATTTGTATTTTTTACAGATGGGAAAAGTGTGTCACATAACCTTCCAAAGGTCTCTATCTAATCCATATGGTCCTAAGAACAGAATTATGAATTGGCAGGGGCAGGAAACACACATATGCATTTAAGTCAAATTTGATAATGTGAAACATAATAAGAAAAAGAGAGTAACATAGAGCCAACCAGAATGGGTATTCAGGAACTTGGATTCAAATTCTCTTTACCACTGACCAGCTATGTAAGTGAGATGGTCACAAAGGAGTGGAAAATTCTCTTTGGTCTTTCTTCGTCTTAAGTACCTATAATTTATAACTGAAATCTGTCTGAAGACATGGATGTTGCTATGGATGACCAACCATAACTCAATACTCACGCACGGGATACTTACAACAACTCTGGTGTAGACTTCTTCAGCAAAGTCGATGTTCCTGAACTTGTGTTCTGAAGGAAATGTGTACTTGGCCAACCACTCCAAAAGTGGTAGATCTACGTTACTTCCAGCAAAGAAATACTGAGGGGCGTGGATGTGAGTGTCAACCAGCCCAGGCATGAAGAACTCACTGGAAATTAAGATAAGGAGAGAAGTAGTTAATAACATCTTTAGTCATTTCCCATGTCTTTAAATCACATTTTCTCTTGACAATGATTTAATTGTTCATCTCACACAGGATTAAAACTGATGCAACCAAATAACTAAATTCTTCTGATATTTAGGGATCAGGAAACCAAAATAAAGCTCTGCTAGGGAGGGTACAGCTGCTAAGTTTACATGGTGGCTGTGAGGCTAAATAAACATGGTGAGGGGTGGAAAATACAGCACCAAATAGGAGCAAGGCCTAAGAAACAGGGAAGCTATGACTTACTCCATGACTTCGTTCTCTGAACCAGTGGCTGTAGGAGAGAACAAAGATGGGATTGGGAGCTGGGGAGTCTTCAAAGCCAGGTCAAGGATGGTACACACAAGTCACTAAGGGAGGCAGAAGGTGAGAAACAGACTGGCTGCAGTTTTAGATTCAGCAGCTATCTTGACCTTGGCAAGAAATTTAGTTCTCCTTCTGCTGAAGGGACTGAGTTCTGAAATAGAAGCAGCTGGGTACAGACACTCAGTCTTAGGAGACAGGAACACAAATGGGTCAGTGGTATACCTAGGTGAAGTGGCAGTAGTGATGCTGTGACAAGCATCTCTTGATGTTTCGATCACTCCTTCTGTTATTCTGATCCACCAATTAATATTCTCATTTCTACTAATTCCTATACTACCAAGTTCTGGAAAGACATTTTTAAGTCTTCAGAGACATTATTCACAGAATTGAGATAGCTCATTACTAGCAAAAACTTAAAGCTTTTGTAAAGAACTAATCGAATTCACTAGTGTCTCTTAAGTGCCTAACCTTATCCAGATAGACATATGCTGAACAAAGGTGTGCACCACCACCACCATCAGCCTGAGAAAATATTACATTGCATAAAGAATTTGAACTTGAAAGTAGATACTGACAAGACTCCCTATGTTGCCAAATGTATGGCAAATAAAGTTATGGGCAGCCCTCAATGTTTTGTTTTAAAAACAGAGCTAGGAATGGTGGTGATGGTGAGATGAGCATGATGACAGTGACAGCAGTTAGGATTTACAGAATAACTACACATACTAGTCACTGGGTACTCTGGGTACTGCATTCTATGTGTACTATCTCAGTAGAGGGAGACAGATTATCACAGAGCTGGAGGGTATGCACTCTGGGCTCAGACTGCCTGGACATGAAGCCTCACTATACACCAGCAGATGGATATTCCACATGTTATTTTCTCTGTCTGTGACTTAGTTTCCCTTATATAAAAATGGAGATGGTAGTAGCACAAGGGGCTACTCTGAGGACCAGTTAGTTTAAGAATATTGCCTAGATAATGGAAAGCATCAATAAATGTCGCTGGTGATGAGGTAATGCTCACATAAAACTTTTGACACAGAGAGTATTGTTACCTTCATTTATACAGGGTACGGTAAAGTTTCAGACAGTTAAGTAGCTTGGAAAAAAGAAATCATTAGTCGGCTCTGGAGCTGAAAGTCCAAGCCAGGTACATTGTCTGTAGGCTCAGTACTCTCGGTGACTATACTTCAGGGTGACAATTCCCTATGGAAGTGAAGCGCTGTGACACCTTGTAAGTGTGGCAGGGAGGCAGTGTTAAGCAGGCCTATGGTGCAAGTGGAACACAGAGAGGGAAGATGAGTAGGTGTTCAGAGTCAGTCACTGCTCTCCACGACCTGACAGTCCTTTTCTTTTGCTTTCCCCATTGCATACAGTGAAAAGGCAGTGTGACTTCTTCACGTGGCTGAACTGTGCCAGCAAGTAATAGGTATTTCCCAAGTATCTTGCTATGTTTAAGGAACTCTGCTAAGCCTGTGGGGAGTCCAAAGAAGAATAAGGCAACTTCTTGTAGCAAATTCTTGTCCTCAAACACTTTATAATGCGGTTTAGAGTATGGTTGACTGACAGCGTGCACGTGTGTGTGTGTGTGTGTGTGTGTGTGTAAGAGAGACAGAGAGACAGAGAGACAGAGAGACAGAGAGAGAGAGAATGAATCTGATTAAACATAAAGGGTCTTAAGGTACCATCATCTCACTCCTGAATATTTATACAAGTAAAACAAGACATACATTTTTTTTTAAAAAGGGGTTGCACAAAAATGTTTACAGCAGCTTTATTTATATGAACCTTAAAGTAGAAATCACTTAAATACCCATCACAGAAAACAGAAATTTTTAAAAACCTATGGTACAATATAATACTACTAAGCATTAAAAAGACTAAACTATTGATGCATGTAACAATATAGATGAATCTCAAAAACATGCTGTTGAATGGGAGAATCCAGACACAAAGAATATGGGTATACACTGTGTCATTCTATTTATGTGACATCCAAAAACAGGCAAAAGACATCCATGTGACAGGAATCAGAGGCTAGGGAGTTACCAGAAGAAACTCAAGGGAACTTTCTAAGATAAGCATGTTCCATTTTGACTGGTGTTTCAATTAAATAGGGGTGTGTGTGTGTGTGTGTGTGTGTGTGTATCTCAAAACATATCAAATTATATACTTGAGATTTATGCATTTCAGTATATAGAAAGTTTTCCTAAGAAAACAACAGGAAAGTTTTTCTTAAAGAGGGTCTTAATTACTTGATTTACTGATTTAACACACATAGGGTATTTTGTAGTCAAGGAGGAGGGGATTGAGAGAATATTTGTTTCTGTTTCTTGTTTTAGTTGGCAGGCTGTGACATATTGCATCTTGGGTTTAGGATGATGAATCTGGTGGTGGTGCGCACGTGTTGGGAGACTCCTGCAACCTCCCAAACATGAGATTCTGAATAAAAATTATAGAACAGAAAGGGAAAGTATGAATATGAGATAAAGAACTCAATCTTTTATTAGATCTAGGAAGGGAAGGAGAGAAATGAGTCAGTGTAAGGTTTTGAACAGTGAGCTGAACATATGACATAAACCACAGAGAATTTAGAAGGAAAGTCTGTTTTGGAGGGGTTGTATGTGATGTCATTCTAAGCTTAGCATCAAAGTGTGATATTCATGTGTCCAAGGAGTAAGTGGAGATGTGGGATAAGAGGTCATATGGGAATTAAAGATGGGATTCAGATTTAAGAATCTTCTTTATGTAAACAACCTTACAAAATAGTTGTACTAGAGATTTGTGGAGAAGAAAGAACGAAACTAAACCTTGCACAGCACTCCAGACTCCAGGAGTAACTTCAAGGAAGAGAAGGTCATGACTGGTCTTGGCGGACTGTTAGGAGGATGAGGGTACCCAGGGCACAGCTCATCAAGGACAGTAAGGAAGGGAGAGTTTCAAGAAGGGACAGGGCAAAACCATAAGGGTCAAAGATGTGTAACCTCAGGAAAGAACCTGGACACCAGTGCAATGACTGGGAGACCCTTGATTACAGAGCAATTAGGTCTTTAATTTAAAAAGTACCCATTGAGTCTCTAGCATAGTGCTGGGGAGAAAGTGATGACCTGAAAGACAGGTGTTACAGAAATCATGGGCAGATGGAAAGTTCCATTCCAAATCGCTAGTGAAAGTTAGGAGGTGGAAGATAGCAAGTCACTGCTCACCCAGCAGCAGAAATGAAAGCAAAGGAGATAACTCAGGTACAAAGTGTTCAGAGGCAACAGAGGGCAGAGGTTTATTGAACCTGTCATTCAACTTTCACCCAGAAAAGCTGCAACTCCTTTTAGGAGATAGGACACATTGTAAAATGCCTCTAAATAGAAAACTTCACATCATCAAGGTTATAGTGCAGGATTTATCGCAGCTATCAGTACGTGCAGAGGCCATGAGCTGTGGAAGCAGCATGGGAGATCAGAGGTCAGAGGGCTCACTTCCTCATTTTGCAGCGAGAGCACATGGCTGTTTGAGAATGGCAAGGTCATTTTCAGACTTGCAATGTGTTAGAGACCCAGCTGGGATTAGAGCTCTGTTCTCCATTCACCCACAGCACCACTTATGGCTAAATCACAGCTATCAAAAACCAAGTTTCAGGCAAAGCAGAGAAGGTCTGGAGGATGCAGCAGAAGGGAAGTTTTTCTTCCTCCCTCTGACTTCAGCTTTCCCCTCGACACCTTACTTAATCACCATCAGAATTTCCTTAGAAAATCTTGGTCCTCCAGGTAAAATCATCAACTTCACATCCAAAACCTGCAATGCTAGGCAAGTCCTATCATAATTTGGCAAAAGAGAACAATGCATAACCCAAATAGATCTATCAGAACATGCACTGACACTCGCAATGTAAGATTACAGACAGGCCTGCAATGCCCAGTCTCTTTGCACACCAAGGTTATCCTTGTCAACCTGCCCTGATGGCACGTCATGCTCCCATTGATCTGAGGACCTCAGGACTGGCCCTTTGAACAAGAAATGCAAGGCTGTGAAATAAGCAACATCTTGCTGGGAAGCGAGGAGGAGGGAGAAGGTGAGAGCCTGCTGCAAGTGCAATGAAACTTCAGAAACAGTCATCCTGCCTCTCTGGGCTGTGACCAGACACGAGCTTTACAGCCAAATGAACTCAAGGAACAGAAATGGCATGCTTTACACCTTACTGCAATAAAGTTTAGTATTATGGTTCAAACTGGGTGTTTTAATCCCCAGCTCAATGCTCCTCTCACTACATTACCCTAAAATTAATTTCCAAATGATGGGACAGTTTGCGGGTGGGAGGGTGGTTGTGGGGGGAAGAACCATTATAATCCAAAAGTTGTACTTTTGAAATTTATTAAATAAAAGTTTTCTATGAAAATTGTATTTCCAGAAGGAAAATGGTACCAATTTTACCAATCAGGCTATGAAGACAGTGAGCCAATCACAGGAAACATCCTTTAGGCAAATATTAAAAAACACTAAAATCGCAGCTCAAATATACTTCTAGAATAGGTCTTCCCTATTCCCTGAGTAACTGCTCTACAAATTCTCTCCCCCTCCCACTTCCCAATAGCTCATCTGTGCCACAGCCCTCCCTCTGACTTCCTTTATAGAAGACTTCAGTCTATCACTGTCACGTGTATGTATCTGTAGACTTGATTGTCTGCATAACCCATGAGCTGCCAATCTATTGAGAACAAGGACCTTGAATATCTTTTCCACTCCAGATTATAGTGCTACACATAGTAGGCTGCACAAATACCTGCTGAAGAAATGAAATAATGATGGCAGTCTTGTTCTCAGTTTCCATCCCCCGACTTCTTGTGACACTGTCTGTCTCCCAAGGCAGTTTCCCTATCATTTAAGTCTCATTAATGGCACCCAGCAATAAAGAAGAAGTTGGTGATGACTTACTGGTGACTCAGTTCTCTTATTTCACACGGCTTGAAGCACCATTCCTTGGCCAGCCTTTCTTGTTGAGATGCTTCTTCTAAAAACACTATCTTTAAAAGAAAGAAAAGAATCACACAGTAATGGAACATTGTCATTAAATACCTACATTTTTTAAAGAGCTAATATTGCAGTTGAGTTCATTTGAAAAGTTATTTAATATCAAATGAGATTGAGTGCAGAGACAGGAAGACAGAGATTTGCCTTTGGTCATTCAATTCTCCTTTTCTGCCACTTACATTTATCTAAGTGAGGTTCCAAAAAATCCCAGTCTGAAGATATAATGTATAAAAAATGGCCTAATGGCATCTATTCTTCCCCTGTCACTGAAAATGATGAAGGGAAACAATTGTTTTAAAAAGAATACCTCTCCTCAGATGAATAAAAGATTTTGCTATGGGAAACCCAAGTCCAGAGGACATAGTGATAGCATAGACAATTTATTAACACTAAATGTATCTGCACATGATAAATGCCTGGCAACTGAGTCATGGTATAAACTATGTTGATGTCATGATGTTATATGAAGAGCTTTATTATTATGTTTTTCTAATAATGTGTAAGAGACACATTATTGTGGGTTAGATAAAAGGTTGATCTCTCAAGTTAGGCTTATGAAGACTGAAGATCAAGGTCGACAGCTGGACAACCATGTATGTGTTCATCTTTTGTGGCCTGGTTTCCCCATCTACAAACTCAGGTAATAAGAGTGCAGGCTTCACAGATCAATGGTGAGACCTAAATATGATCATTCTGGTGATGAGGTTAGCACATACCTGGAACATGTTAAGTGTTGTTTCTGTTATTGACTATTTTTTAAGTACAGTGTGATTGTTCTCTCTATAAAGCAAGAAAGGAATGAAAGAATGAAATTTATATGCAGTAAATATTTTTAAATGTAATATTGTAAGAAAAAAGTTTCCTGGAATATGTTGAAAAAACCTTGCTGGATTAAAATGTGTCTAATCAATTAAAAGGCAATATACCTCAGGAAAAATAATTTGTGTTATAAGAAAATAAATGCTGGCATCTTTATTCATTGGTATACTCTTTTGTAAAAAAATGAAATTTTGATCAGAAGAGAAATTAAAAATACAATTTTTTTTTTTTGACAGGCAGAGTGGACAGTGAGAGAGAGAGACAGAGAGAAAGGTCTTCCTTTTGCCGTTGGTTCACCCTCCAATGGCCGCCGCGGCTGGCGCTGATCCGATGGCAGGAGCCAGGTACTTATCCTGGTCCCCCATGGGGTCCAGGGCCCAAGCACTTGGGCCATCCTCCACTGCACTCCTGGGCCACAGCAGAGAGCTGGCCTGGAAGAGGGGCAACCGGGACAGAATCCAGTGCCCCAACTGGGACTAGAACCCAGGGTGCCGGCACCCCTAGGCGGAGGAATAGCCTATTGAGCCGCGGCGCCAGCCTAAAAATACAATTCTTAAATTCTTAAATTAAAAAAGTAGTAACTGGCTAATTCTAAAAATATGTTAGAATCAATAAACTTCAAAAAAGAGCAATCGATAAACATCAGATACATAATTCATCAAAACCCATAAAACAGAATGTATATCTCAAAGCTGATTTACTGTGAACCTCATGAATAATTAAAGATAATATCTACAAAGTTCTATATTTATACATTTGAAGTAAAATTTGAAGTAATTTTTGAAGTAATATTTGAAGTAAAATTTTTGAGTGAAATATAAATTAACAAGCTTTATTAAGAAGATACAGAAAAACTGAACAACCCATAAATCTGGAAGAAACAGAGTTTTCAACTTTAGGGAAGTTTATGGTTTAGAACAGTGCTAGCAGAAATATAATGCCCTGTCAACAAACATGAGCCATGCACGCAATTTTAAATTTTCTAAGCAATACCAAAAGTATAAAAAGGAACAGGTAACATTAGTTTTAATATGTTTCAATATATATAAAAGATTATCATTCTATCATGAAATCAATATAAAAATTAGTTTTATCTTCTTTTGGATACTTAACCTTTCAAATTTCATGTTGCATTTAAAATATATTTCAATCAAATTGCAAAGCTTTCATCCAAAATACTTCTGTATATTTAGATTGTATATAATTTACAAAACATACTCTCACATATCCAGATGGTTCCAAACACACTTAAAAGCTTTCTAAAACTGAAATGAATATTAATTTATAAGTGTAATTATAGATCAAGTTAATGAAAATTACAGATAACATTTTAAAATCCATTTCCCCAGTTGCAGCACCCACATTTCAGGTGCTCAATATGAGCATAAATCTACTATATCGGATCTCAGAAGTTCAGAGAATTTCATAGCAAAGATAGGAAATTATGTGTTAGGTAGAGGGCTCTGGAGTATGTAGAAAAGTGGAACCTCTCTATTTCCACAAGCTAGCATGATCCTGCTTTCAGAACCTACAATGCATATATACACATACAAATACAGAGAAGCAAAAGGAGAAAATGACAAGCCAATGGCATTAGTTATTTAATAATACAGGTGCAAAAAAAAAAAAATCCCCCAGAAAACTGACAATAAAAATCAAAACTACTAGTAAGTCAGCACGTCAGCAGCAAGTAAGCCTCCACTGTTCTAACAAGCGAGACAGAGCTACCAATTTACAGCAGGTGGTTACTCATTAGGCAAGGGCTGAACTCTTCAAAGCCTCCTGGAATAAAACCACCTATCCTCCTTTACACTCTCCTCAGTCAACGCTCAAACATGAATTCACGTCTTCTTCCTGTACAAACTAGGGATCCTGATTTCTATCATTAACACCATAAAGGCCAGTCTAGGACATCCTTGTCCCTGTAAAGGCTCCTACCACACCACACTTCCAAAGTCCTGCACTATGACCTCGTCTTCCTGTCTCTCTGTAGGTAATAAATTCCCCTGTGTCTTCAATAATGGTGCTCATTTCTCTCTCTCTCTCTCTCTCTCTCTCTCTCTCTTTCTTTTTAGAGAGAGAGACAGACAGAAAGGTCTCCCTTCCATTGGTTCACCTCCAAAATGGCCGCTACAGCTGGCGCACTGCGTCGATCTGAAGCCAGGAGCCAGGTGCTTCCTCCTGGTCTCCCATGCAGGTGCAGGGCCCAAGCACTTGGACCATCCTCCACTGCACTCCTGGGCCACAGCAGAGAGCTGGACTGGAAGAGGAGCAACTGGGACAGAATCCAGTGCCCCAACTGGGACTAGAACCCAGGGTGCCAGCGCCACAGGCAGAGGATTAGCCAAGTAAACCGTGGCGCCCATTTCTCCCTTTTAACAGTGCTCTCTCCTCAGTACATGGCTTATGCTATACTTCTCAAAATAGTATGTTCTTGTGAAGTTAGAAGGGTTAATAGGTAGCTAGGAAAGTTTCCTGTGGTAATAAGGAATCAGATTCCTTATTTCTTATTGATGGTTAAAGCTGCCATCTGCTGATTAGACAAAAGGCATTGCTCACAAAAAGGAAAAGATTGATAGGGAATGCAATGGGTCCCCTGCCCTTAGGCAACCACATGAGAAACAAGGTTCTGGCTTCATACCAGAACACACAAGGCAGCATGTGTTGAGTGCTGAGCAACTGATCAGGTAGGAATAACCTACTTTAATTGGTCAGGTAAATAATATTTCTCAACTGTCACATCTCCCAAGCGGTTGACATGGTAATATTTGAACTAGTCAGGAACCATAACTGCTATGCAGTTACTGCTATAGATAAGACAAAGCAGACTCTGAAATATGGAAACTAGGTAGAAGAACTGATCAATTGATATACTCTCAATACCCAGACCTTGATGGACCTCTCACTTGGAGAACCCTCCTGGCAAGCAGGAGTCTTTGTTTCTGAATAAAATCTACTTTCACTTGCTTTGTTTACCCTTCTTTATTGTCTACATTGTAACTCTTCATCGCCATGAGACAAAGAACCTAGTCTGAACTCCTGTAACATTCTCACACGTCAGGGTCAAGCAATTTGGTATCTTCTGTACCCTTCAGGGTCATGTATAAACCAATTTCCTCCGGCTTCTTGTAGACAATCAAATCTGTTTTTCAAGTCTCTCGTCTTGCAGTTTCAAGACCATCTTTCCCCTCTCACTGATGTTCTCTCTTATCAGCCTTTCCCCTGTTCTTCAAATATGTCGACCCTTACCTAATCCTCACTCTTCCCACAAGTTTTGCCTCTGTCCATTATGATTTCAACCCTTCTGAAGACCACAGCCACTATTTCTGTGAACTCATCTTCAATGATTTGTTCTACTTCGCTTCAGACAACAACCCAAGACCACATCTTGGATGGATTCATGACCTACAACTGTTTCACAATACAAACCACCGTTCCACACATCTGAACCACCTCCCAGTTTGCCACTGCAACTACTACTATCCTAATGAGCCCTCCCTTTACTTTCTTCTTTCTATCTTTTCCCAGTCCTCCATCTATTAATTTATATTTACATTGTCTTTTAGTTAACCAATGTGTGCTAAAACTTCACCACTGACTGAACCTAACCAAAATGTACTTGAGAAGCCAAGCAGTGTTGAAATAAGGCAACAATATGGATAAAGGAAATCCATTGGCACCAGGCTCAAATGTGTTCCTACAAATATCTGTGCCTGGCACCCTATGACATTTCTTTAGCACTATAATTTTATTGCTAATGAAACTAATTGAAGATTGATTGCTTATCAACTGACAAATCATTAGAGATATTTTTAGTTTTAGATGAATATACAATTTTTTATGAAATATTTCAGCAAGAGTTCAAAGCACTGAAAAGTGTAGCTATAGCAAAACTCTTCATTTCTTTTTTTTTTAAGATTTATTTTATTTATTTGAAAGACAGAGTTACAGAGAGAAGTAGAGACAGAGAGAGGCCTTCCATCTGCTGACTCACTTCCCAGGTAGCTGCAACGGCCAGAGCTAGGCCAGTCTGAAGCCAGGAGCCAGGAGCTTCTTCCAGGTCTCCCACAAGGGTGTAGGGGCCCAAGGACTTGGGCCATCTTCTACTGCTACCCCAGGCCTTAGCAGAGAGCTGGATCAGAACAGGAGCAGCCAGGACCTGAACCTGTGCCCATGTGGGATGCTAGCACCACCAGAAGAGGAGCAGCCAGGACTGGAACCGGTGCCCATATGGGATGCCGGCGCTTCACGCCAGGGCTTTAACTCACTGTGCCACAGTGCTGGCCCCAAAACTCTTCATTTCTATCTACTTGATTTATGTGAAAATTTTTCTTAGCGCTCACATATATAAAAATAAAAAATAAGACAGAAATGCTGCTGCCCCAATTGTATTCAACAAACAACACACATTCATATATATAATCCAATGGGAGAAAATAACAGCCCATCTATTTTTTTTTTTTTGACAGGCAGAGTGGACAGTGAGAGAGAGAGAGAGAAAGGTCTTCCTTTGCCGTTGGTTCACCCTCCAATGGCCGCTGCGGCTGGCACAATGTGGCCGGCACACCACACTGATCTGCAGGCAGGAGCCAGGTGCTTCTCCTGGTCTCCCATGCGGGTGCAGGCCCAAGAACTTGGGCCATCCTCCACTGCACTCCTGGGCCACAGCAGAGAGCTGGCCTGCAAGAGGGGCAACCAGGACAGAATCTGGCGCCCCGACCGGGACTAGAACCTGGTGTGCCGGCGCTGCAGGCAGAGGATTAGCCTATTGAGCCGCAGCGCCGGCCCAGCCATCTATTTTACATTTAAAAAATAACCTTTAAATTTTATTTAATTAAATTATCTTTAATTACTTTATGCTCTTAGGAAATTTTAAGTGTTTCGACTTATGTACAATTATGATACTGCAATTGTTAATCAATGAATGATTTCTATGGAGCACACATTTAGCCTAGTGATTAATATGCCCACTTACCACATCAGAGTGTGTGGGTTCAATTCCTATCTCAGGTTCCTGACTGTAGCTTCCTATTAATGCAGACCCTGGGAGGCAGTGGTGATGGCTCAAATAATTTAGCTCCTGCCACCTCTTGGGAGACCTTGATCAAGTTCCCCCTCCTGGCTTTGTTTCCACCCAAGGGCTTTTGATGGTATTTGATGTGAACAGCCAATAGAAGCTCTCTTTCCCTCTCTGTTTGTCTGTCTGTGTCTCTACCCCTCAATTAAAAATTTTTTTCAACAGAAAAAGACCTTTAAGGATAAAATTACATTCCAATAACAAAAACTGAGCAAGTAAAACAGAATTTGTAACTAAAGAAGAAGAGAAAGAAAAGAACTATGTAGTGTTTCATAGAATTAAAGTAGAGCTAGTTCATGGTTTTAAAAGGCAGATTAAGATGCATGTCAAATCACTGTGTTTTAATTTAACCAGAAATATTTTGAAAAATAATGACATGGCTTAGTTTTAACATGTATATTTAAAATTTTCCACAAATTGTGAGCTTTTAACATTAAAATTTAATAAAATTATACATACCAGCTTTTAAAAGTACAGAAACTTAAAAATTTCTTCAAAATTCTTTTAGGGAGCAAGCATATTAGCATAAAAGTGTGAGAGTACCTTTCCATTATACTCATTTCACAATGATGATTTTAAATCTGTCTACTCTCCAAATCTCTCACCTCATCTATCCCTAAAGTGTACATCACACACATGCCATCTGGAAAAATTGCAAGCAATCCCAAAGTCACTCAGTATGGGATTGGTTAAATACAACTAAACAGTGTAGTAAATAAGAGTGACAATTTATATTCACCCAGTAGAAGATTGTCCTTGGTACAATGTTCAGACTTCTAAAACACAGGTTGCTAGATAATATGCATGGTGTATTCACATTTGTGATAAGAGTATGCTCTGTGTGTGTGTGTGTGTGTGTGCGAGCGCGCATGCATGCACACGCTTGTGTTAAAGGGCTACTGTGCCTGAATTTGACTCTCTCTCTATGCAAGAAACTGGGAATCATTCCACTTTTATCATTATACCATTTTAGATTTAAAATTCTTAACAAGTATCTTATTCTAGTCAAAATAATTTCATTTAAATGTTTATGATAATGTAATATATTTAGAATAGAAATGCATTCAGTATAGCTTCTACTTGTCGAGCTTATAGTTGGGGAAAGAATGAATTAGATGAGGGAGGGGATGGTGAGAGAGTGCAATGGGCACTCTCAGATGAAGAGATAGAGGTCTGGTAGATGAAGATTTCAAAGAACAGGGAGAATGTTAAACATGATAGGTAGGATGTGGTACCTGATCAGTCCCCAGTGTTGGGGAGGAAGGGACAGAAGGAGTAATAGGGACAGATGCAGAGGCATCAAGGCAAAATGCTACAAGATGTGTTATAGACAGGAGTCACTATAAATAATATTGAAACTTTCATAAATCAAGTACTTTTAAATATGTATTTATTTGAAAGGCAGAGAGAGCGAGCGAGCAAGCAAGCAAGCAAGCAAGGGAAAGTACTGGCACTTCTGGTCCACTTCCTAAATGCTCACAACAACTGGGACTGGTCCAAGCCAAAGATGGGAGCCAGGAACTCCATTCAGGTTTTCCTTATGGGTGGCAGGGGCCCAAGTACTTGAACCACTTCTGCTGTCTCCTAAGGCTTACATTAGCAAGAAGTCGAAATCAACAGCCAGAGCGAATTATCGAACCCAGGCACTCTGATGTGGGACATGGGCATCTTAACTTCCAATCCAAATACACACCACACAAATCAGCCATTGAACAGATTTTTCTCTTGTTCTTGTTCATGTATTCACTCAGAAAATACTTTGAGTGTCCCCTGTGCAAGTAGCATTATTTCTGAAACTGGAAACAAGAAATCAATAGACATCTATAAGATGCATTGGATATGGCAGAAGTGCTATGATAAAAAATAAATGGAGGTAAATGGATGGGCTAAAATGTAGGGTATGATGGTCTTTATGAGAGATGATGTTTGAGCATAGATGTACATGAAGGGAGGGAGTGAACCAATTAAATAAATATTCTGGGAAGAACATTCCATGCAGGGGGATTATTTAGTGCAAGGGACCCAAGATGGGACAGTGCTTCGCATGTTTTGAAATGCTATAGATGCCAGTGGGGATATAGGAGAAGGACAAGAAGAAACAGTGATGGTTAATCAGTTCAAGGAGGTTGAAAAAAGCTTTAGGTCATGATTCGGCCTTCAGATTTATTTTAAGAAAAGCTCTAAAAATGCTTTGGAAAACAAAGGTAGCAGGGCCAGCATTGTGGGTAAGCTGCCACTTGCAACAATGGCAGCCCATATTGGAGTGTGGGTTCAAGTTCTGGCTTCTCTGCTTCTGATCCAGCTCCCTGCTAATTTCATTGGTATAGCAAATCATGGCCCCAAGTACTTGGAAACTGCCATCCAAAAATCCAGATGGAGTTCCTGGTTCCTTACTTCAGCTGTTGCAGCCATATGGGGAGTGAACCAGCAGATAGAAGACCTCTCCCTCTCCCTCTCCTTCTCCCTTTCCCTCTCCTTCCCTCTCCTCTCTCTCTCCCTCTCCCTCTCCTTTTCCCTCCTCTCCCTCTCCCTACCCCTACCTCTACCTATCTATCTCCACCCAACCATTCTGCCTTTCAAATAAATATTTTTAAAAACAAAAATGAATGTGGAAAATTATAAAATAAGGTTGATATTTGCTTCATAGAGCAGTGGCTTTTTTATCCCACGGTTCCCTGGGTTTATGTGGCCATGCACTCATTCACTATTGAGTGCCTGTTGTGACCCACAGCCTTCTTCACAGGCCCACGATCTAGGTGGGCTGTCAAGCACATGCATGATCATTAAAAAACCACATTTCATAAAATCATAGATGGTTCCAGCTGGCAGGGACCTTCTCATCTAAATCCCTTGTTTTCCAGATGAGGAAATTGAGTCCCTTCTGTTGAGCAAAACAACCCCAAGTGCTTTCTGACTTGAAACTGGGACTATTTAGGATGAGCAATAATGAGAATGTCAGGCATACTGACGCCAAAAGTGGATGAGTAATGACTGTCAGCTAATGAAACAGATCTCTTCAAGATAGAGGCTTCAAACACCAGACGGCAAATCTGGGCAAGAGACATGTTGCTATGGAACACGGTAAATTGCTCTTGGGGTCATTATGAAATAGCTCATTATCCAATGAAGTAAGGTAACACATATCTCAACCCATCACACAAAATCCACTGTCAAGTCACTGTATTGAGAGAAAAAAAAAACAGATAAAAATATAACATCTCAAAGATTTCTGAAGCTTTTGGGCAGTAATTAAAATTGCCATATGAGCTCAAACCAAGTCAAATAGATTGATGGAAAAGAAAGATGAAATGAGATTGTCTTTTTTTTTTTTTTAAGTCAACCTATAAAGGTAGGATGGAGCAAATAATGTAATGAAAGCTCCAAGCAGTAGCATTAGGGACTTAGATCTTTTAGTTCAACATTCTCCTTCACCAGATTATGTGAAATGCCCAGAGTACAGAGAAAGCAGGGAGTATCTGCCAAAGCAGATCTATATTTCTAGAGATGGTTCCACATCTCTGTAACTGCTTCCCTGATAGTATAAACCAAAGTTCAAGAAAATTTCTCAAAAGGGCCAGATAGCTCATATTTTAGGTTTTGGGGGCCATATAACCTCTTTTGTACCACTTAACTCTGCCATGGTAGTGCAAAGGCAACCAGAGAATTTATAAACAAATAGGTGTGACTATATTCCAAGAAAACATTACACTTTGAAACTAAAATTTGCATTTTATATAACTTTTCTTGTTATAAATCTGATTTTAGAAAACATTTTTTAAAACTCTGTACAGTTGGCTCACAGGCCATATAATATTCAGCAGTGGGCTGGATTTGGCCTGTGGGTGATAGTTGCCAATTGCTGATGCAGACTCCTAAAACGATGCAAGGAAATTAAAATCATGTTACTTGAAAACCATCCTAGAGGCTTACACTAGCATTTCTATGAAGCTTTATCTTTATGTCTGGTTTTCAATTGTTTATAACTTAACTGTAGGGCCTGATCAAGTGTCCTTGGAAGAGTACCGATTCCACTTGCTTACCAAGTCCCATTTTGCTGTAGAAATAACACATCTCTTGGTTGATTTAAAAAAATAACATCAGGGAGAAATCAAGATACATTTCAGTAGGCAATGGATAAATAAACTGTGGTGCATTCCTGCAATGGGGTATCATTGAGCACTAAAAGAATGAAGCTATCAAGCCATCAAAACACATGAAGGAAAATTAAATGCATGGCCGGCGCCGTGGCTCACTAGGCTAATCCTCTGCCTTGTGGTGCCGGCACACCGGGTTCTAGTCCTGGTCGGGGCACCGGAATCTTTGCCGGTTGCCCCTCTTCCAGGCCAGCTCTCTGCTATGGCCCGGGAGTGCAGTGGAGGATGGCCCAAGTCCTTGGGCCCTGCACCTGCATGGAAGACCAGGAGAAGCACCTGGCTCCTGCCTTCGGATCAGCACGGTGCGCTGGCCGCAGCATGCCGGCCGCAGTGGCCATTGGAGGGTGAACCAACGGCAAAAGGAAGACCTTTCTCTCTGTCTCTCTCTCTCACTGTCCACTCTGCCTGTCAAAAAAAAAAAAAAAAAAACTGCTCTAAAAAATAAAATCTTGAGGAAAAGAATGGTAAGTTCAAAGAATCAAGATCTGTAATAGGAACTTCATATACACCCTGTGTTGCAAAGTGATATAAGGTATAGACAGTCAAATCTGAGTAAAGGAAGTCATTTTCAAGGGGCGGGTTTGGGGGGGAGTACCTTTAGTCATTCTTCTTTCTACAGAAGCTACCACTAGTGAGTCATTGATTTTTTTTTTTTTTTTTGACAGGCAGAGTGGACAGTGAGAGAGAGAGACAGAGAGAAAGGTCTTCCTTTGCCGTTGGTTCACCCTCCAATGGCCGCCGCGGCCGGCGCACTGCGGCCAGCGCACTGCGCTGATCCGATGGCAGGAGCCAGGAGCCAGGTGCTTTTCCTGGTCTCCCATGGGGTGCAGGGCCCAAGCACCTGGGCCATCCTCCACTGCACTCCCTGGCCACAGCAGAGGGCTGGCCTGGAAGAGGGGCAACCGGGACAGAATCCGGCGCCCCGACCGGGACTAGAACCCGGTGTGCCGGCGCCGCTAGGCGGAGGATTAGCCTAGTGAGCCGCGGCGCCGGCCGAGTCATTGATTTTTAACAACATTTTACTAGAAAATAAAACAACACACTCCAAAATGATAGTACATGTGCTAATAATAAAAATACCTTAATGCATTTATCATGTGCTAGACACTATCCTACACAGTTTATATGCATTAACTTGTATGAAGTTCATAAGGATGCTATGAGAAACTATTACTAACCCTGTTTTACAGATGAGTAAACTGAGACACAGAGATATTAAGTGCCTCACCCAAAGTAATACAGCTGGTAGAGAGTAAATATGATTTGGCCCATGATCTGCCTATAGGCTAAGGGCTGTTTAACACTATGATTTGTATTTTTTAAAAAATTTATGTAATAACAAATAAGATATTTCTCACTTCCCTTCCTATTTTCTTGATATAATAATCCTTGATACCATTCCTTTTTTTCCTCCTTCCCTTAAAGCAGCCTAGGCAGGAGGGTGTGGTAGAACCAGAAATGTAGAGAAACATGGGCCTAAGGGACTAACTTTTGGCAGCCAAGGCTAGGAAGGCTCTCAGGGCCAGCAAACTGGGACTGGAGAAGTAGAGAGTCAAGGAAGAAGGTAGAGAGGATGGGGCTGTGACTGCAGAGACAGCCATTTGGGTCAGGAGATCACATATAATCAGTGAAAATAAGCAAGTACATCAATATATTGTAGACATGAGATTTATCCTTCTCAGAAGGGAATCACCAATACAGAAATGGTGAAGGCATTAGAACTGTGGTATCTGAATTGGAGATGTTGGGTTGTAACCAACTCCTAGTTCATAATTTAAGTATATAATATTATATGCACACACACACACTCACACACAGTAACACACACTTCCTAGACATAACTGCTGCCAGAATCTAGAACCAAGGACACTCAGCTGCAATCAGTACCCCTACTGCTCCAGTCTTGGTTCTTAGATACCATTCTTCTCTAAAAGAACCAGGTAATTACAGAGGTCATTCTGGGGCTGGAGCAATGAAAATACCAGATAAATCTGGAACAAAATTTTGTGCCTAAGGTAAGGAAATGTTCAAAATGTAGTTGCAGGATGGTCAAAATGACCCAGGAGCTACCTTGAACAAACTCCCACTAGCCAAATCTGGACCATTTTGAGAATTAAAATAAATGGTAGCAACATTGAAATCCAATGAATAAAAATGGTATCTAAATCCACACTGATGAATTAATGAGTGAGTAAACAGGAACAGTTCTTCCTTACAGCAGAACACTGATATATGTGGAAGAAATGATAGAATTTTAAAATGAGCATTTGGTAACTATAAAATAATAAATGATTCATGTACAAGTCATCAATGAATGTTAGAATTGGTGGGTGAAAATTTGCAATGGAACAGAATATTTATATAATTTTCAAAGTATGTCTCCATAAAGTTTATTTTTCAGAGAAAAAGCAGTAACTTTGCAGTGGAGAAATCTGGTAAACATTCCTTTAACCAAGTGGCCAAATTTAAGATCAGCAATAATAAGACTAATCAGCATCAAGTGCCTCCTGATGTGATGCACTGAGAAGAACATGCCATTACTTCTGTAATATTCCTGCTCAAAACACACAACCTGAACCTATTCATGAGAAAACAAGAGACAAATTGAAGGACATTCTTTTTTAAATTATTTTTAAAGATTTATTTAATTAAAAGGCAGAATTACAGAGAGAGAGAGAGGTCTTCCATGCACTCGCTCATTCCCCAGATGGCTGCAATGGCCAGAGAACTGTGCCAATCCAAAGCCATGAGCCAGGAGCCTCTTCCAGGTCTCCCACGTGGATTCAGGGTCCCAAGGTCTTGTGCCATCTTCTACTGCTTTCCCAGGCCACAGCAGAGAGTCGGATTAGAAGTGGAGCACCCAGGACTTGAACCGGCACTCATATAGGAGGTAGGCACTACAGGCAGTAGCTTTACCCACTATGCCACAGTACCAGCCCCAGGACATTCTTCTTCTTCTTCTTCTTCTTCTTTTTTTTTTTTTTTTTTTTTTTTTTTTTTTTTTTTTGACAGGCAGAGTGGACAATGAGAAAGAGAGACAGAGAGAAAGGTCTTCCTTTTGCCATTGGTTCACCCTCCAATGGCCGCTGCGGCCAGGGCACTGCGCTGATCCGAAGGCAGGAGCCGGGTACTTATCCTGGTCTCCCATGGGGTGCAGGGCCTAAGCACTTGGGCCATCCTCCACTGCACTCCCTGGCCACAGCAGAGAGCTGGCCTAGAAGAGAGGCAACCGGGACAGAATCCCGTGCCCCGACCGGGACTAGAACCCGGTGTGCTGGCGCCGCAAGGCGGAGGATTAGCCTAGTGAGCCGTGGCACTGGCCCATTCTTATTCTTAAAATTGCTTTGTATTCTTGAAAGTTACCCAGGTTGTAAAGCACAGAGAACTATCCAGAACTAAGCACCTGTTCCAAGTGGAAGGCAACTATAGAAATGGTACAAGTAAATGTAACTAGTGATTCTAGAATAGATTCTGATCTACAAGAGGGAATAGCCAACAAGGACATTGTTGGGCCTCTGGGAAATGTTGGAAAGTGTCTATCTGTGTTAATCTCTTGGTCCAGATGATTGTAGTTGATTATGTAAGAAAATATCCACAATTTTTAGCAAGTACATATTGAAATATTTTGACTGGAATAACTTTTTCTTAATAGTTCTGAAAAATATTGTGTCTATATACATTCATTGCATCTGCAGAGAGTAAGGAAGAATGAAATAAATTGTGTAAAGTGTTAACACTGGGGAATGTGCATAAGGCTATATGAGTTACCTGTGCTATTCCTGCAGCTATTCAAGAAAAACTCACTAAAAAACTCACTATTCCTTGGGTCACTTATAAAAATAAGAAATATGCCTAGATCCAAGATAGCAGAATAGAGAGAGACCTTACTGCTTTAGCCCAGGGGAAGATAGTTTTTAAAAAGTAGAGAGAGTGCAGTCTCAGAGAAGAGTTAGGGAGAAAATGGCCAAGGAAACTCCGCACAAATTAGAGGGACACTGTGGACCTACGTAGAGGGTGTAGACACATGCAATTCAGGACCCCCGCAGCTGAGAGCCCCAGCACCAGTTTTGGAGAGTGAGGTGAGACCAGATGCAGAAGCCCAAAGCCACTGGCAATAAAGCTGCAGGAAGAGCCTGGCATGAGTTTGACTTGGAGCCCTGTAGGGGGCAGTGTACCTGCCAAACTAGAGGAGAAAAAAAAGGGAGCACGTTTCTCTCTCCCTGACCACCCTGCACCAGGGGCCTGTAAGAAGCCTAGAGGGCAGGGGCCATTTAGGACATAGGTAACAGCTGTGCTAGCTCGTGTCCATATGCCAACCAACCAGCTGAACAGAGATGCCCGAGTCTGGCTGGGAGAATTGACTGGAGATTAGGTGTTCACAACTGTAGGACCCTTGTGTGCCAGGACTGTGAAAACACTGTGGCTGCATGGGAGGGTGCAGGGTGTGCCTGGGTCTTTGGGCAGTCACTGTGGGAGGCTTCACATGCTCGAGGCTCCCTGATTCCCTGCTGAGGGTCTTGCTGCAAAATCTGTGCTTATACCAAGGACTGCATGGATCTTTTGTGCGGTTCTTGAGGCAGTGCAGATGAATATTGTACCCACTAGGGCTAGCGCCCAGGCACTGGTCTCCTTTGAGGAGAGGAGGTGAGTGTGAGACTACACCAACAGAACAAAACAAACCTCCACTCTGATTTTAAAAATAGGAGATTTACCATGCCCAACTTGGGTGTTAACTTGGATACTCCCTTCACCCTGGGGCACTGAACAATGCTCCCTGGCCACACCAACCACACACCTCTGGGTATTCATGAGAGAGCAGATACTGCACTAAGCCACAGAGGCATAGTCCAAAGATAAAAGACATCAGAGGGAAAAACAAAACAAAACAAAAAGAAGCCAACAGTTATCTCCACAAATGCTGAATAATAAGTGCAGCAATTCAAGAAACAAGAGTAAGGAAGACAACATGACACCACTAAAGAACACAACACTTTAATACTAGAATGTGAAGATGAGGAGATTGAAGAAATGCCAGAAATAGAATTCAAAAAAATTACCGTAGGATTACTTAGAAGTAATCAGAAGTTAATCCATGAACTAATGAAATCTGTACATGACATCATAGAAAATTTCTATCATGAAATTGAAATCTTAAAGAGAAATCAAAATGAAATCTTAGATATGAAGAATTCAATAGAACAAATAAAAAATCTGATGGAAAACCTTAGCAACAGACACAGTGAGCAGAATAAAGAGTATCTGAGTTAGAAGACAAATCTCTCAGGGCAGGCGCTGTGGCGCAGTAGGTTAACACCCTGGCCTGAAGCGCGGGCATCCCATATGTGTGCTGGTTCTAGAGCCATCTGCTCTACTTCCCATCAAGCTCTCTGCTATGGCCCGGGGAAAGCAGAAGGTGGCCCAAGTGCTTGGGCCCCTGCACTTGTGTGGGAAACTGGGAAGAAGCTCCTGGCTCCTGGCTTTGGATCAGTGCATCTCCAGCCATATTGGCCAATTGGGAAGTGAACCATCAGATGAAAGAACTCTCTCTCCCCCTCTCTCTCTGCCTCTCCTTTCTCTGTGTAATTCTTACTTTCAAATAAATAAATAAATAAATCTTAAAAAAAGAAGACAAATCTCTGGAAATTTTACAGTCATACCCCCCACAAATAAGATGAAATTAGAAAACTTTAAAAAACAATGTCAGAGATCTATGAAATCCTATCAAACAACTCAACATATGGGTCTTAAGCATTCCTGAAGGCAGGGAAAGACAGAATGGATTATAAAGCCCTTTTACTGAAATAATTAGAGAAAACTTCTTTCATTTGGAGAAAGGGATGCCCAAATATAGAAAGTACATAGAATTCCTAATAGACATGACCAGAAAAGAACCTCACCATGACACATTGTATTCAAACTCTCCACAGTAGAACGTAAAGGCAAGATTTTATAATGTGCGTGAGAGAAACCCCAGATTACTTCCAGAGGATCTCCAATTAGACTCACAGCAGACGTCTCAACAAAAACCCTACATGCTAGAAGAGAATGGCGAGATATATTCCAAGTCTTAAGATAAAAAGCCTGTCAACCCAGAATACTGTACCCTGCAAAACTTTCATTTATGAATGAAGGTGAAATAAAGATCTTCCATAACAAACAGAAATTGAAAGAATTTGTTACCAACCATCCAGCCTTACAAAAGACGCTTGAGGGTATGCTACACCCAGAAACACAGAAACACAGTCATCACTATGAAAGAAAGTGAAGGCAGAAAATCTCCCAGTAAAAGCACAAAAGAAATCCAAAGTAAACAATAGGAATATTTATGGGAAAATGGTAGGGCACAGTCATTACTTATCAATAGTAACCTTGAATCTAAATGGCTTCAACTTTCCAGTTAAAAGATACAGACTGCCAGAATGGATTAAAAACAAAACCCATCTATTTGCTGCCTACAAGAAACATATCTCATCAAGAAAGATGCAGACTAAAAGTAAAAGGATGGAAAGAGATATTCCATGCTAACAGAAACCAAAAAAGAGCTGGTGTAGCCATCCTATTAGCAGACAAAATAGACTTTATCACAAAACTATTAAAAGAGACAAAGAAGGGCACTATGTAATGATTAAGGGATTGATTAAACAGGAAGATGTAACTATAATAGATGTATATGCACCTAATCACGGGGCACCTAGCTATTTAAAAGAAATGTAGATGGATCTAAAGGGAGACATAGACTCCCATACAATAGGAACAGGGGACTTCAGTACCCCACGTTCAGCAATGGACAGATAAACCAGAGAGAAATCAGCAAGGAAACAACAGAGATAATAGACACTATAGACCAAATGGACCTAACGGAAATCTACAGAACTTTTCATCTTACAGGTGCGGAATACATAGTCTTCTCACCAGTGCATGGAAATTTCCCTAGGATAGATCACAAGCCAGGCCATAAAGCAAGTCTCAGCAAACTGAAGAAATTGAAATCATACCATGCATCTTCTCTGATCACAATGGAATAAAGCTGCAAATCAACAACTCCGGCATCTCTAGAACATATGCAAACACACAGAGACTAAACAGTATGCACCTGAATGAACAGTGGGTCATAAAAAAATCAAAAGAGAAATCAAAAAACTGTTTAGGAACAGTTTTGTTTTTTCATAAGTTTGTTGAAATCTTTACTTAGTATACAGTTAATCCATGTGTAAAATTAATTGAAAAAAGATCTTTGTAAAAAAATAAGAATGGGAATAGGAGAGGGAGGAGGAAGAAGAGTGGGTGAATAGGTGGGAAGGTGGGTATGGTGGGAAGAATCACTATCCCTATGTCCCTATAATTATATTTATGAAATGTATAAAGTTTGTATACCTTAAATAAAAGGTTTATGGGAAAGAAAACAAAACAAAAAACAAACCTTTTATGGACTGATTTGTGTACCCCTACCAAAACCAAATTCACACGTTCAAGTTTTAACCCTCCAGTAATTCAGAACATGACTTTATTTGGAGATAAGGTCTTTACAGAGGAAATATATTTAAAGTGAGCTCCTTAGTGTGCACCTAAATCCAATATGCTTGGTATCTTTCTGACACAGAGAGAAAGTATGAGGAGACATAGAGGAAGGTTATCTACAAGCCAAAGAGAGAGGCCTGGAGCAGACTCTCCCCTCATATTCCTTAGAAGAAACCAATCTTTCTGCCTCCAGAACTGTGAGACCTCAAGCTTCTGTTTTTTAAGGACTGTGAGAGCAGACCTGGAAAAATTCAGACAGACCCTAGAAGAGAGGGTTACAAGGATGCCCATTCTAATCAGTCAACAAAAGGGGAAAATACCATAGAAATCCCCTTTTTTCTTGCCTTCATCTGAGATTGTTTGGGGTAAAAACATTCTTTGTTTTGTTAAAGATTTATTTATTTATTTGAAACTCAGAGTTACACAGAGAGAGAAGCAGAGACAGAGAGAGACAGAGAGAGAGAGAAAGAGAGGGAGGGAGGTCCTCCATCTGCTGGTTCACTCCCCAGATGGCTGCAACGGCTGGAGCTGTGCCAATCCGAAGCCAGGAGCCAGGAGCATCTTCCGGGCCTCCCATGTGAGTGCAGGGGACCAAAGACCTGGGCCATCTTCTACTGCTTTCCTAGGCCACAGCAGAGAGCTGGATCGGAAGAGGAGCAGCTGGCGCTTCAACAGGCACCCATATGGGATGCCGGCACTGCAGGTGACAGCTTTACCTGCTACGCCACAGTGCCAGCCCCCAAAACATTCTGTATTTACAGAAGCATCAAAACTGCATGATTTACAAGCTCTATGAAACTCCCTTACCCTTTCTGAATTAGCATTTAAAAATCTGGCAATGTTACCTGTGTCTTTTTATTCTGTAAAAATAAACATCTTTAAATGGAATGCTTAAAATACTCCATGCACTGCAAAAGTTCTCTGGAAATGAAAAGTAGGTATTATCGGTAGTGTTAATCTTTGATAAGGTAACCAGAGTGATCTTTCAAGAGGTAAGTGCTGACATGTGTGTGCACTGATTTCAGAAAGGCATCTGATGGTACCAGATAATTTTATTGGACAAGTTCAAAAAAGGCAGGCTGAATAACAGCAGAGTTGGAGAAACGCATGTCTGGAGGAATATTGCTGCTCAATGGTTGATTAATAGGACAAGGTAAGTATGGCTGGAGAGCTTTTGGAGAGCTCTAGAAACATGTCACTGAGCTCTGTTCTAGTCATGTGCTTGTTAACAGCTTAGACGTAGAAAGGACAACAATTTGGAAGGGACAGTTTGTTCCCTAGATAACACAATCTAGTTTTTAAAAGGCGGCCACAAACTAAATCTACTAAGAGAGAACTTAATATGAATATAAGTAAAATCCTACAATTATACTTTATAAGATTCAGGTTCACAAGGTAAAAACAAATGAGACTTGATAAGAGGAAGTGTAGGATAGTTACCATAAAAATGGATTCCAAACAAAGTCAACTTTGTGAGAATTCAAGCAGATCTCCAATTTCTGTTCACAATTGATCATAATGATAGGACAAAGAGTCAAACGGATCACATAAACAAGACTAGTGTCTGCAAATACTAACAGAATAAAAAAGGGAGAGAACGATCCAACATGGGAAGCGAGATACACAGCAGACTCATAGAATGGCGGATGTCCTAAACAGCACTCTGGCCTCAGAATCAGCCCTTAAGGCATGCGGATCTGGCTGAAAAGCCCATGAGAGTATTTCAGGCATGGAAAGCCAAGACACTCTGGCAAAACAAAACAAACAAACAAACAAAACCTAAATGAAAGATCTCCGCGAGTGAGATCCCAGTGGAAAGAATGGGTCATCAAAGAAGGAGGTACCTTTCTCTGAAGGGAGGAGAGAACTTCCACTTTGACTATGACCTTGTCTAAATATGATCAGAGTCGATGAACTCAAAAGGCTTCCATAGCCTTGGCAACTCATGACAAGAGCCTAGGGTGATTACTGAGGCCATAAACAAGAGTGTCAATTTGTTAAGTCAACAACAGGAGTCACTGTGCACTTACTCCTCATGTAGGATCTCTGTCCTTAATGTGCTGTACATTGTGATTTAATGCTATAACTAGTACTCAAACAGTATTGTTCACTATGTGTTTCTATGTGGGTGCAAACTGTTGAAATCTTTACTTAATATATGCTAAACTGATCTTCTGTATATAAAGAGAATTGAAAATGAACTTTGATGTGAATGGAAGGGGGGAGGGAGCGGGAAAGGGGAGGGTTGCAGGTGGGAGGGAAGTTATGGGGGGGAAGCCATTGTAATCCATAAGCTGGAAATTTATATTCATTAAATAAAAGTAAAAGAAAATTCAAGCAGATCTCACTTGTATAGTTTTGAAATAAATTTTCATTAACATGGTTTCATTAGATGACATCAGTCACTTAACAAAGAGGTTCAAATACTAGTTACTTTTGGAATATTTAGTGTGAGAGACTGCACACAGCACACACTTGGCTTGTAGCTCTGCACTACACAATTCGCTACATCTGTAACAGATGAGCATCACAATCGACCAATTACTTCTCTTCTCCCCAAGTATCTGGTGATTGGTAGCTGAGTGCTTGTCAGTTCACACACAGACATCCTAGCATTTAATCATGTTGCTTATTTGTCTCCCAGTAATAAACTGAGGTGGCATTTTACAATAATGGAAAATCAAAAGATTGAATTGGCCAATAAATATAAAAGGTAAGCAAATAAATGATACATGATAGCACAGAAAGTGAATTTGAAGCAGACAGAAATGGAGTTATAGAAGAAATAGCTTACCATGGTCGTCTTGCCACTGCTTCTCTCTGAAACTCTAGGTCTACAGGCAGAGGAACTTGGCTAATATGACATTATCAATCTACACTGGGGTACTGATTGAAGAAGTGACATTAGCAAAATGATCACATTACAGGAACTCTCACAAAAATATCTCAGAGGTATTTCACAACATTGAGAGCTCAAAAGATATAAAATTGGAAACTGACTCAAATTTATAAAGCAGGATAACAATTTGCCATGGCAAAGAAAAGGTGCTCCCTCTATAGTATTAGTCACGTGATGTGAAGATACAGAAGACTGTACAAACTACTCTTGGTGTGGTTGTTTGCAATGAAAATATTTTAATTCTCTATGTTTCTAATGTTTTAAGTTACAGTATACTCAATAAACACGTTTTCCTATCTTGTCTTTAAATCTGAAAGTTTTTAATGTTTTAACAAGTGTTTAAAAGGCCATTGAGTAAGTATAATTTCCCCCCCATTGATTATTAAGATCAGTTTGTATGACTGCAGCTTGCATGGTCGTTTTCTTCAGCCTGCACCATATGCGAAATGAAGAATGCCTTGTTGTCTTTTGTGCTTATCTTGGGCCATGGAACTAGTCCTCTGGCTTCAGTTTGGGAGGGGCAGATTGATTGGAATGTTTTTATAAGAAGATGATCAGAATGTGGAAGAACCCTGAAATTGAATCATGAGAAAAGTTCTGAGTGGAATGGACAACATTTTGTACAGAGCAGAGAGAAGTCAAGAAGATTATCATCACAGCAAAAATTGGAAAAGGCGTCACCTAAAAGTGGCATTGTAGAACAACAGGTAATAATGCAGACAATAATGGACTATCTAGCAATGGAGCTTTCAGTATCATGAATAGAAGAAGTTTCTAATAATTAAAACAGGGTATAAATAGAATCCCTGACTCAACAATGCAGTGAACTCCTCAGAGTTGGGAGTGTCAAGCAGAAGCTGAGGGACCATCTGTCAGGGATGTTGTAGCAGAAATTAATTCCTACACAGGGTGAGAGGGGAGGCTCCAACCACAGCTCAGATTCTAAACACCATGTAGTGGTTTTAAAATATGTCCACAAATTCCTCGATAGTCCTTGTTTTAAAAGATGACGCATAGTTCCCACCCTCAGCTTTGCAAAACCACAGTGAAAAGCACGGAATGAAGGACTCACACTACCTAGTGACTTGGAAGTTTGCTTCTGCGTGGCTTCTAAGGCTAGCATATGAAAGAACAGCTTTCACCTGGCTCTTTCTCTCTTGGGTTGTAGTTCTGGGACCAGCCTGTGGTCAGGGTAAGGACATTCAGACAAGCTCTTCTGGGATTCCTGCCAGCAGCCAACACCAGCTCACAGCTGTATGGATCAACATAACCTTTGGAAGTGGATCCTTCACCCCAGTCAAACCTTCGGATGATTACAACCTGACCTGACGTCTTGACTGAGACCTCATGAGAAATCCTGAACCTAAAACACTCAGATAAACTGCTCCAAAAATTCCTGACTCACAGGCATTTCATGAAAATAATAAATGTCTATTTTTTAAAAAGATTTATTTATTTGAAAGGCAGAGTCACATAGAGGCAGAGGCAGAAAGATAAAGACAGAGAAAGAGGGAGAGAGGTCTTCCGTCTGCTGGTCCATTCCACAAATGGCTGCAACCACCGGAGCTGGGCTGACCTGACCAGGAGCCTGGAGCTTCTTCCAGGTATCCCACACTGTTACAGAGGCCCAAGCACTTGGGCCATCTTCCTTTGCTTTCCCAGGCCATAGCAGAGAGTTGGATCGGAAGTGGAGCAGTCAGGACTCAAACTGGCACCCATATGGGATGCCGGTACTGTAGGCAGTGGTTTTACCCACCACGCCAGAGCATCATCCCCTATGCTTATTTTGTTTTAAGCCCCTAAATTTTGGGGTAAGTTGTTATGCAACAATAGCTAACAAGTACAACCCGTTTTGACCTGAACACTGAGGTTACATTTTTGTCTATGAAACTCACACAAATTTTTGTGTTTTTTTTTTTTTTTTTTGCCAATTTCCTTTTAATAGATTCAAATCACAACGTCCAAAGCTTAGTTCCTAACATTGAAGGACAAATGATTGCCCAATGGCATTATTGTGAAAAGCAGAAAGTAGAGAAGGAGTCTAAAATTAATCCACCCATTCTGCCTGATTTTCACACCACATTCAAATCTGCTGTAAAATAATAATGCAGACATCACAAACCAGCCGTAAAGTTCCCTTTAGCAGCAGAGAAGGGCTTCAACAGGTTCATGTTTCATTTGCAAACCACTGATTAAACAAGAGCTGCTCCCTTCTACCTGTCATGTTAAAGGAACATTCAGTAGGGCACCATCTGTTCAGCCCAGACTTCTCCTATGAACTCCAGGATCATATATCTGACATTTTTCTAAATTTCTCATTTGTGTTTCCCACAAGGCACTTCAAAGCCAACTCATCTAAAGTACAATCCACAACTTTCCTGAAGCAAACTGCTTTTCAGAGTTTCCTGTTCTATGGAATGATACCACAATAATTCAGGCACAATGCAGAAACCCTTGACATATCTCTTCTTACACCCTGCATAAAAATCAACAGTTTCCCACTACATTCAGGATAAAGAAAAAACCTTCATAACACAGCCTACAGAGTCCTTGGTTATTTGGCGTCTACCTCCCTCCCTTGCCTAAACCCAATTCCTTCCCCTCCCTCTGTTGCAACACATCGGTCCCATTTCACACCCCCATAAGGACCCTGCCCCTACCAGCCAAGGCCTTAACAAATGCCCTTCCCTCTAGATGGAACATCTTTCCTTTCCTCCTGCCCAAGTTGCCTCAACTCTTCTTTCCTGTTCCTTCCTAAGGAAGCCCCTCCTGACTAGGTCAAATTCTCCAACCTCAACCCCAATTCATACTCCCACTTCCATGAACACTTCTCACAGCACCAGCCACTTCTCCCTTAAGGGAATGAGACTGTGGTTCTGTGCACAAATCTGGAAACAGCCCGTCTGGCTTAAAACCTTTCTAGCCGTGTGAATTCGGGCAAGTCACTTAACTCTGAGTGTTTATTTCTTGTCTATAAAGTGGAAGTAATAATCGTGAGCAACTGTGGGGTTTAAATGAGACAACGTATGTAAAATCCTCAGCATGGTGCTGAACATGGCAGAAACAATACAAATGTGAGCTGTTGTTTTATTGTAGTGGCAATTTTACATTTGCTCATAATTATCATTTTATTGAAATCTTTCCTTCCCATTAGATGGCAAATTCCACGAGGGTAGAGACACCTATTTTTACTCACTGTAGTACTCCCAGTGCTTGGCTCAGTCTAGGTACATGAGAAATTCAAACGAACATGTGGTAAATGAATACATGAATGTGACATAGGGCCTAGATTCTGCAAAGCCTTGAACTATCACACTAAGGAGTTTAGGATTTGTTGTCTAGAAGTTTTTTTCTTTTCTAAAAATGTATTTTATTTATTTGAAAGACAGTTATAGGGAGAGAGACAGAGACACAGAGAGAGAGAAAGAAAGAGTGAGAGAGAGAGAGAGAGAGAGAGGTCTTCCATCCACTGATTTGCTCCCCAAATGGCCGCAACGAAGCTGATCCAAAGCCAGGAGCCAGGAGCTTCTGGGTCTCCCATGTAGGTGCAGGGATGCAAAGACCTGGGCCATCTTCCACTACTTTCCCAGGCACACTAGCAGGGAGCTGGATTGGAAATGGAACAGCCCAGACTTGAATTGGTGCCCATATAGGATGCAGGCACTGCAGGCCAGGGCTTTAAACCACTGTACCACAGTACTGGCCTCTGTCTAGAAGGTTTTTTTTTTTTTCTATTTTTTTTTTAATTTTTTTTGACAGGTAGAATGGACAGTGAGAGACAGAGACAGAGAGAAAGGTCTTCCTTTACCATTGGTTCACCCTCCAATGGCCGTTGCGGCCAGCGCACCGCACTGATCCGCAGCCAGGAGCCAGGTGCTTCTCCTGGTCTCCCATGGGGTACAGGGCCCAAGCACTAGGGCCATCCTCCACTGCCTTCCCAGGCCACAGCAGAGAGCTGGCCTGGAAGAGGGGCAACTGGGACAGAATCCGGCACCCCGACCGGGACTAGAACCCGGTATGCCAGCACCACAGGCGGAGGATTAGCCTATTGAGCCGCAACGCCGGCCTAGAAGTTTTAAAGCAAGAGTCCCTTTTGGAAATGAATGGAGCAGTGGTTTTTTTTTTTTTTTTTAAGATTTATTTATTTATTTGATAGAGAGAGAGAGAGAAAGTCTTCCATTTGCTGGTTCACTCTTCAATTGGCTGCAATAGCTGGAGCTGTGCTGATCCAAAGCCAGGAGACAGGAGCTTCTTCCAGGTCTCCCACAAGGGTGCAGAGGCCCAAGGACTTGGGCCATCTTCTACTGCTTTCCCTGGCCATAGCAGAGAGCTGGATCAGAAGTGGAGCAGCCAGGACTTGAACCAGTGCCCATGTGGGATGTCAGCATTGCAGGCGGTGGCCTTACACGCTACACCACAGTGCCGGCCCTGGAGCAGTGTTCTAAGATAAGTTGGGCAGAAAGCTTATAGACAGGGAGAACTCTTAGCTGGTCATCAGGCTCGTTAATCTGTATAGAGGTGACAGCCAGTACAGCAAGGAATACAGAGAACGAAAAAGGTGTCACTGGACAGAACGTTGAGCAAGGACCCCTATAACATGGCATATAACTGGAGAGAAGTGTTTAGGCTGTGTGTGTGTGTGTGTGTGTGTGTATGTGTGTAATGAGGGCACTTCAAAAAGCTCATGGAAAATGCAAGCAAAATGTAAATCCAGGATGGGTATTTGATGTTCTTAAGTTGCTGTTTGAGATGCCCACATCCCTCATCAGTGCTGGGTTTGAGTATTGGCTCTGATTCCCATCCAGCTTCCTGCTATTGTCACCCTGGGAGGTGGCAGATGATGGCTTCCTGCCACCCACATGGGAGACTCAGATTGAGTTCCTGAATCCTGGCTTCAGCGTGCTTCAGCAGTTGTGGGTATTTGGGGGTATGAAATAGTGGGTGGAAGATCTCTCATCATCTGTCTCTCTCTCTCTCTTCTCCCTCTTCCTTTCAAATAAAACAAAATAAATGAACAAATAAATGATAAATCTATTTGGCTGCAAAAAAATTTAAAGCCCATGCATAGTTTTCCAAACTATGCATTTTCCATGAACCTTTTCTTTGTATGGATCTTTGTTGAGCATCCCTAATCCAAAAATCTAAAATGTGAAATACTCCAAACTCCCCAAATTTTTAGCACCAATGTGATGACACAAATGGGAAATTGTATCTGATCTCACATGACAGGTCCTGGTCAAAAAAACAGGTGCACTAAAAAAGCTATGTGCATGTGAATATAAGGAAGTTTCATGTTTAGACTTGTATCCCATTCCTATCTCATTATGTATACACAAATATTCCAAAATTTGAAATCTAAAGCACTTCTTATCCCCAGCATTTCTCATAAGAGAGTCTCAACCCAAATATATAAATACTTAGTATTCAGTGCCCCTAACCTGAAGCATTCAGCGGGGGAGCCATGCTCTTTCTCTGGAGACCTCCTTGACCTGCCCCCTTAGGCCAACTAGAGTGTCCTTCCAGCACTGTTTGCCTGCATTTGCCGATGGTACTGGATCAGGCTGCGCAATGGCCCCCAAATATAAGCAGCTCTTACTTCCTGGAACCTGTCTATGGAAATTTAAGTGGCAAAAGAGAACTTTTCTCAAGAACAGTGATATCAGAAGATTATCCCAGATTATTGGGGGGGGGGGAGGATAAATGTAATCACAGGTGCCCTCGGAAGAGGGTGTCAGAGGGAGATGTGGCATAGAAGAAGCAGGCAAAGCGACCCTGGAAGCAGAACGCTGCACTGAAGGTTCTGAAGGTAGACGGAGCGTCCCAGAACAAAGGGTGCCGGGAACATAGCTTCAGAAACCAGGAAAGGCAGGATAGAAATTCTCCATGAGAGCCTGCAGAGGGAGTGTAGCCTTGCTGACACCTTGAATTTGACTAAGTGAAACTGATTTCAGACTTCTGGACTCCAGCAATGTGAGAGAAATGTGTGTTGTCTTAAGCTATCAAGATCGTGGTTATTTGACGCTGCAGTCATAGGAAACCAAAGGAGCCCTTATCTCCGTGCATTGTAATCCACAGCTAGGAGATACGGCTCCTCACCCAAGTCTAACTGCCTCAACAGACAGCGATGCTCCTTCCCTTGTTCTTTCTAGTACCAAAATGGAGTGTGAGGCACACGAGGGCAGTCAAATAAATGTTTGCTAGAAGGTTGGAAGGAGGGAAGGAAGAAAATCAGAAAGAGATGAGGCAGTTTCAAGATAGAGGAAGCTGCTGACGAAGGCTTATGCTTAAACACAGGAAACTAACACTGTGGATGAAGAAAACCTAGGCAGGGCTGAGCTTTGATACCCCCTACCCTATCATATCCCATGCCATTCTACTCCTTAGGAGTCAGCAATCCCAAAACAAATTTGGGCAGGGCATATCCTGGCAGGGCACATGTGACAGAAAGGAGATCCTAAGGCAAACCCTACATTTAATCCTTCCATAACCTAATGAAGAAGAGGTGCGGAGTCAACTCTGAGTCAGCTCTCTGAAAATTCAAAGTGTGCAGGCTCAAGACCACAAACATCTGGGATTGTATCTTGCTTTGGCCACTTTGCAATTCCTTGAACAACCTACTCAACTTATTTAAGGCTCGGTTTCTCACTTTTAAAATAAAACTAATAATTCTTCATAGCAGTAAGGGAGGTAATTAATGGAGGGAGTATACATGTAATGTTACTTTTTGTTTTTGTTATTTCTATATTTAAGGTTGGCGAAACACTTTCAAGTATATTGCCTTTTTCAAGTAGGTTGCCTTTGATCACCTATCACAGTTATGCTTTGTAACAGATAGGCAGGTACAATTCACCGGTCTCAAGAGTCAACATTGCACCTTCATCTTCTTAACCCCTATCATCAGTCATGGCCTCACACACCATAAGCACTCAATAAAGGACTTGAAGATTTCCTTGATTTCCTCATGGTTGGAAAGGATTTCTTAAAACACAAAGAAAGAGATCAACTGAAATAAAAATTGAAGTAGCTAGTGAGGAAGCCTCCCCTGACCCCTTTTATATATGGGGAAGGCAGACAAACAAGGACACTGACCAATCCATGATCACAGTATCCCTTCAATTATGCAATCCCTTCTGTAGCTTAACTATCCCCACTTTTGGTCAAATATTTTTTATACATAATATAATTTTTAAAAATATCTTTTATATGCAATTCCACAAAAATCCAGTGTCATGTACTAAGGAAAATCTGTCCTGGTATGAAGACAGCCTTATTTTTCTCATGGTCTTTATCCACCATCCCTGCTTCATGCTGTTGTATGGTGCTAGGAGTCTTTGTTTCTCAACAGGATTCTTTAAAATTAATATGTAGTGATACCCCCAGAAGCTACTGCAGTCAGTTCAGTCCAGGAGTTTAGGGATAATTAAGAACACTGTATATTAGTTCGTAGTCATGCATATTCATGAGTGCAGCATTCATTAGTCAAGACTGTGGGTCTAATCCAACTTTCCTATTGTACTTTTATGGCAACCAAGAAATGCTCTTTGGTGTCGTATCTCCTAATTTTGAAGGGAGAGAAATCCTCATGTCCCCTTTGTTCTACTGCAATTTTCCTCAGCCTCTTTGGTCAGTGGGATACAGATGCCTTGAATAATAAGACACCTCCTCTGGAAGTTCAGACACAGGGGCCCCTTTGTTGTGCTCATAGTGGAGCTTTCATTTTTTAAAAAGATTTTTTTTGCCTAACATACACAGTGAAATTGGAAACATCTTTGTTTCCATTTTTCCTCTGTCACATTAATTACAAAGCCAGCCCAGTGCCTCCCGGAAAACCAAATGTTTTATAATTTCTAATTCTACTGTCAATCCAATAGCCTTCTTTTTTTAATAAATCAGGTTGACCACACAGAGAGTTTGATGACAGCAGAAAAGCCAAAGGTTAATCCAGTTTGTTTCTTCCAAACAGAATTTCATACCTGTGATGCAGGGGAGTTGTTTAAATGAGTCAACTGGATACTCACACTGTGGTTTGACTAATAATGCCTTTGACAAGGTTGATATGAACATGCAAAGACATGATGGAAGCCATTTAGAAAGCGTGCACCAAGAACAGCCAAATTAGGTCAGATCATGGCTCTGTTTCCAAAAGAATTGTCTTAAAAAATACAATCTGACTCCAGCAATAATTATTCCATGTGACTTGGTACTTCCTCCTCCTTGTTGATATAGGTTCCATTCATGGTGGTTCAATTATAGCCTTAGCATTAGGTTTCACCTGATAAATATACTGTGAGCTTTATTGAATTTCCTGATTAGATCAACATACTCAACTCCTGGAGCTATTAAAAGAAACAGAACAAGCCCAGTTACTGGCCTTGCACATTCTTCTCCTGTATAAAGACACTAGCATGCACCAATAATAGTTTACTTTCCCCGCTTCCAAAGGGCAATGCCTACCTCACCTGCTTTTAAAGCCCTGACACACAACAGAAACGTTATCACTGGAAACCGATTAAAAATTAGCTATTTGGGGGCAGACATTTGACCTAGCAATTAAGGTGCAGGTCAGCACATCCACATCCCACATTGCAGTACCCGAATTCAACTTCTGGTTCCAGCTTCTGACGCACTCCAGCTTCCTCCTAATGTGCAGCCTGGGAGGCAGCAGGTAATGGCTGAAGTATTTTTCTTTCTGTCACCCACCAGGAAGACCTAGATTGAGTTGCAGGCTTTTGGGGAGCAAACCAACAAATGGGAGCTCTGTCTTTTTTGACTCTCTCTGTCTCTAAAGTAAATTAATAAAAATTTTTAAAAGAAAAAAGAATTAGTAATTTGGTGATTTGTAAAGGACACATAATTTCTTTAGAAACTTCACTGACAAACTGCCAGTATCCCTTAGGAGTTTGCCTTCTTATCAAGACAAAAAGCCAAAGAAAACAAAAACCATAGAGTTCAGTGACTGTATCCTAATGCTTTTGTGTGAATCTACAAACATCTGAGTACCAATTGAGCATTTAATTTCTTCCATAGCAGGACTGCTAAAAGTACAGACTTTAGAATGAGATTGTGCGGTCTAAGTCCTAACTTCACCAATTACTAGCTGTGTGACCTTGAACTCAAACTATCAATAATTCAGTTTCCTCACCTGTAAAATGGGACAGCAGTCCTGCGACAATGAAATAAATCAAAATATGTGTAAGACTCAGAGCAGTGCCTGGCACACACTAGAGAACTTCAAAAAGTTCATAGAAGGGGTGAGCATTTGGCCTAGAGGTGAAGATGCCACTTAGGATGTCCATATCCCATATCAGATGCCTAGATTCGAGTCCCAGTTCCACTCCCAATGCCAGCTTCCTGCTAATGCACACTCTGGACCTCAGCAGGTGATAACTCAAGTAGTTGTATCCCTGCCACCCACATGAGGGCCCTGGATTGAGTTCTGAGCTCCTGGCTTCAATCTGGTCCACTCGCAGTTGTTGTGTGTACTTGGGGAGTGAACCACTGGATGGAAGATCTCTGTCTATATGTCTGTCTCTGTTTCAGTCTCCCCACCTTTCAAATAAAAACAAATAAGTTCACAATTCAACATTTTAAAAAATTTAGAGAATGAACTGACAAAAAATTGGATATTATTTAAAAGGACACCATTGGGTAAATTCCAAGAAGTGGGATGGCTGGGTTGAATGGTAGGGTTATCAGGTTTCTGAGGAATCTCCAGACTGACTTCCATAGTGGCTTAACCAGTTTGCATTCCCCCACCAACAGTGGGTTAGTGTCCCTTTTCCCCTGCATCCTCTCCAGCATCTATTGTTGGTAGATTTCTGAATGTGAGCCATTCTAACCGGGGTGAGGTGAAACCTCATTGTGGTTTTGATTTGCATTTCCCTGATGGCTAGTGATCTTGAACATTTTTTCAAGTGTCTGTAGGCCATTTGGATTTCCTCTTTTGAAAAATGTCTGTAGGGGTCCTTGGCCCATCTCTTAAGTGGGTTGTTTGTTTTGTTTTTGTGGAGTTTCTAGATCTCTTTGTAGAGTCTGGTTATTAACCCTTTATTTGTAGCATAGTTTGCAAATATTTTTTCCCATTCTGTCGGTTGCCTCTTCACTTTCCTGACTGTTTCTTTTGAAGTACAGAAACTTCTCAATTTGATGCAATCCCAAATGTTAATTTTGGTTTTGACTGCCTGTGCTTCTGGGGTCTTTTCCAAGAAGTCTTTGCCGGTACCTATATCTTGCAGGGTTTTTCCAATGCTCTCTAGTAATTTGATGGTGTCAGGTCGTAGATTTAAGTCTTTAATCCATGTTGAGTGAATTTTTGTGTAAGGTGAAAGGTAGGGGTCTTGTTTCATGCTTCTGCACGTGGAAATCCAATTTTCCCAGCACCATTTATTGAATAGACTGTCCTTACAACAGGGATTGGTTTTGGATCCTTGATCAAATATGAGTTGGCTGTAGATGTTTGGATTGATTTCTGGTGTTTCTATTCTGTTCCATTGGTCTATCCATCTGTTTCTGTACCAGTACCATGCTGTTTTGATAACAACTGCCCTGTAGTATGTCCTGAAATCCGGTATTGTGATGCCTCCAGCTTTGTTTTGTTGTACAAGATTGCTTTAGCTATTCAAGGTCTCCTGTGTCTCCATATGAATTTCAGCATCATTTTTTCCAGATCTGAGAAGAATGTCTTCGGTATTTTGATTGGTATTGCATTGAATGTATAAATTGCTTTTGGGAGAATGGACATTTTGATGATATTGATTCTTCCAATCCATGAGCATGGAAGATTTTTCCATTTTTTGGTATCCTCTTCTATTTCTTTCTTTAAGGTTTTGTAATTTTCATCGTAGAGATCTTTAATGTCCTTGGTTAAGTTTATTCCAAGGTATTTGTTTGTTTTTGTAGCTATTGTGAATGGGATTGATCTTAGAAGTTCTTTCTCAGCCGTGGTATTTCAATTGGCAAACAAAAAAGCTGTCTTCACATTAATGTTTATTGCAGATCAATTCACAATAGCTAAGACCTGGAACCAACTCAAATGCTCATCAACAGTAGACTGGATAAAGAAATTATGGGACATGTACTCTATAGAATATTATACAGCAATCAAAAACAATGAAACCCAGTCATTTGCAACAAGATGGAGGAATTTGGAAAACATCATGCTGAGTGAATTAAGCCAGTCCCAAAGGGACAAATATCATATGTTCTCCCTGATTGGCGACAACTAACTGAGCACCAAAGGGGAAAGCTGTTGAAGTGAAATGGACACTAAGAGAAACAGTGACTTGATCAGTTCTTGTCCTGACAGTTGATGTACAATGTAATACTTTATCCATTTTAGTTTTTTGTTGTTGTTGTACTATTGGTTGAACTCTGTAATTAACACACAATTATTCTTAGGTGTTTAAATTTTAACTGAAAAATGATCCCTGTTAGGAATTTGAAAATATTATGCTGAGTGAAATAAGCCAGTCCCAAAGGGACAAATACCACTTGTTCTCCTTGATAGGTGACAAATAACTGAGCACCAAAAAGGAAACCTGTTAAAGTGAAATGGACACTATGAGAAACGGTGACTTGATCAGCCCTTGCCCTGACTGTTGATGAACAACTTAATACGTTATCCCTCTTAATATTTTTGTTTGTTTGTTCTACTTAATAATTTTGGTTGAATACTGTAATCAATACACAGTTATTCTTAAGTGTTGAAACTTAACTGAAAAGTGATCACTGTTAAATATAAGAGTGGGAATAAGAGAGGGAAGAGATGTGCAATTCGGGACATGCTCAAGCTGACTTACCTCAAACGGTAGAGTCAGAAACATACCAGGTGATTCCAATTCAATCCCATCAAGGTAGCATGTACCAATACCATCTCACTAGTCCCAGTGATCAATTTCTATTTACAATTAATCATAATGATAGGACTAAGAGCCAAAGGGAGCACATAAACAAGACTAGTGTCTGCAAATACTAGCTGATAGAATAAAAAAGGGAGAGAACGATCCAACATGGGAAGCGAGATACACAGCAGACCCATAGAATGGCAGATGTCCTAACAGCACTCTGGCCTCAGAATCAGCCCTTAAGGCACGTGAATCCGGCTGAAAAGCCCATGAGAGTATTTCAGGCATGGAAAGCCAAGACATTCTGGCAAAACAAAAACAAAAACAAAAACAAAAAAAACGAACAAACATCTAAATGAAAGATCTCCACGAGTGAGATCCCAGTGGAAAGAACAGGTCATCAAAGGAGGAGGTACCTTTCTCTGAAGGGAGGAGAGAATTATTGACTACGACCTTGTCTAAATATGATCAGAGGCTGGCGCCGTGGCTCAGTAGGCTAATCCTCTGCCTTGCGGTGCCGGCACACTGGGTTCTAGTCCCGGTCGGGGCGCTGGATTCTTTGCCGGTTGCCCCTCTTCCAGGCCAGCTCTCTGCTGTGGCCAGGGAGTGCAGTGGAGGATGGCCCAAGTCCTTGGGCCCTGCACCGCATGGGAGACCAGGAGAAGCACCTGGCTCCTGCCTTCGGATCAGCGCGGTGCGCCAGCCGCAGCGTGCTGGCCGCGGCGGCCATTGGAGGGTGAACCAACTGCAAAGGAAGACCTTTCTCTCTGTCTCTCTCTCACTGTCCACTCTGCCTGTAAAAATAAATAAATAAATAAATAAATATGATCAGAGTCGGTGAACTCAAAAGGCTTCCATAGCCTTGGCAACTCATGACAAGAGCCTAGGGTGATTACTGAGGCCTTAAACAAGAGTGTCAATTTGTTAAGTCAACAACAGGAGTCACTGTGCACTTACTCTTCATGTAGGATCTCTGTCCTTAATGTGCTGTACATTGTGATTTAATGCTATAACTAGTACTCAAACAGTATTCTTCACTTTGTGTTTCTATGTGGGTGCAAACTGTTAAAATCTTTACTTAATGTATGCTAAACTGATCTTCTGTATATAAAGAGAATTGAAAATGAATCTTGATGTGAATGGAAGGGGGGAGGGAGAGGGAAAGGGGAGGGTTGCTAGAGGGAGTTATGGGGGGGGGAAGCCATTGTAATCCATAAGCTGTACTTTGGAAATTTATATTCATTAAATAAAAGTTAAAAAAATCTTTTAAAAAAAAATTTGATCTGAAAAAAAAATAAATAAAAGGACACCATTTGCCCATCAAATGGCTAGGAGTTGACCTTCCAATTGGCATTGTGGCACAGTGGGTTAAGGCAACACCAGTATCCCATATAGGTGCCAGTTTGAGACCTGGCTGCTCCAATTCCAATCCAGCTGCTTGCTAATGTGCCTAAGAAAGCAGCCATAGATGAATCAAAGTACTTGGGCCCCTGCCAACCATGTGGGAGACCTGAATGAAGTTCCAGGTTCCTGGCTTCTGCTTGGCTCAGCCCCTTTGTGGAGTGAACCAGTGAATGGAAGAACTCTCTCTCTTCCTCTCTCTTTCTGTCTCTCCCTCCCTCTCTGTAAGCCTGACTCCGAAATATTTTTTTGAAAAAAAAAAAAAAAAGTTTACTTTCTTGTGGAGGAAATAGTTTATAAGCCTACAAGAAATCAAGAATACAGGGTGATGTGTTTCTAAAAGCCAAACTGGTATTGCAGCCTGAGCTGATAAGAGAAACATCAGAGAAAAGAGAAATCAGTGTGGAAAGGGATTTTTTGGGGGGAGCAGGTTATGAGTTAGGTGTGCACAGGGGAGAGAAGGAGTAAGGGTGGACATTATGGGTATAGACAAAAAGATGGGGAAGTCCAAAGACCTGGAAAATGTAAATTGATGCCTATGTGTTTATATTGTCATTGCTACATCATTTCCTTGCTATACGTTCTATACTATCCTGTCTGGATTTTTTTTCCTTATTCTAATTTCAATTCATAAGTCATGTTGTTTTTTTTTTCCCACTTGATTGCCTGCACAGAGGGAAAAATGATGAAACAAGCCTCCATTCATACCTAGAAATATGGTCATTTTCATTTGTAATGTGAGTCATTTATGTGCTATTTTTCTCAGCTGGATTAAACCTTGTTTGTACAGTCATTCTCTCAGAAAGGAAGGAGGAAGGAGTGAAGTTGTTCTCGTTCCCTTAAAGAAGGGAGAAATCCAGAAATGCTTTCCTGGGACCTAGAGGCATTTCTGATTACAGGAACTATCTACTTCTATAGTTGTACTTGTTTCATTTGTTTCAATTTCAAACAATCTCAAATTGTAGAAAAAGAATCAATATCTGTTTGGCCTTAATAAAATGAAGGATTTCACTGTGGGCTTCCTGACTTCAAAAAACATTGATTGCATATAAAAATTTGTGAAATGCTAAAATAGATTTTGGAGATACATTAGTAAAATGATTAAGGGTTGCAACTAATTTTAAACTCTGTCATATATATATTTGTCAATGCCCTAACACCCACTCAAATGAAGTACTTGTGACTATAAAAGCAGCGTGCCTGCCTAACTTTTTAAATATACTTGGAGAAAAGTAAATCATTATGCAGTATGGGAATGCTGGGAAACTTCCTATGAATACAAGAATTTGAGCCCAAGTAAATTCTGAGACCACAGCTTGAATGTGTATACTGAAGTCACATTGATGACAACCAGAACATTCAGACTTCAGAGCACTTCATAGTGCAAAGCCTTGTCTATAAGTCTTCTAATAACTTAAGCACTGGGAGAATAAAACAAGTGTTAACACTACTGTTGGGGGCACGCCATCACTCCTCATGTAATGAGTAAAAATTACACATTTATTAGCTGAGAAAGATTGTCTATAATTACTGGCTTCATTTCTTTACCTTTCACCTATTCCAAAACTTCACCCAAGCTGATTGCTACCTTCTTTTCCCAACAAAATAAGCTTTCTAGGGTCAACAAATACCTCAGTCCAGTGGACATTTTCCTAATGTTTCTGTTACTTCTCCTTGTTAGGAACGTGGATCATCTACCCAGCTCCCTCCACCTTGAAGCATCCCCATCCCTGCCTCCCATGACAATATCCCCTGTGGTCTTCCTCTGACTCTCAGGTCTTCCACTCAGTCCACTCAGTCCTTTTTACTTCAAATGCAATCACTAAACTCAATCTAGTTCCTGTTCTCTTCTCCAGACCCTTACTCCAAATGTTATATCCAGGGATCTTCAAAAAGGTCATAGAAAATGTATATTATAAAAAAACACAACTATGCATGAATTTCAAAAAAAATTTGTGCCAAAATAATTTTTATTCCATTTTCCATGAACTTCTGGAAGATGCCTGATCTCTCTCTCTTTCTCTCTCTCTCTCTCTCATATTATGTCTCTTCTGAGCCCCATACCTACAAATCAACACCTACTTGACATCTCTACATGGATATCACAAAAGTACCTCAGTTCAGCACAGCTGAAACAGCCCTCTGAATCCTCCTTCCTGGCTGCGCCTCTTCTGCTTTCAAATTCTTTGACAGCCACCACATCCATCCATGCCTGCAACCCCAATCCCAGGCGAAGCTTATGCTTCTCCCTTCCTATCCACTGGTCACCAAATCTGACTGGCTTTGCCTCCTTATTTTCTCAGGGACCCACCTGATTCTCTCCATCACTATTTCCACCTCTCTATTTCCTTCATGGTCCACTGCAATCACCTTCTAACTTAGCTCCTCAACTACTCTTTCCCTGCTTCAGTCTACTGACCACTTTATAATCGCTTTTTAAATTTTATTTGAGAGGCATATGACAAAGAGAGAGAGAGCTCCCATCCATGGGTTCACTTGCCAAATGTCCTCAATGGTAGAGCATGGCCAGACTGAAGTTGGGAGTGGGGAAACTCAATCCAGGTCTCCCACGTGGGCAGCAGGAACCCAAGCATAGGAGCCATTACCATAGCTTCGCAGGGTGTGTATTAGCAGAAGCTGGAGACAGGAGCTAGCACCAGGTATCAAAAATAGGTACTCCGATACGGGAGTGTGCATCTTAACTCCTAGGCCATATACCCACACACAGGCAATTGTTTTTCATATATGTTTAAATGGCAAATCTGATCTAGTATCCTTCTAACATTTTCATTGGCTTATGACAGCCTTTGGAATAAAGGTAAAGACCTGCAAGGACACAGAGTGTGGCTTTGTTTCTCTCTCTGGTCTCATCTATTTCTACCACCTCCTACTTCTCCAACACTGTAGTTCCTGCTTCCTCCTCTCCCTGGGTCTTTGCACATTCTTTCCCCTCCCTCTCTCATTTACCTTCAGACTCAGCTCAAATGTCACTTCCTAAGGAATGCATTCTTGAAGCATCTCCTCAAAATAAGCCAAGTCCTCTGGATTTTTTTTTTCTTTTTCAATATTTTATTTATTTATTTGCGAGGTAGAGTTATAGAGAGAAAGAGGGAGGGACAGAGAAAGGTCCTGAATCCACTGGTTCACTTCCTAAATGGTCACAACAGCTGGAGCTGAGCCGATCTGAAGCCAGGAGTCAGGAGCCAGGAGCTTCTTCCAGGTCTCCCATGTGGATGCAGGGGTCCACGCACTTGGGCCATCTTCCCACTGCTTTCCCAGGCCATAAGCAGAGTCCTCTGAACTTATGTCTCCAGTGCATTCTGCATTTTAAATTTATAAATTTCATTCTTATTCATGCTCATTTGATAACTGACTCTAAATGCAAATGATGTAGAAATTGTATCTCTTTTACCCACCATTTTATCCTAACACTTTGAAATCCTCCCTCTTCATCAGCAATTATTGGCTCTTAAGAGTTCCAAGTATACTAGATGCAGAGGGTCATTGAATTCAGGCTCTGCTGGAAGGTGAGGATGTTCAAGTGGTCCCACTGAGCTAGGGATCTGGAATAGCTTCCTTCTGTGTTCTGCACTTCAAAAAATGATTAACAATTGCATGAGACCACTCTCCTCTACTTGCAAGAAGAATACAATCTCTAGGTTAACTAGTAGCAGGGGGAAAAACCTGCCCCATTGTGTGGAAAGCATTAACAATAGCACTTTTTGTGTTGTGCCCTCAAGCACATTGGCTATAACCGGCTGTGAAGATTGATTAACTATTTCTTATCTACACCATTCAGAGAAGAGCAGTCCTTTTTATTCATTCTTTCATTCAAAAGCATTTAATAAATGCCAATTTTGTGCGAAAGCACTATATAAAGCACTGGGAGGAACAGGAAATGGATAATAAAGAGCTATTGTTTATGGAAGGTCTGCCATGTTCCAGGAGTGTAAATTGTAAGTGGCAATTTACAAGTAACATTTCAAGTAAATTACCATCTTATGAAGAAGCAAACACTTAACAAACCATAATAGAAAACCAAAGGGAATAAGTAAGCCTTTATAATCTACATTATTCCAAGTCTTTAATACAGTCCAAATTAAAGGAATTTGAGAACTTTATGAGGTCTGAGAGTTCTAATTAAAATCTACTCTTCCAGGGTCCTTAATTATTCACCAGAACATGAAACTAATTACAACTCTAAGTGGCCAAACACACTGTTATCAAGCATCTAGATTAGAAAAATCCAGAGTTCTTATTCAAACAATTGGTTGTTTGGAAGATTTTTTAAAAAGATATTTATTTATTTGAAAGGCAGAATGAGAAAGACAGGGAGGAGGAGGGAAGGGAAGGAGAGAGGGGGAGAGGGGGAGAGGGGAAGAGGGAAAGAGGGGAAGGGGGGAGAGGGGGAGAGGAGGAGAGGGAGAGGGAAAGGGAGGAGGCGGGAGAGAGAGAGAGAGGAAGAGAGGGAGAGAGATCTTCCATCCACTGGCTCACTCCCAAATGATCTCCATGGCCAGGACTGGGCCTGGCTACAGGCAGGATTTAGGAACTCCATCACAGACTCCCACATGGGTGACAGAGGCTGAAGTCCTGGGGCCATCTTCCACTGCCTTTACCAAGCACATTAGTAGGGATCTGAATGGGAAGCAGGGCAGCTGTGATTCCAACCATCTCTCTGTCATGAGATGCTGGTGTCACAAGCAGTAGTTTAACCCACTGCACTACAATGCTGGTCCCATGAAGACATTCTTATATGACTATACATTTAGCTAACTCCTAAAAATGAACTTTTCTGATCAGGTTAACTTGTGGTGAAAAAATCTAAGTATTTCACATTACAAAAAGAATTCATCAGAGTGTTACTACATGTTGTGCTGCAAATACAAAGATGATACAGTTATAGTCCTGCCTTCAAGATTAGGCTATAGGGGAGACTCTGAGATCAAGTAAGAGCCACAGAGAGGTGCTGAGTAGAAATTGGGGCACAAAGAAGCCAAGATTCAGTCCCGTCTGTCAATAAAAGGATGGGAGTCGTGTTAGCAATGGCCTCATTGAGGAGGTGACACTTACACTGAGTCTTGAAAGATGCATTCTTCCAACAGATGGAAAGTGAAGGAGCATGGACAAAGACATAAAAGTATTAAACGATATGGAAGGCTGGGTAAACAGTCAGCAACCCACTTCAACTTGACCCAGGCCTTGATTTATCCCATGGTTAGACAACAAAGAGTCTTAAAAAGATCTTAAAAAGAAGCTGGCTTTAAAAACCTGGGCAGGAAATTTAAAGCAGATTGTTGACAATAGCTAAAGGGCAGAAACAATTAAAACTTCCATCAGCTGATAATGGATAAATAAAATGTGGAAAATCCATGAAATGGAATAGTATTCAACCATATAAAAGAATGCATGTTGACATTTGCCACAGAATGCAGGAACCTGGACAACACGAAAAGTGGAAAAACAAACACAAAAGTTCATGCATAACCTGTGCCCATTTGTGTGAAACATCCAAAATAGGCAAATCTACAGAGATAGTAGACTCATGGTTGCTAGTAGAGGGAAGGTAGTGATATGAAATAGCCACTTAATAGGTAATATATTTTTCTTTGGATGATGAACATATTCTAGAACTAGATGGAGGTCATGGTGGTGATTGCAAACCATGTGAATACATTCAATGACACTGAATTGTGTACTTCAAAATTATGAATTTCATGTTATGTATGTTTTATCACAATTAAGAAAAAAATACAAATTCTACTGGGCCAGCACTGTGGTATAGTTGGCTAAACCTCTTCCTGTGGTGCCAGCATCCCATATGGGCACATGTTCTAGTCCTGGCTTCTCCTCTTCTGATCCAGCTTTCTGCTATGGCCTGGAAAAGCAGTGGAAGATGGCCCAAGTCCTTGGGCCCCTGCACCCATGTGGGAGACCTGGAAGAAGCTCCTGGTTCCTCGCTTCAGAATGGCCCAGCTCTGGAGGTTGCAGCCATATGGACCAGGAGATGAAGATATTTCTCTCTGTCTCCCCATCTCTCTGTCTGTAACTCTACCTCTCAAATAAATAAATAAAAATCCTAAAAAAATACAAATTCTAAAATAAAATAGCTTTTGAAATTTATTTTTTATTTACTTGAAAAGCAGAGAAACAGAGGTCTTCCATCAGCTAATTCACTCCCAAATGCCTGAAACAGCTGCGGCTGGGCCAGGCTGAAGCCAAGAGCTGATAACTCAATCCAGTTCCCCACTTGGGAGGCAGGGACCCATCCATCATCAATGGCCTTTTGTCTACTGTTTTGTAATCCACTGTCACAGGGAAGAAACCAAATAAAAAGTAAGAAGATGATGAACACACAGTTTGTCCCCTTCTAACCATGTTATAATATTTAAATTTATAACTACTTAATATGAGATGTGCTACTAATGTTTTATTGTACCAACTTTTTTTAAAAAAGATAACTTATTTATTTGCAAGACAGAATAAGAAAGAGAGAACAAGAGAGAAAGAAAGAAGTCCACTCTCTAATTGGTTGCAACAGCTAGGGCTGGATCATGCTGAATCCATGAGCCAGGAATTCCATCCTGGGCTTCCTCTCAGATGGCAGGAGCTCAAGCAATTGGGCTACTATCCACTGCCTTCCTAGGCACATTAGCAGGAAGCTGGATTGGAAGCAGGGTAGCTGGGATTTTAAA